>NC_089492.1:58644261-59250908 GCF_036850765.1 Saccopteryx bilineata
CCTGAGTCACAGGGGAAATAGGTAAGTCTAGATGGTCAGAATAGCCTTTTTAAAATAGGTTAATACTTAATCAAACAAACAGGCAAATAATAATGTCATTGATAGATCAGCACCAATTGTATGACACCAAGAACAACAAATAAACCGGACCTAATGCTTGGTCTTATTTTTTGTTTGTTGTAATTAAGACTTGGTTCTCCTACGTCATATAGAAAATTCAATAGGCAAAGGATCGTTCAAGTCAACTGGCTCCCAGAAACCTGAACTAGCACTGCACCTGGGTGAGTTATATGCTAATTCTCTGTACAAGTCTGAACTCAGAATTTATACTTCTTAAATGGTAATACAAAAAGTCACAGATTATTCATGGGAATAATAAGTCTTGGTTATCAAAGCCTTCCAGATGTCTAGACATGTCATGCAAAATAAATGCCATTTTACATCCAAAAACTAAAGTTATTTTAGTAAAACATAGCTAAAATAAATCTAAATTATTTTAAACATTTTTTAGATAACTACCAGGAAAAAAGGTTTTTTTTTTTCCTTTTCGGTTCCAACAGCTTAAATGAAACATTCATGCATTAAATTCAAAGACTGACTGTAAAATCATTTCACTTTAATAAAAATTTGAATTACCAGCCTTAAGACATTATTAAATATCAAATAAAAAGCACACATTCATAAGTCTGATTTCCCAATATAATTTTTTGTAGAATTGTAACTAGATTTGTATAACATATTTTAAGATAAAAGGATCAAAAATGTATTCATAAAAAGATGAAGTCAGAATTGGAGTCACCTTTGAAAGAATTCCTGCACATTCTTAGAAATTTCTGGAAAAAAGACCTCCTTTAAGTAATCTCAGCCTCTAAAAAAGGAACACAAATTTATCCTCCTTTTTAAAATACTTAAATTATAACTGATTTAAGATTTTGAAAATTACCCATTATCTTCCTATCATACAGTGAATATGAAGTATCTGAAATATACATTTCATTAACATTAAACTCTTTCAGTGTGTGTGTGTGTGTGTGTGTGTGTGTGTAAGAAACCTAAAGTAGTGATGTTATTTAGATATTCAGAGAGAGGCAACTCCGGTCTAGGACCATATGAATCAAAAATTCAGAACAATCTTAGCTCATTAAAAAGGGTCACTAATAGTTACTGACATGCATAGACAGCATATTAAACCTGTAAATTCATGTTCAACAAACCTCATCACACCTCACTTCCTGCCCACTTACTGGGTCTTCCCTGTGTACTCACCCTTCCACCCTTCACTGTGCCCCAAACTCCCATTTCGCCTTCCTGGCTGCTACCCCATTCTTCCTTAAATAATAAAAGCAAGTCATAGAATCACTGAGTTTTCCCACCACCACCTCTTCCTCCTACCTATTACAGCACATAAAGTATATATTCTCTTAACAAAAGTCAGTCTACAAATTTGCCTAGGATTTCATCCCCTTCCAACTTTTCAGAGACTTCACAGCTAGGAGTAGCCCCTCTGGAAAACAGCATCTCCAGTCCCTTCATCTTCTGGCTCATTCCCCAAGTATACAGAAAAGTTCCAGTATTTCTTTTGTTTAAAAAAGAAGTAGTCTCATTCTCACCCCAAAAAGGAATTGATATCTATGTGACATAATAGACACTAGTCAATGCAGTGGTAATTATATTGCAGTATATAAGTGTATCAAACCAACACTATGTACACCTTAAACTTACAGTGTTATACTTCGGTTATACGTTCATTTAAATCTCATGCCCTCTATGTTGCTGCAGCCTCTGCTCTCCGCCCCCAGCCCAGCTTATCAAGAACCGCCGTCACAGGGCGTCTCTGCCTCCTCCCTTCATACTCAAGTAAGGTCACTACGCAAAATGCTCCAACTATACAGTTTAATAACTTCCTTGGAGTGTTCACCCTCCATCCCCATAAACATTAACATCAAATGTTAATAAAGCCCTGGCCAGACAGCTGAGTTGGTTAGAGCACCGTCCTGAAGCTCAGAGGCTGCCAGTTTGATCCCCAGTCAGGGCATATACAAGAACAGATGTCCCTGTCTCTCTCCTGCTCTCTCCTTCCCCTCTCTAAAAAAAATAAAAATCAAAATAAATGTTAATAAAATCCTCATGAGTCTTTCCAGCTGAGTTAATCAAAGCACAGAGAGGTTAGGTCACTCGCCCAAAGAGATGAGTATATGGTACATCCCGTTCTGTTCCACAGTTGCATTTTCTTATGAGTCTGCGAGGTTATGGTCACTTCTTTGTGAAAATATAAATATTATCTTCTCACAACTGCCTCTTCGATCGGTGAATACCATGATATTTCATTAGATCCCATGAAGAGAAAGGTGAAATGTGTATTAAATTAGCAATTTTGCTCTCTTGTGACGTATATTCTCTTAACATGTAGGTATTATCGGTCTCTGGTAAAGTCTCATGTCATTCATTCTGACAAGTACTCCCTCAATTCTCAAGAAAAGACTGCAATGGCAGGAGAAAGCTGAAAGACAGTACTCTACCTTTCACACTTAGGCTTGAAACTCCATAATCATGAAGTTCATCTCACACAGAACTTCTTCAAAAAGATCTGTTCTCTGGCTTTCAATTTCTCTGTATTTATAATATATGATCAGTTGTAGGTACAATTTTAACTAGAGTGATTCTCCAGGTAATGTTCCCTTCTAATCTGTTGTATAGATTCAATCCTCCAGTTTAATTACTTCCCGGGAGTGTTCACCCTCCGTCCTGTTTCCTGGCACCCTTCGCACAGCCTAATCTAAGCATTTGTTGGTAGTTGTTGATACACCTTGAAGCAGCTGTAGCACTGAACTCAATCCCAAAGCCAGAACCATGCTGGATTCTTAAAACGTTGTCTCCAAACATCATTTCAGAAGGAGGGCAGAGAGTTACATGTGCATTTCATCAGCTAACTTCTCCACATCTGCCGAGTTCATGACGTGGGTCTTGGCCGCTGTCGGCTTCCAGGGCCCGAAGGAGAAGTCCTGGTGGCTCCCCTGGATGCTGGGATCATCATGGCAAAGACGATACCCGCATGAACCACGTGAACAGGCTGGAGTGGCAGCGGCAGTGGACATGGGTTCCCCACCTCGCTGTAGCCCAGCCCCTCAGCTTCCGAGCCTTTACCATCCTCATTTGACTCTTTAGCTTTCTTTCCATACTAAATGGGGCCTCCTCCAGTTTTCCTGCTGTCACTCTATCCACAGTTTCCAAAGGTCTCTAAGTTATCTTTGATACTTCCACCATCTTCCACCTCATCCAATTTATCACTATCACTTTCAAAGTCTGTTTCACGTACATTAATGTCTCTCCACCTCCAACGTGCCTAGTCTAGTACCCAAGCCTACACAAACCTGTAATCTTTCACCTTGGTTACCCAGCTGACCTCTGAAGTATTCCTTTATTCCTGTCTTGGCCCATTATACTCCAATGTGTTCATTCCCCAAACATGTGATCTACTGAAAACACAAGGGATCAGGCCACTCCCCCGAGTAAAAGTCTGAGAAAGGGCCCTGCCTAACTTTCTGCTTTGATTTCTATTCCCAGACTCAAAGTGCCTGCCTTCAGGTGCCTCAATGAATTAAATTCTTACCTACTCCACAAGGAGGAGCCCCTGGAAGCTCTTCAAAGGGTATTCTCTCTATTCGAAATCTCCATCACTACATTTCTTTCTCCTTCTCATTCATGGAGTTTATTACAATATGAAGCTGCATATTTTTGAAGTCTTTGTTTTTCCATTGTCAGGTTCCCCTGCCTCAAACTCTGTTTTATGAGAGCAGAGATCGTGTCTGTTCTTCTCATATATGTATACCAGAACCACTCACACAGTAGGTGCTCAATAATGACTTTTAATCAAAAAAAAATATTTTTTTGCTCAATTTTTACTACTATATATGTGCATCACTAAAAGTTTCTTCTCATTCTTACCAAAGATACACTGCCTGGCTCTCATCATCTACAAAATCAGGAAGGTAAGAGGAACTGTACTGTCTAACCTAGAAACTGAGAATGAATAAATGGCAGAAATGTAGAATATATATATATATATATATATATCTCAGGAACTTCTAATTTGCACAGACACTCAAGGTGCGAAGTGTTATGTATTATATCATAATGGATTCAAAGTAAAATACACGTTTCAACCCTTACGAAGTTTGAAATCTAACCAAAAAAGAATAAATATATAAATAGCTAAATGGAAGAAAGAACATAAAAATGAGAGGTACAAATTGAAGGAGAAGCAGAGAATTCATGCTAAGAGCAGAATTTGAGTTGTGTCTGTAAAGTAGCTAAGAGTTCAAGGCAAAAGGCAGGGTAGGAAGGCCTATATGAGCAAAGCACAACTTCAGAAGAAAAAAGTTAGTTTGGCTGGGTACATACAGTACAGTCATGACAGACAGGCAAAAAAATGGATTGGGAAACACATAGACAAAACAATCACCTTTTAAAATTCCTGTGTCTCACTATCAAGCTCATGAGACTGTGAGCTGCTGGATGCCAGAGATTTTTATTCATATGTGACTCGCCAAATCCAGTGTACCACTCCCATAGTAAATAACTAAATACTCCCAATCATCTATTAAACAGTCAAAGCTCTGTCCTGCTTATCCAAGAAACTGCTGTAGGAAGCAGTGGTTTGTCAGCCAGGTGTACTGACCTATGTATGCACTCAGGTAATTTACAAGGTAAAGAGACAATCAGTGTATAAGCATTTTTATAGACTCTATCTTTTCCATGTTTGTGATATTTTATTTATGTTAGCTTCTTAGGGATAAGGAATACATTTATTGAATTCAATATATCAAAATGTATAATTGCTTTAACCAACAAAATAACCACATTCAGTTATTAATCAGTGCTTCTTGTTATCAAATAATATCACTTCCATAAGACAAGTATTTTCATTCATAACAGATCTGCCCCCTCCTAACCGAAGAAAACAACAAAAATCAAACCTGTATTAGACAACAAGGGTCAGCTTTGAGGTTCATAAACCTCTCTCGTCCTTTCCTTTATGTTCCGCAGACATCAGAGGTGACTGCTGAAGTTTCAGGGGTTTCACACAGCAGAGCACTAACGGGGTGTCTGCAAGCCCTGTTCCTCTGTCTCAGGGTGCCTTCCCTTCTGACAGCCAATACTAAAGCCAAGTGTGGAATGAAAGGCTGCTCTGGTGGGAAATGTCAGGGCTGCAGATTGTTTTGAACACTGTATGAAATTTATTTAAAACCATCTCACTTGTAAATTAAAGGGGCTTGAGAAAGTGTCATAAATCGTATCAAAATAAAATTCATGCTGCTGAATTATCAGGACCACCAGGAGAGCAACTCTGGTCTGCTAGGTTACATGACTATGTGCCCACTTCCTTGGTCAGTCTGCACATACCCGGATGAAGGGGGCTTGCTCCTGTTCTCTTTGGCTACTGAAATGCAGCTCTGATGACTCTGTCACTGAGTGGCTGAGTGGGTCTAAAATTGTCTCCCAAAATCCCATCACAGCCTTCCACAAGTTCCGCCCCCTTCACATGTGTCCTCAGCCTTCGAAATTCTTCAATCTGAAAATAAAAGCAGAAAACAATAGACAAATCATTTACAAGACATTAACAAGATTGGTGTTTCATAAATGACTTAAAATATGTGTAAATTACCACAATTAAAAAGGAGAAAATTAAAACTAAACCTCAAAAAAGAGGAAAACAGGCAATTCTTCCAGACTGAAGACATTAGACACGATCCTTGCAGGAGCAATGAAGTAGAGATATCAAGGTCAACAGTCATGAAAACCAGCTGGATTTATTAAAGCAAAAATGATATGCACCTCTCAAAAACTCTTTCATGCCTGCCTAGAGAATAATAAGAATGAAGGAGTGAATGTGTTCTTATAGGCTTCCCAAATATATCTTTAATTAATGAGTTCTGATGTTACTGTATGTTAAGATTGATTAAATGTTAGATTTATTAGATGGAGATCTCCTTCTTCAAAAGACTCTCTTTGCTGTTCTTCCAACCCTTTGGAGAACACAGGTCTAAAGAATGCCTTTGATTTTTTCCAAAAGTTTAAGCCCAACTTCCTCCCTTAGCAATATCAATTTCAAGTTCATCTCCCTTTCTCAGGTGGCCTCTCCAGGTCCCATGGTTTCCCATTACCTGAGAAGACGTTGTTCCCACAGTCCCTGGGGACCTTTTCTTTCAGTCGCACTATTTCTCTGACCTGCAGGTCTGTACCCCTTAAGAAATGTAGCCTGCCAGACAGGACCCTCTAGAAGTATTTAGGCAACAACAAACGTGTGAAGAACACCACCAGGCTCATTCCCATCATTGGTTGATTTACTTACAATGCTCATTGTCTGTAATTTCATTTAAATGCCATGTAGTCACATGACACAGATATTCTTCATTCCTTACACTAAAGGGGAAACTGAAATTAAAAAGGTAAAAAATGTTTCCCAAAGAACCACGTCTGACAATCCCAAGTGCACCCGCTTTTTCCCAGCTCCACAGTCACCTCTTCAGAAATTCTAGTTTAATCAAGAGAACCTATGTCCTGCATAAACCCCGGATGTTGAGCAGACATAACATGATCAGCATCAATCCACCAAAAGCTCACCATCTGTGTATCAGAGGGTTAAACCTACAAAGTTTCTTCATATAGCACAACCATGGAATTCTCCCATTCATAAAGCCAAAGAAAATGCAAAGGATCAACTAATTTAGAGGTTCTAATAAAAATCTAAAAACTCCTACAGATGTTAAGGGGCCCATAAAACCCCTGTATGATATGCAAAATTTTACATGTATATTTTTCTCAAGTAGAGGTTCCCTGACATCAAAAGAGTTGAATCTTACAAGATCTTAATTTAATCCACCTATATACATGTTATAAAGTAGGGATGGGAAAAAAATTAAAGGCTTGTTAGATTAGAACCCAAGTTAGAAATCTGACTTTTAATGTTTTATTTTTCTATGTCTCCAATACTGTTTAATTTCCTAAATCTGAGGCAACTACAATTGTCCTGTTTTTTAAAAAAAAAAATATGTATGTATGTATGTATGTATGTATATAGAACTGCCAGTCAGATAAACAGTTAGCTGTTTAATCTACACAATGGTCTGTCACTAGACCTTCTCCAGATTTTAGAATGGGATTATATGACTGACCAGGTGGTGGCGCAGTGGATAGAGCATCGGACTGGGATGCCAAGGACTCAGGTTCGAGACCCCAAGGTCACCAGCTTGAGCGCGGGCTCATCTGGCTTGAGCAAAATAAAAAATGCTCACCAGCTTAGAGCAAGCAAGGGGTTACTTGGTCTGCTGAAGGCCCGCGGTCAAGGCACATATGAGAAAGCAATCAATGAACAACTAAGGTGTCGCAACGAAAAACTGATGATTGATGCTTCTCATCTCTCTCCGTTCCTGTCTGTCTGTCCCTGTCTATCTCTCTCTGACTCACTCTCTCTGTACCTGTAAAGAAAAAAAAAGAAAAAGAATGGGACTATGAGTAGCACTTACAGCATGCTACATCTGAGAAGTTTCTAGAGACAAGCCTAAATAATAATCCCCTGTACTTATCTGCAGAATATGTTTTTACTAAGTTTTCCCTAAACGTGGAGTGGAAAGGAACCTGGTCAGTCAAAGGAGCCTACATTTTTTCAAAAAGAATGTGAAGGTAAAGGAAAGGGCTCAGCATCAAAAGGCCAGTTCTCATCCTGGCTCTGCCTCTTTAGATGCAAAGGACCATGTGACTTCACCTCTTTTAGCCTCAGTTTTCACATGTGTACAATGGAGGGGAAATAACAGTATTCGTAAACTTGACTGCTTCAACATATTTTTATTTTTTTTATTTATTTTTAGATTTTTTATTTATTCATTTTAGAGAGAGGAGGCAGAGAGAAAGAGAGAGAGAGAAGGGAGGGAGGAGCAGAAAGCATCAACTCCCATATGTGCCTTGACCAGGGAAGCCCGGGGTTTCGAACCGGCGACCTCAGTGTTCCAGGTCAATGCTTTTACCCACTGCGCCACTGCAGGTCAGGCTGCTTCAACATATTTTAAGAAACACTCCATTCTTTACTAATTTCGAAGCTAACTTAAAAGCTAGGTTGATTGTATATTTACGTATTCTGAAATGAAGGTAAACCATTCAAGCTCCGGGCCTCAGCTTGCAGCACCTTCGGTGCAAACAGCTTCTAGATGAGACGATCTGAACCAACACGAGCCAGCCTCAAATCACTGAGTTCTTGGAGAGCACTATTTCACGAGAAATGTTTTCCTCTGATCACAGCAACACTTTGAAGACTTCAAACATCCAGAGATCGAGGGAAAAACACATCTTTCTAAAATGACAATTTTTCTGAAGTAACCACCTCTCAAACCCTTTAGTCACTTCAAACAGTTACAAATGCACACTGTGCTATCCCACACTGAAATGAGGGAGAGTGAGAAATGAACAGAATAATATCTCAGGATAAAAGTCTCCAACAAAATTCAAATGTCAGGCAGTACATCAATACTCATCAATATGTATGAGTTCTTCCATTTTTAATGTTACTCTTCTTAAACATGGTATTTGTTTTTAATCAATTTAAAAGAGAGCAATCCAGCAGAGATCCAACACTTCAGAGACAAACCCTCATCTTCTGAAAGCAGCACAGCTAACAGCCACTGTTCTGTGAACGTGGGTTGTACTCCAATTGGTCCAACCTTCACCGACTCACGGGTTTGCTTTAAAGGTGCTTTCCTTATGAGTGCATTTAAAGGCCGAATGTTTAGGGTTTGAGGTTTGGCATTGGTTATTTTTAGGAGTTCCCAAGATCCTATGCACACCCTCTAATTCACTTGTTGTGACTTACAACTTATGTATCATCGGGTTAAAAGAAAAAAAAATAACACAGAAAAGTTAGTGTTCTCATTTTCTTTTATCAGATGATGATACATGAATTGGAGTCATATAATTCCTTCTAGTCGCAATGAAATAAAAGAGTAAAAAGCAAACTGGACTTAAACAGTCTACATATCTGTGTCTATATTGAGATTTTATAGAGCTATCCACCTCTCATGTACTGCATGATTTTGTTTCATGTTCTTCTACCTCATTTGTTTAATTTTCTTTCTCAAAGAAAGCCTTCCCTTTTCTTATTGACATCTCCATCCATAAACTGACCTTCATCCTATCACTTACTCCTTAATGCGTTTGTTTTTCCTTTTAAGGAAGAGCTTAGAGAAGACAACATCCTTTCCCCAGGACATCGCTATAAACTTTCCTCGCGTCCCAACGCCAGCCTGGTCTCTGCCACTGTCATCCCATCATCACTTTAGGACAGTTACTGATGAGCCACACATGCTAAACTCACTCAAAAATAACAGAGTACAGAGAATATGACCACAGGGGACATGCTCTCTATCATGAAAGACACCGAGGAAATATGTATACACACACACACACACACAAACAAAATTTCCTACAAGTGCCTAAAAATAGCACATTTTTAAAAAGGAGAGAGCAGGTCTCCAAAGAGAGGAAATCCTAGAATTGCACTGTCCAACAAAGCAGCCACCAGCCCGGTGTGGCCACCGAGCGTCTGAAACCCGGCTCATCCGAGCTAAGCTCTGCCGAAGAGCAGAATACACTCTGAAGGTCAGTGCGAGAAAAGGGTGTAAAAACTCCTATCAGTGATGTTTTATACTGATTACATGTTAAAATGATACTTTGGATATATTGTGTTAAAACAGTCTGCTTGAATTAATTTACTGTGGCTACTACAAATTTTAATCTTACATCGTTGGCTCACATCATGTTCTCACTGGACAGGGCTGATCTAGGCCCACCCTTCAGAAACCGCATCCTGGTGTTAGAGTGCTGGTCGATATTACACCTGGAGATAAAGGCCAGTAGATAAAAGAATAAAATAAATAAATAAACAAACAATAGTTCTCAAAGTGTGCTTCCTGGAGTAAGTCCCTGCCTCATACCTACTGAATCAGCAACTCTGGGATGAGGCCCAGCAATCTGTGCTTTAACAAGCCCTCTAAGGGATTGTTTGAAAATCATGGATATAGTAAAAAATTATAGCAATTGTTCCAATGCACTTGAAATTATTTTCAAACATGACCATACTGTGGCCCTGCAACAACCAGGTGTTAGGCTTAACAGCTCCTCAGATCCCATGCGAAACAAAGACAAGAAAGCCTGCTGTGGAGCCCCGGACATAATCAGACCTCCTCGGTTGTCCAGGACCAGATGTGCACCCAGACCCCACAGGCCAAGTACACACTGTGCCTTAACTTAGGGTGTTGGAGCTATGAGGACTCCCACTGATCATCCCACAGAAATAGGGAAGGGGGATGGAAGAAGAGGAGGTAGGACTGAAAAGAAACAAAACTGAAAATGGTTTTCTAAGTTCCAATAGACATATATCCACACAGTGAAAAACAATTAACGTAGTCTATGTTCTTTTGTTTCATTGGTGTTACCTGATGCTGAAAGGAACAAGAAATAACACAGACACATCTAATTTGAGAAAGTAGTTAAGTTATGAAATATAAATAGATTAGTTAGGAGGAAATGCATTACATAGGGAGAAATAAGCAGGACAAGGAGAGTAAAACTTAATGATCAATCCGTGTCTCTGCATGTGTGTTTATGGGTATGAGCACATGTTTGTACAAAAGCCATTATATCAAAACACCACATTTTATCAATTCTGAATATTGCTCACACTTTAATGGCTCTGTGAAGTCAGAATGTCTTACAATTTCTGTTGTCAGATCTGATGAAACTGTTATGTTCAGGAATCTCATTTTCAAACATAACAGTACAGCTGAAAATGTTTGTTTGTTTTTAACTTTGGCTTCCTAATGCTTAGAACATTGTTTATCTTAAAATAATTTAATGGTTATTGATCATAAAAAAAACAAAATTACACTCATTTAAATCCATCCAATTGTGTGTGTTTCCCTTAGCATATGGTATGCTCAGCAAGCATAATATGAAAAATTCAACTACACAGATGCTTCCAGTTCCATATTCTGGAATTCTTAGTACTCAGGAAGATGTAAATGTTCCATGATAAGTTTAATTGTCAATTGTACACTTCAGCAGAAAATCCCTCCTTGAATCAAGCTGTTGTGCATTTTATAGGAAAATATTATGACTTAGAGTTTTTTAAATCTTGCTAGTATGGACATTATTATCCTGTGGCAGATCGTGTATTCAAGATAACAGTTGTTTCCATAATAATACTCAGCAGCTTAATCACATATTTTAAGCCTATGATATAAGATGAAACCTTTTTTTTTCAATACGAAGTTTTACGTTTCTCAATATCATCAGCTATGTAGAAACTCCACCTGCCATTCTCTATTCCTTTTCTTTTATATATCAATTCTCATTCTCTCTTTTCTGCTTTTTTTAATTGTATCTATTTATTGAATTTAGAGAGAGGAGGGGGGAGAGAGAGAGAGAGAAAGCGAAGCATAGATCTGTTGTTCTACTTATTTATGCATTCATTGGTTGATTCCTGTATGTGCTCTGACCGGAGATCAAACTCACAACCTTGGCAAATCAGGAACAACACTTTAACCAAATGAGCTACCCAGCCAGAGCCTCTACTCTTCTTTAAACGCAATAATATGAGACTTCAATTCTTCTTGGTTTAGATTCTTATTTTTACTGTCCTGTCTAGACCTTTCCTATTTTTGCTCTGTTTTCTCTGAAATTATATGAGAAGCAGCAGTGAAACATCCAAATCAAGGACAGACTGATTTATATTCTTTTAAGATTATAATTTTTAGCCTGATCTGTGATGGCACAACGGATAAAGTGTGGTCCTGGAATGCTGAGGTTGCCAGTTTGAAATCCTGGGCTTGCCTGGTCAAGGCACATACAGGAAGCAACGACAATGAGTTGATGCTTCCTGCTTCTCCCCCTCTTTCTTTCCCTCTCTCCTCCCTCTAAAAATAAATAAATAAAATTTTTAAACATTATAATTTTTTTCTAAATCATCCTAAACTGCATTTTGATATACATGCATGTATCTGATTGTGTGTGTGTATGTACATTTCAACATTGCTGCCCCTGAACAGATGTTATAGGAAGTTTTGTGCTAATTGCATCTAAATCTTCTCTTTTGAAAGGCTACAACTAATTAGAAAGTCATCTATTTTTTAGATCAATTGAGAGTATTTCTTCCATACACATTCCTTTGGTTTAGGCTCTCCTGTAGGAAGATACAACCAATTATCAAGAAGCATGACATAGTATGTTAGAGTTAGACTTTGTCACTGGCCTTACTTAGAGGTACAATACAAAACAAGGTTTCTTTGAAGCCAGTGAAAGCAAAGGCACAATGACTTGTTTATGGAGTTTAGCAAAACATACTGGTCAATGTGTAGTAAACATTGTATCTCATGTTTCCAGCACATCAGGTAACATTCACAATCCAGCTCAACATTCACATTCTTAATACTGTACTAGCAAGGGAATGCTTCATGAAATTCTAAGTGAAACTGAAAATTTTCTTCTTTGTGGCTCAGCAAGGTTAATCCTAACTTACTTGAAAAATATAGAAATTTGTGTTATAGAGAAAATTTTTATTTTTCATTAAAAGATTTGATCATTTTTAAGAAAATGACCCCTAAAAGTCTGTAATGTTAAACAAATGTGACTGTAGACCCTGAGCTTATTCAACTTCATCTCCCAGTCTGAGACCTCTCCCTGTGGCTAAATCCAATTCAACTTTTCAGTCCTTAACTTAATGTGTACTCAATCTGATACTCCTCATCTCTCTACTCCCTCTTGTATGAACTTCACAGTCCCTTGGCTTCCAGACATCACATCAACCTCCTGACTTTTTTAAATTCTCAAACAATTCCCTGGGGGCAACTCCTCCAAGGCAAGTCCTTTATGAGCTGCCAGTCTCCAGTGCTCTGCATTGCTTCTTTTCTCTCCTCTTCCGCAATATGGCAAACTCCATAAAGCCTGCTCATCTATTGTTTGTTTTATATTTGTTCTCTATTATGGTGAAATGAAACATCCTATACTCATCAGTCACCAAAGCCAAGATACAGAGGCTAAATGAGTGCATCCTTACCCCTTGAAATTCGTCTTAGGCTATCAGTCACCAAACTCTACTTCTTTATTATTTATAAAGTTATTGCCTTCCTTTGATCTCACTGCCACTATCTTCCCTCAGATTCATGTCCTCATTCTTTAAGGTTGGGTCTATGTTCCCTTCTCCAATCCCATCTCATGCCCCTGGCCTTTCACACTGTAAGGTCAGAAGCCACCATCGTGGCCATTCACATGCAGGTTCGCATGGGATTCGGACAGAAGGTAATGAAACAATGGAGCCAAAAGCTGATGGGCCATAATCTTTAATCCTAGCTTACACCTGGTGGGCAAGTAAAAACACACACTGGGCTCCAAAACCCACTCATTCAGTGCTCACAAAGCTACTGACTTATCCGAGTTTCCTAGAATCAAAGGTTTCTAGCTCACTAGCCTCATTCTCCTTTGTTCCCCATCTCCTTCTCTCTATACAAACTCGCCACAAACTGGCTTCTCTCTCAGCACTCCACCATCTTGGCTACCTCTCCTGGCCTCCTCCACGTGGCCTTTCTCTGCTCTCCTCTCTGCTCTCTCCTCTAATGCTAATCTCAGGAACCGAGAGAGCAAGCTCCCATTTGCCCTCATTTTATAGTGTAGAAATCAAAACCTTTAATCCAATATACAAAATAGGGAGGTCTCTAATACAAATTCTCTTATCTGGGGCATAATGGGATTGCACCACCCCACATCAAAAATGTTGGGAAAGGCTTAGTCCTAAAACCAAGCCCCAGGCTACAAGCATCTTGCCTGCCCACAGCTGCCCCCAACACACATTAATATCACCTGGGCGACGGGCTTCCATGTTGGCAGCGCCATCTTTAACAAAGTGAGCATAATATATTTTATCTGCCCAACACACACCAACAGTGTTCATCCCCAAAAGCACTGTGCTTTCTCTTGTCTCCATGTCTCTGCAGATGCTTCTCCCCTTGTTAGTAACAACCACTAATGCCCATGCCATACCCTTTCTCCTGGTTTAGAATGGTCTACCAGATAACTAAATTTCATCCAGGTGCCTTTCCTCTATAATCATAAGGTTATGTTCATGTCATCCGAAACACTGTGCATGTAAAATAAAATATTTTTTAAATGTGAAACTACTTGCCTTTCGCTCTAGATCAGTGGAAGTCCTACCGCCCACTAGTGGACATTCCAGCATTCATGGTGGGCAGTAGCAGAGCAACCAAAGTATAAATAAAAAAGATAGATTTAACTATAGTATGTTGTTTTATAAAGGTTTATTCTGCCAAACTTAGCGAAAATTTGACATAAAGTACTTGGTAAGTAATTATTATTATATGCTTTAACTTGTTGTAACTCTGCTTTATAAATTTTATAAAGTAAAGTTACTTCCCCACTTTATAAATCACCATTACTGTGGAACCAGTGGGCAGTTAGAAATTTTTACTACTAACAGAGATACAAAAGTGAGCAGTAGGTATAAAAAGGTTGACTACCAAAAACGAATTTAGGAACATTAAACGTGAAAAACCAACTCTGGACTACAAAAACAGCTCTCAAAAACCAAGGAGCAAAGAAGAAGCCAAAACAAACCTGGTAGGGTATGCCTGAATCTGCCCTGCTTATAGGAACAGAAGGGGGGGAGTGAGGCTGGGCTCTCACTCTAAGGAAAAGAACAGCAAATACTGCTCACAGCCACTTGCCTGGAGACCAAGGAACGACATATGTTGAAAGGGCTGGTTTGTCTTCCAAAAAGAAAAGGGAGAGAGAGAGACAGACAGTGAGGGGCAGAGGAATGCAGGGGACAACCTGAGAAGCTGACTCATCCAGTGCTGGAGGCGGCCATAGCTGGGGTAGGGGCTGATCCTTCCACAAAACAAAAGACTAAAGTGCTTTTGGGTCACAGATCTCCAGACATCTCTCCAGCTCCAATCAGTGCAACAAGACACAGCTGAAAACAAGAAGTGGGAAGGAGGAGCAGTAACTTAGGTCTCCATGGAGATCTGAGATACACCTCCCCCTACTGAGCTGAGAAAACACCTTGCCCTCAGAGAGAGTAACTGGCAAAAAAGGCCTTCAGAATCTCAGGTTATACCCACCGCATTCCTGGATAGTTTCAAATAAACCCTCTGCTGAGATCAGTAAACAAGACAATCACCTGTTAAGAAAACAAACAAATCAAGACTTCAAAGAGGCCCAAATCTGAAAGTGGATTACAAATAATAGCTGATGCCAACCCAAGAAGACCTAGAAATAACACAATTGAAAATTGGAGGCAGACAACACCAAGCCTAGACTCAACCAGCTCTACAAACAAAACAGCCAAACACACAGACATAATAGAAGACAGAGAAGTACAATCCAAATGAAACCACAAGAGAAACATCCAGGAAATAAACTGAGTGATATGGAAATAACCAAACTTCCGGATGCAGAGTTCAAAATAATGATTGTAAAAATGCTTAGGGATCTTAGAACAACAATGGATGGTCATTTACGAACACCTAAATAAAGAAATAGCAAGTATAAAAAAGGATATTGAAATATTAAAAAAGAATCAGTCGGAGATGACAAATACAATATCAGAAATGAAGACCACAATGGAAGGAATTAAAAACAGGATGAATGGAGCTGAGGATCAAATCAGTGGCTTAGAGGACAAGTTGAATGAAGGCATGAAAACAGAGAAGAAAAAAAAAAGAGATTCAAAAAGTCTGAGGAAACTCTTAGAGAGCTCTATGACAACATGAAGAGAAATAACATCCTCCTCATAGGGGTTCCTGAAGAAGAAGAGAAAGAACAAGGGATAAAGACTTTGTTCAATCATATCATAGCTGAAAACTTCCCTAAATTAATGCAGGAGAAACTATCACAAGTTCAAGAAGCACAGAGAACTCCATTAAAGAGAAACCCAAAGAAACCTACACCAAGACACATCATAACTAAAATACCAAAGCTAAGTGATAAAGAGAAAATATTAAAAGCTGCTAGAGAAAAGAAGACTATCACCTACAAAGGAGCCTCCATAAGGATGACATCTGACTTCTCAACAGAAACACTTGAGGCCAGAAGGGAATGGCAAGAAATATTCAAAGTAATGCAGAACAAGAACCTACAACCAAGACTACTTTATCCAGCAAGGCTATCATTTAAACTTGAAGGAGAAATAAAAAGCTTCTCAGACAAAAAAAACCTCAAGGAATTCATTACAACCAAACTAATGCTGCAGGAAATGTTAAGGGGCCAGTTGTAAACAGATCAAAGTGGGAAAAGAATATAGCAAAAGAGGAATACAGCTTTAAAGAATAAAATGGCAATAAACAACTACATATCAATAATAACCTTAAATGTAAATGGATTAAATGATCCAATCAAAAGACATAGGGTAGCTGCATGGATAAGAAAACAGGACCCGTACATATGCTGTCTACAAGAGACACACCTTAAAACAAAAGATGTACATAGACTAAAGGTCAAAGGATGGAAAAAAACATTTCATACAAATGGAAATGGAAAAAAAGCTGGGGTAGCAATACTTATATCAGACAAAATGGACTTTAAAACAAAAGATATCGTAAAAGATAAAGACGGCCACTACATAATGATAAAGGTAGCAATCCAACAGTAAGATATAACTATTATAAATATCTATGTACCTAATATAGGAGCACCTACATATATAAAGTAGACTGATGGATATATAGAGCGAGATCAACAGCAATACTATAATAGTAGGAGATTTCAATACCCCACTAACATCACTAGATAGATCCTCAAGAAAGAAAATTAACCTCTTGGTTCCTGAGATTATCATTAGAGGAGAGAGCAGAGAGGAGAGCAGAGAAAGGCCACGTGGAGGAGACCAGGAGAAGCAGCCAAGAGTGTTGAGTGAGAAACCAGTTTGTGCAGAGTTTGTGCAGGGAGAAGGAGGGAGATGGGGAACAGAGGTCAATAAGTCTGGTGAGCTAGAAACCTTTGATTCCAGGAAACTCGGATAAGTCCAGTAGCTTTGTGAGCACTGAATGAGTGTGTTTTGGAGTCCAGTGTATGTTTTTACTTGCCAGCCAGGTGCAAGTTAGGATTAAAGATGATGGCCCACCAAAAAAGAAAAAAAAAAGAAAAGAAAGAAAATTAAGAAAGAAACAGCAGACTTAAAGGACACACTAGATCAACTGGATTTAATAGATATCTTCAGAACCTTTCACCCTAAAGCAGCCGAATATACATTCTTTTCAAGTGCTCATGACATATTCTCTAGGATAGACCACATGTTAGGACACAAAAGCGGTCTCAACAAATTTAAGAAGATTGAAATCATATCAAGCATTTTCTCTGATCACAATGGCATGAAACTAGAAATCAACCACAACAGAAAACTCAAAAATTCTCAAACACATGGAAACTAAATAGCAGTTGTTAAATAATGAATAGATTAAGAATGAGATTAAAGAAGAAATAAAAAAAATTCCTAGAAACAAATGATAATGAGCATATAACAACTCAAAATTTATAGGACACAGCAAAAGCAGTACTGAGAGGGAAGTTCATAGCACTACAGGCACACTTTAAGAAGCTAAAAAAGTTCAAATAAAGAACTTAACCCTTCATCTAAAAGAACAAGAAAAAGAACAGCAAGTAAAGCCCAAATGTAGTAGAAGGAAGGAAATAATAAAGATCAGAGCAGAAATAAATGGCATAGAGGCTAAAGAAACAATACAGAGGATCAATGAAACCAGGAGCTGTTTCTTTGAAAAGGTAAACAAGATCGATGAACCTTTAACTAGACTAACCAAAAAAAAAGAGAGAGGATTCAAATAAATAAAATTAGAAATCAGAGTGGAGAAATAACAACTGACACAACAGAAATACAAAATATTGTAAGAAAATACTATGAAGAACAGTATGCCAAAAAACTAGACAACCAAGATGAAATGGACAAATTCCTTGAAACTTACAATCTTCCAAAAATCATTCTGGAAGAATCAGAAAACCTAAACAGACTGATTACACCAAATGAGATCAAAACAGTTATCAAAAAACTCCCAACAAAGAAGAGTCCAGGGCTTGATGGCTTCACAAGTGAATTCTACCAAATATTCAAAGAAGAACTAACTCCTATCTTTCTCAAGCTATTTCAAAAAATTCAAAAGGAAGGAAGACTTCCATACTCCTTTTATGAGGCAAGCACAATTCTGATTCCAAAACCAGGCAAAGACAACACAAAGAAAGAAAATTATAGGTAAATATCCCTGATGAATATAGATGCTAAAATCCTCAACAAAATATTAGCAAACCAGATCCAACAATATATGGAAAAAAATCATACACCATGATCAAGTGGGATTTATTCTGGGGAGGCAAGGTTGGTACAATATTCATAAATCAATCAATGTGATTCATCACATAAACAAAAGGAAGGAGAAAAACCACATGATAATTTCAATAGATGCAGAAAAAGCATTTGATAAAATCCAGCACCAATTCATGATCAAAACTCTCAGCAAGGTGGGAATACAGGAAACATACCACAACATGATAAAAGCCATCTATGACAAACCCACAGCCAACATCATACTCAATGGGCAAAAATTAAAAGCAATTCCCTTAAGATCAGGAATAAGGCAGGGGTGCGCCCTTTCACCACTCTTATTCAACATAGTCCTGGAAGTCCTAGCCACAGCAATTAGACAAAAAGAAGAAATAAAAGGCATTCAAGTTGGAAATGAAAAAGTAAAACTATCATTATTTGCAGATGATATGATATTGTATAAAGTCTCAGTCAAAAAACTACTGGACCTGATAAATGAATTTAGCAAAGTGGCAGGATATAAAATTAATACTCAGAAATCAGAGGCATTTTTATACACTAACAATGAACTGTCAGAAAGAGAAATTAAGGAAACAATCCCCTTCACAATTACAACCAAAAAAATAAAATAACTAGGAGTAAATTTAACCAAGGAGACTAAAGACTTGTACTTGGAAAAATTATAAAACATTGATAAAAGAAATCAAGGAAGATACAAACAAGTGGAAGCATATACCGTGCTCATGGTTAGGAAGAATAAACATCATTAAAATGTCTATATTACCCAAAGCAATTTATAAATTCACTGCAATATCAATTAAAATACCAATGACATACTTTAAAGATATAGATCACATATTCCAAAAATTTATATGAAACCAAAAAAGAACATGAATAACCTCAGCAATCTTAAAAAAGAAGAATAAAGTGGGAGGTATCACACTTCCTGATATCAAGTTATGCTACAGGGCCATTGTACTCAAAACAGCCTGGTACTGGCATAAGAACAGGCATATAGATCAATGGAACAGAACAGAGAACCCAGAAATAAACCCACAGCTCCATGGACAACTGATATTTGACAAAGGAGGTAAGGGCATACAATGGAGTAAAGACAGCCTCTTTAATAAATGGTGCTGGGAAAATTGGACGGTTACCTGCAAAAAAATGAAACTAGACTACCAAGTTACACCATTCACAAAAATAATCTCAAAATGGATAAAAGACTTAAATGTAAGCCGTGAAACCATAAGCATTTTAGAAGAAAACATAGGCAGTAAGCTCCCGACGTCTCTCACAGCAATATATTTGCTGATTTATCTCCACGGTCAAGTGAAATAAAAGACAGGATAAACAAATGGGACTATATTAAACTAAAAAGCTTTTGCACAGCTAAAAACAATAAGAACAGAATAAAAAGACAAACTACACAATGGGAGAACATATTTGAGAATACGTCTGATAAGGGGTTAATAACCAAAATTTATAAAGAACTTGTAAATCTCAACACCAGGAAGACAAACAATCCAATCAAAAAAATGGGCGAAAGAAATAAATAGACACTTCTCCAAAGAGGACATACAGATGGCCAATAGGCATATGAAAAAATGCTCAACATCACTAATCATTAGAGAAATGCAAATTAAAACCACAATGAGATATCACCTCACACCAGTCAGAATGGTGCTCATCAACAAAACAACACAGAATAAGTGCTGGTGAGGATGTGGAGAAAAGGGAACCCTCCTGCACTGCTGGTGGGAATGCAGAATGGTGTGGCCACTGTGGAAAACAGTATGGAGATTCCTCTAAAAATTAAAAATCAAACTGCCTTTTGACCCAGCTATCCCTTTTAGGAATATATCCTAAGAACACCATAGAACTGTTCCAAAAGGAGAAATGCACTCCCATGTTTATGGCAGCATTGTTCACAATAGCGAAGATCTGGAAACAGCCCAAATGTCCATCAGTTGATGAGTGGATTAAAAAGCTTTGGTACATATATACTATGAAATACTACTCAGCCATAAGAAATGATGACATTGGATCATTTACAATAACATGGATGGACCTTGATAACATTATACGGAGTGAAATAAGTAAATCAGAAAAAACTAAGAATATATGAATCCATACATAGATGGGACATAAAAATGAGACTCAGAGACATGGACAAGAATGTAATGGTAATGGGGGTGGGGGGCTGGGGAGTTGGGAGGGGGCGAGGAAGGAGAGAGAGGGAGTGGGGGAGGGGAGGGGCACAAAGAAAACCAGATAGAAGGTGACAGAAGACAATTTGACTTTGGGTGAGGGGTATGCAGCATAATCAAATGTCAAAATAATCTGGAGATGTTTTCTCTGAACATATGTACTCTGATTTATCAATGTGACTGCATTAAAATTAATTAAAAAATTAAATTAAATTTTAAAAAAAAGGTTGACTACCTCTGTTCTAGATGATAACTTCCTGGAGGATAGGGTGCTTACTACAGTGCCTGCCTGGCCTATATAAATGTCAAATAATTACCAATCGAATCAATGCGTGAATTAATGAATAAATTATTCAGATCAGTTTCAAAGGAGCAATTCCACATGTTAACATCAGCCTATGACAAGGAAAAGGAAGGTAGGACCATGGCATATATTACCTTATTACATCAGTATATTGCTGGTATTAATAGGGTCAGTGAGACTGAAAGGCTAGTAAACGTATCTGCAGAATCACAAACATACTATGTATTAAGCCTCAGTGCTTTGAGACTTAGCCATGTAAGACCTGTGCTACCTGCAGCAACAATAAGGAAATGTGTATCATTATCCTAGAATCAAACTGTAGGAAAAGTAAGTGCAGAAGTGCAGAGGGATGTTTGATCTCTTAATACATGTCATTCACAGAACAGCAACCGTATTACCCCAGCTCTGACAGCTCAGGTTGCAATCTCTTAAAATATGACCAGGATGGGGCAGCCAACAGCAGGCAAGGTCTTCACATGCACACCTGCTAATCCCAGAACTTCTTCCCTGCTTTGGAATTATATGTCAGTGAGAAAAGGGACCTAGAGTAAACCAATGGCAAATGGAAAGTACTAAGTCAGGGACCCTACCAGTTTAGAGGTTTCTTATAAGACAAAGGTTCCCTTGGGAAAATATCCCAGGAGAGTATCTTCTCCATTTTCTCTACTCTTCTCTGTCTGCACTCTATTCTTGGGCATCTTATCTGTTTGTGTCATTCAGTTTCTTCTTTTATGCTGACAATCCCTAAATCTGTATGTTGGGCCACAGCCTCTGAAGGTCGTGTTTTGTGTTTCTAACTACGGAAATAAACCAAACTCCACTAACTGAGATACCAAACATAAAAAGGTAAAAGCTTCTCTAATAATATTGAGATTTTACAGACAAGGTCTCTTACGAAAAGATCTTAAAAGAACTATAATGTTAATAGGAGCAAGAGTTGAAAGGGGGCAGTGGTTATATACTCAGCATTAATATCACAGAGAACTGAGCTGGATCCCAAAATCTACCCTTACTATCTGTGTGACCCAGACAAAGGCTTCCTAATCATCATAAGCAGCAGTCTCCTCACCTAAAAACTGGGAATAGTAACAGTCACTATGTCATGAGAATGATCGTCCCATTCTATGGCTCCTGGCATTATGCCTACAAAGCTTCTCATCTTCCAGACTGACTCTCCTTGCTTTTCCCATAGAAAAAAAAAACTATGGCCTGACCAGGCGGTGGCGCAGTGGATAGAGCGTCGGACTGGGATGCAGAGGACCCAGGTTCGAGACCCCGAGGTCGCCAGCTTGAGCACGGGCTCATCTGGTTTGAGCAAAAGCCCACCAGCTTGAACCCAATGCTACTGGCTCCAGCAAGGGGCTACTTGGTCTGCTGAAGGCCCGCGGTCAAGGCACATATGAGAAAGCAATCAATGAACAACTAAGGTGTTGCAATGCACAATGAAAAACTAATGATTGATGCTTCTCATCTTTCTCCGTTCCTGTCTGTCTGTCCCTGTCTATCCCTCTCTGACTCACTCTCTGTCTCTGTAAAAAATAAATAAAAAAATAAAAATAAAAAAAAAACTATGAACAAATCCCTATGCACACTGCATATATCTTATTTTAAAGTAAAAAAACAAAACAGGAACAAATACAATATTTAAAATAAAGAACAAGTAAATTTAAATCAACAAATTGACCAGTATTTCAATGGCAACTATTGGCCTGCTTTTGGCTAATGAGATAGTCAATGTGCTCCTCTCACTGACCACCAATGAAAGAGGTGCCCCTTCTGGAAGTGCAGCGGGGGCCGGATAAATGGCCCCAAGGGGCTGCATGTAGCCTGCGGGCCATAGTTTGGGGACCCCTGCCTTAGTTCTCTGAGTGGCGCCATCTCCTCTACCTGCACTGAGGCTGTGCACTCATCTGGGCAAGCTTGTCTCCTCCTTCACTTGAGCTGATCTGATCATTGAATCCACTTCTTCTCCTTGGTCATGAAGCTAAATGTACTTCCCAGCCTCCCCTGCAGTCAGGTGTGGCCATGTGACTGGGTTCTAGCCCACAGAAAGTAAGCATAAGTGGTGCTCACCATTTCTAGCACGGGTCTTTAAAAAATTTCCCTTATGCTCCTTCAAGCTCTTCCCCTTCCTGCTGGCTACATGCCCACAGCTCAGACAACCTTGAAGGAGAGGTTTTAAAAAATGGCAGGATGTGGCCCTGGCCAGTTGGCTCAGCAGTAGAGCGTTGGCCTGGTGTGCAGGAGTCCCGGGTTCGATTCCGGCCAGGGCACACAGGAGAAGCGCCCATCTGCTTCTCCACCCCTCCCCCTCTCCTTCCTCTCTGTCTCTCTCTTCCCCTCCCGCAGCCAAGGCTCCATTGGAGCAAAGTTTGCCCGGGCGCTGAGGATGGCTCTGTGGCCTCTGCCTCAGGTGCTAGAATGGTTCTGATTGCAACAGAGCGATGCCCCGGATGGGCAGAACATCCTCCCCAGTGGGCGAGTCATGTGGATCCCGGTCGGGCGCATGTGGGAGTCTGACTGCCTCCCCATTTCTGGCTTCGGAAACACACACACACACACACACACACACACACAAGAAGGCAGGATGTCTTTCAACCTGGTCCCTGAATAAACCATACAGAAAAAAAAAGCCTTTACTGGTAATCAAAAATGCATTTGTTAGATTTTATGTGAGTAAAAAAATAAATTTTCACTGTGAATAATCACTAAAATTTTGAGGTTTATCTGTGACGCAGCTACCATCTTTGCTGTTAAATGCCAATCTATATCATTAGTACAAATCTCTATTTTTAACGTTAGACTCAATTTTCTAATTTCTCCCCTCTCTTTTACCAGACTCACCCCTAATATTTCCCAGGAATATACCCTGGACCTCCCAGTCTGGGCCAGTCTTCTTTTCCACATATTTGCAGAGCACCTTACTTTTCACAACGACCATAATTGTCTATGACTGTAATTATCTCCTTCCCCAAATCGCAGGTGAATGTTTTGAAATAAAGACTGTGTTTTAATATCTGTATCCTCTGTGCCTCGTTGGCACTCAAAAATAGTTTCTTCTAAGAACAAACAGAAAAATATAAAGGCCTAAAGGTGGTGTGATCTAAGTTTATAAAATAATGAAAGAACAGAGAAGCTAGATGAGAAACTTTAAAAGTTAACCTTTAGAAAAAGAAAAATTAGAAGAAATTGTTAAAGGTTGAAAAAAGGGTTTTAAAATTTTAAGGACACATGAAATATAACTTTACTGAACAGTTAGTAAATGTGAAGTTATAAAATGATAAGCAATATAATAAAAGTTTATCAAATGTTAAAAGAAAACTTGGTTTATGTAAAGTATTTCTCAAGCCTTTTGAGATTTAGCATGAAGAAAAAAAATATAGCCTTCCAAAACAGGAGTCCCATAAGTTCCTGGAGGATAGGAGACAAGTAAAGTAGCTCTTTTATAATATCAAAATCTCTGTTTAAATACATTATAGTTATGCCGCCCATGTTCCACCAGGTAACTTCCCTGTGCATTAGCATTTAGAGCACCTATGCAGAGCCCAAGGTCGGAGCTAGGTGACAACGTGGGGCTACAGAACAATCAGAACTTTCCAGGGTATTCTTTCTAATTCCCTCGCCCTTCTTCATACAGATTTTTCCTGTGCGGGCCTAGGAAGAACTATTTCAAAGCCCATGCATGACTTACA
The DNA here is from genome assembly GCF_036850765.1 of Saccopteryx bilineata. Lineage (NCBI taxonomy): Eukaryota > Metazoa > Chordata > Mammalia > Chiroptera > Emballonuridae > Saccopteryx > Saccopteryx bilineata. The sequence goes on from NC_089492.1 coordinate 58,668,856, forward strand.
AAAATAACCAGCATTCTCACTTTACTTCCAAGACCTTTTTCCTTTACATGCTTGGGAAAACACACCATAAAGGTTTGACGGCTTCAATAGTTTGACTATTTCAGTGACTTCTATTTACTCCATAAAAACTTACTTTTAAAATATAGATCATAAATGATAGCTGGGTTTTGTTCATCCTTGACCTTTATATTGCTTTCACAAGTTCAAGACATTTAACTTTCATCTGCAAAGATGTGACTGATCTAAAGAGAGTGAAAACATAAAACAGACATTTCCCTTCTACAGAGACAGAAATTTAACCTCTAACTCAGAATTTAAATGAAAGATTTAAGGTGCCATACTCACCTGCATCTGGGATATAGTTAAAGGGTATCGGAATAATATCCAGGTCACACCTTCACTGCACGGTGGAATAGTAAGAGAGCCTTCATACACCCAATAATCACGCAGCAGAGGATCTATGCAACCACGAGGACGTGTCACAAAAAAGGCAGGTTAATTAATCATAAATTTGAAGACTCCAACAATAATTTTCAAAATTACAAACTTTCCAAGTAATACTTCTTAGACTGATGTCATTTTTAAACTAGAGCCTCACATGTATTCTTAAACTAATCATCATAAAGAAATTAACTGATAGAAAACACAATGAGTCTTCAGCTATTTATAGGAATTTCAATCAATGCTTTATCATGCATGCCCAAATATAGCTATATAAACTTAATATACAATCTCATCTATATAAACTCGATATGTACATATATATCAAGTTTAGTCACTTTAGCAGAGCATATTCAGTCTTCTTGTTTGTTTGTTTTTACTTTATTGGAGAATTTACCTAATTATACTTAATATTTATTGAATGCTTACTACATGTTAGGCACTCTTCTACTTTAATTCACTTAACCTTTACAACAAACCAATGAAATAGGTCCTACTTTAGCCCCATTTTACAGATGGGGAAACTGAATCACAGAAGGTTATAGAATTTGCCCAGGGTCACTGGGTTACTAGCTGACAGAGCCAGGATTCAAACCAAAGCAGTCTGGTTTCAAAATGAGTATTTCTAACCGTTCTGTCCTGCCTATCCCTATCTATATTGCTTCTCCAACAGCAAAATTTTAAAAGCATATTATAATAAGGTAAAAGAAATTATTCTTTTTTTTTTTTTTAAATAAATTTTTATTAATGTTAATGGGATGACATTAATATTTCAGGGTACATATATTCAAAGAAAACATGTCTAGGTTATCTTGTCATTAAATTATGTTGCATACCCCTCACCCAGAGTCAGATTGTCCTCCGTCACCCTCTGTCTAGTTTTCTCTGTGCCCCTCCCCCTCCCCCTAACTCTCTCCCTCCCTCCCTCCTGCGTCCTCCCTCCCCCCACCCCTGGTAACCACCACTCTCTTGTCCATGTCTCTTAGTCTCGTTTTTATATTCCACCAATGTATGGAATCATGTAGTTCTTGTTTTTTTCTGATTTACTTATTTCACTCCGTATGATGTTATCAAGATCCCACCATTTTGCTGTAAATGATCTGATGTCATCATTAAAGAAATTATTCTTATGAAATCTTTTAGCTCTGCATTAGAGAAATTCACGACTAACTGATGGGTAAATGTTCAGTTTGTTATAAAGCAATTAAATGTAGAATGTAGAAGACATGATGTATCAATCTATTTAGTTTTGTTTGAAACACTAACAAATTTCACACAATACATATAGGAAAGATTTTTGAAGACCAAAATTTTGTATAAAACAATCTTTAACTCAAATTATATTCTGAGTACATATTTTATACACAATTCTTACCCATTTGGACAGACATAATTAATTAAATTCACACCTAAATATCACTGCAAAGAAGTTACCTTATAAAAACAGATTTATAGTTTATTTTACTCTAGAAATTAATAAAAACAAATAATTTTAAAAGTATTCCAAGGATATGCTATTATACTGATACTTAAATATAAGTAGCCATTTTTACAAAAAAGGAAAACCTTCATTAATTAATGGAACTAGTGGTAAAGTATTTATTTCAATAGGTTTACTCCCATGTTCAGAGCTTGAAAGGAGTACCTACTACAAAGAATATATATATATATACACAAAGAATATATTATATATATATACATACACACACATATATATATTCTAAGAAAACTTTATTAACTAATAATATATAGTTATATATTCTGAGGAAAGCAATGTACTCATTTCCACAGTTAAAATTAATCTTATGAATGAGATGTACTCTTACCTGGTAGTAAAGTGTTAGGATTAAAGCAGGGTATTATTTTAGACTTCCCCTGAAAAAAAAAAATCCCATGTTAACATAGAATTTCTTAATTTTACAATAATAAAGTTATTAGCACTAAAAATCCAAGTTGTAGTCTTCTGAATGACATCATTGGACCCCATAGATTTGTGTCTCATTCTATCTTCTCATTAGAGCAACAGGGGTTGGTTCCAACAAGATGCTTCTGTTTGAGTCTATGGCTATTTTCTTTTCTACCACAGCTCAGTTTTCCCTGCAATTCTTGGTGTGATATTCATAACTGTCTTTCTACTGTCTGTCTATATGTTGTCAGCTACTTTTCCTGCTCTTAGCACAGGGATTGGGAACCTTTTTGGTTGAGAGAGTCATGAACGCCACATATTTTAAAATGTAATTCCATGAGAGCCACACAACGACCCATGTACATTACGCATTATTCAATAAAAATTTGGTGTTGTCCCACAGAACAGCTGTGATTGGATCCAGCCACCCGCAACCATGAACATGAGCAGTATGAGATGAATGGATTGTAATACATGACAATGTTTTATATTTTTAACGTTATTATTTACTTTATTAAAGATTTGTCTGCGAGCCAGATGCAGCCATCAAAAGAGCCACATCTGGCTCGCGAGCCATAGGTTCCCGACCCGTCTTAGCACATCCAAACCAGAGACCGGGCCTCAGAGTAAAATGCCTGAACCCTGGCTCTGATAATTATTCTTACTTGACTTTGCTCTTGGTACTCTGATCTTAGCATTACAACCTGCCTTCCCAATTCATGATTTTCCAATTTGGATTTGGTAATTCAGCTCTAGGATCTACTCTACATGCCCTCCTCTCCTCCAGGGAGGGAGAGCTGACTCAAATGAAAACGTTCCGTTTCAATCAACTGTTATCAAAGCTAGATTTAATTTTCAAGGAAAATACTTGTGCTCTTATTCAATAATTCATATTAATAACCACTATTTTAAATAGTGCTACATAAATTGCTCAGGCCTTTGAGGCAGACTATCATGACAGTTGGATATCCCTTATATAAGATTATTTTGTGAATGCACACATGACAGAAAAAGTTGATGTATAACCTCTACATCTCTTCCTTACTTTTGGAGACTATTTGACGCATTAAAGATCCTGCTTACTTGCCTACCACCATCCTCCTGAATTCCATAATGACATGTCGTATTAGCTGAAGAAATAAAGGAAAATTTCACCAGTCATTTTTATAGGACAAATGTCAGTCAAAATAGGTCCTCATACCCTTTTTACCAGCTTCTTTGACTACTTTGCACTTTGTGTTGACACCTGGATTCATTCTGAGCCTACTCAGGAGATCCTTGATCCTTGGGTTTTGCCCTGTTCAAGATGCCCTGTCCTTATGCTAGTGTAGAGCTAATCAGAAGCCATCAGCCTGGGGTCTTTGGATCTGTGTGCTGCATCTCCAGAGCTACACAGGAATAAACTACTCCACTACAAGGCTGCTCTGATTCTACTGCCTTAGTGTAAGCGAAAAAGGCACTGTTTACAACAGAACTTGGCTTCCCAGCAACGTTAGAATGAACCACTTCAGGGCAAATCAATCTATACCACCTTCCCTGGGATCTATTCTCTTATGGCTCATGTGTACTTGTCGTTTTTTTTTAACATAAATATTGTGAAGAATGGCTGCCACAATTTTTATGTTTCATTTACACAACTTTCGTATAACCAGGGGGTGGAAAGGGTTAACTCAGCAGGCCTAGGTTGCTCAAATCTTCACATTTCAAAAAATGGCCTATCTTCAAGACTGGCCCTTCTTAATATAATATTGTATGTCAACTGTAATTGAAAAATAAAACAAACAAGCAAACAAAGCTGCTCCTTAGCTGGCTCCTGAGTGATCATCTCCAAGCCCCTGGAACATTCTCTCCCACAGAGTGTTCTGCATGTCGGAGGCCTGGGCCCATACTGCACCAGTTTAACTAGATCAGTTGATCCTAACAATGTGATTTATGGTGAAGGCCTAGTGTGGCTGAGGGTCAGGGTGGGCTGCCTGCGTGACTGACCCCTAATAAAATTCCTAGACGCCAAGCGCTCAAGTAAGCCTCCCTAGTTGGTAACACCTCACTTGTGCATGACACATCATTGCAGGGAGAAACAGGTGCACCCCCCGCCACTCCACTGGGAGGGGACACCTGAAAGCTATGCCTGGTTTCTCCTGGACTGTGTGCCAGGAGCCTTTTCTCGCACCGGGCTTCCATCTGTGTCCTTCTGCTATAATAAACCACAGCTCTTCTCTGAGTCTATTTAGTGAATCATCGAGCCTGAGGGTGGATTGGGGACCTCTTACACAACCAGGATTTTAATTTTCTTTAAAAGAATGACTTACCTTGTACTGAATATCCTGGAGGATTTCAGTCACAGCCTTTAGGCCTACGTGTTCTTTTCCTATCTGAAACATAGAAAGCATAAACCGTAACCACAAAAGTATTCAATATTTAGCTTTTACTCAAAATAACTAATTACGGAAGCGAGGATCAAGTCTACCTGAATTTCCTTCTTGGGGAATAATTAAATGACCTTTTCATTAACAACCAGGTCAACATTTGCTGAAGGTAATTAAAGTTGGAACAGAAGCTACCATAATCAAACATTAGACATGTTCTCAGACATTTCCAAGAATCCATTCTAAATTCATCATGCTTACGTATAAGGCATCACTCACTGGTTTACAAAAATATAAAATCATGTAACAAAGCAATATAAAAGTTTCAAGGATATTTCTGAATCAAAATTGTGCATCACATGCTCAAACCTTTTCATTTTTATGTCTGGCACTTCTAGATCATTATAAAGATTTCATCAATGTTGAAAAACTTGTATTAACTGAGTAAAGTGGGTATGTGATTTTATATGCTAAAGTCACCAATAGCAGGACATTACTTGATTAAAACTGGATATAATTTCTATAATCACCTTTTTATTCTCAAATAATGATAGCCTGTTCATGACTCTCTATTTTAAAATATCATATATTATTAAAACTTTTTCATGTATAAAATGCTCCAAAGAATTTGAGACTTTAAAAAAATCTTACATTAAGTACTCTTAATTTTTACCTTTAAAAGTTATAAGTGCAATCTGATTGCAACTTTCAACCAAGTTTTAATGGGGCACAGTAACAGGAGAGGCAGTTTACAACCTCAGATAATCGGACTGTTTGCTTTTTCTCCCCCACATACATTTTTAGAGGATGACTTTTCAGGAGCTAGAATAGCTATCAACATGTTTACATTCTGTTTCCCTCCATGTGACCCAACTGAAAGTGCTGGGTGAAAGGGCAGCAAAGAGGAAAGAAAAGAGAGAAGAAATTGACATAATCTAAGATATGCCAATCAGTTCAAAATAATCAAGACTTTATTTTCCTGAGATAGGCTCTAAAAACAGAAAATAGATTCTCTAAATTAAAAAAAAAAAGAAAGAAAGAAAGAAAGAAAAAGAAAAGAAAGAAAGGAGAAGCTAAGGCAAATGTGTGTGTGAGTGAAAGCCTGGGCCTGAGGCAGAAAGAAGCCTCCAGCAGATCTTCAGGGGGAGAAGGACCTTTCTTATGTGGAGTCTCCACTTAGTGTTGCAGGTCTGTTTTCATTTCCTGCATCTCTGTCACCTTATAACTAGGAAGAGTCCACATCTGAATGTTATAAAGCCACATACAGAAGTGGCTCACTGGCCCTGGCCGGTTGGCTCAGTGGTAGAGCGTCGGCCTGGCGTGCAGAAGTCCCGGGTTCGATTCCCGGCCAGGGCACACAGGAGAAGCACCCATCTGCTTCTCCACCCCTCCCCCTCTCCTTCCTCTCTGTCTCTCTCTTCCCCTCCCGCAGCCGAGGCTCCATTGGAGCAGAGATGGCCCGGGCGCTGGGGATGGCTCCTTGGCCTCTGCCCCAGGCGCTAGAGTGGCTCTGGTCGCGACAGAGCTATGCCCCAGAGGAGCAGAGCATCGCCCCCTGGTGGGCAGAGCATCACCCCTGGTGGGCGTGCTGGGTGGATCCCGGTCGGGCGCATGCGGGAGTCTGTCTGACTGTCTCTCCCCGTTTCCAGCTTCGGAAAAATACAAATAAATAAATAAATAAAAATAAATAAAAAATAAAAATAAAAAAAAAGAAGTGGCTCAGGAGCAGAGTCACTTGCATTGGATGCCTGGAATCTGGTTCTGACTCACTTTTAGCCTTAAGCAAGTTTACTTAACTTTTATACCTCATCTATACAGTACAGAAGATAAAAGTGAGAGGGTTGAAAAGAGACTAAACCAAACAAAGACCTTGGAACAGGGCATGATGCATTGTAATTCAATTAATATCACCTATATTATTCTTACTCACAATGCCAATCAGTACCAAATAAATTTTTATATATAGTAGCACTTAATAACTATTACCGGCTCCTTCTATCTATAAAGAGTCTTGATGTTATGGCAAATCTTTATACCTAGCCACAAATTTGACCTATTATGCCATCTCTTTTTTTTTCCTTCTCTGCAAAATATTTGTCTGCTGAGATTGCAACCACCAAAAAGCAAGTATCAATGATACTCTGCACGCACCAACCCCTAAAATCCTTCAGCCATCCAGGTGACAACACACCCAGTGCCGTGAATCCACCAGGATCCATGAGACCAATTACCTTCCTACCTCTCACCTTTGCCATTTTTCATCACTCACAAAATGCAAAGTTCTAGGCGGTTTCCTCTCCTAGAACCTCAGCCTTGCCTGGCCCTGTATTCTTCCACCATGCCCTCTGGAACAGGATGACTGTGCATCTTTGACAAGCTCTCTTACCACCTCCTGGTCTATGTGAACCCCCTCGGGTCTACCCAAGGTCATGGCTCTCCCAGGCCTGTTGAGTAGACACGTGTAACTTCCCTCATATGACACTGAAAGCTGTGGTCAGTGTCCTGCTGTTACCTTCAGGCTGGCACTCAGGCCCACGTGCATAAGGCTGTCCTCTAAGTCAGTGGTCCCCAACACCAGGCCTGCAGACCGGTACCAGTCCGTGGGCCATTTGGTACCGGTCTGCAGAGAAAGAATAAATAACTTGCATTATTTCTGTTTTATTTATATTTAAGCCTGAACGATGTTTTATTTTTAAAAAAATGACCAGATTCCCTCTGTTACATCCATCTAAGACTCACTCTTGACGCTGTCTCGGTCACGTGATACATTTATCCATCCCACCCTAAAGGCCGGTCCGTGAAAATATTTCCTGACATTAAACCGGTCCGTGGCCCAAAAAAGGTTGGGGACCACTGCTCTAAGTGGACCATCCACCACTGATGCCACCATGTTCTATTTGTCATTTACTGACCCCACTGGTCATTCCCTTGCAGTCATCACCCCTGCCTCACTCTGGGGGACTTAAACATCCATGTTAGTGACCCAGCTCCTCCCTGTCGTGTCTACCTTTTCTACCATTCAGCCCTATCTACCTCTGCAAACCAATCCTGAGCACACAGCCTGGATTCATTTTCCTTCTCAAAACTCACCTGTCCACCTCTCCCCCTCTTTTCTCTCTCTTCCTATTATTGGAACAGAAGGAGTCAAGACTCTCAGGAGACTCCTAGCTCTGTCTCTTTCCCTTCCTGCCTACACTGAACGACATCTCTGCAAACACTTGATTCTCTAATCCTTTTGTCCTCCTCAATTATCTGTTCTGCAATGAATCAATGGAACAATTTGTTAGAATTCTCTACTCCCCTACCTGGAGAGAGAACAAGACACACAATGCATTGTCTTGTACAACTGCAATATGCAATCTCAAGTAGGTCTCCCACACCAACTGTCAAGTCTATTATCATTCTTCCGGGCTATTTCAAAACTCAATCCCAAAGTCACATTTCCTTTGCTCTATAAATAATTTTGCTTTGTATTCCCTGAGATAATAAAGGTCATCGGGCATGAACTCCTCTAATTTCCTGCCTTGTTCCTACAAATTCATCCATTTCTATTCACCTTTTCTTGGCCCTCTCTTTTGAAGAAAGGGTGGATCTCCTCCTGTTCAAGGTTAGTCCATATATACACTGCTTCCAAAAATTAGGGGATCAAGGAAAGTGCAGATACTCCAGTACTTTCAGCCTTTTGTATAGTGCATTTTCACCAATAAAATAAAAGTTGATTTTGCATCTCATTTGCATAATCAACAACTTTCTTTGACTTGTCATTTCCTTTTCTGATATTCTTGTTTAGTAAAAAAAAAAAAATCAAATGCTTCCTATTTTTATTGCTTCATATTCATTTTGAAATATCCCATAATTTTTATGAGCAGTATATATGCTCTCCATCCCATGCTCTTCTGCCCCCTCCATGTTCCTACGTCCATTATCCTCTTTCTTGCTGGTATTTTTAAACCCTACATCTGCACTAGCTCTTTTGCTCAAAATAAAAACACAGGCACATCTCAGATCTCAAAATGAAACAAACAGGTCTTCACTGTACATCCCCACATTATTGCCCCTTTTGTCGCTCTCTCTTTTCTTGAGTAGAGCTTCTTGAAAGGGATGTCTGTACTCAATGCCTCTCTGTCTCTCCCCTCCCTTTTTCTCGCCTGATGTAAGACCCCCAGATGGACTTCAGTCTCTCTTCTCTGCCTCAGCTGACAATCCTGATCAGTGTTTTGCTCTCACGGTTTGTGTAGTTTTACTTTCCCCTGAAAGGCATGTTCACATAGATCACCTGAACTTTTCCTCATAGCAAACTTAAGGAACATCACAAGCATGCATGCTCTCGAGCTTCCCCTTGCCTCCAATACTCAACTTGTTCCTGGAAGTACTCATGAATTTTAAGAAAATCCTTCCTTCTGAAGTCTTGGCTCTCCATCCAATGCCCTAATAGTCCCTTCCCTTTTATTTTATACATGACTAGTTGGTTATTGGTATTAATAATTTTTTATTATTTTTTTAGAAGAATGAGACATTACCTTCCACTTATGGAACCACACAGGGTGGAAGAATAGTTTTTAGTCCTGACTACTGTCATTAAACTGCTGTGTGACTACAAACAATGACTTGACCCCTCTGGCCCTTCATTTCTCTTCAGTTTGATAAGGAAAGAAGAAGTCTAAAATTTCAAGGGTTTCTTTCACCTCTAAATCTTTTGTCACATAAAGTATATAGTAAGACAATTTTAAAGATTCATCTTAGGAATTAGATTGAAATTTTACCTTGTAAGTATGTAGGCAGCTTTTGTACATTTCACAAAATTTATAGAATATCTTCTGTCTGCCACAGAGGTCAAATCTAAACTTTATAATGATTGTATCTACCAAGATTTTTGCCAATCTTACTTTATCAGTGTTTTCTATAAGGAACTTCAAATCATCTTAGAGTGAAAATTATTAATAATGAAGAACAAAAGAAATCTACTACATGATTGCATTATTGATTTTTCTTAGATCTGGCACTAAGCCAGAGTCCAAAATCATTTTCAAATTCTTTCTCATTAATAAAATGAGTTCTGCTTTCAGAAGACATTTTTTAAAATCATTTCTCCAAAGTCACTGAACGGTACTATGAAGAAAACTTCTAATAAGTAAATGAACCAGTTTCTACCAATAAACATGGCTGCTTTCTCATGAGCCACAAAAACCAAATATTTTACTTTTAAATTTTCAGTGTTTTCTGCATATGTGTTTAATGTCACCAATATGTCATAAAATTGAGAGAGACCAAAAAAATATTCTGGATTCCATGTCAAGATAGCAATATAGAAAAATCCTGAGCTCACCTCCTCCTACAAACACAAATCTACAACTGCATAGGAAATAACCCCTCTGAGGGGCACCTGGACACTGAATGAACAGAGCCTCTGCAACTAGGGGCAGAACCGAGAAGGATAGGAGAGGCAGGATACAGTCCTACTCAGGGAAAAACCACACCCCAGCAGAGGTGTTCCACAGTCGGGAGAAATCTCAAAGGCACAGAACTTTTCACTGAGAAGCCCGGGATTAAAGCTCCACATCAGGCACAGAATCCTGGCTTTCAAACTCAATGATGAATACATCCAGAAAAACTAAAGAACTGTGGGGAAAAAAAATCCCATCCTTAAAGGGCTCACATTAGACTCACTTCACTCAGAAATTAGTGCAAAAACAACAGATAAAAAAAGTACATAGGCTGTAGGTTAAGGAGTTCAACTTGCTAATCTTGACGTGCATGCTGGAGGGGCAGGAGGCAGCTGGGACTTTCTCTGGGGACTGAGACATGGCTGGAAGTCATTTTTGTGACCTTCTCCGGTGCTGACCCCAGCACTGGGGGGGTGGCATTTTAGAATCTTCTTGTTAGCCTGCTAGTGCCAGTGGGCACACTGCTCTAGGAGTCCTGCCTATGCCTATGCCTCAGCCACATATCCTCATCTACCAGTGTGCCCACAGCAGTGGCAGCCCCACTACAATAAACGAGTGTATGAAGCCTACACAGGAACGCCCCTGGAGTACCTGGATTTGGTGCCCAGAGGGGAGATTGTATTGCCAAACCCCAAAAGACATCTACATAAGATCACATCTTTAAGCCTAGGCAACATAGCTGAGCTACCTAATACATAGAAATAAAAACAGAAAATTAGGCATAATGAGGAGACAAAGAAATATGTTACCAATGAAAGAGCAAAACAAAACAGAAAAATAACTTAAAAAATGAATTTAAGTGATCTAGTTGATAAAGAATTTAAAGTAATAATCATAAAGAGGCTCACTGAACTTGGAAGAACAAATACAGTGAGGACTTCAACAAAGAAACAGAAAATTAAGAAAGTACCAATCAGAGCTGAAGAATACAATAAGTGAAATGAAAACTACACTAGAGGAAATCAACAGCAGATTAGATGATACAGAAGAATGGACTTAGAGATCTGAGAGACATAGTAGAAATCATCTAAGCTAAACAGCAAACAGAAAAAAAGAAATTTTAAAAAATGAGCATAGTTTAAGGGTACTCTGGAATGGCACCAAGCATACATACTAACATAACCTTATAGGGACCCCACCCAACGAAAGAGGCAGAAAACTTACTTGAAGAAAAAAATAGCTGAAAACATCTTTAATATGGGGATGGAAACAGACATCTAGGTCCAAGAAACGTAGAGAATCAAACAAGATGAACCCAAAGAGGTCCACATAAAAGCATATTATAATTAATATGTCAAATACTAAAGATAAAGATTCTTTTTTTAATTTATGATTTTAATTTGTGTTTACACAGATTCAAGTGATCCACCGAATATATCTCTCCCCACCCCCTTATTCCCCTCAACCCCCCCTTGCCCCACCCCCCAATGCCTTCCCCCCTTCCCCCCAAGATTTGCTGTCCTGTTCTAAAGAGAGATTCTTAAAAGCAGCAAGAGAAGAGCAACTAGTTATGTACAAGACAATCCCATAAGACTATAACCTACTTTTTCAGCAAAAACTTTTCAGGTCATGCCTAACCAGGCAGTGGTGCAGTGGATAGAGCGTCAGACTGGGATGCGGAGGACCCAGATTCAAGACCCCGAGGTCGCCAGCTTGAGCGCGGGCTCATCTGGCTTGAGCCAAAAAAAAAAAAAAAAGCTCACCAGCTTGGACCCCAAGGTTGCTGGCTTGAGAAAGGGGTTACTCAGTCTGCTGAAGGCCCACGGTCAAGGCGCATATGAGAAAGCAAGCAATCAATGAACAACAAAGGTGTTGTAACGAAAAACTAATGATTTATGCTTCTCATCTCTCTCCGTTTCTGTCTGTCCCTATCTATCCCTCTTTCTGACTCTCTCTGTCTCTGTAAAAAAAAAAAAAAAAAATACTTTTTAGGCCAAAGGGAGTGACATGATATATTCAAAGTTCTAAAAAACTTCTAAGAATACTCTACCTGGCAAGAGTATCATTCGGAATTAAAGGAGAGATAAAGAGTTTCTCAGACAGCAACAGCTAAAGGAATTCGCCAACCCTAAACCAGCCTTATAAGAAATGTTAAAAAGACTTCTCTAAGTGATAAAGAAAAGGACATAACTAGAAATATATATATAACTATACGCATGCGCGCGCACACACACACACACACACACACACACACGGCAAATATATGGTAAAGGTAGTAAATCAACCACTTAAAAAATTAGTATGGAGGTTAAAACACAAAAGTAGTAAAATTATCTAATTCTATAGTAAGTAATTAAAAGATACACAAAATATAAAGATGAAAAAATATAACGACACAGAACATAGAAATGGGGGTAAAAATGTAGTGCTTTTAGAATGCAATCAAATTTAAGCAACCATCAACTTAATAATATACTGCTACATACACAGGTGGTTAAATATAAACCTCTTGGTGACCAAAAACTGAAAAATCTATAATAGACACACAGAAAAATAAAGAGGAAGGAACCCAAACATGACATAAAGAAAGTCATCAAATCACAAGGAAAGAGTACAGGAAGAAGGAACAGAGACGTTCAAAATGGCAATAAGTACATACCTATCAATTTTTAATGTAAATGGACTAAATGTCCAAACAAACAAAACACAGAGTAGCTAAGTGGATCTTTTAAAAAGATCCACATAGGCCCTGGCTGGTTGGTTCAGTGGTAGAGCGTCGGCCTGGCGTGCGGGGGACTCGGGTTCGATTCCCGGCCAGGGCACATAGGAGAAGTGCCCATTTGCTTCTCCACCCCACCCTCCTTCCTCTCTGTCTCTCTCTTCCCCTCCTGCAGCCAAGGCTCCATTGGAGCAAAGATGGCCCGGGCGCTGAGGATGGCTCCTTGGCCTCTGCCCCAGGCGCTAGAGTGGCTCTGGTCTCGACAAAGCAACGCCCTGGAGGGGCAGAGCATCGCCCCCTGGTGGGCAGAGTGTCGCCCCTGGTGGGCGTGCCCGTTGGATCCCGGTCGGGCGCATGCGGGAGTCTGTCTGACTGTCTCTCCCTGTTTCCAGCTTCAGAAAAATACAAAAAATAAAAAAATTAAAAAAATAAAATAAAATAAAAAGATCCACATATATGTTACTTACGAGACTTACTTCTAATCTAAAGACTTCACACAGACTGAAAGTGAAGAGAAGCTAGGGTAGCAGCAATACTTATACAAAATAAAATTTAAAACAGAAATGGTAACAGGAAACAAAGTGCATTAAATAATGAAAAAAGGACCAATCCAACAAGAGGATATAACACTTGTAAACACCTACTCACCCAACATAGAAACACCTAACTACATAAAGCAAATATTAACAAACATAAAAGAAAAAATTGACAGTACTACAGTAATAGTAGGGAACTTTAACACCCCAATTATATCAATGGATAGATCATCCAAATATAAAATCAACAAGAAAACAGTGGGCTTAAATAACACAATGGACCAGAAAAAATTAATATAGTTACTGGTATATATTATAGAACATTCATGCCCAAACAGCAGGATACACATTGTTTTCAAGTGTACATAAAATATTCTCCCAAATTGAGCACATGTTAGTTCACAAAACAAGTCTCACTATGTCAACTATATATCAATAAAAAATAAAAATATATTGTTTTCACATATACAAAAATATATATACACATATATATATTCTCCCATCCAAGTACTAACCAGGCCCGACCCTGCTTAGCTTCCGAGATCAGACGAGATCGGGCGCGTTCAGGGTGGTATGGCCGTAGACACATATATATATTCTGCAAAATGAATTGGAAACAAGCATTTGAACAATACAGCAATCATAGAAGACTGTTTACCTGAACAAACAAAGCAATGATGGCGATGCCATGCGGCTTCCCCACGGCCTCATCGATACTGCCAAACAGGGTGGAGTTCCAGTGGATCAGATGCAGCTGGGTGAGCAATAACAGACAGATCACCTCATTACTAATGTATTTCCATTTAGAAAACAAAGACACGGCGACTTTCCTTAACCATATATATATGTTATCATATGCAACAAGAGCATCACAAATAGACTACTGCCTTCATCCAAGTTCTCTGTAGGAGTTTCTTTCTTCTTATTTCCGAATGGAAGCAATGCCTAGTGGATTGCTGCGTCTCGAGTTCTGCTTTAGTCGTAATCAGGACCACATCTAAGGAGACTGGCAGATTTCACAATATTTACTTGCCTTTCCTTAAATGTCACACATTCTGGATTCAGTGGAACAAAACTGTGGTTCAGGGCACAAACACTAAAACTTGTTCAAATAATTAGTACCAGTAGTATTTCCATCAAGAATAAGATAAAGCCAGTCTCAAATTTTGGTAAGTTATTTCAACCCTCTAAGACTATTCAGAGATAGAATATTATTTTTTTTAATCTACATATTCTTAAAGCCATGGCAAAATAATGCATGCTGATATGAAGCTCTAAAAGAAGGCCATTTCCCTGAACTGGAGATAAAGGAAGTTTTGTCTGTGAAGGAATGACAAGCAACGCTCCAGAGAACTCCCTCATTCCTGGTCTCATAAAGCTTTGTAGCTTTCCAGTTTATCTAGAATATGCACTTGTTTCCTCCAGCCCTGATAAAACACTTGCAAGAAGCCAAATTCAATTCCCTGCCTGGCTAAAATTAAATGGCCACTGAGGTTCTTAGTATAACAGTAGATAGCGAAGCCTCTCCCTAGAATACTATCTTTGTCACCGTAGCCTCTAATCAAGTTATAATTACTTACCACCTTTTAATACTGCCTCATTTCAAAATTAGTTCTAATCCAAAATGACATAGCTAAAATTCAATCACCATATCATTTTTGCATCCATATTAAAATATTATGGAATATTATCACAAAGATTGCCACAAATTTGATTTTTTTTTCCTGCTGAATTTGTCCAAGAACCTGAGATTACAAAACTGACCACTAGAGGGAGGTAATGAGTCTTCTGTTCATAATATAAAAAATAGCAGCCTAGGAAAACACTATACCCAAAACCAGCATAGGTCAGGCTCAGGCTATGAAAATCCACATGGACTATGACTGCCCAATAAATGTAACTGGCAAAGCACTGCCTTTAAGAAAACAATGTTTTATAACCTTTCAGTTAATAATGGAAGATCGACCGATTTTAGTCTTTTGCTTTTCCGGCTACAATAGCATAGGGTCCCAGTGGCATAGGTAAGTGCACAGAGGTGCAGACAGGAACTAGGTACTTGAACAAAATCAAAAAAGAAGGCCTCAGGTTGAAATCTAACTTTATTTGACAAATTACAAAGTTCAAATCAACATTTTTCTTACTCCTCATAGTCACATTATGGAATAATTTTTCTGATACAAAGCAAACCAAAAAAGCATGATTTGTTTTTCTTTCTGCCAGCCTTCACACATTTAGAACATCATCATTCACACCGGCTCTTCAAAATACGCTTCACATTTTTTTGTGTTTAACACATTAAAGGTACAGACTCCTTTAATATGTGCTGCGCATGGTGACTTCATTGTCAAAGGCGTCGTGCAAAAGAGTGACTTGACACTGGATAAATATGACAAATACTTCCTGAGCCGGGTGATCAAGGTCAACATCAACAGTTACCAGTCACACTGATAGTATAGATGGTTAATTCAAGTACCAAGCAAATTTCCAGCACATTCTGGAAATCAGTTGTAACCTAGTATGTATTTAATTTTATGTAGTGGTCACTCAGATGCACGATCCACAAAAGCACTCCACAGTTTATTTCCCGTCAGCTTTAGCTCACTCCGTGTTCCCCGACCCCTTCTTCATTCCACTTGTATTCATCTGCTAGGGCTACCATGACAGAGTACCATAGTTTAGGTAGTACAAACAACAAATACATATTTTTTCACAGTCCTGGAGGCCAGAGTCCAAGATCAAGGTGTCAGCAGGTTTGGTTTCTTCTGAGGCCTCTTTCCTTGGCTTGTAGAGGGCTGCCTTCTCCCTATGTCCTCATATTGTCTTTCCCTGGGCGGGTCTGTACAAAAATTCCTCTTCTTATACGGACACCAACCATCCTGGATTAGGGCCTGCTCTAACAATCTCATTTTAGCCTAATTACCTCAGCTAGGATCCTATCTCCAAATATGGTCACATTCTGATGTACTAAGAGTTAAGACTTCAACATACAAATGGGGAGAGACACAAATTAGTCCATAACACCATCTAGCCCACCCTTTCCTCACCTTAATGAAGTTTTTTCTGAGCTCAAAAGCTTGAATTACCTTATTTCCCCATGTATAACATGCACCCTTTTTTGAAAAATTGGGGTCTAAAAACTGATTGCATCTTATACGGTGGTTGTAGAAGTGAGGCACTTCAAATGCCATAGACCAGCGGTTCTCAACCTGTGAAAATACATATATATTATACAATACATTTTTAAATAAAATATGTATTTCCGATGGCTTTAGGCGACCCCTGTGTTTTGGTCGTTCGACCTCCACCGGGGTCGCGACCCACAGGTTGAGAACCGCTGCCATAAACGGAACTGAGGACGAGGCAATATATGAAGACACTGATTCATCATCAGACACAGATGAGGACAAGCTAATGGATGGGAGTTTTGACAGTAATGAGTTATATAATTTTATGATGAATAAAACTTGAGTTCAATAACTTTATGTGATACATCTTTTTCTCCAAATTTCAGGCCCCTGTTAAGGACACTACTCTTTTATGGATTCTTGCTGCATTGGCCAAGACTTTGCTTAAAAGCTTTAATCACTGTAAAAAAAAAAAAAATAGAAGACTAGGTAAAGAAGATGTGGCACATATACACCATGGTATACTATTCAGCCATAAGAAATGATGACATCAGATCACCTACAACAAAATGGTGGGATCTTTTTTTTTTTTTTTTTTTTTTTTTTTGTATTTTTCTGAAGCTGGAAATGGGAGAGACAGTCAGACAGACTCCCGCATGCGCCTGACCAGGATCCACCTGGCACGCCCACCAGGGGCAATGCTCTGCCCACCAGGGGGCGATGCTCTGCCCCTCCGGGGCGTCACTATGTTGCGACCAGAGCCATTCTAGTGCCTGAGGCAGAGGTCACAGAGCCATCCCCAGCGCCCGGGCCATCTTTGCTCCAATGGAGCCTTAGCTGCGGGAGGGGAAGAGAGAGCCAGAGAGGAAGGAGAGGGGGAGGGGTGGAGAAGCAGATGGGCGCCTCTCCTGTGTGCCCTGGCCGGGAATCGAACCCGGGACTTCTGCACGGCAGGCCGATGCTCTACCACTGAGCCAACCGGCCAGGGCCTAATGGTGGGATCTTGATAACATTATACAGAGTGAAATAAGTAAATCAGAAAAAAACAAGAACTGCAGGATTCCATACATTGGTGGGAAATAAAAACGAGACTAAGAGACATGGACAAGAGTGTGGTGGTTACGGGGGGTGGGGGGAGGGAAGGAGGGAGAGGGGGAAGGGGTGGGGGAGGGGCACAAAAAAAACCAGATAGAAGGTGAAGGAGGACAATCTGACTTTGGGTGATGGATATGCAACAGAATTGAATGACAAGATAACCTGGACATGTTTTCCTTGAATATATGTAAATATATGTACTCTGATTTATTGATGTCACCCCATTAAAATAAAAATTTATTTATAAAAAAAACAAAAAACAAATTTCAGGCCCCAAAATTAAGGTGCGTCTTATACATGGGGCAATGCGGTATTCAAATCCATTTCTGTTCTCCCACAGTTCCTTCTTTAACCCTAGCTTCTTGAATTCTGCCTTATAATAGTGTTACTCTGTTCCCTAAAGCAAAGCCATCCAGACACAGGAAAAGTATCAGTGCAGGAGAAGAACTAAGAGTACTTGATGGTAACTAAAGGGCACATAAGTCTGGCAATGACAGGAAAGATGAGGCTGGAAAGCTAGAGGGACTCAGATTGCACAGAGCTTTAAATTTCATCATAACTGTGTTTTGAAAATCACTAAAGCAATATTGCAGTGAACATTATTATTACTTATGCTGCTTAGACACAGCAAACTCCCCCATATCAGTATCTTTCCTTAAAAAGTCCTTTTGACAGTATGAAGGTAAATCGCAAGTGTCAGACATGAGAAGCTAAGGGATAGGCTGGGGTGCTACCACTGAAGTTCCAGCTGAAAAATGATGACAGCGGTGTGGGATGGTTAATATTATGAGCCAACACGGCTAGGCTATGGTAATTGGCTGTTTGGTCAAACTCCAGTCTCAATGTTGCTCTAAAGGCATTTTTTTTAGATATGATAACCTTCAAATCAGTAGACTTTGAGTAAAACAGATTACCCTCCATAATGTGGGTGGGCCTCATTCAATTAGTTGAAGGTCTTACAAGCAAAGACTGAGGTCCCCCAAAGGAGAAGCAATTCTACCTCCAAATAATGGCATATAAATTACACCTGAGTTTCCAGTCTTTAGCCTGCCCTGAAGATTTTAGACATGCCAGTTTTGACAATCATATGAGCCAGTTCCTTAAAATAAACCTTAATTTGTCAATAGATAGATAGATAGATAGATAGATAGATAGAAAGATAGAAAATACACATTAGTACATGAATGTAATCTATTAATAACTATGGACATATTAGGATGTGCTTCAAATTTCTTTTATAAACAAATGGTTTTGAATGGAAAGGCATATGATACTAAGAATATGGTTTAGAAAATGAAGAAGTGGTCCACTGAGTCTAAGGGAGGCTTAGGAGAGGTCTACGCAGACAGCTAGTATCAGGGCAGGGGCGTTGGAAGATGAACTTCAAAGCCTCACAGTGAACAGGCTCTGGGGTATATCTGGTCCACAGCAGAGTACAGAATGCAGAGGTAGAAACACAGCACACTTCTGCAATTCTACAGATCAATTCTTAGAGGCAGCCTGCTCACATAAAAGACCCTGGAGCTAGAAATCACAAGCCTTAGAGTCTTGTTTCAGTTCCACAACTCTTCAGCTCTGTGAACTTCACAGGCATTAACTTCTTTGAGCATCAGTCTAACATAAAGAGTGCTACATCTTAAAAGCTTGGTTTCTTCACAGCTTTCTCTGACCTCCCACAGTACACTCTCTATATTCTTATCACATTTTGCTGTCATTAGCATTAGTTATATGTAACCAACAAAGGCACAGGAGCAGGATGATGAATTTTGAGAATGGAGAGCAGCTTACTAATTTGTAGTGAAGACAAGTATATAAATGTCCCTTACCATTTCTAAAGAGTGTAAGAGTTCAACTGTATTATTACTACATCTGCCGCCTAGACTCGGACAGTCTCATTCTCCTGGGTCACTTCACTCCCTCAGTGTTTATTGGACTAAAGATGACGCCAGGCAGGACTCAGCCTCTCCAAGGCCTCTGGAGCCTTGTAAACACACAGTACAGCAGGTGGCACAGGGGCTGCTTCTTGCCATTTGAACCCAAACTCCAACTATAGTTAACAACAACAGTAGTTTTAAAAAAAAAAAGGAACAAGAATTCTTCCTAAGCTGAAACAATCAGCTGTTCTCCATTCTACCTACACTGATTTTCTCTCAAAAGACAAAAGGTTTGGCTTTCTCCCAACTCAGGTATACCAAAGTAAAGAAAAGTGGTTTTCTTTTCTTTTTTTCTTAAGCGGAGAGGCAGACAGACAGACTCCCACATGCGCCCTGACCAGGATCTACCTGGAAAGCCCCCATCTGAGGCTGCTGCTCTGTTGCTCAGCAACCGAGCTGTTTTAGTGCCTGAGGTGAGGCCATGGAGCCATCCTCAGTGCCCTGGGACAACTTGCTCCGACCAAGCCATGGCTGTGGGAGGGGAAGAGAGAGAAAGAGAGAGAAGAGTGAGAAGGGTGGAGAAACAGATGGTCACTTCTCCTGTGTGCCCTGACCAGGAATCAAACCAGGGACATCCACACACCAGGCCGATACTCTACTACTGAGCCAACTGGCCAGGGCCAGAAAGTGGTTTTCTACAACAATTAAAACAAAGTCCTCACTTCTTCTGTTCTCCCTACCTCCATTCCCAACACTACCTAACCCCAGAGGCCTCAATGTCTGCGGCCACAGGTGTGCAAACAATGTATGTACTACAAAGAAATAACAAAGCCAAGATACGTTTATTACTCTACTAGCATCATTCCTTCCTATGAAAAAAATCTGACCGTGGGCTAACAACCGTAAACATCGTTTTACGGCTTTAGAGAAAATCTCTGACCGAGCTTTTGCCATGGGGCTCACAAATTCAAACTGCCTGCAATCGATTATCCTGCTATGCCATTAGTACCTGTGAAATATTCATCTTAATGTACTTAACTCACAGCAATAAATTTGTCCAAAGTTATGAAACTGTGACAAGCCGTAGCCTTATAATCATTTATTTGTCACTGAGAAAAATAAGTTTGAAGATTTCATGGCAGCCTAACAGAAAGCTATCTTCAAGATAAATGAGGTTTATTATTAACATAAATAACATGGCAGCATTAAAGAACAAAAGAATGAATCATGAGAAATGTGAAAAGCAGCAAAAACTGCAAAGGCAATTATGACTCACAAATGTCTTTCCCCAGCCCCGTGCACTTACACAAGTTCTGTGAACTCTCCCATCTTCAAATGCTTAATGGACATTTCTTTTCGAATGGCTTCATGTCACCTGAAGCTGAGCATTTCTAGAACTGACATCAATTTTCTTCGAAAAAATAAAAATGACACCCTCTCAGTTTCTTGATGGAGCCCCCAACCTCCCTGGCTTGAGATATTGAAATTCACCCTTCATCTCCAACTCACAAAGGCCTTTCCTGGCCCCTAATTGTTTACATTACAAAGCCCAACTAACTAATCACTTTCTTTTTTTTTTTTCTTTTAAATTCAAACAAGTGCATTTCTTTAACAAACAATTACATTGTTCTTACTATATGCCAGGTACAATTCCAAGCATTTTACAAATATTAACTTAAACCTCATAAGGATCCTAGAAGGTTGGGATACTCTTATCCTCACTTTATAGGTGACCAACTAATCTCTCTTTAAAACAGTTCTCACCACATTTTCTCTGCTCAAAAATGTCTAGTTTCCTTATTTTACCCACATCAGGCTTAAATTTCTCTAACCTCATTTTAACTATCCCTAAAATACTCAAATCAAGTGCATCTCCTGACCCCACACAACACTCCCATTCCATTTACATTCCACTCTCTTAAAATGCTGTACCCCACTTCTCCAAATTCCATCTCTCCTCCTAGGCCTCGACAGGCACTGAGAGGTAGATTGGAGATAGAGACTTGAACAACTGATACACAGGAAAAGGGCTAACCAAGGTTTCTGCCCTACACCACTTACCAAGAGTAAGATGAGCTCAGTTTTAGATGAGCTGAAAGTGACATCAGAACAGTCAGACCGGTCTCCCAGAAGTAAGAGCTGCAGAACCACACCGCCCTGAGGAGGAGGGGCTGGCAGCACAGAGTGCAGGAGTTCACAGCGCATGGCCAGTAGTCACGGCCGCCATGGTCATGCACATGCAGGTCCCCACTGAATTTGAGCAGACAGTAAAGGAACAGTGGAGTCAAAAATTGGTGGGCCATTCCTTTATTAAAGTCTCGCACCAGCTGACAAGCAAACACACAGGGCATTCAGGGCTCACAAAGCCACTGACACATTCTCTGGTCCCACAAACAGGAGAATCTTCTCCGGTTTCTCCTGGAATCAAACAAAGGCCTCAGCAGTCTCAGCAGAGCTCCCAAAGACCCTCACCTCTGGTTCCCTATCTGCACACCTTCTCCTTCCCTGCCAACATGGCTTCTCCTTCTGCACTCTGCATTCTATTCTCTCTCACTCGGCAAACGTGGCTTCTTTCTCAGCACTCTGCGAAACTCTCTGCTCCTTCTGCTCCTCTGTGCAAACGTGGCTTCTTTACTCCTTCTCCCTCTGCTCTCTCTTTTCAAAACTTTCTGGCATGAAAATCTCTCTTCCAGCAAACATTAGCAAAACAATGGCCCTTCCCAAGCAGGAAGGTAATCTGCAATTTCAAAGACCACATATACCTGATGCTGCCCAGCGCCATTTTGTAACAATAAAAGTGAGCAAACTCAAAAAATACAAATTTTACAAACTCATTTGCCCAACACCCAGATAACTACAGACAGCCTCACAGAGTCAGGTCACCCATGGACCAAGTCACAAAGGGGCTGTCAGAAGGGCAAGGGCTTCATTCAGCTTTGGGGGATAGTGACATGAGGAGAGGAATATCAAATATGCAGAAGGAAACCCAGAAGATTCCCAAGTCCTGCTGGACAAGAGAGAAACGACTTTCTAGAGGAAACGGTGGTCCCGGGTGTCAAGGCTAAAATAGCTACAAAGAAACAAAAGAAGATGAAGACAAAAAGAGATTTTGGATCTATTTTTTAAGATTATTAAGAAAACAGTTGCAATACAACAAAAGGAACACAGCAAAATGTAAAGGCCTGGGGATAAAATGAGGGGCAAGGTGGGCAGGATCAGACAACAGACATCACAAGGCAGCTGCGGTGAGTGCTAAGTGATCTCTTTTTAATGGGGAGAATCAGTATGCCTGTGTCGGAGCAAAATCCACCTTTCACTTTTAGTATTCTTTAATCCTTTAAAGTAAAACCTGAAAAAAATCACCGGCTGCTATAAACGTTTATGTCAGAAGTACTCAATGCACTTAGGAACACAGATGTAATTGATCCTGAAAAACATTTTTCTGCCAAACCACAGTCAGCGAGATCTTCCCTCTGAGCTGGGCCACTCACTCCACAGTCAAGATTCGCAAGAGGAAAAGGCGTCATGGAGAGCACAGACTAGTCTCTGTGTCCTGACTTTGCCTGATCGTTTTTTAAAATCCAGCTAGATTTTGAGTTTTAGAAGCCAAGCACCTCACCTCACCCATGTTCTGTCATGCCTAAAATAAAATATCCACTCTCAGAGCCCCCAGCAAGAGCTATCAAATAAGAAAAAGGAAAGAAAAGTCAATGTCTCCACTATGTCCGTGACCCTAGGAGTTGAAAGAAAGAAGGTATTAAGCACTGAAATGTTTTTGAAAAGAAAAGGAAACTGGTGAAATGTTTGAGTAACAAAAGGGGAGCACTAAATAACTGAAAAGCAGCAGGGTAAGGGCCTCTCTCCAGACCACACTTAATTACTTCTGTGAAGCAGCCATCCCTCTGCAGATAAATTGAGATTTAGTGTATATTACTTTCAGGTGCTCCTGCACTTTAAAGTGTCATTGTCAATATATTATGCAGCTATTATTCAGAGAAGGACATTCAAGTTGTAGACAGATATAATAGTGACAAAGCGCTGTACAGCATGGAATGGAAAATAAATTATTTGAAATTCTATCTCTGTCGCTTCCTTGTTCTGTTTGCCTAAACTTAATTATGCATCTTTTTACATGGGTAAAAGAGACATAGGAGGAGGTGCTGGAGCATCTCAGAGCACCTTCACCCATTTGTATATTAATATCAAAAGGTATTCATAGTGTTCTTTTTCCCCTATTACCTTTCTTTATTGAAATATAATTGACAAATGGCATTGTATTAGTTTTAGTGTGTACAGCATAATGATCTGCTATATGTATACATTACTAAACTATCAGCACAATAAGTTTAAACACCCATCACTACAATTAGGTACAGTATTTTTTCTTGTGATGAGAACTGTAACTCTTAAGATCTACTCTATTAGCAATTTTCTTTTTTCTTTTTTTTTTTAAGTGAGGAGAGGAGATAGTGAGACAAACAGATTCCTGGCAACTCCAGTAGGGCTGATGCTCAAGTATCGACCTATTTTTAGCACCTTAGGCTGATGTGCTCTGACCAACAGAGCTATCCTCAATGCCTGGGGCCATGCTCAAACCAATCAAGCCACTGGCTGCAGAAGGGGAAGAGGGAGAAAAGGGGAAGAGGGAGGAAGAGAGAAGCAGGTGGTCATTTTTCCTGTGTGCCCTGACCAGGAATTGAACCTGGGACATCATACACCAGGCCAACATTCTATCCACTGAGCCACCGGCCAGGGCCAGCAACTTTCAAATATACAATACAGTGTTGTTACTTACAATCACCATGCTTGTTGGTCAAATAAATTTGCAAATATGATGTATATGTTTGCTCGTTATAGTTTGCATTGGGTGTGGGAGACAGGCTGTAAGCAGGCAGGGTCCTTATAGCCTAAGGCTTGGTTTTAAGACTAAGCCTTTCCCACCCTTTTAATTCTAAAATCTTCTCAACACTAAGCTTTTCTTCACACCCTTGACTGTTGCATGATGTGGGGTGGTGCACTCTTATGAGAAATCCCATTTATGCCTCAGATAAGTGGACTTTGTATCAGAGACTTCCTTATTTGTACATTGGCTTAAAAGTTTGAATTTCTATACTATAAAATGGGGACAGACCTGGGGCTCACTCTCGGTTCCTGAAATTAGCATTACATAGGAGAGGCAGTCAAGATGGCAGAGTCCTGAAGGAGAAGCCAGTTTGTACAGAGTTTGTGCAGAGAGAAGGAGATGGAGAACAGAGGTGAATGAGGCTAGTGAGGTAGAAACCTTTCATTCTAGGAAACTCGGATGAGTTGGTAGCTTTGGGAGCCCTGAATGGAAAGTGAAGTTTTTTCCCACTGTGTGTATTTCTTGCCCACCGGGTGCAAGCTAGGATTAAAGGTAATGGCCCACCAGTTCTTGGCTCCGTTGTTTCATCACCGTCTGTCCGAATCAAATGTGAACCTGCATGGGCCAGGCGGCTGTGATGGTGGCTGTGTCTACTGACCATACAATGCTGTACATTACATCCCAGGAATTATTTATCTTTTTTTTTAAGAGAAGAAGGAAGAGAGAGAGGAGCAAGAAGATATAGAGTGAGAAGCATCAACTCATAGTTGCTTCACTTTATTTGTTCATCGACTGCTTCTCATATGTGCCTTGATTGGGGCTCAAGCCAAGCAAGCAGACCTTTGGGCTCAAGCCAGGAACCTTGAGATTTCAAACTGGAGACTTCAGCATCCCAGGTCAATGCTTTATCCACAGTTCCACCACTGATCAGGCAGGGATTATTTATCTTATAAATGAAAGTCTGCACTTTTGACCATCTTCACCTATTTTATCCCACCCACCCCACCCAGACCCCCACTTCTGGTGACCACCAATCTGTTCTGTGCATCTATGAATTCCTGTTTTTTAGTTTGTTTGTGTTTTAGGTTCCACTTATAAGTGAGATCATACAGTACTTGTCTTTGTCTAATTCATTTCATTTAGCACAGTGCCCTCAGGGTCCACCCATGTTGCAGAAAATGGCAAGATTTTCTTCTTTTTTATGGCTGAATAATAATATAGTGTTCTTAGGACTCAGAATCCTCATTCTAAGGATTCTATGTAATTTACAAAAAGATTTTTTTTCAAAGCAAAATGATTATCTCTCTGAATGCTAATTTCCTTGTTTACTTTGAAATTATTTTCCTGTTAGGAATAGAGTATAGTAATACTGTTACGGCTATTCTCACAAAAAGTGAAGTTTCCTTTATAAAAGAAATTCACTTTGAACGGTTGGAAAAGGGTTGTTGGAGTAGTCATATGAATAAAAGAAAAAATGCATCATTTTGAAGTATTTTGTTTAATGTAAGATTGGAAGCAGTTAAAACTGATTCTTAGACATTGGTTTCAGGATTTTCAAAAAATACCCTCTCTTTCTTTAAGACACAAACAAACGCAAAACCCTGAATTGTGGGTTATGAGTGCAACTAAATTTCTGTGACTGGAATTCTCTATATTTCATTTGTTCTTCCATAAAATAGAGAGATTGTCAAAGTATCTTGATGTTACAGAATGTAAGTCACATATAGATTGCATCTGTTCACTCTGTACAGTGAATCAGTGAGTCATGCCTGTTTCTCTTCCCTCTCTGCCCCCAAATAAGAACTACAGCTGACAAATGAGTTCTGAAATAATGTCAGCATCCATCAAAACATTTATTGAGTCCAGATAATATCTAAGTTTGTAGTGTTCACTGCTTTCAACACTGTAAATACAAAGAGCTCAAATCTTTTTATAAAAGAATCCAGGGAGTGAATAAACAAAAATACAAAATTGATAGTTCAACACAAGAAAAGATGAGTGAAAAAGGGTTAGTGTGCAATATAAATGATAGAAGATGTTTGGGTATTTGTATCTATTTACTGAGCTCTGATATTACATTCTCCACCAGGCAGCTCTTTGCAAACAATACTTCACTCAATTCTATCACGTTTATAATGGTTGCTGCAATGACTGCCACCAACACCCATCTTAACAAGAAGAAAACGGAGACACAGAGGTGAAGTAGCCTGCCTTATGTTGCAGTGGGACCAAGTGGTGTGGCTCTACCACCCCTGTGCCAGTTCTCTTCTCCAAAAAGGGAAAGTAGAACACTGATTAGGGAAGAATTCACAGTGTGAATGTTCACCCAACACATGGAGGAATGACAAACATTGTTCTTACAGAGACAAAAAAAACAAGGAGAAAGAAATGGAGAGTGTGCAACCCAAGAAATGACTAGTAATCCAGTCAGGCTGTGCCCAACACCCACAGCACACAGTGTCAAGCTACACACCTGGTGTGAGCCAACACTCACTACAACCTCTGGGGAAACTACCTGAGCTCCCAGAGTCTCAGCTGGAAATGAGAGATCACACCATCTGTACCTGTGTAAGGCTATTCCAAGGAAAAGCTCCTGGTAAATATAAAGTAAATGCTGACTAGAGCCAATTAGAGTGGGGAGGAAGACGAGGAGACAGATGCAATGGGAAGATGGGCATGGCTGTATGGTATTTAAAGTCCAAGGTCTTACGTGAGGTAAGTTGGACAGAGAAAGACAAAACACCATATGACTTCACTTGTATGTGGAACCTAAAAAACAAATGAAAAAACAAAATGAAACAGGGAGATAGACAGAGAAAGGGAAGGGAATTAAGAAATACAAACTTCCAGTTGTAAAAATAAATCATGGGGATGTTAGGAAATACAGTAAAAAATATCATAACTATATATGATAATAAGTGGTTATGAGACTTACTGTGATCATTTTATAAGGTATATAAATGTTGAATCACTATGTGGTACACCTGAAACTAATATAATATTGTTTGTCAGTTTAAGTTTTTAAAAATTAATGAAAATAAAATGCTCATCTCCACTCCGTTTGGTTCTGTTCTCGTTACGCTGTCTGAACTCAACTAATTATTTTCCTAAGGTTTAAAGATAACTAACAATGCTTTCCACTCTAGAAAGCCAGACCACTTCCATCAGAGTCACAAATTCCAGTGCATCCAGGAACTAGGCTGATAAATGAGGGGAAGAAGGTTACGAGGCAGGGAGAGGAGAGTTGTGAAAACCGGAAAATCGGCACCCTGCCTGAAGCTGTTTAAATTCCAAAATTTAAAAAACAGAATGCTAGCAGAACCCTTCCCTAAAGCCAACCCAAAGGCCACCAGTTTGCAACCTCATTAATATTCTAAAGGTACATCATTAATATTCTAACACCAAGATCTCCTGCCTGAAAGAGACCCTGAAACCATCCGAACTACCTCTGCTTCTTGCCAGGACCAGGACATCCTGTGGCGCTTTCCTCCCTCTTCCGGACCTAAGGTCAAGTTGTCAACCTTCTGGTCCAGGAGTCAACCTCTGCCTCTGCTCCACTCCATTCTTCTCCTGACCACTTGAGGGTCTTTGGTCCATCGGTTCTGTACTCTCCTGAGCCTTTGACCTGAAGTCTCCCTCTCTATTAGCTCCTCATCATTTTATCAATCTGGGCAAATTTTTCTCAGCTTTAAAAAAGAAATCACGGCAACTTCCCTGACCTCCATCTCTCCTCCATCTTTCTTTCCTCGGGGCCAGGGAACCTTGCCGGGCGGGATATGCGCTCTGTACTCAATAAAGCCGTTTATTATTCCACACTTTGCAGCTCTGGCCCTCTCCCTTCCTTCTCAGTGGGGAAAAATACCTTACATTTTGGTGCCGAAAACCCGGAAGGAGTTAGAAGTCTGCAAGGACCGCTCCTTTCTCCTCCCCTCCGAGAAAGAACCAGGATCTCTGAACTTACACCCACTTCGGCGCATGGTGCGGCAAGTCCCCTGCCTCCAGCATTCCTCTCAGTTCTTTCCTCCGAGACTCCCTGTCTGAAACCATAGCTACGTCAGGGAAAGTCTTTTCCATCCGTCTGTCCGAGTGAGCCTGTGCTTGTGGAGACCTCCCCAAGCACATCCACTTTCATCCATGGCTGGACCTTGAGTTTTTAGGACACTAATGCTCAAGTCTGACCACTTTGAGAACTGAGTGCAGCTGTTGGGGCACAGGAATCTCCCTCCCTAAGAAAGAAGAAACTGTTTTTCTTCTCCGCTGTGGCCAGGCCACAGAACCCACTCAATTAGCCTCCTGAAGGGACTTGCGGTGTTAACACCCTCACCAATTTAACTATCGCCAAAAAAGCTGGGAACTGATTGGAGATCTCTTACATACATGGCTTCTAATTATTTGCGCACCTGTCCTTAATCTCTGTGCTGCCTGTTCCACCACGCAGGCATTTTTCTGGCCAGAGAAACCTCACCTAAAACCTCTATTCCTAATCTTTCCTTCTCCGCGGACTCCAAACTCTCCCTCCCCTCCCTTCTCAAAAACCTGTTTCTTATTCGCCATCTACTACCTTCTCTTTCTCCTCCCCTGCTGGCCAGGGGCCCCTCCCTTCACTGTGTTCTCTAGTCCTGCCTTCATCAGGCCTTTCTCAGCCTGGCATTGGCTCTTACACCGGTTTTCAGGACGTCCAACCCCAATTTTCTTTCAGGAAGTTCCTGCCCTGTCCTGCCTTTGGCTACAGCGTTTCCTGCAAGATCTGGATGCCGGGCTCTGCATGAGCCCTCCTCCTCTTATTCCCAAACCCCCAAACCCCTATCCAGAACCTGTGAATACAGCATTTAAAGTTTTTAATGGTCCCAACTAATACAGGCCAAGGCTGTTTGCCAGGCCCCGCATGCAGCAGAAGGTAACGCTCCAAACCCAAACTCTTGTGGCAACCCTGAGACCAGCAGAGCCACCAGCAGCTTGCTTTAAGTGTGGCAACCAGGACCACTGGCCCCGGCAGGGCCCCTGCCAGCGGCTGCCCACTGAACCCTGCCCTGACTGCAAGCAGCCCGGTCACTGGCAGAGTGATTGCCCCTTTGGGCAACAGGTTTTTTCCTCAGCGCCTCTACGTGGAGGACAAGCCGCCCAAATGGGAAGGCCAATCCAGCCAGGTGGGTGCATCGCTCGAACTCCTAGGACACAGCCTGGACTCGGAGAACCCAGGGTTCTGCAGCAAGTGGGTAAGTCCATCTCATTTCTTGTGGATGTGGGGGCTACCTTCTCTGTTTTGCCTTCATACTCTGGACCTCTAGTTCCCTCACAGGTCTCGGTTATGGGAATGGATGGGACCCTCTTCCTTTCCCCTTTTTACACCACTCCTGACATGCAGTTTTGCCTCAAGCTTGCCTCCTTATAGGACCACTGGCAGTCAGAACCACTGGACTCCATCCATCTCCAGCTCACCAAAAGGCTGGACCCTGCAAATTCCCCTATTACTCCTCTCTTTTTTAAAATCCTTACAGGACCGCATCCACGAAGTTTCTCAACTCAAGACCACACAGATGTTCCTCCTGACACCCCTCAAAACCACCACCTTCCGATCTCCCCCTCCCCACAATGCCCCTATTCAGCAGGAAGTGGTCAGACGAATAAACAGCGCCCCTTTTTCTATTTAACACAAAAGGTCAGAATGTAAGGTCGGTGGATAGAGGGATGGTCATGTGGTAACTCAGACCCACCCACTTTGGCTGGAACTGCCCACAATAAAGCCCGCCAAAGGAAGCATCCCAGGAACCATTTGGAAAGAAGCGATCGTCTGCCAGCCAGTGAAATTTTACCACGTCATAGTAGCTCCACTTCCCTAGAGGGACCCTTTAAATATCTCCCACACAGTTTAATCTTTGCAACTTCCCTGACCTCCATCTCTCCTCCACCTTTCTTTCCTCGGGGCCAGGGAACCTTGCTGGGCAGGATATGCACTCTGTACTCAATAAAGCCATTTGCTATTCCAAAAAAAAAAAAAGAAAGAAAGAAATCACTGCCTTGACCTCACATACCCTCCCAGTACTTTCTCTTGGCAGCTGACTTTTCCTAAAACTTAGCTGCATGCCCCATTACCAGTTCTTCCCTGCCCTTTGCTTCACAGTCCACTTAAATCCATCTCTCATCCCCATCACTTTGGTGAAACCTCTCTCCCCAAGTTCACCAGGAACCTTCTTCTGCTAAATCACACCTCTCGGCTTTCTTGGCAGCTCTGCAGCACCTGAGAGCCCTACCTGTTCTGGAACCCCCACTTCCATGGGTCCCCTGGCAGCGCACTCCCCAGGCCTGTCCTCCTCATTCACTGTTTCACCTCAGGCTCCTCTCCTGGTCCCCACCCCCACCCCCGACAGCTCCCATACGGTGGCTGTCAGGGCTCCATCCTCCCACCTCTTCTCCATCAGCATATTATTTTGGGGTGATCTTATCTACTCCCACATCTTCAATTGTCATCTAGATAATTATAATTCCAAAATCAACATCTTTAATCAAAATCATTGTCCTGAGTCTAGAGTCAGTTAGTCTTACTGAATATTTTAAAGTTAACTTTTTATAATTGAAGCTCTCTGCCAGCCATGAGACCTATGTGTCCTTCTTTGCTCCTAGCTCTATTAATAGACTCAAGTCAGAAATCTCTTCCTTCAGCCTCTCCCCATACAAAAAACCAAGGCCTATGTCATGCCTTTTTCCACTTCCTTAAAATCTCCCAAATCACCTGCTTGGCTTATTCCCATGAGCAATTCTTTAGTTTAGATACAATAATCTATTACTAGAATTACAGTCCAGGTCTCTTAACTTATCACCATGCCTCCAAAATTAGCTTTTCAAATTTATTCTCCATCGAACAGTTATAACAGTGCAAATTTGATCTTGTCACCTATCAAGGTTTCTTACTGTCAATAGGGTCTAGTCCAAACTCCTCAGTAAGCAAAGCATTAAAAAGTAAAAGTATTTCTATAATATTTAAAAGTGTGACAGATTGGGTTTATTATGTATTAACAGTATCAGGTAAATTGGTGGTAATAATTATAGTGATAAGCTCTTTTTGGTAATAAGAATTTAAAATTCATCATTATTTCATTTCTCTGTGAAGCACTACTGTCAATTTTCATATTCCCAACTTTATACACCAAATACATTGCTTAACAACCTAATTTTCAGGAACAAAAATTTAAAAATTCAATTCTAATATTCATAATGTTACAATTTATAATAAAATGCACTTACCTGAAAATGTTAAAGAAAATCATTTTAATTAATCCTCACTGATAGCACAGTATACTCACAGGCTTTCACTTTGTTTTTGTTTTTTTTTACAATTATCTAGAGTAAAAATCAGAAAGATTTCATCAGAAATATGAGCAGGCACACAGAGGGAAGAGGGCAGCTGGTCCAAATCTCAGCCATTACCCATGCCAACATAGGCAGCTTATTTAACACCTCTTGATTTGATTATTCAGCTGAGGAAATAGACAAAACATCTACCTCTGAAGGCTGTTTTAGTGATTAAATAAGATATAGCATGTGCCTGGCATGTAGACAGTCTTCATAAGTATTAACTCCATTCCCACAAGTCCCTGAGGATTGCACTGAAATAAATCTTGCATTAACCCCCCCGGCCATGAGATAATGCAAGACACAGAATACTTTTCAACAATAAAGTATTTTACCTTCAAAATATTGTAAGAGTGAACTTTGAAGGCTAAATAAATAAATGTATAGATAGAAACATATATATGTAACCAAATTTCACCAAAAATATTTCCCATGGAATGGAGGAATTTTCCACCATCTACAATTAAATGACTACATAGGAAAGCTGTCCTAATCTTACAAACAGAAAGCTCTGTAAATATCTGCACCTATGTTTTTCCCACAAGGTACTTCCTTATTTATAAGTTTTGTAATGTATGTGAAAATGATAGCAAACTAATTCAACTCACTTGTTGCTCAAGAGAGTTGTACAAAGAACGATTCTTTAACAAACTTACCACAAACCACATCATTTCTAGTGCTAATTAAAAAAGGACCATGCTTTCCTGAGATTTGTTTCAGACATTCCTATTAACATAGGAGCAGTGCTAAAGGGAATCAAATATGACCCAAATTATTTGAAAGGACATTTTAGAAAACTGGATTTTAACCTACGATGGACCTAAAACAGAGTCTAAGTTGTTGTTTTTTTATGCTGTAACAAGGTAAAGGATCACTTTTGTTGATTAAGGTGTAACTTGTACCAATACGGCTTGGGTTAAAAAAGGTCAACTAGAAACAGGAAAGGCATCAATGGGTGTGAACCAGAAAAAGTACAATTCAGATAGGAAACTTAACCTACGAGGGCATGACAATGCACTTCAATTCTGTACAGCTCATAATGACATAAGGGGAAAGACATTTCTTAAACTAGATGATTACGTTTTGTACATAATCCAAAATGTACAATCACCAATGATTAAAGTGCTTTAAATGTTCAGAAGGCAGATATGGAAACACCAATTAAGATATAAGGACTTCTTTTACACCCAATCTCGCCCACCGCGGCGTCTGCCTCTGCGGCTCCGAGTCTTTGCGTTACAGTCCTTCTCTTTCATCTGGTTCTCACAGCCACGACTGTCTAAGTACATTTACTACACTACTCATACCTTTATTATTTTAGCCATCCAAACCATTCTTCAAAAATGTAAGTCATTTCAAGTAATAGAAAGAAAATTACTGTTTTCTAAAAGTTTTATTATAGATAGCCTATTGGTTTTTAGACAAATGAAATATATCAATAAACAAAACTGTATTTGTATGTGTATATGTACTCACTGGGATGGGCCCCTTAGAAAGGCAAGAGCCTTCCTTGCTCTAAAATAACATAACTCAGAAGACAATTTTGCTTGTCTAATATTGCAGAGATGTATAACTATTTTGTCTTTGCTTTTATATAATACATTATTAGATATTTTTAATTAATTTCCAGTTAAACCTGTAACAGGAATGAAAATTTAATAAAAATATATTTCTATGGGAAAATGGTAACCACAGTATAAGTGAACACTTCACAGCACATTTTCAATAGGCATTGTAACAAGGTTAACAGTGAAGACTAACTACACTGTAAAAAAGGTGGGCATTTAGTCTCTAAATGCAGACCCAATGAAAAAATAATGTTACAAAAATGCATTATGAAATGAGGTAACATAATCACTATTAGAAAATATTTACTGAGCACATTCTATATTAAGCTATCCTGAAATTGAAAGGGTTGGTAGATTTTCAAAATAATTATAGAAGAGATATCTAGTGAAGCAAAAAGTCACTTTTTCAGATAGGTACCTAATTAATTTAATCGGCTGTTCCTTTTTTCAGCAGACACAGTTGACTTCCACTCACCACACATTCCCCTCCCTTTTCTTTCATGCAAACAGAACCCCAGTTGAATATTCTTTTTAGAAATTAAATTTAATGGGGTGACACTGACCAATAAGAGTACATAGGTTTCAGGTGAACATCTCTACAACATTTGAACTGTTGATTGTGTTGTGTGCCCATCACCCAAAGTCAAATCACTCTCTATCACGATATATTTGTTTCTCTTTATTCCCACTCCCCAGGCCACTCCCTCTAGTAACCACTCCCTGAGTATTAGTTTTATATCCCACCTATGTGTAAAACCATATAGTTCTTGGGGGGTTTTAATTTATTTATTTCACTTAGTATAATGTTCTCAAGGTCCATCCATGTTGTCATAAATGGCTATATGTCATCATTTCTTATGGCTGAGTAGTATTCCATTGTATATATGTATCACATCTTTATCCAATCTTCAAAGGCCAAGAGCTTATAAGAAAGCTAGACCCCCTCCTCAGCCCAACAGGATGAATACTGATTAAGCTAAGACAGTTATATCCTTGTCATTTCTTTTGAAATGGCTGTTTCAGAAATCTGCATGTACAGAAATTCTACCCAATAATACATGAGGGCAATTCTGGAGGGTAGGAGTGAGGAAAACTTCTGGAAAAATGTTCCCTAGTTCTCTAAAAATATTCAGAAACTGATAACAGCATGGATTAGTGCAGCCACTTTGATTACTACTTAGCAGTATCCACTAGAATTGAACTATGTCTATCCTGTAACTCAAGCTACACTTCTAAGTATACTATATATTCGCCCAAAGGCTAGAATATTCACAGGAGCTCTATTCTTACAGACCAGATCTAAATGCGAGCCAAACGCCTAATGACAGAAAAAATATATACTGTAGAAAATCCACATAATGAAATGAAATACTACAGATGAAAATGAGTCAATGAAAAGTATACGCCATGATGTACACGAGTTCGTAAACATAACGCTGAATAAAAAATAGCTGGACACAAAATAGCACATACTGTATGATTCAATGCATATAAAAATCCCAAAACAGGCAACACTTGTCTATGGTATTAGAGGTCAAGATAACAGTTAACCTTGGAGGAGGCATGAAGAAAAGCTTGTGGGATATCAGTTATAGTTTGTTTATTAAAATGAATTCTGGCTTCATAGGTATTTTCACATTATAAAATGCAATGAATTATACACTTGTGATTTGAGCACTTTTCTGTATTATGTTATTTATGTAAAAATTTTACTTAAAAAAAAACAGAGATGGCAATGGCAGCAAAAGCACAACCAGTAAAAAAAAATTTTTTTTGATAAATTAGACTTCACTCAAATCAAAATCTTTTGGATGTCAAGTAACATCATCAAGAAAGTAAAAAGACAACTGACAGAATAAAAGAAAATATTTACAAATCATATATCTGACAAAGTACTTGTGTCTATAATAAAGAGCTCATACCACTTAATAAGACAAATAATCCAGTTTTTTTTTTCTTTTTATTTATTCATTTTAGAGAGGAGAGAGAGAGAGAGAGAGGAGAGAGAGACAGGGGGGAGGAACTGCAAGCATCAACTCCCATATGTGCCTGAAGAAGCAAGCCCAGGGTTTTGAACCGGCGACCTCAGCATTTCCAGGTCGACGCTTTATCCACTGCGCCACCAGAGGTCAGGACAATAATCCAGTTTTTTAAATGAGCAAAGGATTAAATAGAAAGACATATGAATGGCCAATAAGCATATAAAAAGTTGCTTAGTATGATTACTCACTAGAGAAATGCAAGTCACAACCACAATGAGACACCACTTCATACCTACTAGAATGGCTTTAATCAAAAAGGCAGGCAATAACAAGAATTGGCCAGAATGTGGAAAAACTGAAACTGCTGATGGGATTATAAAATGGTGCAGCCACTTAGGGGAAAAAATGAACAATTCCTAAAATGTTTAAACAAAGGATTACCAAATTACTCAGCATTTCCACATTTAGGGATATAACCAAGAGAAATAAAAGTTGTTCACAGTCACATTATTCATAATTGCCAAAAAGTAAAAACAAACCAAATAACCACTAACTGATGAATGGATAAACAAAATGTGGCATATCCACAACACGGAACACTCTCCAGCAATGAAGAGTAATGAAGTACTGATACAGATTAAAAACTTTATACAAACTAAGGGAAGGCTATCAGAACACACCACATATTGCATGATTCCTTTTATATTAAATGTCTAGAATAGAAAAATCCATAGAGACAGAAAGCAGATGAGTGGTTGTCTAGGGTTGGGGGGATAGGATGTGGGGTGTGACTTCTGTTTTGGGGTAACAAAGTGTTCTAAAATTAAAATATAGTGATGGTTACAAAATGCTTTAAATCTACTAAAGCCATTGATTTATATACTTTAAATAAGTGAATTTTATGGTATGTAAATTATCTCAATAAATCTATTTTAATAAAAGATAATAAAGTTTCTCCTCTTACAACCTTTAACCATTAAATTTGTGAGAATTTGATGCTTATAGGTGATACAGTCATCTTATAACTTTGAGCGAAAAAAATCCAAAAGAAAAAGCCAAGCCATGGATGTTAGGCTCAGTGGTAGAGCATCATGATGCTTGGCATGTGGAAGTCCCAGGTTCGATTCCTGGCCAGGGCACACGGGAGAAGCACCCATCTGCTTCTTCACCCTTCCTCCTCTCCTTTCTCTCTATCTCTCTCTTCCCTTCCTGCAGCCAAGGCTCCACTGGAGCAAAGTTGGCCCAGGTGCTGAGGATGGCTCCATGGCCTATGCCTCAGGTACTAGAATGTCTCTGGTTGCAACAAAGTAACACACCAGACAGACAGAGCATCAACCCCTAGTGGGCTTCCCGGTTGGATCCAGGCTGGGTGCATGCAGGAGTCTGTCTCTCTGCCTCTCCACTTCTTATTTCAGGAAAAAACAAAAAAATAATAATAAAATAATAAAAATTAAAATAAAAAGCCAAAATGTTGAAATGGCTTATAGAAAAACAAACCACAAAAACAAAAATCCAGCCTTTGGAAATATGGCTGAGAAGCTGACTTAACCAACCCTGGAACTGCCATTTGGGACTTCTTGTAATGTGAAAGGAAAACTTCCTTATTATTTTAGTTGCATCTTCCATTACTTGCCAGAAACCAAAGCACTCCTATAAAAGATATGTAGGATGCTAAGCAAAAGCAGTGCATTAATTATTTACATCAAATATTTCAGATGTACAGAAACTTTGCAGGCCAGAAGGAATTGGCAAGAAATATTCAAAGTGATGACAAACAAGGACCTACAACCAAGATTACCCAGAAAAGCTGTCATTTAGAATCAAAGGACTGATAAAGAGTCATCCCCATGAAACCAGTATTATATGAAATATTGAAGGGTCTTCTTTAACCCTGGCTGGTTGGCTCAGTGCATACAGCATTGGCCAGGTGTATGGATGTCCCAGGTTTGATTCCTGGTCAGGGTACACAGGAGAAACAACCATCTGCTTCTCTCCCCTTCCTCTCCCCCTTCTCTCCCTCTTCCCTTCTTGCAGTCAGTGACTCGATTGGTTCAAGTGGCCCTGGGTGCTGAAGATAGCTCAGCTGGTCTGAACATCTGCCCTAGGCAAGGGTTGCCAGGTGGATCCAGTTGGGGCACATGTGGGAGTCTGTCTCACTATCTCCCCTCCTCTCATAAGAAGAAAAAAGAGGAGCAGGAGGAGAAGAAGAAGGAGGAGGGGTGAAAGGGGAGGAGGGAAATAGATTTAAAAATATGAACATTAAAATGGCAATAAATACATATCTATCAAAAGTTGAATCTAAAAACAAAATAAATGAACAAGCAGAACAGACTTGTAGATTCAGAGAACATTTTGACAGTTGCCAGATAGGAAGGGTTGGGGAGATGGGTAAAAAAGGTAAAAGGATTAAGAAGTACAAATTGGTTGTTATAGAATAGTCATGGGGATGTAAAGTACAGCATAAGGAATATAGTCAATAATATTCTAATAGCTATGTATAGTGTCAGATAGGTGCAAGATTATCAAGATGATCACTTAGTAGGTTATAGAATGTCTAATCACTGGGGTGTACACCTAAGACTAATATAATAGTGTATGTCAACTGTAATTTAAGAATAAAAAAATGACAAATTAAAAAATAATTAAGCCCTGGCCGGTTGGCTCAGTGGTAGAGCATCGGCCTGGCGTGCAGGGGACCCGGGTTCGATTCCTGGCCAGGGCACATAGGAGAAGCGCCCATTTGCTTCTCCACCCCCCGCTCCTTCCTCTCTGTCTCTCTCTTCCCCTCCCGCAGCCAAGGCTCCATTGGAGCAAAGATGGCCCGGGCACTGGGGATGGCTCCTTGGCCTCTGCCCCAGGCGCTAGAGTGGCTCTGGTCGCGGCAGAGCGACGCCCCGGAGGGGCAGAGCATTGCCCCCTGGTGGGCAGAGCGTCGCCCCCTGGTGGGCCTGCCAGGTGGATCCCGGTCGGGCGCATGCGGGAGTCTGTCTGACTGTCTCTCCCCATTTCCAGCTTCAGAAAAATACAAAATGATAATAATAATAATAATTTAGATGTATGTATAGCATAAATAACCTGATAAAATAAAAATTTTATTATAATCCAGATTTTGGCTCTGATAGACAAAACATAGCATTTCTTAAAAATAAAGTTATACCTAAGAGTAGACAAATTAGATTGAGCCTTTTTGCTTTGATATAAAACTTTTTGCCAAAATAGTCTATGTGGCATTTTTTATATTATACGGTAATTTAATTATATCCTAAAAAGTAAAGACATGAAGAAGGTAAATCAATTAGCATAGAAGGTATCATCAGCTAAGGCAATTTTAGGACTATAAATCTAATCCTAAATCTCTTATGCTTACATTGATAAACAAATGGGACTATATCAAACTAAAAAGCACAGCTAAAGACAAATTGAACAGAGTAAAAAGACAAACCACATAATGAGAGAACATAATCAACAATACATCTGAAAAGGGATTAATAACCAAAATTTATAAAGAACTTGTAAAACTCAACACCAGAAAGACAAACAATCCAATCAAAAATGGGCAAAAGAAATGAATAGACACTTTTCCAAAGAAGACATACAGATGGCCAATATACAGATGAAAAAATGTTCAACATCACTAATCATTAGAGAATGCAAATTAAAACCACAATGAGATACCACCTCACACCAGTCAGAATGGTACTCATTAACAAAACAACACAGAGTAAGTGCTGGCAAGGATGTGGAGAAAAGGGAACCCTCCTGCACTGCTGATGGGAATGCAGACTGGTGCAGCCACTGTGGAAAACAGTATGGAGATTCCTCAAAAAATTAAAAATGGAACTGCCTTTTGACCCAGCCATCCCACTTTTAGGAATATATCCCAAGAACACCATATCACTGATTCATTAAAAGAAATGCACCCCTGGCCCTGGCTGGTTGGCTCAGTGGTGGAGCGTCAGCCTGGCATGCGGGGGACCCGGGTTCAATTCCCGGCCAGGGCACATAGGAGAAGCGCCCATTTGCTTCTCCGCCCCCCCCCCTCCTTCCTCTCTGTCTCTCTCTTCCCCTCCCGCAGCCAAGGCTCCATTGGAGCAAGGATGGCCCGGGAGCTGGGGATGACTCCTTGGCCTCTGCCCCAGGTGCTGGAGTGGCTCTGGTGGCGGCAGGGCGATGCCCTGGAGGGGCAGAGCATCGCCCCCTGGTGGGCAGAGCATCACCCCTGGTGGGCGTGCCGGGTGGATCCCGGTCAGGCGCATGTGGGATTAAATAAAGCAAAAAAAAAAAAGAAAGAAAAAGAAATGCACCCCCATGTTTATGGCAGCATTGTTCACAATAGTGAAGATCTGGAAACAGCCCAAGTGTCCGTCAGTGGACGAGTGGATTAAGCAGTGGTTTATATATATATACAATGGAATACTATGGGGCCATGAAAAAGAAGGAAATATTAACTTTTGCAACAACATGGATGGACCTGGAAACTACTATGTTAAGTGAAATAAGCCAGGCAGAGTAAAAAAAATATCATATAACCTCACTCATTTGAGGAATCCAAGGAACAATGTGAACTGAGGAACGGAATTAAACCTGAAGGGAAGAGGGGAGGGAGCTGTTGGGAGAGGGGCTAGGGAGAGGTTGAAGGGAATATGGGGGAGGGGGGATGCATTCAGGGAGACACTAGAATCTATGTAAACACAATAAATAAATTTTTAAAATTGATATTTCTTGATAATAAACAATAGATTATATATATTAATGGTTTATTATTGAGTGAGTTGCTTAGTAAGTTTCAAGAATGAATTATTTGATATAAAGACAACATATGCTACCATTAGAGCTACAATCCTAGTGTGTAAATTATCAATAGCCATTACCTATGCTCAGGAATACAGTTTCCCCTTGGTAAAGTACCACATGATTAGACTTACTCAGGAACATTACATCTTCCTGTGACTGATAGCAGTGGTGATAGGAAAAATTGCAACTCATATCCCATGATACTGAATAAAGAAAATATACCGTGTACTCTCATTAACTCATTTATCTAGAACTAGATTTAAATGGTACATTAGTAAATATTAGCTGCTGCAATAAATCCTGGTCTGGGTTATCACTTCTGAGTAACAGACCTGCATTTCCATCCCTTTCTTGGGCATCTCCAATTAGATGAATGGCAACTATCAAATCCAAAACATATCAAAGTATACACCACAATTTTTCACCAAAATAATCCTGGCATTATTAAGAGCTCCACCATTCTTCCTGGCATTCCTTAAGAGCTCCACCATTCTTCCAGTTACTGAGGGTCAAATCTTAGAGGTATCATCTTCCTCTCTTCCCCTGATCTCCAAATTATCAAGGCCCTCAGTAAGCTCTGAATGTTCCCTCCCCACCATTTCTAACACTCCCTTCTTTTCCTTGTCAAGACTACCATCCCAGTTGACACCATTGAACATCCTGCCTGCTTTGTAAATGACTTCCTAAAAGGCATCAACCTCTTCTGATCAATGAAGTTGATGATATTTCAGTAGAGGGAAAGTTTTACAAGGGAAAAAATTTTTGTTTACTTTGTCACTGGTGTGTTGCCAGTACCTAAACATACATAGGAAGTGTCAATGGCTACTTGGTGAATGAGTTAAAAATTCAAAACCGTGAAATGCAGAACAATGATCTCACTGCTCTTTGTAAAACACCACATATACATCGTACATCTAACCAAAGAAGATCTTTCTTGTGGAAACTGACATTCAAGAGTTTCTGTGATTTGTCCCCAACTTGCCATTCTAAATTTATCCCTAGCTACTTAATTTACAGTTCCACTAGCTTACCATAAAATTCTAGCGATATTACCATAAGATAGCTATATTCATGTATTTATAAATATATATAGTGTGTAAATATAAATACCTACAAATTTATATATTATTAAATATATAATTTCTCCAAAATGCTATGGAGAAAAACAAATTGGAGAAGGGGCACATGGACTGCAAGCAGGTTAAAGAAAATTAAATTTAATTTCACTGAATATGTGACATTTGAATAAAGACCCAAAGGTGCTGAAGGAACAAGCCATGTGGCTATCTGAAGGAAGAATATTCCAGAGAGAGGAGATAGCAAAGGCTAAGTCCCCTAGGTGGAGGAAGGACATTTCTGTCCTATTTACATC
The DNA here is from genome assembly GCF_036850765.1 of Saccopteryx bilineata. Classification (NCBI taxonomy): domain Eukaryota; kingdom Metazoa; phylum Chordata; class Mammalia; order Chiroptera; family Emballonuridae; genus Saccopteryx; species Saccopteryx bilineata. The sequence continues at coordinate 58,710,211 of NC_089492.1, forward strand.
CTCGTCACCTAACATTATGCCTAAAACTTTCCCATCTATTTTTTTTACCCGCTTGTTTATGTTTACTAAAAGCCCATTATATGCCAGTAACTTAAATTCTACTAGAAATCAAACCAAACTTTCAAATGTAAAATTTCCTAGAATTTTTCTTTCCATTTAATTACATAAAAATTTCACCCTGGTCAGTGGCGCAGTGGATAGATCATCATCCCAGAGCAATGATGTTGCCAGTTCAATCCTGGGGTCCCCGATCTCTGGGTCACTAATTCATCCCAAGAGTACTGGCTGGACCCCTGAGAACACCGGTTCAACCCCCAAGGTCACTGGTTCGAGCCCCAGTCAGGGCACACCTGGGAAACAATCAATGGCACAATGAAGTGGAACAATGAGTTGATGCTTCTCTCTTTCTCTTCTCTTCCTCAACCAAGGATAATTCTTCCTACGAAGAGCACTAAAATTAACTAGAATCAAGAAGCAGAAAGTAGTTCTCCAGATTCTATTAGCTAACCTAGTGCCGTATGCCAATACACAAATTCTAATAATCTAAAATAAAATTCTGTTACTTGAAAAAATATGGTTTCACAACAAATTCAAAACAAAGCTCTATTAAAATTTACACATATGTAAATGTAAATGTCTATGTCATTTGATGCATCTTCATTTATTCCTTTCACAGTCAATAATTTTTTTTATTACTGCCACTTTATTTTTAAAACACAGAAATGAATGGGAGCCATCAGAAGCACTGACTGAATATGGACATCTATATTAAATAATAACGCAGGCCGTAAGAAGGATATGAGAGAGAGAGAGAGACCCAGAGAACAGCAACTGACAACAAGCTGTAGCAAAGGTATCAAGAAAAAGCCCCTCAAAAAACACTCAAAAGGAGAGGTTCTGCTGGGCATTTCCTTGGTAACCCAGGCAGAAATACATATTATCCTGTGAAGAGCAATAAATGAAGACCATTAGGTTTTAAAAAGGGAATGAAAATTCCAATGGAAAATGTCCCCTTAGGAACACAAATCAACACCAATTAACAATAAATAAAATCTCTGATCTAGTCATCTGTGGTTTCATTCATTTTCCTGCTGTGTGGAGAAGGATTAGGTCGAATTACAACTCAAATAACAGGATTGGTGTAGCTTCACACATTTTTATCTCTTCATCCTACCTACGCTAAGGACAATTTACAACTTTCAAGGAACTGTGACACCGATTACTGTTGTTCTTAACCTAATTTGAGAATATTCTGGGTTTAAAAACAATACTGACTTTAACAGGGTAAAGTGACTTTTGTTAAAATGATATCATTTATTAACTCAACCTCATCAGCTTCTCTGTGCCAGTTTCTGACTCCTTTTTACTATTACTGTCCCGTCACTATTCCAATTACTCAAGTTCCATCTCCCAACATCACATTGGCCTTTTCTTTTTTTTTTTTTTTTGTATTTTTTTTTTTTTTTGTATTTTTCTGAAGCTGGAAACGGGGAGAGACAGTCAGACAGACTCCCGCATGCGCCCCACCGGGATCCACCCGGCACGCCCACCAGGGGCAACGCTCTGCCCACCAGGGGGCGATGCTCTGCCCCTCCGGGGCGTCGCTCTGCCGCGACCAGAGCCACTCTAGCACCTGGAGCAGAGGCCAAGAAGCCATCCCCAGCGCCCTGGCCATCTTTGCTCCAATGGAGCCTTGGCTGTGGGAGGGGAAGAGAGAGACAGAGAGGAAAGCGCGGCGGAGGGGTGGAGAAGCAAATGGGCGCTTCTCCTATGTGCCCTGGCCGGGAATCGAACCCGGGTCCCCCCCACGCCAGGCCGACACTCTACTGCTGAGCCAACCAGCCAGGGCCACATTGGCCTTTTCTAATCACTCATTAAGCCCTATCCACATGCCCTCCACTCCAGCTCTCACATCCTTCTCTCCTTTTTCCATCCGTGTCATTTTTCTCCAGCAAACTCCTACTCAATTGTTATGGCCCAGCTCTAATCTTCATTCCTTTCACGATTTTCTCTGAGCCTGGCAGAAATTCCATGATGTATGTTCCCTATTATATTTCACCCTTTACAGCTTTTTTCACATAAAATAGCTTTTTTAAATATATCTGTCACCCTGTTGGGAATGTCGATTTCCTCACTTTCAGTATTTCTCATTTATTGCCATATATCTGCACCAACCAATAGCAGCAAATACACAGAAGCTGCTTCCTAAGTGTATTTTGAATTGTTTTACATGGACATTTCACCATTCAGCTGCTATCTTTTCCTATGTTTCTATCTTAATTCCATCTTTGCTGGACAAAAGAACCATTAAAAACAAATACTAGGTTTGTATGATTTATTTTCTATATTTTATATTTCTCTTAGAGTTTGCCTTTAAACACAGACATGTAACAAATGTTTGTTAACTGGACCACTTTGCCATCTTGCCTTCTTAACAGACTCAAAATTCAATAGTATCTTTTTTTTTAATTTTTTAAAATTTATTAATTTTAATTCAGTGACATTGATAAATCAGGGTACATATGTTCAGAGAAAACATCTCCAGATAATTTTGACATTTGATTATGTTGCATATTCCTCACCCAAAGTCAAATTGTATTCCGTCACCTTCTATCTGGTTTTCTTTGTGTCCCTACCCACCCCCCACCCCCCACCCCCTCTCTCTCCTTCCTCCCCTCCTACCCGTTACCATCGCATTCTTGTCCATGTCTCTGAGTCTCATTTTTATGTCCCACCTATGTATGGATTCATATAGTTCTTAGTTTTTTCTGATTTACTTATTTCACTCAGCATAATGTTATCAAGGTCCATCCATGTTATTGTAAATGATCCGATGTCATCATTTCTTATGGCTGAGTAGTATTCCATATATGTACCAAAGCTTTTTAATCCACTTGTCCACTGATGGATACTTGGGCAAAAGAAATGAATAGACACTTCTCCAAAGAGGACATACAGATGGCCAATAGGCATATGAAAAAATGCTCAACATCACTAATCATTAGAGAAATGCAAATTAAAACCACAATGAGATATCACTTCACACCAGTCAGAATGGCGCTCATCAACAAAACAACACAGAATAAGTGCTGGTGAGGATGTGGAGAAAAGGGAACCCTCTTGCACTGCTGGTGGGAATGCAGACTAGTGCAGCCACTGTGGAAAAGAGTCTGGAGATTCCTCAAAAAATTAAAAATCGAACGACCTTTTGACCCAGCTATCCCACTTTTAGGAATATATCCTAAGAACACCATAGAACTGTTCCGAAAGGAGAAACGCACCCCCATGTTTATGGCAGCATTGTTCACAATAGCGAAGATCTGGAAACAGCTCAATAGTATTTTTATGTTTACTTGTTTCTGGGGAAAATGGCATGCAGAGGAGAAGGAGCTAAATTGGAAGCAGGAGCCCACTGGAGCTCAGCTGAGGAAAAGGAAGCCCAATTCCTGGTGGCGTGGACTTTCTTCCACTATGACCCAAGCCACTGATCAACACAGTCAAGCCCTTTAATATAGCCAAGCTCTAGATCAGCCAGAAACCAGCAAGATTAAGAACAGAGTTAAAGCATGTCAGGGCTGATAAGTTCATTAGAAACAATGCCTGCTGATAAAAATCTGTAATATTTGTTCTCCATAACAAGGTGGATAAGTAACATTTGTTTTTAAATATTATTGCAAAATATTTCCAGTACCATACAACACAAATTTGAAATAAGATTGATGATTTAAGCCCTGAATTCGGGTCACAATTTTTAAAAAATGAAACATCCATTAATCACCCTTACTTGTGTCTCGGTTTAAACAATGATTGGTCCAAGCTGTGATGGTAAATTGGCCATAAACCCAACCAAGTAAATTATGAAGAAAAAATAATTAAATTCTACCCATACTTCAAAATCCTCGCTCACTCTACCCCCAAACATTTTTTAAAATGTAGGGAACTGTATGGCTATGCTAGGTAACATGGAAAAAGCAAAAAAAGGCATGGTCCCAGATGCTTAAAATCAGGGGTCCCCAAACTTTTTACACAGGGGGCCAGTTCATTGTCCCTCAGACCGTTGGAGGGCCAGACTATAAAAAAAACTATGAAAAAAATAAATAAATAAATAAATAAACTATGAACAAATCCCTATGCACACTGCACATATCTTATTTTAAAGTAAAAAAGCAAAACGGGAACAAATACAATATTTAAAATAAAGAACAAATAAATATAAATCAACAAACTGACTAGTATTTCTTTTTTTTTTATTGTATTTATTTTTAATGGGGTGACATCAGTAAATCAAGATACATATATTCAAAGATAATATGTCCAGGTTATCTTAAAGTTCAATTATGTTGCATACCCATCACCCAAAGTCAGATTGTCCTGTCACCCTCTATCTAGTTCTCTTTGTGCCCCTCCCCCTCCCCCTTCCCTCTCCCTCTCCCCCCTCCCCCCGTAACCACCACACTCTTATCAATGTCTCTTGGTCTCACTTTTATGTCCCATCTACGTATGGAAAAATGCAGTTCCTGGTTTTTTCTGATTTACTTATTTCACTCCGTATAATGTTGTCAAGATCCCACCATTTTGATATAAATGATCCGATGTCATCATTTCTTATGGCTGAGTAGTATTCCATAGTGTATATGTGCCACATCTTCTTTATCCAGTCATCTATTGATGGGCTTTTTGGTTGTTTCCATGTCCTGGCCACTGTGAACAATGCTGCAATGAACATGGGGCTGCATGTGTCTTTACAAGTCAATGTTTCTGAGTTTTGGGGGTATATACCCAGTAGAGGGATTGCTGGGTCATAAGGTAGTTCTATTTTCAGTTTTTTGAGGAACCACCATACTTTCTTCCATAATGGTTGTACTACTTTACATTCCCACCAACAGTGTATGAGGGTTCCTTTTTCTCCACAGCCTCTCCAACATTTGCTATTACCTGTCTTGTTAATAATAGCTAGTCTAACAGGTGTGAGGTGGTATCTCATTGCAGTTTTGATTTGCATTTCTCTAATAACTAAAGAAGATGAGCATCTTTTCATATATCTGTTGGCCATTTGTACTTCTTCCTGGGAGAAGTGTCTGTTCATATCCTCTTCCCATTTTTTTATTGGATTGTTTGTTTGTTTGTCATTGAGTTTTATGAGTTCTTTGTATATTTTGGATATTAGGCCCTTATCTGAGCAGGTGTTTAAAAATATCATTTCCCAATTAGTTGGCTGTCTGTTTATCTTGTTATCAATTTCTCTTCCTGAACAAAAACTTCTTATGACTAGTATTTCAATGGGAACTATGGGCCTGCTTTTAGCTAATGAGATGGTCAATTTGCTCCTCTCACTGACCACCAATGAAAAAGGTGCCCCTTCCGGAAGTGCAGCAGGGGCCGGATAATTGCCCCGTGGACCATAATTTGGGGACCCCTGGTAAAAATGAACAAACCTGCAATCAAAGGAAATGGGACTTTCTTTACTGATTCCCAGATGTGGCTGGTCACTTGCTAGTGTCTAGTGTCATAGAATTTTAAAGTGGGAGAATTTGGAAGAGTTGGTCTTATTAGCCAGCAGGAAATGCCTCTTCCCTATTCTTCATCCCTATAAAGAGAGATTTTCCCTAAACAAGGCTGACCTTCCACTCCATTCCTTCAACTCATCCTATTTATTTTTTCCTCTTGAAATCTGAGCTACATTTACAAAGCAGACTAATAAACCTTTCCTATGACCTAGTGGGCAGACCCCTTCTATCCTCTCATATTAAGCTATTTCTCCAACGTAGTTCTATTCATAATGCAGTAGAGGTGGTATTTTGTTATTCATCTGATGACCCTAATAATGCCTTATTCCCTAATTTGTTCAGAACTCTAAGAAGACGGGGTCTCTTTACGGGAGCTCCACAGAGAACTTAACAATTTATAGAAATCACCAAGGAATATTCAGGAAAACACATTAACTCTGAAACCAAATAAACTGGTTCCACTGAATAAACTCTCTCATTCAGAGATCTAAGTTATTTATTAAGCTGGGTTCAGAGAATGTACTTGCCTTAGGGTCCCCGAGTAAAAGCATTAAGTGATGAAAAAAGGCCCATCTTTCATTTGTCAGGTGTTACAAGCAGAAATGCTTTCTTTCTGTACTTAATGTGTATATTCAACATATTAAAATCTGCATTTCTTTTGCCTACTAATTTCACAGCTTCTAAAAAAAAATAGCTATCTTGTCCTAAATTACAACATTTACATCCAATACAGTTAATTATACCTTTAAACTGCTTTTAGGAAGCACTTTAAGTGAATATCAGATTATGTTCAATAACAATATTTCCTGCCACTCAATGAGATATTCGATGTATGGTGCCTCCAATACATCATTAATTTTTACAGCCTCTCCCTAAGTCTCCTAAGGGTAGGTACGGTTGTACTATCTTTTGTTCCAGTGAAGGAACTGAGGTTAAACAGCTACACAGAAGTCCGATAGCAAACATCACAGTGGACCAGACTCAAAGTGTAGCTCTCCCTGACCGGTCATTTACATCACCAGCACAGGCTGCCCCCTAGGAACTTGGACATAGGAAAGTCCGTTTCCCTAGGATTCGTGGTATGATGTTCTAAGATTCCACAGAGAGTTTTTGTTGTGTGTACCCCTAAGAAAATAAAAGGAAAAATGTATGCAAGCATAGCAAAGCAGTAACCAGGGCATAATTATCTTACTGACATCACTGTGCCATTTTAAGCTACTATTCACAGACACCCACCAAAATAAATAAATAAATAAATATAGTTTTTATACTGATTAAGGTCTTTTGGAGTTAAAAATTTTTTAATATCTTATCATTCAATCAGAAGTTTTATCATTCAGTTACCCAACTATCTTACACAGAAAATATTTGATTTTTTGCTACAGAATAAGCTAATATAAATTCTACTGCACATGCCCACATAAGAATCATAAAAAGATGCATCAGAGAAAATGACCAGAAAACATCGTACTGACTAGACTTATAGAAAATTATACCCAACTAAAGTAGAGAGTAGGGATTTCAAAGAATAAAAAAAGACTTCAGCTTGACCAGGCGGTGGTGCAGTGGATAGAGCATCAGCCTGGGACACTGAGGACCCAGGTTCGAAATCCCGATATAACCTGCTTGAGTGTGGGATCATCTGGCTTGAGCACAGGCTCACCAGCTTGAGTGTGGGACCACCAGCTTAAGCATGGAATCATAGACATGACCCCATGGTCGCTGGCTTGAGCAAGGGGTCACTGGCTCAGCTGGAGTGCACCTGGTCAAGGAACATATGAGAAAGTAATCCATGAACAGTTAAGGTGCTGCAACTATGAGTTGATGCTTTTCATCTCCCTTCCTGTCTGTCTATCTGTCTGTCTGTCTCTCTCTCTAGGAAAAAATAAACACTTCAAACTTTCTTCTCCATCCTAGTCTCTGCATTTTTAATTTGCAATAATAAAAAAGCTTGTGGTTTCCCCCTCAGAATATTTCACTGGACTTTTGTCATCACTACTACAATCGCTCCTTTGTTTTCCTCCATCTCTTCCTAATAATGCAAAATACACACTGAAGGGCTTACTCTTTGTCAACTTCTGACCTAGCTTCGAGTCCTTTACATAGGTAGGAACATCAAGGCTGGAAGAGGTTTACTGGCTTGTCCAAGGTTGCAGAGTTAGATTTAAATCCTGGTTTTTCTGACTTCCAAGCCTAAATTCTTACCAAGGCCATCATTCTGAGCCCCTCCCGTTTGACTGCACTGGTAATCAGGGCAGCAGCTCTGGTGCCATGTTCTCTTGCAGGTTTCCAGAACTGAGACCACTCTTAACTTTCCCCACTACCATCAGACCTTTTCTACCATGTGTCTCATCGATTCAAATTTTGTAAAGTTATGGTAGTTAATCTAGCCTACAACTATTTACAACAAGGTTATACCTAGCACAGAGCCTTTCACATACTAGTTGATAAATATTTGTTTGGCTGACAATAATTTACATCTCAAATAACTTATTTGCTTTCTAATAAGTGTCTTCAAAAAACATCTTCCTCTAACTAGTTTCTAATGGCTGGACTTTGTATACTACACTGTGAGAGGAGAGGGGATGAGGCCCTTTAAATAACAGCAGATACATTCAATTATATCTTCTAAGCACTCATTGGGTTAAGAGAAAGTGGGAGGAGACAAATTATGTGCACTGCATTTGAACTCCTCCAATGTAATGAACACCCAGGAGCTGTCTATTGTACTTGCTGCTGTGTCCCTATCACTTAGCCCAGGCCCTGAACAGTAGGTTACCAAGAAATACCTGTTGATCAGATGGATGGGCAGATGGATGAACAGACGCATGGATGCACGGACAGATGGATGGATGGAAGGATGGATGGATGAATGAATACACAATGGATAAATTAATGGAAATTAGTTATTTTAAAGTTGGCTATTGGTTACAGACCATATATTTAAATAAGAGCTTTTTTTTTTTATCTGAAGGCACATTGAGATGTATTTTACTGTAAAACTTAGATCTGTTAGAACCCAATGTAATATTTTTTACTTGCAGTAACTATAACTACCTATAAATGAATTATACATCATATTCATTTATAGGAACTAATTTGTCATTTTCTACAAATTTGTCTTACAACATAAATTCAGCTACAATATAAATGCTTCTATCAAATTTACTTTGCTAAGAAACCTTTTACACAACTTCAAACAATGACAAAGAATAATCTAAAAGAAATGCAGATATAAAATCAAAGGTAGGTGCAAAGTGACGACTCAAAGGTCAAGTTGACCGTATACACTTCTTTTCCTAAGTGTGAGCGGCAGACTGCCACATCACGTGGTACAGCTAAAAGAACATTTCTGTTTGCTCAACATTATAATTTATTTTCCATTCAGCAAACTGTGAGGTTTCTGCACTAGATGCATTTTAATAAATGAAGAAAATTAACATGCTAAATCAAAGCAGGAACTGTGATTTTTATGGAGTAAAAATACAAGTGTTCATCACAACTCCGGAAACATAAAATTTGTTTTTATTTTTTTTACTGAGATGTGAGAGGGAGTTTCGCAATTATGACCACTGCTGAACCACAGCACCAGGCTCTAATTCCTGCATCTGTTTATCCATGAAATTCGGTCTGCTAGCCCTGTGGAAGATTCCAAAATAGCAAGTAATAAAAATCATAATCGTCATTATATTTAGAGACAAGATGTTCCTTTTTTCTGGTCAAAATAATAAAACTCCCCAGAGTCGATGAACATTCAAATTTCAAATTGTTTTCTTCAGTATCAGTCTTAACTCCTCTTCGTGGCAACCTCAACCCACAGTATTCACAATCGTTGCCAATAAAAGTTCAAGTTAGAGTGGATCTTCCTAGTAAAAATCAGCTTTGGAAGGTGAGAGAAAGCACTCCTTGGAGCAGAAGTCAGTTCACAGAGTTGACATGCCCCCCCCCATTTTCTTAGGTGTGCGACTCAGTCACCTTCCTCTCTGACCTCAGATGAGCACTCAGCAAAGTGGGTGAGACTAGGTGATCCATTAAACCCATCCCAGTTCTTGAGGGGCTGCAAGGGTTCCACCTTCTCAATACCAGACTTCTATACCTTCACAAAGCCACTCTGCTTTTGTCTCCACAACCTGGAAAGCCAAGGCATGATGCACAGCCTCACCGCAATGGTCCTATGCAAGGCTAAGTACACTGGCCCCTGAATGGGGGTGCTGCAAACATAAAGCTTCTCACAGGGATGAAGACTGTTGTGCTGTCTACTTCCATCTAAGCCGTTACAGAAAAGACCAAACATTATGGTTTCCTCTAAGCTGCCTTGTGACTATTAACCATTTGTAGCCACAGGTGTCTCCTATGTTACCAGACCAGGTGATCCTAAGGTTTTTTTAAAAAATAAAAATTTTAATTATATAACTTAGATGTCTAATCACCCCATGTTTCATCTCACTAAAATCATCCTCATACATTTACTGGCAAAGTCAATGGAAGTCTGTACTTTGGAGGAGATTCACAAACATGAAGCTCTGTTTGAGATATCCATGGAAGTGGAACAGCTTGAAAGGAGCACCACTTCACTATCAAACAAGCAAACTCCCTGATTTCTTCTCTGAGCAGTAAAATACATGTGAATGCACAAATGACTTGGGAGGCAGCAACCCAAAACGCCAGGTTATTTTCACTAAAATAACACTTAAATGGTAGACACTATATTTGCCTGAAAAGAAAAGGAAAAATATAAGATATCTGTAGACTGGGAACACAGAGACAGGGCTGTAATATTCAGGACTACTGGCACTATATTAGGAGACGTATTCTTTATAACGTTTGTTGGCCTATTTTGCAACCAAGACCTGGACAATTCACAATTCAAGAATCCTGCTCTCCACAATGAAACTCACTTTTTCCTCTCTATTTCCTGCTGCACTCAACTTTCCATAAACAGCTGGTATGTGACTGGCTCAATTATCACAGCACTTTCAGAGAACACAAAGCAATAGCTGTTCTTTCAATATAATATAAATTAAGATAAGTGTTTGACCTACAATATGCTGTACCTCTTTCTTGGTAACGTACTCTAAAATAATAAAACTTTTATTAGGTCCAAAGGGCAAGAAAGTCAGACCCACCATACATGATCTCCTGCTGTTCTGTGGGATCAGTGCCCATCCTGACAAAACTATCATTCATCTGTAGTGAAATGAGACAAACAGAAATAATGCAGAATATTTTTTAAAAGCTAAAGGTAATTCATAGGTCCATGTTTATTATTCTCAGACTACAACCTTCCTACATTTAGTATTAAATTAACGATCCTCTCTTTATAGAGTGAAGGGGAGAGTGGAGAGTAATGTTTTTATTTAGAAAAATAACACTTGGCCATGCTATTGATCTCCCAATCTTATAATTTTTTTTTCACTGATCTGAGCCTGGGTAAAAAGAGTGAAGGAAATTCAAAACTACAGATTGGTAGTTACAAAACAGTCACAGGGATGCAAAGTACAGCATAGGGAATATCGTCAATAATAGTGTAATAACTATGTATGGTGCCAGGCGGGTACAAGACTTATAGGGAATGGGATCACTTTGCAAGTTATATAAATGTCTAACCACTATATGTACACCTGGAACTAATATAAAATAATATTGAATGTCAACTGTAATTGAAAAATAAAAATAAAAACATTTATTGATCCAGCATAATATTTAAATGCCTGGGAAGTACTCTCCCACAGAAATATGAAAGTCACTGTTCATGTACAAAGATTAATCATAATTTAGCAAGAGTTGCACAGACCACAGAGATACGCTACCTCAAAGTAGCAGAGAACATGAGAGTCTCCAAAGACAAATGATGAAAACAACACATATAACCTGAAAGTTGAATGTGAATCTAACTACCCAGAAGTTCTTCCTTCAGTTAAATTTGTAACAAAAGTCAATATAAATGGACTAATTCTAGCGGTACAGTGGATGCACAGAGCACACCAGTGTTAGCAGAAGAGCTAAGATCCTATTCATACAGCATGGACAGCTGGACTTCAAGAGCAAAGACATATAATGACGTCAAAGAAAATATGAAGCTTCCACAGCCTCCAGGACAAACAAAGAAATTAATTTGATAGGATCTCAAACTTGTCTTAAATCAACAACCTTCTTTCTACTCATGTGGCTGTCCTGGTATTTAAGACAATGCAAAATATCCACAACATTAAGTAAAATTATGTTTTCAGATAACAAGAAGAAAAATGAAGCACAATTTTTTTTTTCTCGTTAAGACACCACCATTAAGCATAAACCAGGAGTACTGATAATAGAGTCAGGTTTACAAGACGAAAGAATGGTGAGAAATGTATGTTTCTAAAAACTAAAAATCTTAAGGAGAAAAAACAAAAATGGCATGCTTTATCCATCTTGCTTCAGAGCTTGAGTTTAATTGTTTAAAGTCACAAACTGTGTTACTTTTTGAAGCCATGTGGGTGCTGGATTCTGGTAGTATCCAAATATATCAGGATTGTTTTTACATCTGTATTTATCATTTTTAAAAACCAAAAAGGGAGGTTGGTGAATTTCTGTTAAAAGCCATTCCTCTGTTACATATAACAGACATAGTACATGTTTACAGTGTTTAATAAACAATCCATTTAAGTTTAAGTAAAATCAACAAAAAGGAAATATATGTTGATATGTCATTTAGGATTAAAGTTAGTCCTAAAATGTAAATGAAATATGTAAAATGTCCTAGAAATTCTTTTTAATCATGTACCTAAAAGGGTCCTTGGTCCCCACACACAGCTGTTCTGTTGGCTACACCTTTGTGTTCAATGTAGCCCCTGATGGCAGTTCAGGACCAGGACATAAGTGGCAAGTTATCTACCTCTCACCACATTAGCCATCTCATTCCCTCTTGGACTATTCTATGGAGTCTCTCTCTCCTCTCCTTCAGCACATCTGTGAGCCCTCTCCTCCTTTAACCCCAGCTCAGTACTCACAGCCTCCATTAAAACAAAACAAAACAAACAAAAATCCCACCTGGCTTAGAGCTATCCCCTTCCAATTTTGCACACCACGGCATTTACACACTCAATCGGACCTAGCGCTAAACAAACATCAGATGACTGAGACCAGTATTTTCTCTTAGATTGGATCAGGAATAATCTGGGATAACAAAGAATATAAATATTATTCATAACCTATCTTGGAAAAATTACAGTCAGTAATTCCATGATGCTAAATATAAATATTTCTGCAGAAACAAAGCCTCACTACCAGAACTTAATTTTCACTCCAAACAAACCATTACCTGTGGTTAATGGATCGAAGCAGCTACACCACCACCAAGAAGCAGAACCAGTCTGAACACTTGGTCCGGAAACTCTAACTGCCGAGCAAAGAGGAGACACTACTGACTCACCTCATCTAATTAAACTTTCCCAAGACCATAAACAGAGTGTGTCACCAGCAAAGCCACTGAATTCCCATGCAGAAGTTGGTGCCTATCCAATCATTCTCCTCTCTCCCTCAAGTTTTCATTATTAGAGTATGTCTTTGAGGACATGTGGAGACTAAATGATAACATGGTTTTTCAATCAAAGAAAAGGGTGGGGCTGAGCCCTGGAGTCCAGGGCTTTTTCTACCCAGCACTTCTCCCAGAACTACCCAGTGGGTTTCATTGTTTTAGAATGCTGTGTCCTCTTTCTTCTTTGGTGCATTTTGGTGTGAGGACACAGCAGTAGCCAAAGGTGACACAGAGACAGGGCAGAACTGTTTCAAGGCCATGAAAGAAGTGAGAAGATGTCTGTAGGCTTTGAGAAAAAAGCCCATAAAAAGGTGACACTTGAAGATCCAATCTTCTCCATCAGGGCCTTCAAGAAGCTGTTATTGTCCTCACTATCACAAGTGTATAAATATCACATATTCTCTTCAACATACTACAATTGTTTCTTCCCTTCCATCCTCAAGACATTGAATATCTCTCTTTCGGATTTGAGTCTTTTTTAATGAAAGGAATATCTTGAGTTTCTAAAGGGAGGTTTTTAAAATTATAACTAAAGTAATGTTGAGAAATACTTCCTCTAACTTAATTCTTTGAGGTGCATATTCTTCTATATAAATTATACAGTAGTGATTTCTAGCCATTGAGGCAGAACTGGACGTGTGTCTGACCATGAGCAGTGCTGTACCAACTCAAGTATATGTTCAGTTAGGAACAACAGAGAAGGAAGCCTGGCATTCCAGCACCCCCCAAAACGCACTGTTACCCACCACTAAAGGGCTACATCTTGGACAGAACTGCAGGTCTTTATGAAAGAAATAGAAACAAGGCCAGAACCAACAGAGACATCTCCTCCATTTCACGAGTGTAGACTGTCTCTGGTGTTCCTAGCTCTAGACCAAAGGATGCGAGTCAAAAGGGGGATATTTTTTCTACAGGAGCTGTCTTCACTCAGGCTGTGTAACGAAGTACCACAGACTGGAGGCTTAAACAACAGACTTTTCTTTCTCAGTTATGAAGGCTGGGAAGTCCAAGATCAATGTGCCAGCAGATCTGGTGTCTGGTGAGGACCCACTTTCTGGCTTGTAGATGGCTGTCCTCTCATCCTGTCCCTACAACTCAGAGAGTAGAGAAGCAAGCTCTCGGGACTCTTACAAAGGCACTAATTCCATTCATGAAGGCTCCACCATCATGTCCTCATTTAACCCTAATCACCTCCCAAAGGCCCTACCTCCTAATAGCATAACGTTGGGGTGAGGTAAGTTTCAACATATAAATTTGGGAGGGACATAAACATTCAGTCCATACAGAGCCCACAGTCAGTAAGTTGGGCACTGGAGACACTAAGGGTTACAATCCATGAGGTCAGTGCCACAGTAGCAATCTACCAAGTACACTGGGAGCAGAGAACAGGGAAAAATTAATTCTGCTTAGGGAAGAAAGTCAAGTCCCAAAGAAAAACTAATACTTCAACTAGATATTGAAAAAACAGCAGGGATTGACTAAAAAGATAATGAGAAAAGGAAATCTTCAAACAAACAAAAAAATGACTTTCTAAAAATCTCTCTAATTGCTTGGGGTGACTAGAACCACCCTACCAATTTTAATCAGCGCTAAACTAGACTTTTAATTATTGCTTAGGCTTCTCCAAAAGTTATTTGTTTTCAGCTTATCATTGATTCAGAGCATCTACAAAAGTGACCTACTAAATTTGCAGAGGCAGCAAAGCTTTTACAACAGTAATCATAATAGAATAAAACTTAATAGCTCTACTTAATAAAGGACTGTTATGGCCAATAGCCCAAGTGTATTTTTCAAGCCCAATAAAGTGCCTGTGAGCTTCACCTGCTACCCCAAGTTTACATTTTATTGCACACTTTTTAATTTTAATGTAAATTGGTAAAAATTCAAAAGCTATGTGTCTACTTTTAAACTAAACCATTTGCAGGAAATCACTGAATACTTTCCATGAACAATAAGAGTTTTACAAGATGACATGTTATTCTTACCTCCATGGGAAAAGCTTTGAAGTTAACTGTGTGCTCAGAACCACGCTGGTTTTCTCTTCCCCAATGAAACCTAACTTCGTACAGTTCAAATTCATGCCCTTGAGGCAATGGACCTCCTGACAGAACTGGAAAAAGAAACAAACCCTATTTAATTACATCTCAAACATCACAGTAATAGTAACATTGGGGACATGTTCTGCCACAAAACTCTCATGAGCTCTACAGATGAGCTGTTTTCAACCATTTTATCTCATGGCACATGTAAATTAATTACTAAATTTTTGTGGCACACCAAAAAATGTATTATATTTTTTCTTGATATGACAAAAAAATAGGCATAATTTTGATTCATTCACACCTAATGGCTATTGTTGTGTTGACTATTGTCTTTTTTTTTACTTGACAATCTAAGGAAAAAGATGGCAATGCCCCTAACTAAATTAGTCAGATATTGCAATGTTTTAAAATTTCTTGCAGTACAACCATTGAAAATCACTGCTATAGATTAAATTCACATAGCCAAAATAAGAAATACTTCACAACTGTGAGATGAACTTACATTATATGGTTCTGGCTGAAATTCTTACAATGGCGATTCAGATACTGCGGTTCAAAAACTCTGAAATACTTGGTAATGATACGTATATGATTTCATTTTAACTTTGCTAACTTTAGACAAAGAAAGCAAATGCAGTAGCTATACTCCCTAAGATATAAATTTAGCACTGATCATGTGATAAATAAGTGGTTTGAGTCTCAGACTGACCAAAAATTTGTTATAAATATCAATAAATTAAACCTTGTTTACAGATCATCCATTTGTAGCAGGAGATTTTCAATTTAGAGAATAGGTGTAAGCTAATAAAATTATCTATGAAAAGAATTCTTATTAAGCCAATCTTATTTTCAACAATGAAATTAACTTAAAAAACAATTGACCATTCAGTGTCAACATATAATGCATACCAAACAATATTGTGATAAAATATTACCAATACTTAAAATATGAACATTAGTTCATTAAGGCCCTGTCTCTATTTCTCATTTCTGGATATAACCCAGGACTTTGTTTTAAATAAGGGCACTCTAAAAGATAATGAAAAATAAATTTGTACACAAACCTGTCTTGAAGGGATAAAATACTTTCTTTAGTTAAACACTCCCTGATTAACCTATGGAAACACTTGAAATAAAGTGTATTACAAATGGCCAATTTCAATACAAATAAAGGTGGTTTGCACTTTTCTTGTAAAAACTGTTCATTCCTAAATGGTATTAGCTAAGAATTATAGGTCATCTCTCAATCAAGGAGCTGATGAAATTCACCCCGTTCCCCCAGAAGTGGTCTGTCTCAGATTAGCGTTGACACTTGGGAGTGTACTCTGGACAAAGTGAGTGTCCGAACTGCTCTCCTCAGGGACAGCTTAGTTGTCATCCTTACTCTAAAACCCAAAGGAGAATAAAGCAAATTGCAGTTCAAAAATTGCGGTGAAACAATATTTACTTATTTGGCTGGTTCTTCTTGTGCCAAAGATCATTTAAAGCTGCTTATATGTCAAAGTACATATAATACATCCAGAAAGCATAAATTTAAAAGAAGAGCAAAGGTTAAATAAAGACAGAGGCAGAAGACGGATGAAAGAATGAGGCTATCACACAAATGAATGTCACAAAGACCTTGTTAAAAGTGTCTGACAAATTTGCTTCTAAGCTTTCTACTAGCTAAAAGAAGAAAAAGAGCTGCAGCAGAAAACAGCAATTTTAATGTCCTGAGTGCATAAACCTCACATCCAAGTGTGGGAGCAGGTGAAATGCATGTCTTTAAATAGTCTCTTACACAGTTTTAGTGCTCTTCCTCATACCTGATCTTACTTAGGTCTCACAAGTCTGAGGAGCCAGTGTTATCATCCCCGTGGGCAGGACAGAAAATTATGGCTGAAAGGGACTAGGTGTGACCTGCCCCAGTCACCCAGCTAGCAAACTCCAGGAGCCCGGAACTCAAATCTTCTGACCCATATCCCAGGATGAGACAGGAATAGGGAAAACCAAATTACAGTATCTGCAAGCATGAACTGAAAAACAAGTTCTCCAGACTCCTGAACTGCAGTCCTATTTCTCAGGACAATCAAAAAAAGAAAAGTGAACACACAGATCACAGAGGGTCACAGATGTCTAGAACTGAAATGAGGGCTAAGTACCTTCAATAACCTTCCAAGCTGTGGACGAAAAACAGTATGAACAGAACATTTCAACCAGAGTGCCAGTTTCTGAATAATCTTAAAACTCACTCCTCTTTTCCCATGGCTGCCCAAACTTGGTCTAAAGAAAAACCAAGAAAGAGGCCCGGAGTCTACCCAGAGCGTACCCCACCACCCAAAACAAAAAGAGGGCAAGGCTTGGAATTCTGTTGCCATCCCCAGCCTCACTGTACGCACTGGAGAACACGCCCCTACCCGTGGGCAAGCACACCTGCACCATGGCTTTGCAGGGCTGGGCCTGTAACACTCGACTTTTAAAAGAAAGTCAACAACTGTCTTGAGAAAGGCTTAGCTCCACATTGCTAAGCAAAAATAAAGAGTGGCACTGTGAAATAAAGTTAATGTGAAATGGGAAAGAGGATTAAAAAATTTTCCCCAAAACCTCTTTATTCCATGCACTCAGCACGCACGCATGTGCATACATGCATACACACACACACAACACACATGTTTCTGAAGTTGCTACAGAGCAGCTGCTGGTACCTTCTTGTAAAAATGAATTTTATAACTGATGTTGACAGTGATTGCAGGAGATTAAATATATGTATATACCATATTTTTCACTCCGTAAGATGCACCTGACTGTAAGACACACCTAGGGTTTTAAGGAAGAGAATAAGAAAAAAAGTATTCTGAACCAAATGGTGTGTTAAAATATTTAATTAAAATACCGTATTTTTCACTCCATAGGGCTCACGGGCATTTTCCCATCCACTTTGGGGGGGGGGGGGAGTAAGTCTTATGGAGTGAAAAATACAGTACATATTTTTTTGTGTGTGTGAGTGTGTGTGTGTGTGTATATATATATATATATATATATATATATATATATATATATGCACACACATCCCTCCTGATCAATGCCTAATATATCTTTAACAAGAATGAAGCCTTTAGGCTGGAAAACAATACTCCAAGCAAATAACATCCAAAAAAAAGCAGGTGTAGCAATACTCATATCGGATAATGCTGACTACAAGACAGGAAAATTACTCAGAGACAAAAATGGCCATTTCATAATGGCTAAGGGGATACTGAATCAAGAAGACATAACAATTCTTAATATATATGCACCAAACCAAGGAGCACCAAAATATATAAGACAGCTACTTATTGATCTTAAAACAAAAACTGACAAAAATACAATCATACTTGGAGACCTCAATACACCGCTGACGGCTCTAGATCGGTCATCCAAACAGAGAATCAACAAAGACATAGTGGCCTTAAACAAAACACTAGAGCACCTAGATATGATAGACATCTACAGGACATTTCATCCCAAAGTGACTGAGTATACATTTTTCTCCAGTGTACATGGATCATTCTCAAGAACTGACCATATGTTGGGCCACAAAAACAACATCAGCAAATTCAGAAAAATTGAAGTTGTACCAAGCATATTTTCTGATCATAAAGCCTTGAAACTAGAATTCAACTGCAAAAAAGAGGAAAAAAATCCCACAAAAATGTGGAAACTAAACAACATACTTTTAAAAAATGAATGGGTCAAAGAAGAAATAAGTGCAGAGATCAAAAGATATATACAGACTAATGAAAATGACAATACGACATATCAGAATCTATGGGATGCAGCAAAAGCAGTGATAAGAGGGAAGTTCATATCGCTTCAGGCATATATGAACAAACAAGAGAGAGCCCAAGTGAACCACTTAACTTCCCACCTTAAGGAACTAGAAAAAGAAGAACAAAGACAACCCAAAACCAGCCGAAGAAAGGAAATAATAAAAATCAGAGCAGAAATAAATGAATTAGAGAACAGAAAAACTATAGAAAAAATTAATAGAACAAGGAGCTGGTTCTTTGAAAAGATCAACAAAATTGACAAACCCTTGGCAAGACTTACCAAGGAAAAAAGAGAAAGAACTCATATAAACAAAATCCAAAATGAAAGAGGAGAAATCACCACGGACACCGTAGATATACAAAGAATTATTGTAGAATACTATGAAAAACTTTATGCCACTAAATTCAACAACCTAGAAGAAATGGATAAATTCCTAGAACAATACAACCTTCCTAGATTGAGTCAAGAAGAAGCAGAAAGCCTAAACAGACCTATCAGTAGAGAAGAAATAGAAAAAACCATTAAAAACCTCCCCAAAAATAAAAGTCCAGGCCCAGACGGTTATACTAGTGAAATCTATCAAACATTCAAAGAAGACTTGGTTCCTATTCTACTCAAAGTCTTCCAAAAAATTGAAGAAGAAGCAATACTTCCAAACACATTTTATGAGGCCAACATAACCCTCATACCAAACCAGGCAAGGATGGCACAAAAAAAGAAAACTACAGACCAATATCTCTAATGAATACAGATGCTAAAATACTAAACAAAATACTAGCAAATAGAATACAACAACATATTAAAAAAATAATACATCATGATCAAGTGGGATTCATCCCAGAATCTCAAGGACGGTTCAACATACGTAAAACAGTTAACGTAATACACCATATCAACAAAACAAAGAACAAAAACCACATGATCTTATCAGTAGACGCAGAAAAGGCTTTTGATAAAATACAACACAATTTTATGTTTAAGACTCTCAACAAAATGGGTATAGAAGGAAAATATCTCAACATGATAAAGGCCATATATGATAAACCATCAGCTAACATCATATTAAATGTCACTAAACTCAAGGCTTTCCCCCTTAAATCAGGAACAAGACAGGGTTGTCCACTCTCTCCACTCTTATTTAATGTGGTACTAGAGGTTCTGGCCAGAGCAATCAGACAAGACAAAGAAATAAAAGGCATCCATATCGGAAAAGAAGAAGTAAAGGTATCACTTTTTGCAGATGATATGATCCTATACATCGAAAACCCCAAAGAATCCACAAAAAGACTACTAGAAACAATAAGCCAATACAGTAAGGTTGCAGGATACAAAATTAACATACAGAAGTCAATAGCCTTTCTATATGCCAACAATGAAACAACTGAGAAGGAACTCAAAAGAATAATCCCCTTCACAATTGCAACAAAAAAAATAAAATACTTAGGAATAAACATAACAAAGAATGTAAAGGACTTATATAATGAAAACTATAAACCATTGTTAAGGGAAATCGAAAAAGATATAATGAGATGGAAGAATATACCTTGTTCTTGGCTAGGAAGAATAAATATAATCAAGATGGCTATATTACCCAAAGCAATATACAAATTTAATGCAATTCCCATCAAACTTTCAATGACGTTTTTTAAAGAAATAGAGCAAAAAATCATCAGATTTATATGGATCTATAAAAAACCCCGAATAGCCAAAGCAATCCTAAAGAAAAAGAATGAAGCTGGGGGCATTACAATACCTGACTTCAAACTATATTATAGGGCCACGATAATCAAAACAGCATGGTATTGGCAGAAAAATAGACACTCAGACCAATGGAACAGAATAGAAAGTCCAGAAATAAAACCACATATATATAGTCAAATAATTTTTGATAAAGGGGCCAACAACACACAATGGAGAAAAGAAAGCCTCTTCAATAAATGGTGCTGGGAAAACTGGAAAGCCACATGCAAAAGAATGAAACTGGACTACAGTCTCTCCCCCTGTACAAAAATTAACTCAAAATGGATCAAAGATCTAAACATAAGACCTGAAACAATTAAGTACATAGAAGAAGACATAGGTACTCAACTCATAGACCTGGGTTTTAAAGAGCATTTTATGAATTTGACTCCACAGGCAAGAGAAGTGAAGGCAAAAATTAATGAATGGGACTACATCAGACTAAGAAGTTTTTGCTCAGCAAGAGAAACTGATAACAAAATAAACAGAAAGCCAACTAAATGGGAAATGATATTTTCAAACAACAGCTCAGATAAGGGCCTAATATCCAAAATATACAAAGAACTCATAAAACTCAACAACAAACAAACAATCCAATAAAAAAATGGGAAGAGGATATGAATAGACACTTCTCCCAGGAAGAAATAAAAATGGCCAACAGATATATGAAAAGATGCTCATCTTCTTTAGTTATTAGAGAAATGCAAATCAAAACGGCAATGAGATACCACCTCACACCTGTTCGATTAGCTGTTATTAGCAAGACAGGTAATAGCAAATGTTGGAGAGGCTGTGGAGAAAAATGAACCCTCATACACTGTTGGTGGGAATGTAAAGTAGTACAACCATTATGGAAGAAAGTATGGTGGTTCCTCAAAAAACTGAAAATAGAACTACCTTATGACCCAGCAATCCCTCTACTGGGTATATACCCCAAAAACTCAGAAACATTGATACGTAAAGACACATGCAGCCCCATGTTTATTGCAGCATTGTTCACAGTGGCTAGGACATGGAAACAACCAAAAAGCCCATCAATAGATGACTGGATAAAGAAGATGTGGCACATATATACTATGGAATACTACTCAGCCATAAGAAATGATGACATTGGAACATTTACAGCAAAATGGTGGGATATAGATAACATGATACGAAGCAAAATAAGTAAATCAGAAAAAACCAGGAACTGTATTATTCCATACGTAGGTGGGACATAATAGTGAAACTAAGAGACATTGATAAGAGTGTAGTGGTTACGGGGGGAGGGGGGAATGGGAGAGGGAAAGGGGGTGGGGAGGGGCACAAAGAAAACAAGATAGAAGGTGACAGAGGACAATCTGACTTTGGGTGGTGGGTATGCAACATAATTGAACAACAAGATAACCTGGACTTGTTATCTTTGAATATATGTATCCTGATTTATTGATGTCATCCCATTAAAAAAATAAAATTATTAAAAAAAAAAGAAATAAAAAAATAAAATCTGTTACTATAAAAAAAAAAAGAATGAAGCCTTTAGCTTGGCGGGGGGGGTGGGGGGAGTAAGTCTTATGGAGTGAAAAATACAGTACATATTTTTGTGTGTGTGTGTGTGTGTGTGTGTGTATATATATATATATGCACACATCCCTCCTGATCAATGCCTAATATATCTTTAACAAGAATGAAGCCTTTAGCTTAAAAGTAGGGGAGAGAATTTATATTTTAAACACCCTGGAAATTTAAATTCCACAGATTTCGACAAAGAGAAGTTCAAGGGCCACAGGGGTCCACTGATCACCTACACTGCACCAGACATGGTATTAAGTGTTTAAGGCACACTGATTCAGACAAAATCCCATGGTCTCGTGGATCTTACATTCTACTGGATGACAATGAGCACAAAGAAGGGAAGTATTTTGCCCAGGCCTGGCCACCAGGGAGAGGTGACAAAGAAGCAGCTTCCAGCCAGGAATCAGGCGCTGGGGACCTTTTACTTTTGCTGCAGATGAACAATCCAAAGTTAAATCACATGAAAACCATGTGACTATACAAATCCACAAAAAATGACAAAATACTGAATTCAGAATTTTATAAAATGCCAGGTAGGTATCACCTGTTCATTCTCTAAGAATGACTAAGGAAAGACTAAAAATAAATAGTAGCTCTGTTTTACTCACTAGGAAACATCTTCTTAAGGCATTTTTTTGCCTTTTTTTTTCTTTTATTTATTCATTTTAGAGAGTGGGGAGAGAGAGACAGAGAGGAGAGGGGGGAGGAGCAGGAAGCTTCAACTCCCATGTGTCATGACAGGGCAAGCCCAGAATTTCAAACCAGCGACCTCAGCATTCCAGGTCGACGCTTTATCTACTGCACCACCACAGGTCAGGAATATTTCTGCCTTTTTATAGCTTTTCTTTAAATAAGGAAACCAGTCATACCAAAGGGTATACATTTCTCCTATATTTTTGATTACCAAATTTTGCCAAGTGATATTTTGTCACCATATAGCAGGTTTATTACTTGTGATGTCACTAAGCTCAATAAATTTCTTTACAATGAAACCCATAGTGATGACATGCTGTACTTCCTTAGGATAACAAACTTGTGAGAAAATATAAAATACACCGATATCATTCTACTGCATCCATTTTCTTTAATTCTCTTCAATAGTCATGACCATATGCTTATGAGATATACAAAGAGCTCCTCCAAAATTTGAGAACCCCATAAAGACATGATACATATACATTTACCTAAATTTATCTAAGTTGCTATATCCTTTGCCAGATAGGTCAAAGGATGATGTTAATTAAGGAATATCTGTTTTCCTTATTTCAGTTAAGTTCAACACACACATTTTAAAATGGACTCCATGCCCTGAGCAGTAAGTTAATAAAAAGAATAACATTGTCATGGTGCTGGCAAGACATTTTCAATGCTTAAGGAACTGGACTTAATAGTTTAATACATTGCATCAGAAGAGTAAGGGAAAGTGCACAAGGCACAGGAGGATACCCAGCAAGGGCCAAGCCAAAACCAAGCGGCACCAGAAAGTCACGGAACTTTCCACGGGAGATGATAGCTGAACAAAGCCTGGAAGAAGAGGCTAAGAGAAGTGAGAAGGTGCATTCCAGCAGAGAGAAGAGGCTGAGAAAGGCTCAAAGATATGAGACAGCTTGAATGTGTTCCCAGAGAATAAAGTTAGAGGTTACCAATGGCCCAAGTCAGGACTCAGGATGTGAGCATCAGGAGGGGACCTGCAGTCCATGCTCAGGGGCTGGAGTTTAGCATGGAGGAAATCATCAATGAATTTTAAGCAGGAGACTAATATTTTTACATTTTAAAATATCACTCCATGTCTGCATGGATGGGGAACCAGCAAAGGACAAGCCTAACTAGTTAGAAAGCTGCTAAAGGAGCCAGGCAAAGATGGTGCGGCCAGGAGACAGAGCCTGCCATAGCCACGTGTCCAGCAAGGAGGGACGCCAACATTCATGGTCCCTGACGTGTCCCCTGAAAGATCCAAAGGCCCAAACAGTTCGTTCTCAGTAGGTCTAAAGATTTCATAGCCTCAGTTTAACTTTTAAGGAATCCCAAATGTTTTCAGAAGACATTCCAAAAAATAGTACTAATTAATTTGTTTAACGTTTAAAGTCTTAAGAGCAAAAATCAATGTTTACTGTATTTAGCTTTTAACTTACAGCTTCATATCATATTAAATAAGAAATATCATCAGCTCTTTTTTTTTTTTTTTTTCTGAAGCTGGAAATGGGGAGGCAGTCAGACTCCCGCATGCACCCGACCGGGATCCACCCGGCACGCCCACCAGGGGGCAATGCTCTGCCCATCCGGGGCGTCGCTCTGTCGCGACCAGAACCACTCTAGCGCCTGGGACAGAGGCCAAGAAGCCATCCCCAGTGCCCGGGCCATCTTTTGCTCCAATGGAGCCTCGGCTGCGGGAGGGGAAGAGAGAGACAGAGAGGAAGGAGAGGGGGAGGGGTGGAGAAGCAGACGGGCGCCTCTCCTGTGTGCCCTGGCCGGGAATCGAACCCGGGACTTCTGCACGCCAGGCCGACGCTCTACCACTGAGCCAACCGGCCAGGGCCATATCATCAGCTCTTAAAGGAAGAGGTAACATCAACAATATTGAGAGGTCTGTTATTCTGGCTCTTCATGAGCAAAATGAAGCAGGTTAACGCAACTGTTCAGATCATTCCAACCCCCCAAAGTTAGCAGGCTAACCATAAATATCATCATAAAGAAATTGAACCCTGACATTTTGTATAAACAACACAGTCTCTTCTTAAGTGAAAATAATTTTAAGATATTTTTGACACGTCATCTTTAAAACACAGTTATTAAGAAGCACTATAAATAGTTGCTATTTTTAAAAAGTATAATTAATAATAAAAATAATAATCTAGCTTAAAATTAATATGGATAATTATAAAAGGCCCAGAAGTAAAATTCTCTAATTAAGGTTTCTATAATAAGTGACAGTGAAGGGCACAAGTGACCTACCTTGATTAGCAATTTCTCCCATACCAATGGCCCTTTAAAAATGCCATTACCCTTAGCACACTGCATGTCGTCAGATGAAATGACAGTCTATTGCACAAGTTTGGGCAGTCTCATACTTTTTCATAACTTAAGTATCTATAACCACTCAGGCAAGAAATCTACAATAGTTATACTTTTACACGTAAGCTACTTTTTATATCCCAATAAGTATGTTCCATCTTAATCTATCTGTGTATACTAAAATGTTAAGATTCCTGCAGTACAGTGATTCCTGTGTCCCATAGAGACATAGTGTATGTAGAAGCTTTAATAAAATTCTGCAGTCAGGGACATAACAGGACCAGCAGTCTGGTCAGGTCCCACCTGCAGTGTGAACTTTGGCTCACCCCGACTGTAAGAGGCACTCTGCCACTCTGAAATGTCCTCAGAGCTGAAGGAGAAGATCAGTGACAGGATCCAAAATGAGGTCCAGTCACAGGGGCTCCACCCTACCCTCCCCCGACCCCAGTCCACATAACCAACCAATCACTGAAGTTCATAGATGACATCTCCAAAATCTCTCTCATGTCTTCCCTTCCTTCCCGCTGACATTGCCAACACAGTAGCTGCAGTCTTGGGAAACTGAATCTCAGCAGTAACCTGCAAACTGATTCCCAATTCCTCCCAGATCCCATCTTATTCAGTGCCGCCAGGTTAATTTTCCTAAAGCAACATGCTGATTATGACTTTATCCTACACAAAACAAAAATGGTTATACTCGGTAGACTTAGTTCAAGGTCCCTCGTGAATGTGCCCCAACACACCTTTCACATTCTATTAACCTCATTTGTCATGAAGGAAATTTTTTTCCCAGATGTACTTAAGGATGTACCTTTCCTGGGATGATCTCTAGACCTTCCCATATCCACATCTTTTTTGCATACTGCTTTCTCTTACCACACATCCCAATCTCCCAGATCCAAATACTATTCCCCCTTCAAGGATTACTGCAAATGTTACTTCCTCCCCAGACCCTTCCCTCAAAATTTCAGGCAAAATAATCTCCCCTCTACACCTAGTTTTCACAACCTACCACTGTAACCTTCTCGAGGGCAGAAATTGAGTGTGATTTATATTTACCTTTACCAAAGCATGGAACATCTTGCATAAGGTAAACCGAAGATTGCCAACTGCACCTTACAAACCAGATGAACCCAGTGACTGTGTTAGGTTCACAGGCCCTCATCTCCAGCTTTTCCTGACACATTAAACATCTGGTGAACCAGACGTGTTCTCTGCAGTTTGTTGGTTTCCCACAGTCCCCACCAGTCTCAACTGCCTCCTAACACTACACAGGAAGCAGAGGGTCAATAGCTATTTACAAGTTTTGCTCTCCTGGCTGCTTTCATTTATGGTACCTGCCTGGGTCTCAGAGATATGTTTGTAATTCTTGTAGTAAATGATCAATAAATAAGAATTAATGAATAAAAGACTATGTGGAACAATTGAAGGAACTAATAAATCTGAAAAGGAAACAGAAATGTTATAATATGATGAAGGGAGTCAACATTTTAAAGGATGTCATGTGAAAATACAATTATATTTGCCCAGAATTCCAAAATAGAAACAATGAGGACAATAGCAGAAATTTCGATCTTTGAAGTTACTCAAAAAGCAAAACGGGCCTCTTCAGTGAAGAATAAATGTCCTTTCCTGAGCTGAAAATGCTGAGAATGCCCAGCCATTTGCCAGAACTGAGACAGGAGGCTAGACTGGTGCCTGCCTGCCAGGGGCCATTCACTCAGGGAATCTATGACTTCAGCCCCTTTCCTAAACTCATGTGCTATCTTATTGAAAAACAGAACACTGAATCATGTAGCATGTAGTCTGTATGAGTGCACTGCTCATAGAATGCATGTTGGACAAGAGAAGGGGGTCAAGGAGGAGACTTTGAGAAACCCCATTATTGAAGGAAATGGAGAATAAAGAAACTGACAGAGAAAAGGCAGTCAAAATTGAGAAGAATCATCGGGAGGTAATGTAAAACAGAGACCAGCCTGAGGAGAGAATTCCTAAAAATTCCACTGTAAATAAGGATTTCAGGAGGGAAAGAGAGGCGGAGGAAGGTTAAGGAAGGTAGAAGGGGGATAGCTGGTGATGGAGGGAATCTTGACTTGAGATGGTGAACACACAATACAATATACAGATAATGTATTATAGTACTGTACACTTGAAACCTGTATAATTTTATTAACCAATGTCACGCCAATAAATTCAATTTAAAATTTTTTTAAATAAATGAATAAAACTATTTAAAAATAAAGGAAAGCACTCAACATAATTGTGTATTACTAAGCAAAAGAAGCCAAACTGAAAAGGCTGCGTACTATATGATTCCAATTGTATGAGATTCTGGAAAAGGCAAAACTATGGAGACAGTGAAGAGACCTGTGGTTGCCAGCAGTTGGAGAGAGGGAGGGAGGAACAGGCCGAGCACAGAGGACTTTAGGGCAGTGAGACTATACTGTACGACACCACAGTGATGGAAACATGTCACTGATCTGTTCAAACCCACAGAATGGACAACGTCAAAGCAAGCCCTAAGGTGCACTGATGATGAAGGGTCAATGCAGGCTCACCAACTATAACAAATGGACCACCCTGCTTACTCTCTGTCCTGTGGTCAGTAACCAGCCTCCTCCAACAACATGGTGAATTACGTTCAGAGGCAGATTTAATGGTGGGCACACTGGGTGCACACTCTGGGCCCCTACTTCTGAAGGGCCCTGCAAAAAAACACCAACTTTAGACTTTTTTCCAATGACACCAAGTTTGGTTTCATATATGCAATTTTAACATTAATAGTACAAAATAATGGCCCTGGCTGGTTGGCTCAGTGGTAGAGCGTTGGCCTGGCGTGCAGGAGTCCTGGGTTCAATTCCAGCCAGGGCACACAGGAGAAGCGCCCATCTGCTTCTCCACCCCTCCCCCCCTCCTTCCTCTCTGTCTCTCTCTTCCCCTCCCGCAGCCAAGGCTCCATTGGAGCAAAGTCGGCCCAGGTGCTGAGGATGGCTCTGTGGCCTCTGCCTCAGGCGCTAGAATGGCTCTGGTGGCAACAGAGCAATGCCCCAGATGGGTAGAGCATTGCTCCCTGGTGGGCGTGCCGGGTGGATCCCGGTCGGGCGCATGCGGGAGTCTGTCTGACTACCTCCCCGTTTCCAACTTCAGAAAAATACAAAAAAAAAAAAAATAGTACAAAATATTTTTTATTTATTTAAAAATATGGTTAACATGTATTTTTATTTTCCCTGTCTCTCTCTTTATTTAAGAGGCCCAATATTTTCTTCTGTGCCCGGGGCCTCAACCAACCTTAATCCACCTCTGATTATGTTACAATGACGTCCAGCAACTATATTCCTGCCCAAGTGCACAGAGCTGCTAAGCCACTTTGTAGACCCATTTCTACATAAGAACAATGAGCCACAGACCACTGGACATCTGAGGGAAACCTCCAATGGGAAAGAGAGCAAAACAAATAGAAGAAGGAACCCAGAATAAACAGACAAATGGAGGGAAAAGAAAAGATCAATACAGAAAAGAAGACAGATTCTGCGTTCATGAAATAAATGCTAGATGCTAGATCTTAAAAGTTAATACAATCCCTGGAATAAGCCCAACTTTTAAAAAATTAAAAATAACTACCAGAAGTGAAAAAGTCAATAGAAAATCTGAAAGATGTAAGTTGAGGAAGGCTAGAGAAAGTAAAAGAAAAAGAAAAAAAAGTAAGAGTTATAAAGGGGAAATAAAAGCATAGAAATAATATAAGAAAATTCCTGAAAAATCCTGATCAAAATGGCCCACCTAGTACCCAGCGCACGGAGTGAAAAAAAGAACCACACCAAAGCATACGGTTGTAAAATTTCAATGCAACAGCAATAAGAGGAAATAGTAAAAGCTTCTAGAGAGGAAAAAGGACACATAAAAGGGTTCACAAGCAGGATGGCACTAGATCTTATGACTGCAACACTGAAGGGCAGATGGTAACGTAGTGAGATCAAATATCTGAGGGCAAATACTTCCAGCCTGGGTTGCTTTACCCAGGCAAACTCCACTCAGGTGAGACACATGCAAACACAGAAGGTTTCCCAACGTGTACCCTCACATGCCCTTCCTCTCAAGAGCTTACTAGAAGATGAATGATGGAAAGGAATGCACCTCACAGCTCCCTAAAATGAGGGAACAACCCCACAAGAGGATGTCACGGCATCCAGGAAAGACAGTTGAACATGGGAGACAGGCAAAGAGACTTGCTGGGTTGAGACCCAGTCAGCCACAAGAGATGGCCACACAGCAGGCCCAGAGAGCAAGCGGAGGAGACCGGGGCAGGACTGAACGGAAGAGAGGCCGGGAAGGAGAACTCGATATGTCCCGGGAGATCGGCCATCTGTCAGAGAGCTTGAAAATGAAATCATGAAAGATACTTTAAAAACTAAATAAAAATACATTAACTCTAGGAATAAAACATATTATTCAATATAATCTCAGCCAGAAATAATAGTTATGCAATCATAATAATAAAAACACTGAGTATTCATTTAAATCAAAAATATAATTCAAGAATATGAGCAAAGGAGAGCAAAACCAAAATGCAACAGGGTAATAAGAGAACTAGCCCCATCTTCCAGAGTAGGAAGTTCATAGGTGTCTTAAATATCAAAGCATGACAGTATCATCCAGTTATTAAGAAGTACGGCAGTGACAGCAGGAGAAACAGCTAAGAGGTGAAAGTGATTGTCACCAGGACAAAAAGTTTTAGGTGGGAGGAGCAGGGTATGACCCAGAGGCAAAAAGAAAGACAGAACTAGTCAATCATTTAAAGTATCTCTGTATTCTATTTCGGTAAAGATAAAACGAATTAAGTAAATGAATGCTGGGGTGTTCAGGGCTTGCAGACTATTCCTTTAAGAAGCCTAAATATCCTAGAACAAATAAACTGCTCCAGACATGGAACTTTTTGTTAGTTTCTTTTAAGTTTGGAGAAACAATGAAGAAGAAATTATTACACTGGCAGACAGGAGATGGGGCATCTGAAGGAGTAACTTCTCCCCGAGGAGAGAGGACTAAAGGGTCTGCAATATGTGTATCCACAATAGGCCCAGACAGACAGACAGACAGCCCTTCCTCGGTGACCAGGGGTGGAGGATGGAGAAGACTCAATCAGCAAAGAAAGCTGCATGAGGAAAAAAACATACCTGTGGCCAAGACAGTGCTTGACAATCTCCTTTTTGAGGTGAGGCAGTAGGCCAAAGAAAATGTTTGAGAAGTTACCAGAAGAAAATGTTAACTTCAATTAGATCAAGTACATTTGATCTTAGAGCAGGATGGACACACGCTGTCTTAATTGATCATATTGGTACCAAGTCATTCCTCCCTGCTTCCGTAAAGCACCGTTATCATATTAACACTGGTATTTTAAAGAATTGTTTTTCTACTAAGCAATGAATCCTCAAGAACCATCATGTCCATTTGTATACAACCAACACTGACTCACAATAGTGTCTGATGTGAAATGCATTTTTGTTATATAGTAGATATAGAAATACTTTTTACCCAGAAGTACAAAAGCATGTCAAATACCAATACACATGTATTACATTAAAATGTTTTTATAGGCCAGAAGTCAGTATTCAGTAATTTCACTATATATATATATATATATATATATATAGAGAGAGAGAGAGAGAGAGACAGAGAGAGAGACAGAGAGAGAGACAGAGAGAGACAGAGAGAGAGAAACAGACGGGAAAGGAGAGGGATGAGATGCATCAACTTCTTGTGACACTTTAGTTGTTCTGAAATGAAGCAGCCGAGTTTACTTGCTCTAAAAGAAAGAGACTTTCAGCAGAACTTAATTTTTCTAAAAGACTTTCTACCCCTGGCCTTGAGGCTAGTTCTCCAGATTGTAGCCTTGGGATAGTTCTGCAAGGTTACAGATGTTCCCAGAATGTTTCACCCTGAATTAATCTTATAGATAAACATTGTAAAAGAGCTTGTTTCACTACTTTGTTCTACTGTTAGGCTTCCCCTCCTCCTCATTCCCCAATTAGTGTGTAATTTTGTCTTTAAAAGGGGGGCGGGGAGAGCGCATGATTTGAATGACTTAAGTCTCCTTGTTGTAGCCAACTTTGAATAAAAGACTCCTTTAAATTTGAACTTCAGTGTCGAGAAGGTCTGTATAGTCTCACTGGTTTCGCTATAACAGTTCATTGATTGCTTTCTCATAAGTGCCTTGATTGCGGGGGCTCCAGCTGAGTCAGTGAGCCTTTGCTCAAGCCGGTGACCTTGGGCTCTTGGGCTCAAGCCAGCAGCCATGAGTTTCTATCTATGATCCCTCACTCAAGTTGGCAACCTCCAGGTTTCAAAACTGGGTCCTCAGCATCTCAGATCGATGATGCTCTATCCACTGCGCCACCACCTGATCAGGCTTTACTATATATTTTTTAAATAATATATGTCCCATCATAGATAACTACCCCCAAACACTCTGACTTAAATTCAAATTTACTGAAGCTGTCTCTCTATGTACACAACCTAGAATCTGTTTTGGGTGATGCCCAACTTTGACCTTAGAACAGCAGGAAAGACTATGTGAATCTATGACTATCCTATGGATTCTAAATTAAAGCTCAGAAAAATTCACATCAATTAAAATCTATAGTTGGCAATCAATACCTGCCCAACCTAATAATTAATCCAAAGATTTTATGTCTTAAAATATCAAACTTATTGATCCAGAATTAATTTGAGTACAGCTGGTCTCTATTAAGGACTTTCTATTATTTCAACATATTCTCACTTTACATTCTTTCTAAAAGGGAAATAATAGTTACTATTCACTATGAATAGCATAATATTAATGTTAATTTTTAGAATTCTGCTTTACACTCCCGTACATTTAAGCTGAAAATTAATTTCCTTGGTAATTACCCAACACCTTTTCCACAAAATATTTCAGATCTATCTTACATAGGTTCAGATGGGGAGAAGGGAAGTTTAAATAAATAATTAGTTAATTAATAAAAGCAAGAACTTTGTTTGCTATTTCAATCCTTTGCTGAGTTTAGAGGATATTTTTGATTGCTATTATTTAAAATTCTTTTGTCATTAATATAGTAGAAAAAATAAACTTGACCATCTATCTTGAATGGCAGATAATTTCAATAAATTCTAATCTTTAGTTTTACAATGCAGTTAAGAATTATAAGTATCGGAGTGACGTCACGGAAATGGCGCCGTGAGCAGCGCGTCCAACAGCTCTCCCCTAAATCACAACAAATTTATCAACTAGAAACAGAAAAATTTATCCTCGGAGCATTCCGGAGTTCCACACAAACTGATAGTAAAAGGACTGTTATCACTTCAATCTGAGAGACGAGGGTGTGGAGGAATCTACCTCAGGAACGTTCTTTCAAACCGCAAGGAAGTGCACCTGTGTGCTATCAATAAGACCACCCTCAGATGCCGATAAGAAAGAGGAAATCGAATATTATGGATACAAAAGAAAGAGAGGTAACACAAATAGATGTGGAAAAATCTATGGAGAAAAGACTTAACATATTGGAAGCCTTGGAGCTAAATGACAGAGAATTTAAAATAGAAATCTTAAAAATACTCAGAGAGATACAAGAAAACACAGAAAGGCAATACAGGGAGATCAGAAAACAACTCAATGAACACAAAGAATATATTACCAAGGAAATTGAAACTATAAAAACAAATCAAACAGAAATGAAAAACTCAATTCACGAGCTGAAAAACGAGGTAACAAGCTTAGCTAACAAAACAGCCCAGATTGAAGATAGGATTAGTGAAATAGAAGACAAACAACTTGAGGCACAACAGAGAGAAGAAGAAAGAGACTCAAAAATAATAAAAAATGAGAAAGCCCTACAGGAATTGTCTGACTCCATCAGAAAGAATAACATAAGAATAATAGGTATATCAGAGGGAGAAGAGAAAGAAAATGGAATGGAGAATATACTCAAACAAATAACAGACGAGAACTTCCCAAGTCTGTGGAAGGAACTAAAGCCTCAAATTCAAGAAGCAAACAGAACACCAAGTTTTCTTAACCCCAACAAACCCACTCCAAGGCACATCATAATAAAGATGACACAAACCAATGACAAAGAAAAAATTCTCAAGGCAGCCAGGGAAAAGAAGAGTACAACATATAAAGGAAGGCCTATTAGATTATCATCAGATTTCTCAGCAGAAACTCTACAAGCTAGAAGAGAGTGGACCCCAATATTTAAAGCCCTGAAAGAGAGGAACTTTCAGCCAAGAATACTATACCCATCAAAGCTATCCTTCAAGTATGAAGGAGATATAAAAACATTCACAAATACAGAAAAGATGAGAGAATTTATCAACAGAAAGCCCCCACTCCAGGAAATACTAAAGGGGGTTTTCCAACCAGATTCAAAGAACAAAAGAAAACAACACCACAAGTAACAGCTCCACCAAGAACACAATAAAACCAAACTTAAACTGTGACAACAAAGGAAAAAAGGGGGGGAGAGGATGGAGATTAACAGTAGCAAAGGATGATGAAGTGCAGAAATACTTATAAGATAGGGTACTACAATGAATATGGTAGGTACCCTTTTCATTACTTAATGGTAACCACCCTTAAAAAAACCACCACAAAAACACTTGACTTAAAAAAGGTAGCAACAGAGGAAAGAAGTATGGAACACAAACAAACAAAAACAAATGATAGAAAAACAAAAGAGAAGAATCAAACTAGATACAAAACTAACAGAAAGCAATTTATAAAATGGCAGTAGGGAACCCACAAGTGTCAATAATTACACTAAATGTAAATGGATTAAACTTACCAATACAAAGACACAGAGTAGCAGAATGGATTAAAAAAGAAAATCCAACTATATGCTGCCTACAAGAAACACATCTAAGCAACAAGGATAAAAACAAATTCAAAGTGAAAGGCTGGAAAACAATACTCCAAGCAAACAACACCCAAAAAAAAGCAGGCGTAGCAATACTCATATCTAATAATGCTGACTACAAGACAGAAAAAGTACTCAGAGACAAAAATGGTCATTTCATAATGATTAAGGGGAAGTTGAATCAAGAAGACATAACAATCCTTAATATATATGCACCAAACCAAGGAGCACCAAAATATATAAGACAGCTACTTATTGACCTTAAAACAAAAACTAACAAAAATACAATCATACTTGGAGACCTCAATACACCGCTGACGGCTCTAGATCGGTCATCCAAACAGAGAATCAATAAAGATATAGTGGCCTTAAACGAAATACTAGAACACCTGGATATGATAGACATCTACAGGACACTTCATCCCAAAGCGACAGAGTATACATTTTTCTCTAGTGTACATGGAACATTCTCAAGAATTGACCATATGTTGGGCCACAAAGACAACATCAGCAAATTTAGAAAAATTGAAATTGTACCAAGCATATTTTCTGATCATAAAGCCTTGAAACTAGAATTCAACTGCAAAAAAGAGGGGGAAAAACCCACAAAAATGTGGAAACTAAACAACATACTTCTAAAAAATGAATGGGTCAAAGAAGAAATAAGCGCAGAAATCAAAAGATATATACAGACAAATGAAAATGACAATACGACATATCAGAATCTCTGGGATGCAGCAAAAGCAGTAATAAGAGGAAAGTTCATATCACTTCAGGCCTATATGAACAAACAAGAGAGAGCCGAAGTAAACCACTTAACTTCACACCTTAAGGAACTAGAAAAAGAAGAACAAAGACAACCCAAAACCAGCGGAAGAAAGGAGATAATAAAAATCAGAGCAGAAATAAATTAAATAGAGAACAGAAAAACTATAGAAAAAATCAATAAAACAAGGAGCTGGTTCTTTGAAAAGATCAACAAAATTGACAAACCCTTGGCAAGACTTACCAAGGAAAAAAGACACAGGACTCAAATAAATAAAATCCAAAATGAAAGAGGAGAGATCACCACAGACATCATAGATATACAAAGAATTATTGTAGAATACTATGAAAAATTATATGCCACCAAATACAACAATCTAGAAGAAATGGATAAATTCCTAGAACAATACAACCTTCCTAGACTGAGTCATGAAGAAGCAGAAAGCCTAAACAGACCAATCAGCAGGGAGGAAATAGAAAAAACTATTAAAAATCTCCCCAAAAATAAAAGTCCAGGCCCAGACGGTTATACTAGTGAATTCTATCAAACATTCAAAGAAGACTTGGTTCCTATTCTACTCAAAGTCTTCCAAAAAATTGAAGAAGAAGCAATACTTCCAAACACATTTTATGAGGCCAACATAACCCTCATACCAAAACCTGGCAAGGATGGAACAAAGAAAGAAAACTACAGACCAATATCTCTAATGAATACAGATGCTAAAATACTAAACAAAATACTGGCAAACCGAATACAACAACATATTAAAAAAATAATACATCATGATCAAGTGGGATTCATCCCAGAATCTCAAGGATGGTTCAACATACGCAAAACGGTTAACGTAATACACCATATCAACAAAACAAAGAACAAAAACCACATGATCTTATCAATAGATGCAGAAAAGGCTTTTGATAAAATACAACACAATTTTATGTTTAAGACTCTCAACAAAATGGGTATAGAAGGAAAATATCTCAACATGATAAAGGCCATATATGATAAACCATCAGCCAACATCCTATTAAACGGCATAAAACTGAGGACTTTCTACCTTAAATCAGGAACAAGACAGGGTTGTCCACTCTCTCCACTCTTATTCAACGTGGTGCTAGAAGTTCTGGCCAGAGCAATCAGACAAGACAAAGAAATAAAAGGCATCCATATCGGAAAAGAAGAAGTAAAGCTATCACTTTTTGCTGATGATATGATCCTATACATCGAAAACCCGAAGGACTCCACAAAAAGATTATTAGAAACAATAAACCAATACAGTAAGGTCGCAGGATACAAAATTAACATACAAAAGTCCATAGCCTTTCTATATGCCAACAATGAAATATTAGAAAACGAACTCAAAAAAATAATCCCCTTCACGATTGCAACAAAAAAAATAAAATACCTAGGAATAAACATAACAAAGAATGTAAAGGACCTATATAATGAAAATTACAAAGCATTGTTAAGGGAAATCGAAAAAGATACAATGAGATGGAAAAATATTCCTTGTTCTTGGATAGGAAGAATAAATATAATCAAAATGGCCATATTACCCAAAGCAATATACAAATTTAATGCAATTCCCATCAAAATCCCTATGAGATTTTTTAAAGAAATGGAACAAAAAATCATCAGATTTATATGGAACTATAAAAAACCCCGAATAGCCAAAACAATCCTAAGGAAAAAGAATGAAGCTGGGGGCATTACAATACCTGACTTCAAACTATATTATAGGGCCACGATAATCAAAACAGCATGGTATTGGCAGAAAAATAGACACTCAGACCAATGGAACAGAATAGAAAGCCCAGAAATAAAACCACATATATATGGTCAAATAATCTTTGATAAAGGGGCCAACAACACACAATGGAGAAAAGAAAGCCTCTTCAACAAATGGTGTTGGGAAAACTGGAAAGCCACATGCAAAAGAATGAAACTTGACTACAGCCTGTCCCCGTGTACTAAAATTAATTCAAAATGGATCAAAGACCTAAATATAAGACCTGAAACAATAAAGTACATAGAAGAAGACATAGGTACTAAAATCATGGACCTGGGTTTTAAAGAACATTTTATGAACTTGACTCCAATGGCAAGAGAAGTGAAGGCAAAGATAAATGAATGGGACTACATCAGAATTAAAAGTTTTTGCTCAATTTTATGAACTTGACTCCAATGGCAAGAGAAGTGAAGGCAAAAATTAATGAATGGGACTACATCAGACTAAGAAGTTTTTGCTCAGCAAGAGAAACTGATAACAAAATAAACAGAAAGCCAACTAAATGGAAAATGATATTTTCAAACAACAGCTCAGATAAGGGCCTAATATCCAAAATATACAAAGAACTCATAAAACTCAACAACAAACAAACAAACAACCCCATAAAAAAATGGGAAGAGGACATGAACAGACACTTCTCCCAGGAAGAAATACAAATGGCCAACAGATATATGAAAAGATGCTCATCTTCTTTAGCTATTAGAGAAATGCAAATCAAAACAGCAATGAGATACCACCTCACACCTGTTCGATTAGCTATTATTAGCAAGACAGGTAATAGCAAATGTTGGAGAGGCTGTGGAGAAAAAGGAACCCTCATACACTGTTGGTGGGAATGTAAAGTAGTACAACCATTATGGAAGAAAGTATGGTGGTTCCTCAAAAAACTGAAAATAGAACTACCTTATGACCCAGCAATCCCTCTACTGGGTATATACCCCAAAAACTCAGAAACATTGATACGTAAAGACACATGCAGCCCCATGTTTATTGCAGCATTGTTCACAGTGGCCAGGACATGGAAACAACCAAAAAGCCCGTCAATAGATGACTGGATAAAGAAGATGTGGCACATATACACTATGGAATACTACTCAGCCATAAGAAATGATGACATCGGAACATTTACAGCAAAATGGTGGGATCTAGATAACATGATACGAAGCGAAATAAGTAAATCAGAAAAAACCAGGAACTGCATTATTCCATACGTAGGTGGGACATAAAAGTGAAACTAAGAGACATTGATAAGAGTGTGGTGGTTATGGGGGGGAGGCGGGAATGGGAGAGGGAAAGGGGGAGGGGGAGGGGCACAAAGAAAACAAGATAGAAGGTGACAGAGGACAATCTGACTTTGGGTGACGGGTATGCATCATAATTGAATGACAAGATACCCTGGTCTTGTTATCTTTGAATATATGTATCCTGATTTATTGATGTCACCCCATTAAAAAAATAAAATTATTAAAAAAAAAAAAAAAGAAAGGGAGAGGACCCAAATAAATAAAATGAAGAATGAAAGAGGAGAGGTAACAACTGACACAAAAGAAATACAAAGTATTTTAGGAAAATATTACAAACAACTATATGCCAAGAAATTAGACAATCTGATGAAATGAATAAATTTTTAGAAACATAAAATTTTCCAAAACTGAATCAGGAAATATCAGATAATTTGAATAGACAAATTATGAGTGAAATTCCAACAGTAATAAAATAACTTGCAACAAAGAAAAAAAAAAAAGTTTTTGCTCAGCAAGAGAAACTGATATCAAAATAAACAGACAGCCAACTATATGGGAACTGATATTTTCAAACGACAGCTCAGATAAGGGCCTAATATCCAAAATTTACAAAGAACTCATAAAACTCAACAACAAACAAACAAACAATCCAATAAAAAAATGGGAAGAGGACATGAACAGACACTTCTCCCAGGAAGAAATACGAATGGCCAACAGATATATGAAAAGATGCTCAGCTTCATTAGTTATTAGAGAAATGCAAATCAAAACTACAATGAGATACCACCTCACTCCTGTTAGATTAGCTATTATCTACAAGACGGGTAATAGCAAATGTTGGAGAGGCTGTGGAGAAAAAGGAACCCTCATTCACTGTTGGTGGGACTGTAAAGTAGTACAACCATTATGGAGGAAAGTATGGTGGTTCCTCAAAAAACTGAAAATAGAACTACCTTATGACCCAGCAATCCCTCTACTGGGTATATACCCCAAAACCTCAGAAACATTGATACGTGAAGACACATGTAGCCCCATGTTCATTGCAGCACTGTTCACAGTGGCCAAGACATGGAAACAACCAAAAAGCCCTTCAATAGAAGACTGGATAAAGAAGATGTGGCACATATACACTATGGAATACTACTCAGCCATAAGAAATGATGACATCAGATCATTTACAGCAAAATGGTGGGATCTTGATAATATTATAAGGAGTGAAATAAGTAAATCAGAAAAAAACAAGAACTACATGATTCCATACATTGGTGGAACATAAAAATGAGACTAAGAGACATGGACAAGAGTGTGGTGGTTACCAAGGGTGGGGGGGGAGGGAGGACATGGGAGGGAGGGAGGGAGAGAGTTAGGGGGAGGGGGAGGGGCACAGAGAACTAGATAGAGGGTGACGGAGGACAATCTGACTTTGGGCGAGGGGTTTGCAACATAATTTGATGACAAAATAACCTAGACATGTTTTCTTTGAATATATGTACCCTGATTTATTAATGTCATCCCATTACCATTAATAAAAATTTATAAAAAAAAAATAAAAAAAGAATTATAAGTATCTAAATGATTTAAGCTAATCAGCAATTTAGGACAAAATGCAAATTGATACACCTGTGTATAGCTTCCCACAAATTCCACAAGGTGACCAACTAAGATTATTAGAATAACATCATACAACGTAGATCAACCAAACTGACATATTCATTATTTCATCCTATTATCCTTTCAAAAATGTTTCAAAAAATATTTCCCAAAGATGCATTTTATATTACATAAAGGTACCTGACAATGGAGCTATGTTAGTTCTACCTTTAAGGTCATACAAGCTAAATGAGAATTCAGTAGCTCCAAGATGACTTTAAGTTTACAAGAGCATGCAAAGAAAGCATTTCCTAAAGTACCTGATTTTGACTTCAGGATAACCTGAATGGTATGTCCATCATTGGTGACTTCACAGTCTCGGCAGACCACATAATTTGGTGAAAGGCGGACATCCAGCAGTGTAGGGTCATATCTAGCTTCTCTTGAATTCAGGTTAATGGGAGACTGGTATTCCCCATTAGCATCAGGAAACACCAAGCCCCATTCAACACCTAAGAAAAAAAGAAAGCGCATTTATATCAAGTTAAAAGAGTTATGGTAAAATTTAATGTGCTTAAACACTGTTTATAATCCTTGACATTCTTAAAAGGGTTATGACTACCATTTCTATAAGATATGGTAAATGTGTATAAATTTTTCATTCATATTTTTAATAAACTAGTACTATCAAATATCACATACATGTTCCTGAGCTAACAGAACATTCTGTTTGTATTTTTCCACATAGATGTAATAACTTATGACTAAGAAATCTAGGTCACCTTTAAGTGATTAGAAAGAAACAGTACCACAAAAATTTCCTCTGCTCATCAGTTCAATTATGTGCAGTACTTGGGAAATACTGTGACTCTCAGCATGTTTAGTGAGAACCCCAAACCTGATGCTAGTGAATAAACACTTCTTATCTTAACGCAAGTAGCTTTTTGTAGTGTTCATATGTACATGTACACATGCCATACATATATACTCTTTCCATATTTTTATAATTAAAATTATAAATTCTACATTTTTTTTCAACAGATGTAGGCAACATGAACACCAGTGGTTGGCTCTATTAAAAGTCCTACATCTTGAGAGAGAAATTTAGGAATCTAAACTTTTTAAAAAGTTGACTCCCTTTTCACTAAGCCCACTGATCCAGCCTGACATTTAGGACATGTCTGGAGAGAGCTGAGCTTTGTTAGGTGTCCTTCAGGAAAAGAGTAGAGACAGAAATACTTTTCTCCCACCAGGGTTCTTATAGCAAGCAAGAAACTAACAGTTTCATTAACACTGTGCTCTCAAGGTGTTGAGTAAAAGGTAACGCTGCTCCCCTTAGCTGCTCCGCAGACAAGAAATGTCACAGCCACAGCTTTAAAGCTTGCCTTCCGGCTGGAGGCAGGTGCCAACAGCTGCGGGACAGGGCGGTCAGGCTCCCCAACGCGAACGCAGGTGGCACGCCCGCCGGCTCCCTCTGCTGCGCCTTTCTGCCCCGAACCGGGCAGGGGAATGGGGAAGTGACAGAGACCCACGTGGGAAAGCCACACGGCGGAGGTGCTCGGAGCGCATAAGGGCAGCGGCGCGCAGAGTCTCGCACTGGGCCGGACACAGGAGACGCGCAGCCCCCGAGGCGCCGTCCCAAGACAAGGGCCACCTCAACGTGCGGCGGTTTACCTTCTTCGTAGCCCCACTCCACACCCTCCTCTTCTTCCTCCTCATCATCCTCCTTCTCCGGGAAGGCGACGGAATCTTCGATGAAGCTCAAGTCAGCCATGGGGAGGTCGTGGGTCCTCTCGGCTCTCTGGCTGGCGAAGCCTGCGCCCCTGCAGGGCAAGAGGGCAGAGGTGGGAGTGTGAGCGCGTGGAAGTGCGCGAGTGCGAGCACGTGGGAGTGGTGGCACGCGAGCGTGTGAGCGCGAGTGTGAGCGCACGTGAATTAATGTGAGCGCGCGTGGTGAAAGCAGTGTGGATGCGTGTGTGTGTGCGTGTAAGGGTGAGCGCGCGTGCTAGCGGTTGGGCGTGGAGCCCAGAATTCTCGGGCGTCCGGCGCGGTGAGAGCTGGCTGAGTCCCGGCGGAGCGCGGGGGAAACAGCAGCTCGTGGAGCCCGAGTTGACGAATTATAAACCCGGCGGGGGCGTGTCTGGCATGTGAGGAACCGCCCCCTTGGCTGGGTGGCCGGGGCACCCGGGGGAGGACCGCAGAAAAGGCCCTGGGGCTACCGCGCAGGAACAGCGGAAACCAGTGGTCCGCTCTTCGGCCCGCCGTCGCTGCCCCTGCTGCGTCCGCCTGCGGTCAGAGCCCCGTGAGTCATCAGGGTCTGCCCTTGGGACCCCTGTGGGCAGCGGCCAGGGCCTTTCACCTTGAACTTATTTTCATCCTAACTCCAAGAAATACCAGAAAGAAAGAAAGAAAGAAAGAAAGAAAGAAAGAAAGAAAGGGGGTGGAGGAGGAGAGGGATGGACTGCCTAGCATAGGAGAGAAGAGAGGGCTGAAAGACTGCGTAACAAACTGAGGATCGTTTACCCACTCCGAATCTTTATTATTGAGTATTCACTTTCTAATTCGCTCTGCAACACAGTGGAAACGTGTATGGAAAACTTCCAAGAAACTTGTTCCTAAAACCATTTAAGAAAAAAATATATTTCAAATCAAGAATAGTGAATTGCAATAAAGTGCATTTGTTTTTAGTTTCAGACCTAGGGTGCTGCTGTGTACACAGCTCCTGATCACCTAATGAAATCGTGTAAATAATGAAATGCACACATTGCATAACAAACAAGAACTTTCCTGATCCAGGGAGTGGCTTTGTTACCTCTTAAACGTGCCTCCCAATCCAGTGTTAAAGACTTCAGCCCCAGTTCCAGCGCGTTTTAAAAGTTTTAGCCAATAATCCCTGACCGGGTTAATACCATATTTTTAGAAGATATCTGTGTATAAGAAACTCAGATTTGGACCTTCAGTAAAATTTGTTTTCATATGCTTTGTGCGTTTACTAAAATGTTCATTAGCATTTTGAATAGAGAATTTCTAAATCACGCAGTCTTTATAAAAGCTTAATTCCTCATACAAGGACAGAGATGCTGGGGGGGGGGGGTATGGGGGTTCTGTGGTTCACTGCCTGCTCAGCCTCCCCCTTTCTTAAAAAGAAAAACAAACAAACAAACAAACAAAAACTTCACGGGGTACTAGAAATTTCTCCGTAAAGCGGATTGGGACTGAAAGGAGGGGAAATCCAATCAATCTGTCATTTTCTAGCATGTTTAGCAAAATCAGTGAAACTACTGGTCAACTTAAGCTCTGAGGACAATCTGTGGGTTTCATTTAATTCAACTACTATAATTTCTTTTTCTCCTTAACAGGACGCCAGAAAGTCCACCATTGAGAGGACTGAGCCACAATCTGAGAGAAACTGAATTTGTTCTTCACTCACCGCCTTCTGAGAGTTCTTCAGTGATGACTTTCTCTCTTCTGCACCTCAGTGAGCCAGAGCTGGACAGAAGTAGACATCTGTCCTAAAGCTGCAGCTGTTAAATATATATAAGAAAAGCTACCCCAAACATCAACCACTTCCCTCAGAAATTCTTCTAAAAGGAACATTTCATTTTTCTCCTTTCATGAAAACTTTTCCAGAATCTAGAAAGTTTTATAAACTTGCTTTTAAAAATATGTCCCTGTATTAATCAAATGCTACAGCTAAAGGAAGGGAGAGGACACATGCCAGCCCAGTGGAAGGTTCCATAATAAAATCTTTTTGCCACCCTGAGCCCATCACCAATGGTCATTTCTCTCTGCCCCCAAATGTACATAGATGATACATTGTAGCCATTGTGTGACCACCAACTGCATTTAAAACATCACATGAATTATAGAGATGTTTACCAAATCAAAGGACAGCAAAATCACCATGGCAAAAAACTCTATTTTCCATGAGTAAATGGTGTGCCGTATTTATAGCAGATAGGCTGAAAGACTGAATTGTTAATACTGAATTTTGCAGTTAACAATAATTTTGCATGTAGCCAGCAATGAATCACCATTCATAAATGCAGTTAACTAGACAAACATGTTTATCCACATTTTTCTCTCTGAATTTTTCAATGTCATGTGTATAATGTAACTCCTCTCAAGCCTAGGGTACCCTGTCCAGCAACATATGAGCCATTCTACCATTCATCCAAATATTCTATTAACAGCCTTAATTGCTTTGAGACTGTGTGCTTCAAATTTCTGCTAATTAATAGCACCTTAAGACCTTCTCTTCTCAAGTCCCTGTACTATATTATCACTAAAGATGGAATTTCTATTTCTAGTTATTATAAGGTATCTGTCACCATAAAACCTAAACACACAGATCAAAGATATAGGGCAATTCTTTGATTTACAAAATAGAACAAGCACACCTAAATCTAATATCAAAGCATCTAAAAATATTCATGCTCTATATTTGAACGTAAGTACTCCACATATCCCTCTATATAATTTTAGTGCATTTCAACCTCATACCATAATTGATTCC
Organism: Saccopteryx bilineata; assembly: GCF_036850765.1. NCBI lineage: Eukaryota > Metazoa > Chordata > Mammalia > Chiroptera > Emballonuridae > Saccopteryx > Saccopteryx bilineata. The sequence goes on from NC_089492.1 coordinate 58,754,167, forward strand.
TTAAATTAACTTTATATTATTGACTTTTAGTGTTTGCATAACTTAGGTCAAGCAACATCAGTAGCACAATTTATTAAAACTAAGACCTATATAGCTAATTACTATTCAATGCTAAGAGAATATAAATAGAAATACCTAAAAGGGACAAGCCTATCTAGATGTCAAAGGAGCAAAGAGGTAAGATTGCATCCAGCACCCCATACCTACACAACCCTCTCTTTCCAATCTCTTCTCACCATTTGCCATCTTACCAACCTTTCTTATTGTGTTGGTGAGTTTGGGCCCTCGGATAGTCGTAAATAATTATTACCTTTTTGTGTGCACCTAATGTTCTGGGAACACCTCAAGGGTAGAGTTAACACATGCATGTCAATTGACTTCTAACCAGATTGTAGATCTCTAAACTTCAATAACAATGAATTGTGTTCCTTCATATGTACTGCTCTGCAGTAGACACTCTGGGAGGTCCCAAACTTAATCAAACTCTTTTTCTGCCCTCAAGCATTGCTCAGTTCTCTTGGGGGAAAAGTAAATAATTAACAACAACAACGTCAATATGTCAACTAGAGATGCAAGTATTAATACTATTACATATATGGAAGATACAACTCATATACATGGAAACAATCTAGGAAGGTTTCTTGGAAGAATATCATTTGAGGCTAACTAAAAAGGATAAATAAATTTGGGGGCTTGGGGCAGTGAGTGCGTGAATAGCATTCCTAGACATGAGCAGTGGTGCGAATAATGGCAATGTTTGCTGAAAACCAATTCTCTTCTCTAAATCCCTTCTGTGACCTGCCAAAACCAATCCAGATTACTCAAAAAAATGTGGGCTTCAGTGGGCTCATGTCTGAAGTAAGACACTTCTCTGATTACTTAGTATGTTAGTCTGATTTTTGTTTTGTCAGTCAAGACATAAAAATTTTCCTCATTATACACATTTTGATTTCTAAAGATTTCAATCTTTTGTTTAAAAGCAAGAAGCTCTGATCCTTTCACATTTATTTCTCAAACTGATTGTTCCTATATTTTGCCTCCTTAACATTATGTGTTTAAGCCTACTTTTGTTTGACCCAGGGGTCCCCAAACTTTTTACACAGGGGGCCAGTTCACTGTCCCTCAGACCATTGGAGGGCCGGACTATAAAAAAAACTATGAACAAATTCCTATGCACACTGCACATATCTTATTTTAAAGTAAAAAAACAAAACGGGAACAAATACAATATTTAAAATAAAGAACAAGTAAATTTAAATCCACAAACTGACCAATATTTCAATGGGAACTATGCTCCTCTCACTGACCACCAATGAAAGAGGTACCCTTCCAGAAGTGTGGCGGGGGCCAGATAAATGACCTAAGGGGGCCTCATGTGGCCCACGGGCCGTAGTTTGGGGACCCCTGGTTTGACCTTTTCTTGTTTTTTTTGTCTTCAGAATCAGCAGCTTTTAGTCTTATGGTTCAGTGTAACTGTCTCAAATTGTGTTGTTTTTGTCAGTCACAGCCCCTCGCTGTGAGATTATGCCTCCCTGCTTTGACAAATTAAATAAGGGCCGAAGTGCAAGCACCACTACCTAAAGGAAGCTTTAGCAGTTATGTGATTCCACCATCATCATTGTTCCCCTGCCCCCAAATTACCTAGTCCAGTCCTTCAGTCTGGATTCTGGAATGAAGAAGACCCATAGATCAGAGCACAGACAACCAGAAGTCAACATGTAATGTCAGAAATAAACCGTTGTTTCATAAGCCACTAAGATTTGGAGGTCATTTGTTACAGCAGCATAATATACCCTTATTAACACCTTGAAATTTTCTTAGAGGCCCTGGCTTCAACTAGGATCCTCACAACTTCATCACTCAGTGAGAAAGTCCTTACCCATAGAAAATCCCCATCTCCTCTAAGTAAACATGGGCCATAGCTCTCTTCACTTCCCTGAAATCACGCCAATTATGCCTGGAGCCCTGCAACTAATATACTTCAGCACCAAAATGACAGCAGGTGAAGTTGAGATCTTTGAGATCACTATATTGATGACTCTGAAATCTACCTTCTCAAGGGAGCCTTCCTAGCATTTGCCAAATTAAATCCCTACTCAAAGTGCTTCTGTAATACCCTCTACAGATCTCTAGCCCTGAAATTAAGATTGTGTTTTTAACTATGTATTTTATAACCACCTTATCCAATAAATAGCTCCCCAAGAACAAAGTATTGATCTTATTCCTCTCTGGAGGATTCCCTGGAGGAATCCTCACTTTACAAATTCATTTCCCTATGCCCCCAATAAAACAGTCATCTGATTAGCCTTTATAAATACGAGTGCAATAAAAGTTCTGCTTACTAAGGTTGAGGCTTTTGAAATGCAGTGGGGCTATAAAAAGGGGAGTAATAAACTTTACTGGGTGGCAGGTGTGTAAGTAGGGGCTTCGCCAAGGAAGCTGGGTCCTGCGAGATAAGTAAGTGCCCTTTTGCCCACAGAAGGTAGGTGGAAGGGAGGGTACACATGCCAGTGAAAAGGAAGAGCAAACAGCAAAAACTCAAATATAGAAACCATTGTGGGTTCGCTTTTTGATCAAGATTATTTCCTTTTTTATGGTGTGAGTAGGTTTCCTATGGTGTAAATAAAAGTGTAAAATGATACATTTAAATAGTATGTCTATGTTTTAGAGATTTTTTAAAAGTCAAAAGAATCTCATGACATGAAAAAAATTACAAAGTAAATTATATGCTTAGATGAGCACATACAGTTGATGGAACAATTCTAAAAATATATTGAGCCCTTTATGACATTAAGAGATGATGCAGGCCTGACCTGTGGTGGCGCAGTGGATAAAGCGTCGACCTGGAAATGCTGAGGTCGCCGGTTCGAAACCCTGGGCTTGCCTGGTCAAGGCACATATGGGAGTTGATGCTTCCAGCTCCTCCCCCCTGTCTCTCTCTCCTCTCTCTCTCCTCTCTAAAATGAATAAGTAAAATAAAATAAATTTAAAAAAAAAAAAAAAAAGAGAGATGATGCAGTGATCAAATTAAAATGACCCCTTGGCCACACATATACTTCAGTTCCCGCAGCAACTGGGATACCTCACTCTACCTACAGGAATGTTTTCAACCACCAGTCTGTGAACCAGTACCAGACTGCCAGAAATTTTGTGCCAATGGGCCAAAGAGTTAACCACCTTGATGTTGTATGAAGACTATAGACCCAATGATCTTAGTCAAATTTGCTTATGCTAAGGATGATTTCTGCCTAGCAATCCCCAAAATAATTCTTCTATTTTCACCAGTCCCCAGGCGTAAAAAGGTTAAAAACCACTGACCTACAGCATGCTGTTGGCTGTAGGAGAAGCAGGAATGCCTGTTATGCAAGATACAAGCCAATAAACAGGAAAATATTAATTTGAGCACTGTGGATTTCTTCAAAGATGGCTGCCATAATTCCTGCCCTCCTGTAGGCATATGAAGGGGGCAGCTATTTCTCCTCCACTAATCAAGGCTGATTTTGTGACTTGCTTTGTCTAATAGACTATGATAGTGACCCTGTGCCAGTTTGAGGCTTTATTTTTAAGAGGCTGACCCATTTCTCTTTAGTTCTTGGAAACCAGTCATCATGTAAGAAACCCTACTACCCTGACCCCACCATCTTGTGAGGAAGCCAAGCTATCTACATGATGACACATGAAGGAGCCCCTGCGGAGGGGCTGGCCTTACAGCCCAGCTTAGTTACCAGCTGAAGGCAGACAAGTAAGTGATTTCAGCTGACAGTATGTGGAGCAGAAAATTGCCCATCTGAGTCCTGCTTGAATTCTTGACCCATAGAATCATGAGAACTCTTAATTCACTGTTAAAGCCACTGAAGTTTGGAATGTGTTATTATAAAACATAAATGACTATCACATACTTTTACTATGTACCAGATATTAATCGAGCACTTCCAATAGATTCTTTCCTTTAAATCTCATAACAGCCTCAAGAATATTGATATTATTCTATCTTCAGATGAGAACCCAGAGGTTCAGACTTACCCTTGGCCACAGAGTGACATGAAGTCTGCTTTCTCCCTCACACCTGTGCTCTGAACCACCAAACTTTCTGCCTTCAAAGTTACTGAACTCAGTAAATGTGCTCCGTCTGCATCACCAGAAGAATGCAGGTTGTTGGAACACTGTTAGGAACCAAACACCAATTTACGGTAAATGCATACTCCAGCCCCATTGCATCCTGCCTCTGCGCAAACTGGGTTACACTGACCAGTCTTAACCGCTGGGATCAGAAGGGTCAAAAAGGGAAAGGTAAAGGAATCTAAGTTGGAAAAAAAAAAAAAGCATACAATAATGAAACTTTTTTAATTAATAGATTCTTTTGAGCAGTTTTTGGTTGCAGAAACTACAGACAGTTGCCATATACCCTCACCTCAGCCTTGTTTTCTCTACTAACTTTCTTGCTTTGGTGTGGGACATTTGTTGCAGTTGATGAGCCAATAATAATGATACGTTATTATTTAAGTCCATAATTTACATTAGGGTTCACTCTTTGTGTTGTGCATTCTGTGTATAGTTTTAAGATTATGCATAAGCATAGAAAAGGGAATTTCATGGTGATGAAATTTGTTCCTAAATCAACCGTAGTCTGTAGCCACACCTTAGGCCATTCTGCTCACTCCAGGTGTGACCTCTCTCTCTCTGTCCTTAGTCTGTAGCCACACCTTAGGCCATTCTGCTCACTCCAGGTGTGACCTCTCTGTCTCTGTCCTTAGTTTGTAGCCACACCTTAGGCCATTCTGCTCACTCCAGGTGTGACCTCTCTGTCTCTGTCCTTCTGGGCCATTTGTTTTCCCTGGTTTTGATGCCACTCCCAGTCCACAACTTAACTTCAACCTCACGCTTGCCCAGCTAGGACTGACAACCCATGATCTGAGGTCTTGATGAACTGCAGTCTGCTGTTGTCGGCTAGTAACTTACTCATCATCTATTATGTGCTATGTATGTAATATGATTTAACTCAATCTGTAATAATGCGACAAAGGGCATAGTTTTGTAAATGAAGCAACTGAAACTCAGAGAATTTAGTGTTTTGCTCATGATCACACAGCTAAAGATGGAAAAGTTAAGGTTAGAACCAGGCCTAACCAGCTCTACAGCCAACATTAATTCCATAACCCTTCCCCACCCCAGAGTCAGGTGTTAACCACTTATATCAAAAAGCCTGTTCAAAGTGTCATTAGTTATTCATCCATTTACATTTGCAACCAACTCTCAAAGTAACGTGAATTAAGTTCTTACTTAGCTATCTGAAATGCTACTTCTCAAAAACAGAAAGCATTCAAGATGTTTTATATTAAATATTTCTATTCCATAAAGAGTTTACGTAATGAGGAAGAACCAGGGGCACTAATGAAATACACAAAGAAATAAACATTTTAATGCTGATGAAGTACAGTGTGTTTACATTATGATTGGAGCCCCATTGATTAGGTTTCACTGAATATTATTTTTAGTATCATTATCAATGATGAAAGAGAGAGTTTAGCTTGGTGCTGAGTACATACATACTAAACACTAAATGAGACTTGTTTCAACTGGACCTTAATTATTTAAAATACAGTTACATGTATTATAGCTTGCTATTTCCCACCTTCACAAAGACAATAGAAAAATAGACTAAAACTCCAACAGGAGAGAGTGAGGTGAGACAATAATTATATCAGATATTATGACTTATCTAAAGTAATCCTCTTTAAAAGTCTCATTAAGAAACTTTATTAAATGTATTATTATCATTAGCATAATATAAGATGTTGAAAGACAGTATAGTATAATGGTTTTGTTGTTTCATTTTTATCTTAATCAAGTTATTTAACCTCCATTTCCTCACTAATAAAGTGAGGACAATAATATTACCAAACCAGTTGGGAGGACTAAATAAATTATAAAGATAATGTACTTAAACTAGAACAGCCAGTTCTACTAGAATGCGTGTTTTGAAAATGTGCATTTGTTTCAATTCAATGGATATATTAGGAACAATTTGAGCAGGAAACTTCCCTGTTTGCTTATGCCACTTCTGTCTGTGAGAAACATGAGATGAACCCAGAAAACTGCACCCATTTCAAATGTCTTTCATGACTTTTTCTAACTGAAAAGATCTTGAAGATCTTTAATTTAATTTAATTTTTTTGTGTGTGTATGTGGGCTTTAGGGTTTTTTACTAAGTGATCCTTGAGTCTCAGTTTTCGGGGATTGGGAGTGTGGGGTGACCTAAACCACCCGGGTTGTCCCCAACTTGCTATCTTGGAGGAAGGAGGCAGGAAGCCTGTTGTGCTCTGAGAACAGCCTGGAAAGCGAGGCTAGTCCTGGGGTGAGGGACAGCAAAGGGCCAAGGCAATCCTGGCTCATGCCACCCATCCTCAGCCCTGCTTTTGCTGCTCCGTTCACTGTCCCTAGCTGAACGTGATCTCTGCTACACGTGTCACTTCCATATTCCAAAAGGTAGCCCCATGCCCAGCCCACCAGGCCTTCAGTCCTGGGGAAGGGCAAAGTAGGAAGCCCATCAAGATGAGGGTCCCTCCTTTCTATAGTCGGGGCGTGGCGTGGCCTCAGACCGCACCTGCACCCCCTCTCCTCTTACTGGTGTCCCACTCTGGTCCAGCACAGCAGCCAAGAGCACAAAGCACGGTTACCGTGGTGCTAGGGGCGCAGAGACCCTACGTGACACCAAGGCCGGACTGCCTGCTGCCGTGGGTGGGGCTGCTCCCCGCCCTGGAGCCTAGACCGAGGTAGACAGAAAGCCTGGTGGGGTCGGACAGCTGGATGTGCAGCCCAGCAGCGCTTGGAGGGGGTGCAGCCCAGACCCTGCTATCATGCAGCAGGTCCAGGCCACTCCAAGCTTATCTTCCTCAAGAGTCCCCAAAGCTCCAGAGCTGCCCAGCCCCCACAAAGGGAAATAAGAGAACGGGAAGTCTTTTGGAGGGGAAGGGTCTGCAGAAAAACGACCAGATAGTTGGTGTTGCCCACTCTCCTCCGCAAGGATGGAGGGTTCAAACTCCTAGCCCCAACCACCCTGCAGCTTAGATGAGGAAACAGGGCCTCCTTTGCTGCCCCTTCCTCTCAGAAGTCCAGGAACCACTCCAATCAAATACTGACACACATGCCTGCCACCTACCTCTGGGGACAGCAGGAGGGTTGAGGCAGAAAGGCTGTCTAGGGCCTCTCTTGCTCTAAGTACCTTCCTCACCTTCCGGACATCGTCTTGTCACCAGGGGGAACCACCCTCCCAGCTGGCTGCTGGGCCCTCCCTCAGCCTGGACTCCCTTCCCGAGTGTGTGCGTGAGTCTGTGTGTGGTGGGGTGACTACAGAGGGTGGTCCTGGCAGCCAGGGAGGGCAGGAGAGATCATTGGTCAGCCCCACCACAGGGCATGGTGTCAGTCTCAACCAGTCTCCTTCTACTGCTTGTAGAAGTCCAGAACAGTCTTGATGTCCATATTGCCACATGCAGTGACCTGCAGGGCAGCCTGCACAGGGCCTGACAGCATGCTGGGACTGTCCAGTGAAAGGCCTGTGATGATGGTCTCCATGCCACTTAGGTCGTCCTCACCTGCCCCGCAGGCGAGCGTTGGCTGTTTGCAGCTGTCCAGGATGTTCTAAAGAGTCCAGACATCTGCATCCTGTCTCTCCAGCTTATGTCGCTCAAAGCTCTTCCCCACTTCTTTCTGGCAGTGAATGTACCTGTTTCTTTTTTTAAACTCTGCCTCTAGGTATCAGATCCCATCCCAGGCCCCTGAGTGTTTCTTCTTCAGCAAATCCAAGCCATTGTTCACTGTCTTTGGGATGATATCAATGAAGTGGCCACTGGTGGCCAGCTGACAGAGGATGGGGAGGTGTTGGCAGAAGGCCTGGGTGCCAGGGATAAGATGGAGTGACTTTTCTGACCGGGCCGCGCCTGCCGCAGCGGGCCTCCTGCTCTGACTGGGCAATGCCCACCAAGATGTCGTCCTCCAGGCAGAACTGCAGGATGCAGCAGTGCAGGCAGGCGGAGAACCCTTAATTTTAAAGGCGAGGCCCAGAGAGGTCATGTGATTTCACAAGTTTACTCCTCTAATTGATAAAAAGCCAAGACTGGATCCACGTTTCAAATTTGTTTCTGATGCCTGACATTCTTCTTCACCCTTCATAGAGTCTTTCAGCATTTCTCTTCAGCTAGAAATTTCCAACCCTGACCTCGAACAACTTCCCTTTTCCCTTCTGATTGATGCTCTCTGGGTTTCCAAGTTTCTCTCTGACAACACATTTTCTCCATGTCTCTTAGTAGGAGCTTCCTAAGAGTTCCCTTGTGAGGCGGAGTTATCCTAGATATTAAAAACACGGTGAAAAACCCAAACACTTCCAACAATGACTCTGCTGGTTTCCGCATCTGTTTTTCTGACAGCCTGGTGTTTTATTAACATCTACAGAGCTGCATCTTGACCTGCTGTCAAGTGGAGTCTTCTAACCTAGACGAATTCTTACAATTAACCCAAGTGAACATGTTAAATAATTCCAGGATATTTTTTCTGCCAAAAAGGGAAAAAAAAAAATCCTACCTCATTTTATGACCCAGAAAAGAAATTTGTCACTGTGAAATGAACATAAACAAAAGGCATTGGGGAACAGTCATGTGACAGTTCTAAATTATCAACATGAGTCTGCAGATTCTGAAAGGACGTGCTTGCAGACCCTTCAGGATGTCTGAGACAAAGACTATATGCTCCTGTGAAAAACTAAAATAATGGCCCCACACTAATTTTCCCTTCAGAAGAATTATTTTAAGTGAATCAACATTTGTGGTTCTAAGCTGTGGGAGAGGGTGAGAACCAGGAACCATAATTTTAAAATGTCTCTAAGAATCTTGATGGGAACCTGGTGTTCCTGACTAACCCATTTATATTTGAAGTTGATAGAAACCTTGCTCATTTGAGAAGACTGTGAGAAAATAGCCCCCCACTGTATTCCGGAACTTCCTAAGAAAGAAAGAAACTTTTGTTTCTTGGTTACATGAAAATAAACATCTGTTTTTATTGTATCTACTGAGAACAAACTTTTGTCTTCTTGGCTACCAAGAATATCTAGGCCAGTCTCCAATACACTGAAATATAATCCCTCTTTTTTTTTTCTTTTTCTTTTCATAACTGCTTTGGTACTAACTGATGATTTTTAAGGGGCCAGACCAAAAAACTTGTGCAAGAAATGTGGATTTTGATAGCATATGTTGAAAAGGAATTCCTTAAGAATATAGATAAATATGACCAATGGATAAGCACAAACGGTTAAGATCCTAACTAAAGAGATTTCTAAACACATTCTAGTTGAGAAATAATATGATGTCAGTAAATTATATATTGATTTGTTTGCCAAATTCTGGAATAATAAAATTAAGACAGTTCCTCTTGGAGATTAAAAGATCTAATTTTAGGAAAAATAAAAAGGCCTACTTTATATAAATACTATTAATAAGCTTCAAAAAGTTATGATAGCTTAAAAACTTTACAATTTTAAGAAATTTAGGTAAATCCATGGGTTCAGTAGCCAAAGTATAGGTTACAAAAGAAAAACATAAAAATAATTATGCCTTTTAGGGTATAACACATTGAGAAATTATGTCCCATCACTAAATTCCTTTTAGACTACAACAACCTTAAAGTCCACCATTTATTCTTATGTTAATGTTGATATATTCTCAGTGAAATTTGTAAAATACCTCTGTTGAAAGTTGAATACAAATAAAACATTAGGGACTCAGGAATGACATGATATAATAGAGGAAACTTTCAATAAAGACTGAGAAAGGCACAATCATTTGGACTCAACACAGAAAGAAGTATCAATTTTACTAAACCAAAAATATTATCTCATAAAAATAAGAGATAAGTGTCCAAAGTCTATACTCATTGTCAAAAGAAGCATTTCTTGCCTTATGTGAAAAGATTTTAGGTTTGTCTAAAGCAGAGATTTAAAAAAGATTTTTTTTATTTATTCATTTTAGAGAGGCAGGGAAAGAGAGAGAAGGGCAGGGGAAGGAGCAGGAAGCATCAGCTCCTATACGTGCCTTGACCAGGCAAGCCCAGGGTTTGAACTGGTGACCTCAGCGTTCCAGTTCAGTGTTTTATCCACTGTGCCACCACAGGTCAGGCTAAACCAGAGATTTTTAAAGAGTAGTCCCTAATACAGCAGTATCAACTTCACCTGAGAAACTGTTAAAAATGCAAATTTCTGGGCTCCACTCTAGACTTAGTGAATCAGAGGCTTGGTGGATGGAGACCAGCAACCATGTTTGAACAAGTCCTCCAGGCTAAAGTTTGAGATCCAAAGGTCTAGACCTGTGCTGTCCAACAAGATAATTACCAGTGTGGATGGAAAAAGGACCATATACTAAATTGGACAAGCTAAGAGGAGGCCTGTATGGTGGGCCTTACAAATTCAGAGAACTAAAGTAACCACATAGGGTGGTCTGAGATTAAACTTCCTAATTCAAAGCGAGTCATGACAGGTGGTCATGTCCTAGGATGGTATCTTCCTTGACAAAGGTCAGTCCTTACCTTAACTGAGCCAGTCTGTTGTCTTTTAGCATCTACCGTAACATGTCTTTGGAATGTCAAGAGTGATTTTTTTCCGGACCGTTCAGGGCACAATCTTCCACAAAAAAAACAAAAACAAACCTTCATTGTTATCTTATTCCCTGAATACTCTCTCTGTGTGCTGTAAATGTTTATTGTTAACTATATTATATCCACCAACGTAAAAGAAGTACTTGTCAACTGGTTTCACTTTTGATCCAATCTCAGAGATTTCCCTGCCTGCCTTCTCCCACCTCTCCAATCTACTACCAATGGATTTCATGTATCCACCTTATGTCTTCTTTAATTCTGACATGCAAAATAAGTGGTAAAACTGCCATTCTCTGCAGTATTTTCTCAGTTCATTGAGATTTTGCTTCTGGCACTTGTCCTCAGTTTGGCTCAAATAAACTCATAAACATTCTTACAGGTTTGAACATTTCTTACATCAACAGCAGCTACATAACTGCTGTTGAGCAACTGAAATGTAGCTACTCCAAACTGAGACCTGCTGGTAGGTGTGAAATACACGCTGGGCTTCAGAAAGTTAGTACAAAATAAATAAAAGATTTCATTAATGTTTTCCCATTGATAACATGTTGAAATAATAATGACTTTCATATATCAGGTTAAAGTATATTACTACAATCAATTTAACTAGATTTTTTTAAATATGACTAATGAGTCACATTATCTTTCTATGGGGTAACATTGCTCTAGAGCAAACTTCTGAAAAATATTTGCTACACAAAATTCCTATAGAAAATTCTATAATTTCTTCTTGAATATTTTCAATGGCAGGAATCCACAAATCAGCACTTGCATTTGTGCATGTGTGTGACAGAGACAGAGGCAGAGGAGGGGACAGATAGAGACAGACAGACAGGAAGGGAGAGAGATGAGATGCAACAATTCTTTGTTGAGGCACCTTAGTTGTTCATTGATTGCTTTTTCATATGTGTCTTTACTTGGGGCCTCCAGCAGAGTGACTGACCCCTTGCTCAAGCCAGTGACCTTGGGCTCAAGCCAGAGACCATGGGGTCATATCTATGATCCTATGCTCAAACCAGCAAATCCGCACTCAAGCTGGTGGGCCCATGCTCAAGCCGGCGACCTTGGAGTTTCAAACCTAGGTCCTCTGCATCCCATTCCTACACCCTCTCCACTGTGCATTTGCATTTCTGTACAGATTTTTCATATATTAAATTAAGAACTGCTTTGCTATAACTTTCTGTTTTGTTTGGTTTTTCCTTTATCATGGTTCTAAGCTCCATAACTACACAAAATAAGGTCGACCCTTTGCTTTATGATAATTCTTCAGTTTTTTATAACTTGAACCACTATCAACAGAGCGTCTTGTCTTTGTCAGGCTGAAAAAACCCCAGTACCAACATTTGTCCATATAATGCATGATTTCAAGAGCTCCCGCTTTCATGGTTACCCTCTGCTGAACGGTCTCCTCTTTGGTAATATTCCTCATGTAAGAAAAAGGCCCAAGTGTTGGCAATGGGCCAATGTGATTTCTGGTGTCTTTTTAGTGGAGCTCAAGGCATTGTTACCAGACCCCCTGGGATTATCTAACTGTATAGGGGCATACTTTCAATTGCCTTTGAATGGCTAAGCTATGTCACAAAGCTGTAACACAAAGTTTGTTCTAGAAAATGGGTAACAATACAAATGTTAAATAACCACAGGAATGCAAATGATTCCTGTTCATGAAAGTGCAAATGAATTTTGTCTGACAGAGAATATAAATTGCTGTAAATCAAATTCTCATTTCAAGTGGATTCTAATTAATGAGTTAAAAAATATTTGACACATACTCATTTTATTTTGCAATTTAACCTTTTTGAAAATTATACTTCAACACCTTTGAAATAGGATTCCCAGAAACAATATGACACCCTAGACGTGGTCTGAGCACAGTGGGCTCCTCTGTGCCTGCCTGGTTATCCCGCATCTCATAATGCTAGAGCTGTCTAATAACTTCACTAGCACTACCGACACATGGAGTTTATAGTGAAACAAAAAACGTAACTCTTCACAAATGACACTCTAGCTGATACACCCAAGCCTCTTGTGGAAGTTGTGTGTATGTGTGTATGTGTACACATCCCCTTCTGGGTTTTAATTCCAAAACAGATAATCCATTTGAGTTTTAATTCCAAAACAGATAATCAATTTCTAACTTTATAAGCGAAGTATTATATAATACATCTTCCTTAGTCTACTGGAAACCATCACTATTAATAACATCTGTGAGATAAAGTCATTGTGACTATCTGGGCATCATCACTGAGTTCACCTCCTCCGAATGGAACACTGAAGCTGAAATCACATTCTCCTTTGACTCACAGAACTGACTTTTCTGCACTGCGTCATGTATTTTACAAACTACAGTTCTTTTGAAAGTTTCATAAACAATTTAGTGAAATCCTTACCTTACCTATTAAATAGGCAATTCCTCTTTTCTTGGAGTAATTCAACACGTATCCCCACTCTTTAAATACAAAGGACTTCTTTTGGCTTTACACAAAGAGGTCTCCCCTCCTGTGAAATCTGAGCATGGACTGCTCTCTAAGAATCCGGTCTATGCCAGTGGGTCATTTCACAGTTCACAGCAAATTTCAAAGGTTTAAATCAGAGAAAGGCATCCCAGCTCAAGAAAACATTTTGATTTAAAATATGATTGCTTATATTTGTGCCAAAAGATACTGTAATATTGAAGCTGAGGTTCCCAGGGTGCTCCCACAGAGCCAGGCTCTTTGCACGCATTCAGTTCCTGATGCCACGCAGCCTGCAGGACTGTCTTCCCTGTGTTCCTAACTGTACAACATGCTAAGACAGCTGACCATTTCTAGTCCTTACAAATAAAGGATACATGTTCATTGGTGCCCAGTAACAGTTATCACCCAATTGTTGTTTGAGTAGACAGAGGCTCAGAGAGGTGAAGGAAATTGCCCAAGATCACACAGACAAAACCATGAGAGCCAGAACCTGAAAGCCAGAAGTCAAGATTCAGACCCAAGCTCTAAACTCTCAGGTTTTGTTGCATCTCAAGAGTAAATGGAACCAGAAAAGAGCCTTTATCAAAAAGAGAAATGGGGGCCTGACTGGTGGTGGCGCAGTGGATCAAGCATCGACCTGGAATGCTGAGGTCACTGGTTCAAAACCCTGAGTTTGCCTGGTCAAGGCACATATGGGAGTTGATGCTTCCTACTCCTCCCCCCCTTCTCCTCTCTCTCTCTCTCTCTCTCTCTCTCTCTCTCTCATATCTCTAAAATGAATAAATAAATAAAAATAAAAAGTACTATTTAAAAAAAAGAGAGAGAGAAATGGTGGCCTCGTTTATATGTGAGCTGTGCTTTCAAGTCAACAAAGGAAAATGTGCATTAAGTAAGAAGTTTTAATAAACAGCTGCAAGAAATGGACCCTGGCTTTTCAAATGCAGTCAGAGCAAGAACACCACCTGCCTGGCCTCGGCCTCTGCCACACATGACAGGGACTAGAGGACTGTGGTCTCCAGAGGAGAAAGTGGGTGAGGTGCTAATCACTGAAAAGCAGCTTCGTTAAAAAATGGAAGTGGATGCATCTGAGGGGTCCCGATGGATGGAGGCTTCATACAGACAACATGATCTATGACAGCTGGAGATTTTAGGCAGTGAGTAAGGCAAGGTCTTCCCTGAGTAAATTTGTCAGGATAAAACCTCCCCTACCTGTAAATCCTCTCACTGTGGCCATTTCGTGTTTTTGATTTCCTGCCCTCTTACTATTAATAAATAGGCATTCAACTAATGTTGTGTGATGATAGCCAGTTGTAGGATTTTGCTTTAATCAGGTTTGGTCAGCGGGAAACAAGAAAGTGGATCCGTGAACCCTGCAAGGGAACAAAAATGGTGTTTTTTTCTTGGCTATCTGTCACTGCAAAATAAATTACTCCCAAATATAAGGATTTAAATAGAACATTTATCACCTCATGGTTTCTGTGGGTCAGGAATCTGCATGCAGATTAGAGGTCTCCCTCTGGCTCTCACAAAGCTGCAGTCAAGATTTGGGCTGGGGATGCTATCACCTCAAAGGCCCCCTGGGGCAGGGTCTTCTTCCCAGTTCACTCAAGTGGCTATTGGTAGCCTCAACCCTTGCTAACCGCTGGCCAGAGATAGCATTTCCTTGGGCAACTCACAACATGGCTGCCAGTTTCAGAGGGAGAGAGAGAACCAAGATGAATAACTTAATCTTGGAAGAGGCATTCTCTCACCTCTGCCCCACTCTGTTTGCTAAAAGGGAGTCAGAAGGCCCTGCCTGCCCTCAAGGAGAGGGGATAACACAAAGGCATTGTATGGCCAGGGGTCACTGCCATGGCGGCCATTCATGTGCAGGTTCTCCTTGAATTCGGGCAGACCGTAAAGAAACAGTGGAGCTAAAAACTGGTGGGCCATACTCTAGCCTCACCTCAGTTGGCGAGTAAACACACAGAGGGCTCCAAAATCCACTCACACATTCTCCAGTTTCCATCTTTTCCAGTTTTTCCTAGAATCAAAGGCCCCCACCAGTCTCAGTCACCTCTAGTTCCCCATCTGCACACCTTCTCCTTTCTCCTCTCTATACGTACTGGCTTCTCCTTCAGCACCCTGCCATCTTGGCTTCTTTCTCCTTCCTTCTCCTTCTCCTCCTTCTGCTGCTTCTTAAAACTTTTTGGCACAAAATCCCTCCTCCAGCAAACATTAGCATAACTATGGCCTTCCCAAGCAGGAAGGCAATTAGCAATATCACAGACACATGCCCAGTGCCATTTTTAACAATAAAAGTGGGCAAACAAAAAATACTAAATGGAACACTCCACATACACGCACACAGTTCATGGACACCGAGACACACACACATACTACATATGCGCGTACACAAAGCACACCTCTGCTCATACATCTCATATGCGGCACACAAATGAGTTTACAAACTCATTTGCCCAACAGGCATGAACAGCAGTGAGGCTGTCTTAGAGGCAAAAGGAAAACAGTGACAGCGATTTGGTGAGGAGGTCTTTCCAACCTTAAGATTATGATTTTTGATAATACAAATAAAAACACTTTTCTACATGTATAGGCTGCAAGAAGTCTATCAATAAAATTATGCAAATATGTAATAAAAATACAGTGACATTTTCTTCTGTTTGTCCATATTATCTGCAAATTTTCAGCAATTTCCCTTACCTGGTTGCACTTGACCCTTCAGGATTGGTGATCCATCACTAGTTATGCTAACAGTATTTGGGGCATGTATATAGGGTAACAATTTATCATCCATATGGAGACACTTTTAGAGTAAAGGGACACTGCTTCTAATTAGAAGAGGCCAACAGGCAAACCAAGATGCATGGTCAGCCTCCTCTTTGGCTAAGTCCATGTTTTAAGGAGAGCTTTTCTCCACCCTCATTTCTTCCTCTTCCTCGCCTTCTATCTCACTCCTCACTCTCCACTCTCTCCCTCCAGACCGCTGCTTTCAAAAATGAGCTGGAGACAGAGCCTTCACTCCTGAGCAGCCTGCTGCTGCTGATGCCTCTGGTCTGCCCACCCACATTGCTCACTCCTCTCCCAGCACCTTTTCTACAACCGCCTTCGAAGGTGAGGAAGCATCACTCAGCATGGTCATGCCTAGACATGGTTTCCAAGCCCCACTCAGTCCTTGCATTGTTGTCTTTACTTGACATTTCCACCACTCCTGGGTGTGTCCTCCTTTCCCAACATCAACAATTTAAGAGGGCTAGTGTGTGTTTCTGTCTGTGCTGTGTGTAGGAGGGGTGTGCCGCATGTGGGATGTATGAGCAGAGGCATGCCTTGTGTACGCACATAAGTAGTATGTGTGTGTGTGTCTGTGTCCATGAAGTGTGTGTGTATATGCGGAGTGTTCCTGGTCAGGGTATCAGAAATTGGAAAGGATTAAGAGTAATACAGTCAGCTCATAGACACAGACAACAGAATGATGATTACCAGAAATGAGGGGGTGGGGGAGGTAGAAGAGGGTATGGGGGATGAATGGTGATGGAAGGAGACTTGCCTTGGGGAGATGAACACACAATACAATATACAGATGATGTATTGTAGGATTATACACCTGAAACCTGTGTAATTTTTGTAACCAATGTCACCCTAATAAATTCAATTTAAAATTTTTTTTTAAATCATGACCACAAAAAAAAATTATTTTTAAATAATAAATAATAGAATAAAAAAAGAGGTGTTAACAAAAATAAAGTAATACGTCAATATGGTTACTAGACTTACCATGGTGATCACATCGTAAGGTATAGAAATATTGAATCATTACGTTGTACACTTGAAACTAAGATGATATTATATGCCAACTATACTTCAATAATAAATAAATAAAATGTTTAAAGAACTTGACCAGGTGGTGGCACAGTGGACCCAGTGGACAGAGTGTTGACCTGGGACACTAAAGGCCCAAGTTCAAAACTGCAAGGTCGCTAGCTTGAGCACAGGCTCACTAGTTTGAGCGTGGGATCATAGATATGATCCTATGGTTGCTGGCTTGATCCCAAAGGTCACTGGCTTAAGCCCAAGGTCACTGGCTTCAGCAAGGGGCCACTGTCTCAGCTGGTGTCCCAGGTCAAGGCATATATGAGAAGCAATCAATGAACAACTAAAGTGCCACAATTAACAACTGATGCTTCTGCTCTCTCTCCCTTTCTGTCTGTCTGTCTCTCTCTCTCTCTCTCTCTGTTTTTTTCTCTCACACACACACACACAAAATTAATTGTAATAATAAAGTAAAAATAAATAAATAAAAAATTTAAAGAATAATATTATCAATATTAATGGGTTAATTTTTTGTTTTGATAAAATATTTTTTAAGCATCTCTGTGTGTGAAGAATATTTACTAGCTAATGTACAATCATCTTGTGGTGTTTTAAAATTATGCATTCAGTGGCGCTCATCAACAAAACAACACAGAGTAAGTGCTGACAAGGATGTGGAGAAAAGGGAACCCTTCTGCACTGCTGGTGGGAATGCAGACTATTGCAGCCACTGTGGAAAACAGAATGAAGATTCCTCAAAAAACTGAAAATTGAACTGCCTTTTGACCCAGCTATCCCACTGTTAGGAATATACCCCAAGAACACCATAGAATGGCTCCAAAAGGAGAAATGTACCCCCATGTTTGTGGCAGCATTGTTCACAATAGTGAAGATCTGGAAACAGCCCAAGTGTCAATCAGAGGACGAGTGGATTAAAAAGCTTTGGTACATATATACTATGGAATACTACTCAGCCATAAGAAAAAATGACATTGGATCATTTACAATAACATAGATGGACCTTGATAATATTATACTGAGTAAAATAAGTAAATCAGAAAAAACTAAGAACTATATGAATCCATATATAGATGGGACATAAAAATGAGACTCAGAGACATGAACAAGAATGTGATGGCAACTGGGGTAGGGGGTGTGGGGGGAGGGTCGATGGGGCGAGGAAGGAGAGAGGGTGTGGGGGAGGGGAGGGGCACAAAGAAAACCAGATAGAAAGTGACAGAAGACAATCTGACTCTGGGTGAGGGGTATACAGCACAATCAAAGGTCAAAATAATCTGGAGATGTTTTCTCTCAACATATGTACCCTGATTTATCAATGTCACTGCATTAAATTTAATAATAATAAAAAATAATGGGACCAACCTTAATAAAACTTGAAATTAATCATCAAAAAAAATTATGCATTCAGAAGTTAACATATCACTAAAAATATGTACTCTGGTGTTGGCCCCTAATCCAGAAATAGAAACTTTGTTACTAAAATTGAATATAAAATGAGGAACTACTGACATCACTTACCCAAAGTGTTCAAGTCTTGTTCTTCTCTAAGGAACAAATTTTTACAATCCCTTTAGTATCACCAATAGATAAACATTAACCAGACTGTTATTGGATAAATAAAATTTAGGAAACAAAAGCCATAAACTGAGTCATGTATTAAAATAATACTGTTTCTTATTAATTCAGTCTTTTTTAGTAAACATCCTTTAACTCATCCTAAGAAATCATCTATATAAACAGGAGAATATTTTCTTAAAACTAAACAACAACAAAATTCTCATGATCTTAATAGCAGTCATTTCTGGATTATAAACACAAGCGTAATCCACATTGAAATGAACAGTTACAGTTTCTGACGAACTGGAGAAACCCATATGTCTTTTTAACTGTTCAGTTGTTCAGGAGATGAGCACAAAAGTGAATTTTTCCTTTTTTCTCAACACATCCAAGTTGAATTGGCAATGAGCATGAAATCATCTTTCAGAGCTATTACAGAGTGCATGTACAGTATTTTCAAATATAGTCTAGACTGCTATTAGTTTTTCAGCAAAGAAATGTTTCTATCATATGGTCCTTATCAAGAAAATTAAATAGAAGGATTGATAACAGCTTGGAGAATATTCTCTCATGAGCTAGCTATAAAATGGGTCACATTGTTCTCCATTTTATTGGAAACTGAAAATAGCTTCTCTATCAGCAATGTTTGTGAAAAATAGCACATTATCTGGAACCAACTAGTGAGGGTGAGGGAACAGAATATCCCTTTATAAATTAAGCCTTTGGCAGAACCATAAAGTTGTTAAATGTGACAGGCGCTTTATAGCCCATCTATTCCAGACCACTCCTTTCCTATCTGAGGAAAAATAGACGTCCAAAAATATTAAGGGGCCAAAGTAAAACAACTACTTAGTGTCAGAATGATAATTTCAAAGGTAGAAATTTCTGTCTCTACATTGTATGTAATTTTTCTGAATAAAGATAGAATGAAAAAAGAATGTACCCTTAGATTATTTTCTGTAATAAATATCCCTAAAGATTCTACAGCTCTTTACCCTTTGATGAGGCTTAACTATAAAAGTGAACGAATTGAAACAGAAAAAAAAAAATAAGGTAGAGAAACAGTTTCCCCCAAAATAAAATGGAAGTAGCCCTTTTTCTCCACTCTCAGCCCACAGGACCTGGCCCTTGCAGTGGTGTGGAGCCACGCCCTGTCCCCTGAGCACTGACAGAGAACGCTGCCCAGCCCAGCAGGCTGCACCGCGATTGTCCCTTGTGCGTGGGGCCATTGGAAACTGCGGCCTCAGCTCCGCTACTTCATTCTAAGATACAGAGAAAGGAATCATGAAAGGTTTTCTCTCCCTGCTCCAAAGTGCCAGTGCTAATCTCCTTGTCCTTGGCATCTCAGAACCAAGGTGACATCAAGCACATTCGGTCTAAGGCAGCCTCGTTGAGCAACTTTGAACAGGATTGGATTTCCCCTAGTGCCAGACTGCCTTTGACTTGAGGCCACTCACCATTTACTAAATACATTACAGGTTGTATTTCGTGTATTTCAGGTTGGATGGGGGTGGGGGTGGAGAAAGCTGCTGAAAGTGAAAGTTTTGTGTCCACAACACGTTAAATCAAGTTCCAATTGAGATCAACCTTTTTCCTGTCTCCCACTAGCTGCTAAGAGCCTTTTTGAAAAACAAGGAAATGAACAGCTGGAAGGCTAAGCAATTAGTGTGGTTTTTTTTTTCTCTGTACTTGATCTCCTACCTCTCCTCTCAAGGATATACAGGGAGACTCTGATTCTGCTAAATTAGTAGCTAGTGGGAGTCCCTTGATAAATTAACAGGAACCGAATTAATGTCTGTGCTCTGTAAGGTGAGGCCTGCAGCACCTCTCCAGCAGAGATAACTTAGAATGACCCAATTATGATTATAATGAAGGGCTGCCTAGGATGATATTTCCAATAGAAATTTAAAAATTAAAAGACTATGTAGTGAGGATAACCCACATACAGAGAGAAGCTGACATGTATTGAGCACTGTCTGGCAGACACTGTGCCATTTATAAACATTGTCTTCTTTGTCCTTATAACAGCCCTAAGAGACATATGGGATTATTATCTCCATTTCAGAGATGATGACACAGAAGCGTGGAGGCCAGCCGCAAATCTCACAGCCAGTGAGAGTGGAATCTGGCTCTGAACCTGAAGGTTCTCATTGGATTCAGGCAGATTGGAAAGAAACAGTGGAGCCAAAAAATGGTGGGCCATTCCATTTATTAAAGTCTCGCACCCAGCCAACGAGCAAAAACACGGGGAAAACACTTTCCTCTTCATTCAGAGCTTACAAAGCCACAGACACATTATCTGGTTCCACAACCAGGAGAATCTTCTCCAGTTCCTCCTAGAATCAAAGGCCCCACCAATCTCAGTAGAGCTCGCAAAAGCCCCTCACCTCTGGTTCCCATCTGCACACCTTCATCCTTTCATTCTCTCTGTTCTCACTCTGCAAACATGGCTTTCCCCCTTTATCCCTGCCATCCTGGCGGCTCTTAAAATGCTGCCCCAAGGAGGAGCATGTGGCAATGTTAACCAACATCTCCAACTCTGCTCCAGAGAGCATGCTGCCATCCACCTCTTTGTCCCACAATTGCAGCAAACCCACCAGGGGCTCAGTAGGTACTCTTTGCTGCTGGGCTTTTACCTTCTGGAGTTGCATACAGCACTTCAGAAATTTCTGGCCGCGCCGACTCAGAGCCACTCTGCCGCACAGCTCCATCTTAGGCTCCTGTGGCTGCCGGCTCTCATGAAGCTGAACCCACGGTTGTTCCTCCAACAACTGCTTCTGCCAACATCCAACTTCCAGGGCAAACTGCAACTCACGAACCCATGCAGCCTCCTTCTCCTGTGCTCATTCCAGTTCCAGGATCTGCATCGCTTTCTCCCGTGGCCATTCCAACTCCTTTCACTCCTTGGTTTTCAGGCCTCGGGCAGCATCTTCCATAGCCGTCTCAGTTTCCTCTTGCAGGGCTGTAAAAATCATGAAGCCCACATTCCCCAAAAGGACAGCCGTGGGGAACCATAACAACAACCAGTCCTCTACCCCATCCCTCAAGGGTGGTGGCAGCTCTATACCAATCTGATCCCAAACCTGCCAACTATGCCAGATGTATGGCCAAGACTGCGATGGCCGTGACTACTGGCCATTCAGAACGTGAGCAGCTTGCCTCCAGAACCCACACCTCTAACTAGTCTTCTGTAGCTACATAAGGAAGACATTTATCACGTCATGATGTCTTCAAGCCTTTTTAATATGCACACAATTATTTAAAGTCCAGAGTCAAAAGAGGTATAATGGCTCCAAAGTTGAAAATAAAAAAGTTTGCAAAAAAAATGGGCCAATACATAGTTAAGGATTAATGTAGGAAAGGAGAGGAGGGTGTTTTCAAATGTCTCAGGAGAGAAGAGGCTCTTGCAGTCTGTTTTTCATTTCTGGAGATCACTTAGAGTGGATTTTTCCTTTCCCCAAACAGTCCTAATTCCAAGGAAGTGAGTAAAGATAAATAAATTTACACAACCAGCTCTCACTGCAATTCAATCTCATTGTTCTTGTCTTGGAAAATATAAGAAGTGATTAAGAAGTAACTGGAAAGGGGGAGCCGGTGGGGCTCCCTACCCTGACTTCAAAATGTGTGCTTGGGCCTGGAAAACCTCCATGCCCAGTTTGTATCTTTTCACTGGAGTCAAGTTTGGATTTTTGGTTTCTAAGAATGTTCCAAAGATGTTATGCAGCTGGGAAAATGGTGAACAAATATTGGAACAAATAGCAACCTGAAATTGAAATGAAGCAAATTTTAACTTAAAAAAAAAAATCACCCATTTTATTTCCATGAAAAGGCCTATTTCAGAGAGGTAACAGCTTTTCCCCTCAGTTTGTGTCATTCGTGTTGTTGTTTAATCTTGGGTTTGTACATCTGAGAAGTTCTGAGATTTAGTGTTATTTTATGTAAATAGTTTCTAAACTTGGGTAATAGGGTTTCACTGCGGTGAAGAAGATGGAACTGCCCACACTCGGACCATTCAGCTGAAGTGTTCACAGAGTCCATTTTCCTCTGAACAACTATTCAGTTCATGCTGCAGTGTTTGGGCTAAAACATTTTGCCAGCTCTTGTACCAAATACTGACAGTTTTATTACAAATTACAAAATTAGAAAACCACAGGCATAACTTTTACACATTTCTAATATATTTAGTTTAGCTTATAATAGTTTTCAGTTTGCCACATTTCCTTGTTTTTACATGTTGAGAAGTTATAGGAATAAATACTGGATTACAAATTGCTTTCCAATAAGCCCTTTATTAAAAGTTACAACACTGGAAATGTATCCTGTACTCATGTGTGTACCTTCTTTTTAATCATACATTGTGGCTTTTACTGACTTAAGAAAGGCCATGTAGCCTGACCAGGTGGTGGCACAGTGGATAGAGTATTGACTTGGGACACTAAAGACCCAGGTTCAGAACTCTGAGGTCACTGGCTTCAGCAGGGGCTCATCAGCTTGAGCGTGGGGTCACCAGCTTGAGTGTGAGATCATAGACATGACCCCATGGTCACCAGTTTGAGCCCAAAGGCCACTGGCTTGAGCTCAAGGTTGCTGGCTTGATCAAGGGGTCACTGGCTCGGCTGGAGCCCCCTCCTCCCCAGTCAAGGCATGTCTGAGAAACAATCAATGAACAACTAAGGAGCTGCAATTACGCTTCTCACTTATCTCCCTTCCTGTCTGTCTGTCTGTCTGTTTCTCTCTCTCTCTCTCTAAAAAAAAGGAAAGGCCATGTACAGTACCTATATAAATTCAATCTCAACTATATAAACAATCTGGTAATCTTCCAAAGCATTTCTTGAATAACAGAACCTGAACTATGCTTGAGAGAAATGGAGCTGGGCTTAGACAACACTGTTACTTCATTTTCAAAAGCACTTGACAGACTGAGAGAGCTTACTCATAAATTCAGTTTGACCCAAATAAAAATATTTTTCATTTCAATACACTATAAAATAAATTGCAGAGGGATAAACGATCAACAAACATGTTAAATACTTTTTGTGGGTCACTCTTCTAATGATTTGGATGCTAGATATAATGGCTCTCAAGATACTTCTAGAACAGCTGTCCTTCCCAATGTTTATCATCTAACTAAAGGATGAGGGTCAGAGAGGGACAATTCAGCTCTGGGTGTCAGAGGTCTGTGTTAAGTGTTGCCTTGAGGGAAGAAAAGGCCTGAACAGGCCATGTGCTTAGCAAGGGAGAGAAGGAGGGAATGGAAAGGAACGGAAGGGGAGGGAGAGAGGAAGGGAAAAGAAGGGAGTTCCTGCCTCAGCTTGTGATGTGGAACAGGAGATGCAAATGTACTAAATAGGTTTTATTAACACAACCTACATGATGTTTTCTGTGTGCCCTGAGAGATCTCAGCAAGGAGAGCCTACTCCCAGGTGTGCAGATCAGAGTCAGTTCCCAGAGAAGTGATATTTGAATTAGACCTTAAAGAATGGGGAGGATCTCTGGAGACAGGGATGACAGAGGAGGATTTCTGGCAGAACAAAGACTTAGAAGCAGTGAGACACAAGGAGAAATTAGGGCAGAGCAGACACTGCTATCAGAGAGCAGGAACCAAGATGAGAGGGGTCTGACAGGCAGTGTACAGGATCTGCAGAAGGGTGTTGGGACCCCGGGAAATGGAAAGCTAAATTTTCCCTAAAGCAAAGATAAAAGTTCCTGAGATGCCGTGGCTAAATGTACACCATTAATTCAATATGAGAAAAATCGATATTTTGCTTCTAAAATCTGTCCAATCAGAGATCTCCCAAAGGCATTATTAGTATTTGGGAAATGCCTGAGGCATTTTCTGTTCTCTTTAATGTTCCATTTGCCATAGGATTATTTATTAGGTATTCAGAGAGTTCAGTAGTTCTTTTCTAGGTGCCTGGGGTAAAACAGTGTGGATACCTCTCTGCCATTAGCTTACAATATTACAAGGTGATCGTTTCTTATGACAGAAAATAAGAAAAGGCTTTGCCGAATGTTGTAGCAACACCACACCCCACAAGCTCAATAAAGGGGCTTTTCCTCTAGGGTAAAGACTTTTTCTGGCTGCATGTCACTTTAATAAAGTTCAAAATACAAAGCAGGGCAAAATTTTACAAATCTTGAAACCCCAAAGCAGGTTGATCCTAAGTAAGCAGGTTTTACCTTGATACTAAAACTCCACATGATTCCTTAACTGGTTCAAGGATTACATTTCCCAGTCGAAATTTTTTGGTGCCAAGAACAGATTGTTCAAAAGCTAGACTCCTATATTTTCACCATCTCAACAGATTACAGACATTTCTAATGTATGTTCTTACGTTTACCCAGCTGTGGAATTGGTGTTTTATATGACCAATGGCTTCCATGAAAGATCACTTTGTTTTTTTCTCTCAAACACATTGGTCTTTTTAAAGTACATCTTTTTTTTTTTTTTTTTTTTTTTTTTGCATTTTTCTGAAGCTGGAAACAGAGAGAGATAGTCAGACAGACTCCCGCATGCGCCCGACCGGGATCCACCCGGCACGCCCACCATGGGGCGACGCTCTGCCCACCAGGGGGCGATGCTCTGCCCATCCTGGGCGTCGCCATGTTGCGACCAGAGCCACTCTAGCGCCTGAGGCAGAGGCCACAGAGCCATCCCCAGCGCCCGGGCCATTTTTGCTCCAATGGAGCCTTGGCTGCGGGAGGGGAAGAGAGAGACAGAGAGGAAGGCGCGGCGGAGGGGTGGAGAAGCAAATGGGCGCTTCTCCTGTGTGCCCTGGCCGGGAATCGAACCCGGGTCCTCCGCACGCTAGGCCGACGCTCTACCGCTGAGCCAACCGTCCAGGGCTTTAAAGTACATCTTATAAGATTTCTACCCATTATTATAAAAGGCAGTGATTTTAAAACAAAGTAATGTTAGTGCTTTTGAGCTTTCTTATAGTAATTGAGATATATTTGATTTAAAAGATGGAGGAGGTGAAGCATTTTAAAAAATAAACTTCTCACCTACAGCACTTGTCATAAACTTTCCACCTTTTCTAATATAAGATTTCTGTGACATTGTTTTAGTGCCATTAAAACTAATCTCTTCAATAGATGTCAATTTGTTGATTGTCTAAAGCAGTGATTTTTTAATCACTGTGCCACAATACCTGACTATTTGTTCAAGGGTATTTATTGACCTCTTTTCCCTTAGATGAGTGGTAGTCAACCTGGTCCCTACTGCCCACTAGTGGGCATCCCAGCTTTCATGGTGGGCAGTAGCAGAGCAATCAAAGTATAAATAAAAAGACAGATTTAATGATAGTAAGTTGTTTTATAAAGATTTATTCTGCCAAACTTAGAGCAAATCCGACATAAAGTACTTGGTAAGTAATTATTATTATATGCTTTAACTTGCTGTAACTCTGCTTTATAAATTTTATAAAGTAAAGTTACTTCCCTACTTTATAAATCACCATTACTATGGAACCGGTGGGTGGTTAGAAAATTTTGCTACTAATAGAGATACAAAAGTGGGCAGTAGGTATAAAAAGGTTGACTACCCTGCCTTAGATGGTCAAGTAAAAAAAAAAAAATGACAACTAACATATTAGCTGTCTGGTATGAATGAATCAAAAATATACCTTTTTTTTGTCAGATTGGCAAAAAATATTTTTTGGTATGCCACAGAATTTTAGTAATTAGTTTATGTGTGCCATGAGCAAAAGGGTTGAAAATCATTGTTTTAAAGACAATCAAAAGAATATCATTCAAGTAATATTTCTACAAAGAGTCTAGCAACTTAATGAGTGAAGTTTTAAGAAGTCTGATTATTGTGGTAATATTTCCAAAATGAACAATCCCTCATATTTTTTCAAGAAGTTACTCTGAGTTACTCTGAGGCCCCTTTGGTATAGATTGAAGCCAGCTTGGGGGAGGGGGAGGGGGAGCTGGCGTGGGAGGGACAGGAAGTGCACCAAGGCAGGACTCTGGAGCCGGTGGGAGCTCTCAGAAGGTTCTCCTGTGAGCTGGCAGTTTAGACATTCCATGGCAGTAACAGCTACACGGGTGTTACTATGTGGAGCCCAGGTTATCAGGCCCAAACCATGATTCGTCACTGTGGCCCTGGCACTCCTGGGTTCATCATGTCAGCACTAGAATGACTCATAACAGAGGCTGGCTGGCATCAACTGGCTGGGTAATTCTGGCACTCAGTTGTTGAGATCCCTCTCTGTGGATATTCTCTCAGGGGTGCTCACATGTGACTCTAAGGTCTTCACCCTCAGGCCACTCCACATGTCCACCCATGTGCATGTATGTTCTTCTAATCCTTTCCTCCTAGACCCCCGACGAACTGGCCAAACCATTCACTGTTTCCTGTGATTCTCACTCTTCTCTAACCACAGGTCATGTTTTTTTCATTATAAGTGGGCAGTCAGGCACACTGCCTATGGGAGAATTTTCTCTCCACCTTCTATCAAGGCTACCCATGTGAGCACACAGCATGGCTGCTATTCACTTGCAGTTTGTCCCCACAGACCAAGCTCACTCTCTATAACGGAATCTCAGGCTGTCCTCCTCCTGTGGGATCCCTTCCCCAGCCATAGGTGGAAGCTAAGGGAGGACTACACAAAAGTTGTGGGTGTCATGGGATTTGGACTAGCTGTTCCTATCATCTGCTTGTGCACACTAGTGCTGCCTGTACTCTGTCCTGAGTGCACCCATTTCATCTTCTGATAATAAGCCTGAGCTGATGACTTAATGCATTTTGCCACCTCATGATGGGTAGATTCAGCCGAATGGTCTCGTGGTGTTGCATAGTCCATCATTCTGTCTTTACCAGAGCCCATTAATATAATAGGAGATGTTTATCGAAAGGCATAGTTCCATACTACTGATGAAATGGCATTCCCCCAGAACTCCAGGAGCCTGGTTTGTCATTCCCCTTCTTGGTATTACCACAGATTCCACACAGCATCTTTTACCACTGCTGGCATGTTCCCTATCTGATGCAGAGACCTTGGCTACTCTGGCCATATTCAAAGCTGGTAAGTAGCCTTTGCTCTGCTCAGTATCAGAGCTGGAACAATATTCCCAGCTGTGTAACATGCTGCTTCCAGAACCCAGAGCTCCAGAAGGCATCGTGATCCCTTCTTTGTGGTACAAAAGGTGAGATGCAGCTCTTTGGAGGAGATGTTCCAGCACATCCCCGGATGCCTAAAAATTTTACTCAGTTTACCAGATTCCCCAAAATACCTGAAAGCTCTCTGCATTCCACTGTAGGACTGGCTGTTTCCAGGCAGAATTCAGAAATTTTTGTCTTTCTTCTATGCCAATGGCTCAGAAACTGTAGAGTGTACAAAAACACATTTCAGTGCTTGCAGAAATGTAAATTCTCATGTCCTGTCCACCGACTCTGTTTCCAAATATATCTGCATGAGCCCAGGAACCTCCATTGAGAAAACACCAGGGTGCTCCTGATGGACTTTGAGATGATCTGCTTTCTGCCTTTGAACATGTTGTCCACTCTACCTGGAAGGCCTCTTCTCTTTCCCACCTGGCCAATTCTTACCCATCCTTCAAGACTCAAAAAGTGTTACCTCTTTTGCAAAGTTTTTTTCAGCTTTCCCCAGGCTGGAGTCAGTTCATGATGAGTTAGCCCATCATGACACAGCAATTTTAATGTATCTTTTAATTTCCATTGTTATGTATGTGCAGCCTGAAGCTCTTTCTGCACAGATATTTCACTCATGGTTTCTCTCTAATGGTTATCCCAATGCCAGGCACATGGTAGGCACTCATGATGCACTTCTTGGGTTGCTGAGCACACATTCTGGGGTATAAGCATAAAAATGGTAACTAAATCTGTTGAGTTCCACATGGTCAGTTCACATATCAACATTCACTTCTTTTATTTTCTAGCTAAATAAATAGTATATGCTTTCTCCAGAAATCTTATCACATACTTTTTTTAACCCTTTTATGGAGTTACAAAATTAGTCCCTCATCCCTCAAGAACTGATATTCAATCAGTGCTCAGTCTTTTTCTAAACAAAGCGTAGATTTTTACCTGAACAGTTCCAGGAAAAATTTCCAATGAGTTTTCCATCTATTTCAATGTGGTATTTCTTTTGCTAATGAATTATTAATTTGCTTGACCTGGCCCATTTTGAAGTGCTACAAGTCCAGTCCTCTGTGAACCCATGTCTCTAATAATCCACAGCATGCAGGGAGATACATCTTCACACATCTGCACTCGGTAATTCCCACAAAGATATATTTACTACAACTCAAGCCAGAATCAAGTTGTTGATGGTGGTGGTGATGGTGGTGGTGGCAGAGTGTTAATGCCCTTTCTAAACACTATGATCCATTTTAGAAAACAGTAAAATGTCAATATGTTGATGGAACTCCCCAGGGTAAGTGCTATTGGTATTTGGAGAAAATAAATGTAAAAAATTGAAAACATCAGAACAGTATTTAATACAACATGAAAAATTAAATGAATTCTTTGTAAACAGCCTAAGACTCTGTCTGACCTGAGTCTTAGTCTTCTTGTGTAACACTCTTACCTTTCCTATAATTTAGCTACAGAATTGCGCTAGGCAAACCCAACAAAAACTACAGGGCACATTCTCTTCTGTGGTACTGAACTATATTTTTATATTGATATAAAAAAAAACCTTGCAGTTTGATTCACCTAAAAAGAAGCTCCTAGTACATTGAAATAAAACAAAGTCATTAAAAATTGGGTAATAAGCCCTGGCCATTTTGCTCAGTGGTAGAGCGTCGGCCTGGCGTGCAGAAGTCCCGGGTTCGATTCCCGGCCAGGGCACACAGGAGAAGCGCCCATCTGCTTCTCCAACCATCCCCCTCTCCTTCCTCTCTGTCTCTCTCTTCCCCTCCTGCAGCCAAGGCTCCATTGGAGCAAAGATGGCCTGGGCGCTGGGGATGGCTCCTTGGCCTCTGCCCCAGGTGCTAGAGTGGCTCTGGTCGCAACAGAGTGACGCCCCGAAGGGGCAGAGCATCGCCTCTCGGTGGGCAGAGCGTCGCCCCTGGTGGGCATGCCGGGTGGATCCCGGTCGGCGCATGCGGGAGTCTGTCTGACTGTCTCTCCCCGTTTCCAGCTTCAGGAAAATACAAAAAATAAAAAATAATTGGGTAATAAAATTAAAATATATATGGAGCTTTCTATACAATATGTTCTAGCAACTGTCCTAAAAGAACAAAAGTTAGCTTGACCAGGTGGTGGTGCAGTGTATAGAATGTAGACCTGGGATGTGAGGACCCAGGTTCAAAACCATGAGGTGATCACCAGCTTGAGCATGGGCTCACCAGCTTGTGGGTGGGGTTGCCAGCTTGAGCACGGGATCATAGATATGACCCCATGGTCACTGGCTTGAGCCGGAGGTTGCTGGCTTTGCTTAAGCAAGGGGTCACTGGCTCAGCTCAAGCACCCCAACCTGGTCAAGGCACGTATGAGAAAGCAATCAATGAATAATTAAGGTGCCACAGTGAAGAACTGATGCTTCTCATCTCTCTCTTACTTTCTGTCTGTCTCTCTCTCTCTCACTCTCTCTGCCTAGCTAATAATAATAATAATAATAATTTATTTTAAGTTATTTTTGAGAGTACACTCCACTAAACAGAATTAAAGACAAGAATGTTTTCTGTAGACTCAAATGTGTACTGTTACCAAAATGATGAAGTAAAAATGTTCTTCTTAATAAAAGCACATAAAATAATTTAAAAGATATATGCTATAAAATCACACTAGAAAAAGTCCTGTTTATTTGAATACTGTCTCTTCAATCTTTCTTTGCCTTTTATGAATAGATATTTGGTTCTAAAAAACAATTTGAATTCTAAAAGAACAGAAGAGCTGCAGTGTAAATAGAGGATCAGATACATTTATCTTGTTTATTACTTATAAAACCCTATATGTTCCGCTAGTGACTAGGAATGATAGCAATTTTTTTCCTAGTTCAAAAAGAAGACAATGAGCTATGGAAACACTTCCAGTATAATCAAGCAGGAATTTGCTGAAATGAACCATGAAGAATTTTTTTAACAATGCAAGAATATAGTCAGTGATTTTAATAGTAATCACATCTTTACAGCTTCTAAATTCTGCTCCTGTAATAGTATACAAAACTATAAATGAAGAAAGAATGACTCTTCCACCAACCACATAGCTGTTTAAATGGACAATTTGTCAGATTAACAATCCCTTGGGCCAACTACAAACAACTTTATTTCTATTTTATTCTACTCTTGATTCAGACATTTCTTACCCTCTTACCAATAAAATAAATATACATCTCTATAAAAAAATTCCTATATATCACAATGACATTAAAATACCTAGTTCAATGACATTGAATCACTCATTGAAAATTAATTACATTTTTGTTGAGGATATCCTCCTTTTAGTAGGCTTGTTTTAAAAGTAAAATATTCACAAGAGGAGTAACATGCATTTTTATCATCATAATGAATATTTGCTTAGCAGATCTTTCTTCCCTGGGACTTAGGTTACAAAAGAGAAAGTGAGAAGGACAGGAAGGGAAGAAAGTGTACAATACATCGGGGGAGAGGCCTCAAACACAAAAAACCTACCAGATACTTTCACCAGCCCCGACAGCTAGCATTTGAATTGCTTGTCAACGCATAACTGAGTGTTAGTACCGGCACAGTTCCCAGAGTAAATGCCATTCGTTGTTACCACTGGCTACTGAGAAGACAAAGGAAAGACCAAATTTTTATTATGACAAATTTGTGCATGCATAAACTAAAACCATGCACAAAGTTTCCTTAGTGAAAAGGAAGAATGTTATTGCTCTCTGCCATCTGATTTATTCAGATCTCAAAAGAAATTGTAATCTGATATGTAAACTGTGTATAATACTTTGTTGTATCTAATTCATTTCACCCTCACACCATGGAAGGGGAAGTTGAGTGTGTTGGATTGTTTCCTTATTGGTAGATGTAAATAACACTTATCCTTTCCTAGCAATTATTATTAATTACTTAATAAGCAGAAAAATGTATGAGGCAGTGGTTTTCTCTAGGCATAATGGTCACAAGGTTAGCCAATGATATTGCACACTGATGACCAATGGTATCTTTCTCAGAAATGAATATAGATGCTTCCAGCTATAGAGAGAGACTTTCCCTACTATAATGATTCTATTTCATCACTAAGGAAAACTAACACAATGGAGCTCTATTAGCCTGCAGCAACTACACTTGCAAAATTACTTTGTTCCAAGCTCCAGACCAGTATTGTTCGGGAATTTGGCAAGTTAAAGGAGAGGGGCCAGGTTCTGAGTAGAAAATCGGAACAAGGTATTCAAAAGTCACCATCCCATTACAGCTAATATTCCAGGCAGGTTCAAGTATACATCCTAAATCAGGATGGTCTGGAATTAGCAGTGGGGAAAAAAAATGGGTTCCTTATGACAGCTCCCAAACAAACAGAGCACTCCACACAAACACAACACACACACACAACACAACACACACACACAATCTGATTGTAATTGATTACTATCTTGCTATCAAAACTTGGAAAAATTTAAAGACAGCAGTTTTTCTTCTAACACACACAGTCCTTGAAGCTGATTTCTCTAAGCCTCACCCTGCCTACCATACCACTAATAGGTTTGCTGGCGTACAGAAAATTTAGTTAAAGCGGAAAAGATATTTGGATCCTAACCAGTATTTACACAGCAGCTGGGCATGCGGGTCCTTCAAAGGCCTCAAAAATGTGCATATTGTTGATCTACCAATTTCATTTCTAATAATTTTTCCAAAGAAAATAACTAGATATTTGTGCAAGGATTTAGCTACAAAGAATCTTATCATGGAGTTGTTTTATAATATAAAAATAAGTAAAAATAAAATA
The DNA here is from genome assembly GCF_036850765.1 of Saccopteryx bilineata. Lineage (NCBI taxonomy): Eukaryota > Metazoa > Chordata > Mammalia > Chiroptera > Emballonuridae > Saccopteryx > Saccopteryx bilineata. Next base: position 58,786,537 of record NC_089492.1, read on the forward strand.
AATAAGCAAAAACCTGAATATACAGCCCTATAAAATCTTTAATATGTGGTGAACCCCCACATTAGACTATTCTGCTACAATTTAATAGCAATGACTATATCTAACCAACTGAGAAAATACTTACCATACAACATTAAATGAAAAAGCTGGATATGTAACACTTTTTACTTTATAAACTATAAGGGAGAAAAAACTGAAAGGACTCACACACTTTAAGGATTATACATGAATGATGGGACTAACAACTATCTCCCATAGTCTTCTCTTTGCTTTTATCCATTTTCCAAACAATTTCCAAAAAATATGTGTTAGTTTTCTACTCAGGGGAAAAAAAAGCCATTTTCAAAATAATAAAGTAAATTTCAGAATGCAGTTATCAACTGTTGGAAGCTCAGAGCCCTGGGAGAACAAAGGCTTGCAAAAGAAGGTGTGTGTTGACTTATACTGTGTTAAATAGAAATATGTGCTATTGCTAACACTTTTGTGTTAACAAATTATGTTTAAATCCCCTTATGTGGTTGAAAACAGATATGTTTTTGTAGGAAATTCTGGATGAGTATTTAATGTTGGTGGTGGTTTGAAGCAAAGAGCCAAGGTTTAAAATGCTGGCCCAGGAATAAAATGTAGGTAATAACACTAGGTTTCAACCTGCAGGTGCTGTGCTCAGAATTCCTGAGGATAAAAAAAAAAAAAGTTGACAATTCCTTTGACCTTGTGCCTGCCCTGACTTTTCTTCTGCCCCCAACATTCTATTGCTACACTATCAGGTGCTATAGGCACTCATGCCCTGTGGACTCAGCAGAGTGGGTGACATAACAGGCAGGAAGTCCAGAATCCCATAACTAGTCTGTTATGAAAGGTCAGCCACAATTCCTATGCACCAGAGCAGAGAGGAAGTGAGACACTTCAACCTCTAAGAGGAAGACGTGTTCCTTAGAATGCAAATAGCGCAAGTAGAAAATATAAATGACAAGAGACCATGGGAAGGCGCAAAGAACAATTTTAAACTAGATTTTTTTAAGAAATAGCAGAGCATTCAAGTCATCAGACTGAACCAGTGGAATCTGGGCCCTGCCAATTAGGATAGAAGGCCCTCAGGCACATGACTTGAAGCTTCAGCTTTCTTGTAGACAAAATGAAATTACCTGTTGATGTAGTTATGTTCTACAAAGTCGCTGAAAACACTAAATTAGTGAATACTTTAATGATATTATTGCCCCTTGGGGAATACAGGGTTAAGCTCCTGGGAGATGCTGGTCACAATATATTCCTCAACCTATTAATACATAAAATTGTTTTATGTGTGTTTTTATTTAAAGCACGTTATTTAACATATATGGCTGACACATTAACATTGAGTTTGCAGTAAACTAAAAACACTATCATTAATGTTTGAACAAAGCTTATCTAATATATCTATTTTCTTTTTTTATTATTAAGTGAGAGGTAAGGAGGTAGAGACATATTCCAGCATGCAACCCAACCAGGATGCACCCAGCAAGCCCCCTACCAAGCGATGCTCTGCCCATCTAGAGCAGCTGCTCCATTGCTCAGCAACTGAGCCAGTTTAATGCCTGAGGCAAGGCCACCTAGACATCCTCAGTGCCCGGGGCCAACTTGCTCAAACCTTGAGCAGTGACTGTAGGAGGAGAAGAAAGAAAAATAGTAGAGAGAAAGAGAAGGGGGCAGGGTGGAGAAGCAGATGATTGCTTCTCCTGTGTGCCCTGACCAGCAATCAAACTGGGACTTCCACATGCCAAGTCAACTCTCTACTGCTGAGCCAATCAGCCAGGGCCAACACATCTATTTTTCTATACAGCTAGTGCTCGACTTACAACTACAATTGGTTCCAACAGATCAGTCGTAACATGATTTGGTCGTATGTTGAGTAGGCTATATGTACAATACTGTGAAATGATGTTATAAAAATCTTTAAGTAATATTTTATCATAATTTTCTTTCATTATTGTTATATATCATAATTTTCTTTGTTCATTTTATGCCATTTGTATCATCTCTACACCATTTTGTTTCTTATTTTTACATTCGTCAGGTTTAAGTAAAACACTGCATTACCAATACAACTGGTTTAATATTTGCAAAGACAATTTCCTCTTGGTAGACATCTTGGGAGAGGTTTGATGAAAAATAACCAAGACACAAAACACAAATTGCTGTACTGAGTTTGGGATAACAGTTGAAATGGTGCACGCGGAGATGGTAGTGCTGCTGAAAGCTGGTCCGCTCTGTCGTACGCCCAACTGGGCAATGCTTGTGCTGCCAGACATGGAGCAGTCATGGCTAGTGATTGTGGTTGTAAGTCGATCAATATTTGTATATATATATTTTTCCCCCTAAACAAAGGGGAGATTAGAATTAGCTCTAAAGTCTGTTTTATTTAAGAAAAATACAAATTAAATTTAAACTTAGACAAATAATATATGCATATTAAAATTTCTCATGTAACCACTAAAAAGAGCAAAAAAGGCATAATTTGCACACTAGTAAAGAAGAAATATTAAATAAAAATAATTGAGAAGACAAGAAAGAATAGAAAAGGAAATCTAGGAAAGTCTGGGAAAAATACAAAATAATAGGGTAGAAATAAACACAAACATATGTACATACATATGCACATAAATATATAATATGTCATGTCTAACACACTCATTTTCTCCATAAAGCACATCACTGCTCATAAAGCTTTCCTGCTCTTAGGAAGAGGAATACTAGTTGGAAAGCCTTTTTAAACAATGAAATCATCAACATAAAGCAAAATGAAATGCAAAAAGTATAGCACTATATAGATCTCAAAAATAGCCCTTGTTTACATTTTGAGAGGCCAGAATGTAGCCTCGGTCGACCTCACTTGGGCACACATGCATCAGTCAACTCAAAATTTTCACTGCTCTGCACATATCCACGTCCAGCAATGGCTGTGAAGTTGCCGTAAGGGTTACAAATAAGTGTTAGTAACTAGGTGAATTCACAAATACAGAGGCCCCAAATAATGAAGATCAACACTAATAAAAGGACCTACTTCAGCAAGTTGCTATAGAGATAAATGAAATAATTCATTTAAAACATTGAGCACAGAATACAAACATGTATTGAACAAGTAACTCTTTTTGAAAATTATTTGAAGATTTCATTAAAGTGATAAGTGTGCAACCTACATATTCCCATATAATGTAAATGTAAATGAATACTCTGGAAAGACGGCTACAAAAACAACTCAATGCTAAAACTACCTGATAATCACTACAATATTTTGCCATAATGTTTTTCAAATGAACTTAAAAAATTTTTAAATACAGCCATCTATATATATTCTGTAGAAGGTTTGTTAGGTTATAATGAAGAACTCTGGGGTACCTGGAAGTGAGAGGCAGAAAGCAAATTAATTGTCTGTCAATAAAATCTGCCTGAACAGAGACAATTAAGCTTTATTCAGAAGTAAATGGGGCTGTTAATTTAATAGGACTCAGTAAAGGTCCTATTGCTTCGATGTAAATTTTTAAACCTTTAAAAACACTTGTTTGGCATTTATTTTTACATAATTCTAATAGTAAACACAAGGTGTCCTCTTTATTTGACACAGAATTTCCTTGCCAAAAAGTCAGTATCTGATGATTATGTAAGTAGCTACAAACACAGTTTTCTGAGAGAGTTTCTAAGAAAAAGTTCACCTCCCTGAGCCAAAAAAATTGAGGTGACTTAAAAAACTTTTGTTCAAAATATAGTAAGGTGGACATTGTCTTCTAGTTCATTCTTCACAACTCTCTATGGCATTCACATCCTCTTCTCTTCAAAGTTGGAGTTCAGGGGGGAAAACGACAATGGAGTAGGTGGACGTTACAACTCTCACTTCCCAGAACCAAAGTGGATTACAACTTAACTTAGGAACAATCATCTTGAAAAACCAACTTTGGACTACACTAAGAAGACTTTATAACCAAGCATCACTGAAGAAACCTCACTGAGCTGGTAGGAAAGGTGGAGATGCAGAAAGTGCTGTCCCACTCCCAGGAGTGAGCAGCAGCCCACAGGGTCTCTCATGGCAGGGTGGGTTTCTGGGACAGATGTGGACCCTGAGCCCTAGGACTGGAGCCCCAGTGACTAGAGGAGACGTATGGACAGTAGTTAGCTGAAAGAAGAGCCAGGTTACTATTTGTGAGAGGGAGACAGAATTCTCAGACCCAGGCTCCATCTTAAAGAGACCACTCAGAAAACCTTGATCACAGCCACTTACCCAGGTATCCAGGAGTGGGGATGGCAAGAAATATTCTAAATAGTGCAGGACAAGAACCTACAAATAAGGCCCTGGCTGGTTGGCTCAGCGGTAGAGCGTCAGCCTGGCGTGCAGGAGTCCCGGGTTCGAATCCTGGCCAGGGCACACAGGAGAAGTGCCCATCTGCTTCTCCACCCCTCCCCCTCTCCTTCCTCTCTGTCTTTCTCTTCCCCTCCCGCAGCTGGGGCTCCATTGGAGCAAAGATGGCCTGGGCGCTGGGGATGGCTCTGTGGCCTCTGCCTCGGGTGCTGGAGTGGCTCTGGATGTGACAGAGTGACGCCCCAGAGAGGCAGAACATCGCCCCCTGGTGGGCATGCCGGGTGGATCCCGGTCGGGCGCATGCAGGAGTCTGTCTGACTTCCTCCTCGTTTCCAGCTTCAGAAAAATGAAAATAAAAAAAGAAAGAAAAAAAGAACCTACAAACAAGACTTTTTTATCTAGCAAGGCTATTATTAAAAATTGAAGGAGAAATTAAAAGAACCCAGACAAAAAAAAACTCAAGGAATTCACTACAACCAAACCAATGTTGTAAGAAATGTTAAGGAGCCTGTTGTAAACAGAACAAACTGGGGGGGGGGGGGGGGGGCGTAGTAAAAGAGAATTGTAGATTTAAAGAATAAAATGGCAATAAACACCTACATATCAATAATAACCTTAAATGGAAATAAATTAAATGATTCAATCAAAAGATATAGGGCAGCTGCATGGATAAGAAAATAGGACCTGTACATAGGCTGTCTACAAGAGACCCACCTCAAAACAAAAGATACACATAGACCGAAAGTAAAAGAATGGAAAAAAAATTCATGCAAATGGAAATGAAAAAAAAAGCTGGGGTAGTAATACTTATATCAAACAAAATAGACTTGAAAACAGAGGCTATAGTAAGAGATAAAGAAGGTCACTATATAATAATAAAGGGAGCAATCCAACAGGAAGATATAACTGTAATAAATATCTATGCACCTAATATAGGAGCACCTAAATATATAAAGCAGATTTTGATGGATATAAAGAGCAAGATCAACAGCAATACAATCATAGTAGGAGATTTCAACACCCCACTGACATCACTGGATAGATCATCTAGACAAAAAATTAACAAGGAAACAGCAGACTTAAAGGACACACTAGATCAACTGGATTTAATAGATATCTTCAGAACCTTTCATTCTAAATCAGCAAAATATACATTCTTTTCAAATGCTCTAGGTACATTCTCTAGAATAGATCACATGTTAGGACATAAAATGAGTTTCAATAAATTTAAGATGATTGAAATTATATCAAACATCATCACATATCACAATGGCATGAAACTAGAAATCTACTACAATAGAAAAACTGAAAAACACTCAAATACTTGGAAACTAAATAGCATGTTATTAAATAATGAATGGGTTAACAATGAAATCAAGGAAGAAATAAAAAATTTTATTGAAACAAAAAAAATTAACATACAACAAATCAAAATTTATGGGACACAGCAAAAGCAGTTCTGAGGGGGAAGTTCATAGCATTACAAGCATACCTTAAGAAGCTAGAAAAAGCTCAAATAAACAATTTGATCCTGCATCTAAAAGAACTAGAAAAAGAACAGCAAGTAAAGTCCAAAGGAAGTAGAAAGAAGGAAATAATAAAGATCAGAGCAGAAAAAATGACATAGAGGCTAGAAAAACAATACAGAGGATCAATAAAAACAAGAGCTGGTTCTTTGAAAAGGTAAACCAGATTGATGAACCTTTAACTAGAATCACCAAGAAAAAGAGAGAGGACTCAAATAAATAAAATTAGAAATGAGAGAGGAGAAGTAACAACTGACACAGCAGAAATACCAAGAATTGTAAAAAAAATACGATGAAGAACTGTATGCCAAAAAATTAGAGAACCTAGTTGAAATGAACAAATTCTTTGAAACATATAATCTTTCAAAAATCAATCTGGAAGAATTAGAAAACCTAAATAGACCAATTGCAACAAATGATATTGAAACAGTTATCAAAAAACTCCCAAAAAAGAAAAGATCTGGGCCTGATGGCTTCACAAGTGAATTCTATCAAATATTCAAAGAAGAACTAACTCCTATCCTTCTCAAGCTATTTCAAAAAATTCAAGAGGAGGGAAAACTTCCAAGCTCCTTTTTTGAGACAAGTATAATTCTGATTCCAAAACCAGGCAAAAACAATATAAAGAAAGAAAACTATATATAGGCCAATTCCCTGATGAACTTAAATGCTAAAATTCTCAATAAAATATTAGCAAACAGGATCCAGCAATACATAAAAAAAATCATACATTATGATCAAGTGGGATTTATTCTGGGGAGGCAAGGCTGGTACAATATTAACAAATCAATCAATGTGATTCATCATATAAAAAAAAGGAAGGATAAAAATCACATGATAATATCAATAGATGCAGAAAAAGCTTTGATAAAATCCAGCACCCATTTATGACCAAAACTTTCAGCAATGTGGGAATATATGGAACATACCGCAACATGATAAAGGCCATCTATGACAAAACAACAGCCAACATCATTCTCAATGGGCAAAAATGAAAAACAATTCTCTTAAGATCAGGAACAAGGCAGGGGTGCCCTTTTCACCACTCTTAATCAACTAAGTTTTGGAAGTTCGAGCCACAACAATCAGACAAGAAGAGGAAATAAAAGGCAACCAAACTGGAAAAGAAGAAGTAAAACTATCATTATTTGCTGATGATATGATACTGTATATAGAAAACTGTAAAGTCTCAGTCAAAAAACTATTGGACCTAATAAATAAATTCAGCAAGGTAGCAGGATATAAAATTAATATTTAGAAATCAGAGGCATTTTTTATATTTCAACAATGAACTGTCTGAAAGAGAAATTGATAAAACAATCCCCTTAACTATTGCAACAAAAAAATTAAGTATCTAGGAGTAAATTTAACCAAGGAGGTTAAAGACTTGTACTCAGAAAATTATAAAACATTGATAAAACAAATCAAGGAAGATACAAACAAGTGGAAGCATATACAGAGTTCACTGATAGAAAGAATAAACATCATTAAAATGACTATAGTACCAAAAGCAATTTATAAATTTCATGTAATTTCTATTAAAAAACCAATGATATACTTCAAGAATATAGAACACATATTTCAAAAATTTATATGGAACCAAAAAAGAACATGAGTAGCCTCAGCAATCTTGAAAAAGAAGAATAGAGTGGGTGACATCACACTTCCTGATATTGTTATACTACAAGGCCATTGTACTCAACACAGCTTGGTACTGGCATAAGAACAGGCATATAGACTAATGGAACAGAATAGAGAACCCAGAAATAAAGCCACACCTTTGTGTACAGTTGATATTTGATAAAAGAGGTAACAGCATACAATGAAGTAAAGACAGCCTCTTTAACAAATGGTGTTGGGAAAATTGGACAGCTACATGCAAAAAAAATGAAACAAGACCACCATCTTACACCATACACAAAAATAAACTCAAAATGGATAAAAAGACTTAAATGTAAGTTGGGAAATCATAAGCATCTTAGAAGAAAACATAGGCAGTAAGCTCTCCAACATCTCTCGCAGCAATATATTTGCTGATTTATCTCCACGGGCAAGTGAAATAAGGACAGGATAAACAAATGGGACTATATTAAAGTAAAAAGCTTTGCACAGCTAAAGACAATATGAACAAACTAAAAAGACAAACCACACAATGGGACAACATATTCAACAACACGTCTGAAAAGGAGTTAATAACCAAAATTTATAAAGAACTTGTAAAACTCAACACCAGGAAGACAAACAATCCAATCAAAAGATGAGCAAAAGAAATGAATAAACACTTCTCCAAAGAGGACATATGGATGGCCAATAGGCATATGAAAAAATGCTCAACATTACTAATCATTAGAGAAATGCAAATTAAAACCACAATGAGATATCACCTTACATCAGTCAGAATGGCGCTCCTCAACAAAACAACACACGATAGGTGCTGGGAAAGATGTGGAGAAAAGTGAATTCTCCTGCTGGTGAAAATGCAGACTGGTGAAGCCACTGTGGAAAACAGTACGGAGATTCCTCAAAAAATAAAAAGTGGAACTACCTTTGGACCCAGCCATTCCACCCTTAGGAATATATCCCAAGAACAGCACATCACTGATTCAAAAGAAGAAATTCACTCCCATGTTTATGGCAACATTGTTTACAATAGCCAAAATTTGGAAACAGCCCAAGTGTCCTTCAGTGGAAGAGTGGATCAAAAAGCAGTGGTACATATACACAATGGAATACTATAGGGCCATGAAAAAGAAGGAAATCTTACCGTTTGCGACAACATGGATGAACCAGAAAACTATTATGTTAAGTGAAATAAACCAGGCAGAGAAAGAAATATATCATATAATATAACCTCACATATTTGGGGAATACAATGAACAATGTGAACTGAGGAATGAAATAGAAACAGAGGTGGGATCAAAGGGACCAGAGAGAAAGGGGATAATGGGATGGGATCAGAGAAGGGAAAGAGATTGGTGAAATTATATACACATAACACAGCATTATAGGCTTTTCTACAGAAATGAGAGAGGATGGGACTGAGTTGAGCATTTTGGCTCCTTTTTTCTCCCAAAGTTACCAAGAAGTTGAGTCACTCACCTTCCCTCGGGGAAAACCAAGTAGGTGGGGCAGGAGGTCAGGAGTCCTCCTACAGGAGGGCGGACACCCTTCCATAGGGGCACAAATACCTTGATAGAAAGGTGTCACTCCTCCAATACTTTGAACAGCAAATAACACTTTAATAAAGTCAAAGATAAGGCGACAAGATGGCGATGGAGTAGGCGAATGTACAAACTTCCACCTCCAAGAACCAAAGTGCATTACAAACTAATTTTAAGAACCACCATCTGGAAAAACCAACTTTGGACTAAACTAAGAGGACTCTTCAACCAAGGAACACTGAAGAAGCCACACTGAGACTGGTAGGCAAAGCGGAAATGCAGAGAGGGCTGGCCAGCTCCCCACAGCGAATGGCAGTTGGGAGAGACTCGCATGGTGGGAAGTGAGTTTAGCAGAGAGGGGAGGGTCCTGAGCCCCAGGAACAAAGCCCCAGCCTGCAGCCCCAGAGCCTAGAAGAGGCGTATGGATAGTATTTAGCTGGAAACAAGTCAAGATACTGTTTGTGAGAAAGAGACTGATTTCTCAGACCCAGGATTCTTCTTAAAGGGACCGTGCAGAAAAAACTTTCTCGGCCCTGGCCGGTTGGCTCAGCGGTAGAGCATCGGCCTGGCATGTGGGGGACCTGGGTTCGATTCCCAGCCAGGGCACATAGGAGAAGCGCCCATTTGCTTCTCCACCCCCCCTCCTTCCTCTCTGTCTCTCTCTTCCCCTCCCACAGCCAAGGCTCCATTGGAGCAAAGATGGCCCGGGCGCTGGGGATGGCTCCTTGGCCTCTGCCCCAGGTGCTAGAGTGGTTCTGGTCATGGCAGAGTGATGCCCCAGAGGGGCAGAGCATCACCCCCTGGTGGGCAGAGCATAGCCCTTGGTAGGCGTGCTGGGTGGATCCCAGTCTGGCGCATGCGAGAGTCTGTCTGACTGTCTCTCCCTGTTTCCAGCTTCAGAAAAAAGAAAAAAGAAAAAAAAAAAGAAAGAAAAACCTTTCTCACAATCACTCACCCAGGGCTCCAGGGGACAGGGGGAGAGGAGAGGACCGGAGTAGCAGGAAGAGAGTGTAATCTAGGAGGCACAGGGAGAAACACTTTGAGAGAGCCACCCTAACCCCTGGGATGAGTCACTCCCCAAATCTGAAGTGAATATTTCCCCTGGAAACAACAATACCAGCAAATGGAAGCAGGACACCAGCCAAACAAGCTCTCCCATGGTACTTAGAGCAGAGTTGCTTAGAAGGAGAGAGCTTTCTGGCCTATAGTAGTGAGTGTTAGGGTCTGACCTGCAGCGCCCCCACCCACACAGCTGAGGGCTTTCCCAAGGGCAGGCAGTGGCGGGACACAGAAGCATGGTTCTGTCCGAAAGGGCAGAAGCCGGCTGGCCACAACTGAGGCCCAGGTGTGAGCTCTGTCTTGCCCGGCTGGGGAGGAGGGGATGCACGAAGTGGTCAGCCCAGCTGTGGGCCCCCTGCAATCCAGCCTGCGGGGGAAGGGCAGGAGCCCTGGAAAGGGCAAAGACCCATGCTTGAGCATGGGCACAGGAGCGAAGCCTCACCCCACCCATGGAACTGAGAATTGTGACCTGCCACAGGAGCTGGCTTCTCCCACAGGGGTGGAGCGAAAACCCAAAACAGGCAGAGTCCCATGACTGAGTGTGGGCATGCAGTCCTTCCCAGCCTCTGGAGCCAAGACTTGCAGCAGTCCTGCAAGGGGGCTCCTCCTGCAGTGGTGAGGCAAAAGCCCAGAATCGGGCGGAGACATGCAGCTGAGCAAAGGTGCTCAACCCTGCCCTCAGGGTTGAGCATAACTCAACCCATGGGAGCAGGGTGAAGGCCGAGGCCACCAAGGCTTCTACACCTGAGCATGTGATCACAGCCACTCCCATGAAGGAGAGGCAAAAACCACTGCAGCAGCCCCAATGGGCTGGCACCAGCAACGCCCATACCTCAACGTCTTAGGCATCAGCAGCAGAGGGGATGGTGGGCCTGCAGACAGACCACACCTAGGGAACACAGAGGCCACACCCAGTGGACTCCAGTGGTCAAAACCTTCTTTTATACAGACAAAATGAGAAGGCAGAGAAATGCAACACAAATGAGTCAAGAGAAATCCCCAGAAAAGAACCTGAATGAGACAGATAGAACCAAATTACCAAATGCAGAGTTTAAAATAAAAATTGTTAGGATGCTCAAAAATCTTAGAACAACAATAGATGGTCATTACGAACATCTAAATAAAGAGATAGCAAATATAAAAAAGGACATTGAAATAATAAAAAAAAAGAATCAGTCAGAAATGACAAATACAATGTCAGAAATGAAGACCACAATGGAAGGAATTAAAAGCAGGATGGATGAAGCTGAGAATTGAATCAGTGAGTTATAGGACAAGATAAATGAAGGCACAAAAGCAGAGCAGAAAAAATAAATTAGACTCAAAAAGTCTGAGAAAACTCTAAGAGAGCTCTGTGACAACATGAAGAGAAATAACATCCGCATCAGAGGGGTTCCTGAAGAAGAAGAGAAAGAACAAGGGATACAGACTTTGTTCAAACATATCATATCTTAAAACTTCAATCAATTAAGGCAGGAAAACAACTCACAAGTTCAAGAAGCACAGAGAACTCTATTAAAGAGAAACCCAAAGAAATCTACACCAAGACACATCATAAATAAAATATCAAAGCTAAGTGATAAAGAGAAAAATATTAAAAGCTGCTAGAGAAAAAAAGGCCATCACCTACAAAGGAGCCCACATAAGGATGACTTCTGACTTCTCAACAGAAACACTTGAGGCCAGAGGGAATGGCAAGAAATATTCAAAGTAATGCAGAACAGGAGCCTACAACCAAGACTACTTTAACCAGCAAGGCTATTGTTTAAAATTGAAGGAGAAATAAAAAGCTTTCCAGACAAAAAATACACTCAAGGAATTCACTACAACCAAACCAATGCTGCAAGAAATGCTAAGGGGCCTTCTTAGCATCTGTAAACAAATCAAAAGAGAAAAAGAATATAGCAAAAGAGAAATACAATTTTAAAGAATAAAATGGCCTGACCAGGCGGTGGCGCAGTGGATAGAGCGTAGGACTGGGATGCGGAAGGACCCAGGTTCGAGACCCTGAGGTCACCAGCTTGAGCGTGGGCTCATCTGGTTTAAGCAAAAAAGCTCACCAGCTTGGACCCAAGCTCGCTGGCTTGAGCAAGGGGTTACTCGGTCTGCTGAAGGCCCACGGTCAAGGCACATATGAGAAAGCAATCAATGAACAACTAAGCAATGCACAACGAAAAACTGATGATTGATGCTTCTCATCTCTCTGTTCCTATCTGTCTGTCCTTGACTATCCCTCTCTCTGACTCTCTCTCTGTCTCTGTAAAAAATTAAAAAAAAATTAAAGAATAAAATGGCAATAAACAATTACATATCAATAATAACCTTAAATGTAAAAAGATTAAATGATCCGATCAAAAGACATAGCGTAAATTTGACTCCAATGGCAAGAGAAGTGAAGGCAAAAATTAATGAATGGGACTACATCAGACTAAGAAGTTTTTGCTCAGCAAGGGAAACTGATAACAAAATAAACAGAAAGCCAACTAAATGGGAAATGATATTTTCAAACAACAGCTCAGATAAGGGCCTAATATCCAAAATATACAAAGAACTCATAAAACTCAACAACAAACAAACAAACAATCCAATAAAAAAATGGGAAGAGGATATGAATAGACACTTCTCCCAGGAAGAAATACAAATGGCCAACAGATATATGAAAAGATGCTCATCTTCTTTAGCTATTAGAGAAATGCAAATCAAAACGGCAATGAGATACCACCTCACACCTGTTCGATTAGCTGTTATTAGCAAGTCAGGTAATAGCAAATGTTGGAGAGGCTGTGGAGAAAAAGGAACCCTCATCCACTGTTGGTGGGAATGTAAAGTAGTACAACCATTATGGAAGAAAGTATGGTGGTTCCTCAAAAAACTGAAAATAGAACTACCTTATGACCCAGCAATCCCTCTACTGGGTATATATCCCCAAAACTCAGAAACATTGATACGTAAAGACACATGCAGCCCCATGTTTATTGCAGCATTGTTCACAGTGGCCAGGACATGGAAACAACCAAAAAGCCCATCAATAGATGACTGGATAAAGAAGATGTGGCACATATACACTATGGAATACTACTCAGCCATAAGAAATGATGACATCGGAACATTTACAGCAAAATGGTGGGATCTTGATAACATGATACGAAGCGAAATAAGTAAATCAGAAAAAAACAGGAACTGTATTATTCCATACGTAGGTGGGACATAATAGTGAAACTAAGAGACATTGATAAGAGTGTGGTGGTTACGGGGGGGAGGGGGGAATGGGAGAGGGATAGGGGGTGGGAGGGGCACAAAGGAAACAAGATAGAAGGTGACAGAGGACAATCTGACTTTGGGTGGTGGGTATGCAACATAATTGAACGACAAGATAACCTGGACTTGTTATCTTTGAATATATGTATCCTGATTTATTGATGTCACCCCATTAAAAAAATAAAATTATAAAATAAAAAAAAATAAATAAAAAATAAAAAAATAAAAATAAAAATAAAAAAAAAGACATAGCGTAGCTGCATGGATAAGAAAACAGGACCCATACATATGCTGTCTACAAGAGACACACCTTAAAAAAAAAGATGCACATAGACTGAAGATAAATAAATGGAAAAAAATATTTCATGCAAATGGAAATGAAAAAAAAGCTGGGGTAGCAATACTTATATCAGACAAAATGGAATTTAAAACAAAAACTATAGTAAGAGATAAAGAACGTCCCTACATAATGATAAAGGGAGCAATCCAACAGGAAGATATAACCATTATAAATATCTACGCACCTAATATAGGAGCACCTAAATATATAAAGCAGACTTTGATGGATTTAAAGGGCGAGATCAACAGCAATACTATAATAGTAGGGGATTTCAATACCCCACTAACATCACTAGATAGATCCTCAAGAAAGAAAATTAACAAAGAAACAGCAGACTTAAAGGACACACTAGATCAGGGGTCTGCAAACTTTTTACAAAGGGGTCCAGTTCACTGTCCCTCAGACCATTGGAGGGCCGGACTATAAAAAAACTATGAACAAATCCCTATGCACACTGCACATATCTTATTTTAAAGTAAAAAACAAAATGGGAACAAATACAATATTTAAAATAAAGAATAAGTAAATTTAAATCAACAAACTGATCAGTATTTTAATGGGAACTATGATCCTCTCACTGACCACCAATGAAAGAGGTCCCCCTTTTGGAAGTGCAGTGGGGGCCAGATAAATGGCCTCAGGGGGTCACATGCAGCCCGCAGGTCATAGTTTGGGGACCCCTGCACTAGATTAACTCGATCTAATAGATATCTTCAGAACCATTCACCCTAAAGCAGCAGAATATACATTCTTTTCAAGTGTTCATGGATACATTCTCTAGGATAGACCAGATGTTAAGGCACAAAAGCAGCCTCAACAAACTTAAGAAGATTGAAATCATATCGAGCACTTTCTCTGAACACAATGGCATGAAACTAGAAATCAACCACAACAGAAAAACTGAAACATACTCAAACACTTGGAAACTAAACAGCATGTTATTAAATGACAAATGGGTTAACAATGAGATCAAAGAAGAAATTTAAAAATTTCTAGAAAAGAATGATAATGAGCATACATCAACTCAAATTTATGGGATGCAGCAAAAGTAGTCCTGAGAAGGAAGTTCATAGCATTACAGGCATACCTTAAAAAGCTAGAAAAAGCCTAAATAAACAACTTTACCCTGCATCTAAAAGAACTAGAAAAACAACAGCAAGTAAAGCCCAGAGGTAGTAGAAGGAAGGAAATAATAAAGATCATAGTGAAAATAAATGACATAGAGGCTAAAGAAACAATACAGAGGATCAATGAAACCAGAACCTGGTTCTTTGAAAAGGTAAACGAGATCAATAAACCTTTAACCAGACTAACACAGCATTATAGAGAGCAGAAAAGCAAATCCTGGAGACAAGAGGGATGTTGTGGTGAACACGTGGCAGGGAGGATGCATTCGGGGGGACACTAGAATCTATGTAAGCACAATAAATTAAAAACAAAGTTGGAGTTCAAAATTATGTTGAACTTCAATTGTCATTGTTTTTAACTAAAATCCTCGGAAAGCTCTGTCTGTGGAATCGATAGCTTCTCTCTAACTCCCGAGCCCTCCTGCATCCCTAGTTTCTGTTTATGAAATCACCAATCTTGAAGTTACCCAGGCGTATAATTTTGGTTTCCTCTTTTTCTTCTTCCTCTTCATGTCACATGCCAATCCCACCAATTACCTCATCCTAAAATGACATTTGCAGGGTTTTTCATTCCATTCCCATCTCTCCACTTCCACTGTGCTTTTTTTTTTCAATTTTAATAAGAGGAAGGGAAGCAGAGAGACAGACTCTTTCCCGCATGTGACTCAACTGGGATCCACCCAGCAAGCCCATTAGGGGGCAATGCTCAGCCCATTGGGAGCAATGGGAGCAATGGGCCATTGTTCCATTGCTCAGTAACGGAGTCATTTTTTTTAGCACCTGAGGCAGAGGCCACGAGTCATCCTCAGCACCTGAGGCCAGCTCATCTGAACCAATCGAGCCATGGCTATGGGAGGGAAAGAGAAAGAGAAAGATGAAGAGTGGAAAAGAGGATGGTAGCTTCTCCTGTGTACCCTGACCAAGAATCAAACCTGGACATCCACACACTAGGTCAATGCTCTACCACTGAGCCAACCAGCCAGGGCCCCACTGTGCTTTTCCTAGTTGAGTCCCTCAATTCTCAATGCCTAAGCTAAGGTAAAAGTTCTGTAACCACCCCTCTATCATCTTCTCCCCCAATCCATCATACCCATGGCTACTGAATCCATTTTTATAAGGGACTATTTTCTTATCATACTCCTGCTCAGAATTCCTCAATAGTTCTCCAATGCTTACAGAATCAAGAGCTTATTCTGCTTTGCTAGGCAGTGAGAGTCTTCTGAGGCCTGTTCACACTCCTCCACAGCCACCTCTCTCACAACTGTCTTTCAGCCCCTTGTGGTTCTCTGTCCTTGCATCCTGAAATCCTGACGCTGGTCCTCTCCTACTATGCGCCTGCCTCTGTTTACATTTTCATCTCCCTAACAGTCCCATACTCCACTGTTACAATTCCCTTCAGGCCCAGCTCAAACTCCCTCTCTTCCCTGACACCTTTCTTAATTCAGGCTACCACAGTCCACTCCTAATTGCGTTACCAGAGCAGACTCTGAACCACACCACAGCCTTGCTTTGTTGTAATACAGGTACTTTAGTACAAGATTCTTTAACAGAGTGAATGGAGATTTTTGTGTACATTGTGGGAGGGAAAGGAATGAAATTTGAGGTAGAGAAATATCAAATATATCCCAAGAGTACTGTGGGGAGGAAAAACAGAGAGTTTTTCTTGAGAAATCACATTCAAATCTCTTTTTTTTTCTTTAGGCAATTATTTGCTATAAAAGAACTGAAGAATAATGCCCCTAACCTCTTTTTTAAGAGACATTTCTTTTCTCCAGGAAGGTGGATCTATACTCATCTAATATTTTAGATAAAATAGAAGACTGTTTCAGCTCTGAAAATATCAGTTACAAAGCTTTGGGATTTCTGATGAAAGTGTTTATTGGTAAGTATGTGATGTGATAAAAAGATGGTGTGCATTTCTTGAGGGGACCAGTTACAGGACCAAGACCTGGGGACTTGAAATGTCTCAAGGCAATGTGGACCTGTGTATATCAAAGAACTGAAACTCCAGCTGCTGCAGGTGGGTAACATGTTCGAAACAAATTCAAAGATAGGGAAGAACTTAAATAGGAAGCAACACATTTGACAGGTTGGTATGTTCTCCCTGTTTGTGCCCCTCCCTTAAAAATGTATATGTTGACATTCTAACCATGCAAGATTAGTACTAGCAGGTGGGACTTTTAGGAGGTGCTTAGGTCATGAGAATGGAGCTCTTATGAATGGGATTAGTGCTCTTATAAAAGAGATTCCATAGAGATCCTTAGTCCCTTCCACCATTTGAAGACACAGCAGAGGTGCTGGCTCTGATGCAAGAAGAGGCCTCACCCAACCACTCTGGTGCTCTGACCTTGGGCTTCAAGCCTCCAGACTATGAGAAACAAATGTTTGTGTTTATAGTTCATCTGTGGTATTTTGTTAGAGCAGCCTGAACAGACTAAGACAGAGATGTCTTTCTATTTTTGGCCCATGGCTTTAGGAAAGAATCCTGTTCAGAAAAAGAACAAATTATAAGAAAAATTTTATATGTACTACTTATTAGGTTACAGAAAATAATTCTTTATATTGTTTTAAAATATCTCCATACATAGATGTAAATATAGATATAGGTTATATAGATATAGCTAGAGACAGATGTAGATGATAGATATAGATAGAAATATGTATAAAGAGATATAGATATAGATGATATAGATATAGATATAGATAGAGATAGAGATTAGATAGAGATTAGATATAGATGATAGATAGATAGATAGATAGATAGATGATAGATAGATAATAGATAGATAGATAGATAGATAGATAGATAGATAGATAGATAGATAACCACATAGAAATGATTACTATTTGGGGTAGTGAGATCATGTTTGTTTATTTGTTTGTTTGTTTGACTTTGTTTGGCTTTAATTTTCCATTTTTTCATAACAAATCATGTTATCCTCTAGGGTGGTTGCTCTCAGTCCTGGACATACCCCATAATCACCTTGGAAGCTTTTCTTTAAATTTCTAGGCATTCTGGTTAGTCTGTGGTAGGACCCAAGTGTCAATATTTTTAAAGCTCCCCTAATGAGCAGATAAATTAGATAGATAGAGAAGAAACTCAGACTCAATAGATTTCGTCATTTGTTTCCTAAAATTAAGATCTAAAGTTTGAAGTGGTAAACATTTTAAAAAGGAGGCAGAAACTTCAAGTCTCCAAGAAACTGCAATCTCACACTGTCCACATCTAGAGTAAAGAAGGTGGGAGGTTCAAAAGGATGTTCTTGATGTTTGATGGTATTTGTTTGGTTGTCTTATTATTTTTAAAACCCTATAGGTAGTGAAAATGTGATTGATTATTAAGTATAGACAAAATATAAAACACTATGTTCTTCATCAATTCCTATTTTAAAATTATAGTTTCCATCCCAAATGAAGTTTGGAGAAACCTCTGAAGATTAATATGAACACCCTTGAGAAGCATAGGAAGCTAACTTTGCTGTCAACCTCTGAACATCTGAATTCCAGAATGAACCACTGAGGGAAGTTTATAATGCTGAGCTTTGCAATAATATGGGGGGGGGGAGCTGCTTCCCAAAGATTTTACCTCTTTTTTGATGTAAGGTTAAAAGAGGAGTTAATGAACTTCAATAACTTAGGACAGGGGTCCCCAAACCCCGGGCCACAGACCGGTACCGGTCCATGGGCCATTTGGTACCAGTCCACAGAGAAAGAATAAATAACTTACATTATTTCCATTTTATTTATATTTAAGTCTGAATGATGTTTTATTTTTAAAAAATGACCAGATTCCCTCTGTTACATCTGTCTAAGACTCACTCTTGATGCTTGTCTCGGTCACGTGATACATTTATCTGTCCCATCCTAAAGGCCAGTCCGTGAAAATATTTTATGACATTAAACCGGTCTGTGGCACAAAAAAGGTTGGGGACCACTGACTTAGGACACTAAAAAAAAGATAAAATTCAGACTAGACAGTTTTTCTCATATACTTCTAAACTAAATTGGCTGTTCTTTTATGTGGGATGACTTCTTTTTTAGTTCTAGAAATTTTTTAAAAAATCATAATTTTATATAATAAAAATAAAGACTTTAGGCAGATCTCTCATTTCCATGCTTAGTTGGTGATCTCATATCTGTTTATTTTCAGTCACTACTCTGAATTTAACTGTAGTGCCAACTTCAATATAGTGCAAATTCTCCAAGAAGCAACAATATAAAAATAGTCAAACTTGTACCTGATTCAAAATCAGCTATAAAAAAAGATGAAATATTGCCATTTGCAACAATGTAGATGGACCTTGAGAATATTATGCTAAGTAAAAATAAGTCAGTCAGAAAAACCTAAGAAATACATGATTTCACTTTTATGTGGGATATAAAACTGAAACTCAAAGCCACAAAAACAGCATGCAGTTACCGGAGGGAAGGAGGTGAGGGGTAGGAAGGGTAATAGGGGTCAAATATCTAGTGACGGAAGATAATGACTTTGCATGGTGGGCACACAATGCAGTATACAAATCATGTGCCATAGAAATTTCTGCTTGAAACCTATATGATCCAATTAACCAATGTCACCCAATAAATTTAATTTAAAAAGTGATGTTAATAGTACTGAATAAGAAAAGAAAGACAAGATGGCAACGTAACAACACCCACCTCCCAGAACCAAAGTGGATTACAAACTAATTTTAAGAACTATCATCTGGAAAAACCAACTTTGGACTAAACTAAGAGGACTCTTCAACCAAGGAACACTGAAGAAGCCACACTGAGACTGGTAGGAAAAGTGGAAATGCAGAGAGGGCTTCCCAGCTCCCCGGAGCAAATGGCACCTGGGAGAGACTTGCGTGGTGGAAATTGAGTTTAGCAGAGAAGGGAGGGTCCTGAGCCCCAGGAACAAAGCCCTAGCCTGCAGCCCCAGAGCCTAGAAGAGGCGTATGGACAGTATTTAGCTGGAAACAAGTAAGGATACTGTTTGTGAGAAAGAGACTGATTTCTCAGACCCAGGATCCTTCTTAAAGGGACCACGCAGAAAAACCTCTCTCACAACCACTCACCGAGGGCTCGGGGAATGCAGAGAGAGGAGGGGACCGGAGTAGCAGGAAGAGAGTGTAATCTAAGAGGCACAGGGAGAAACATTTTGAGAGACAGCCACCCTAACCCCTGGGATGAGTCACTCCCCAAATCTGAAGTGAATATTTCCCCTGGAAACAGCAATACCAGCAAAGGGAAGCAGGACACCAGCCAAACAAGCTCTCCTGCGGCACTCAGAGCAGAGTTGCTTAGAAGGAGGTAGCTTTCTGGGCTACAGTAGGGAGTCTTAGGGTCTGAGCTGCAGCGCCCGCACCCACACAGCTGAGGGCTCGCCGGAGGGCAGGCAATGATGGGATGCGGAGGTGTGGTTCTGTCAGCAGGGGCGGAAGCCAGGTGGCCACCACTGGGCCCAGGTGTGAGCTCAGACTTGCCCAACTGGGGAGGAAAGGGCGTACAAAAGTGGTCAAACCCAGCTGTGGGCCACATGTAATCCAGCCTGTGGGAGAAGGGCAGGAACCCTGGAAGGGGTGGAGACTGGCCCTTGAGCAAGGGCGCAGGAGCACAGCCTTGCCCTGCCTGTGGAAACGAGGCTTGTGGCCTGACTTGGAGCCGGCTCCTCCCACAGGGGTGGAGCCAAAAGCCCAGAACAGGTGGAGAACCACTACTGAGCATAGGCACACAATCCCGCCTGGCCTGTGGAGCCAAGGCTTGTAGCCATCCCAGGAGCAGGCTTCTCCTACAAGGGTGAGGCGAAAGCCTGGAAATAGGCGGAGACCCGCAACTGAGCACAGGTGCTTGCCACTGAACTCAGAGCCGAGCATAATGCCACCCACAGGGGTGGGGCAAAGGCCAAGTTCACCAAGGCTTGTACACCTGAGCATGTGATCACAGCCACCCTGTGAAGGAAAGGTAGAAACCACAGCAACAGCCCCAGTGTGCAGGCACTGGCAACGCCCATACCCAAACATCCTATGCAGCAACAGCAGAGGGGGTGGCGGGCCTGCAGACAGACCATACCTAGGGAACAGAGGCCATACCCAGTGGACTCCAGTGGCCAAAACCTTCTTTTACACAGAGAAGATAAGAAGGCAGAGAAATGCAACACAAATGAGTCAAGAGAAATCCCCAGGAAAGGACCTGAATGAAACAGATACAACCAAATTACCAGATGCAGAGTTTAAAATAATGATTATTAGGATGGTCAAAAAAATTAGAACAATAATAGATGGTCATTACGAACACCTAAATAAAGAGATAGCAGATATAAAAATGGACATTGAAATAATAAAAAAGAATCAGTCAGAAATGACAAATACAATGTCAGAAATGAAGACCACAATGGAAGGAATTAAAAGCAGGATGGATGAAGCTGAGAATCAAATCAGCGAGTTAGAGGACACAATAAATAAAGGCACAAAAGCAGAGCAGAAAAAAGAAAAGAGACTCAAAAAGTCTGAGGAAACCCTAAAAGAACTCAGTGACAACATGAAGAGAAATAACATCTGCATCATAGGGGTTCCTGAAGAAGAAGAGAAAGAACAAGGGATAAAGACTTTGTTCAAGCATATTATACCTGAAAACTTCCCTCAATTAAGGCAGAAAAACATCTCACATGTTCAGGAAGAACAAAGAACCCCATTAAAGAGAAACTCAAAGAAGTCAACACTAAGACATGTCATAATTAAAATACCAAAGCTAAGTGATAAAGAAAAAATATTAAAAGCTGCTAGAGAAAAAAAGACTATCACCTACAAAGGAGCCCCCATAAAGATGACTTCTGACTTCTCAACAGAAACACTTGAGACCAGAAAGGAATGACAAAAAATATTCAAAGTAATGCAGAACAGGAGCCTACAACCAAGACTACTTTATCCAACAAGGCTATTATTTAAAATTGAAGGAGAAATAAAAATCTTTTCAGACAAAAAAAATCAAGGAGTTCACTGCAACCAAACCAATGCTGCAAGAAATGCTAAGGGGCCTTCTTAGCATCTGTAAACAAATCAAAAGAGAAAAAGAATATAGCAAAAGAGGATTACAATTTTAAAGAATAAAATGGCAATAAACAATTACATATCAATAATAACCTTAAATGTAAAAAGATTAAATGATCCGATCAAAAGACATAGCGTAGCTGCATGGATAAGAAAACAGGACCCATACATATGCTGTCTACAAGAGACACACCATAAAAAAAAAGATGCACATAGACTGAAGATAAATGAATGGAAAAAAATATTTCATGCAAATGGAAATGAAAAAAAAGCTGGGGTAGCAATACTTATATCAGACAAAATGGAATTTAAAACAAAGACTATAGTAAGAGATAAAGAACATCACTACATAATGATAAAGGGAGCAATCCAACAGGAAGATATAACCATTATAAATATCTATGCACCTAATATAGGAGCACCTAAATATATAAAGCAGACTTTGATGGATTTAAAGGGCGAGATCAACAGCAATACTATAATAGTAGGGGATTTCAATACCCCACTAACATCACTAGATAGATCCTCAAGAAAGAAAATTAACAAAGAAACAGCAGACTTAAAGGACATACTAGATCAACTTGATTTAATAGATATCTTCAGAAACTTTCACCCTAAAGCAGCAGAATATACATTCTTTTCAAGTGCTTATGGTACATTCTCTAGAATAGACCACATGTTAGGGCACAAAAGTGGTCTCAACAAATTTAAGAAGATTGAAATCATATCGAGCACTTTCTCTGATCACAATGGCATGAAACTAGAAATCAACCACAACAGAAAAACTGAAAAATACTCAAACAGTTGGAAACTAAATAGCATGTTATTAAATAACAAATGGGTAAACAATGAGATCAAAGAAGAAATTAAAAAATTCCTAGAAACGAATGATAATGAGCATACATCAACTCAAAATTTATGGGACACAGCAAAAGCAGTCTTGAGAGGGAAGTTCATAGAATTACAGGCATATCTCAAGAAGCTAGAAAAAGCTCAAATAAAAAATTTGACCCTACATCTAAAAGAACTAGAAAAAGAACAGCAAGTAAACCCCAGAGCTAGTAGAAGGAAGGAAATAATAAAGATCAAAGCAGAAATAAATGACATAGAAACTAAAGAAACAATACAGAGGATCAATGAAACCAGGAGCTGGTATTTTGAAAAGGTAAACATGATCGATGAACCTTTAACCAGACTCACCAAGAAAAAAAGAGAGAGGATTCAAATAAATAAAATTAGAAATCAGAGTGGAGAAATAACAACTGACACAACAGAAATACAAAATATTGTAAGAAAATACTATGAAGAACTATACGCCAAAAAACTAGACAACCTAGATGAAATGGACAAATTACTTCAAACATATAGTCTTCCAAAAATTAATCTGGAAGAATCCGGAAACCTAAACATACCAATTACAACAAATGAGATTGAAACAGTTATCAAAAAGCTCCCAAAAAAGAAAAGTCCTGGGCCTGATGGCTTCACAGGTGAATTCTACCAAATATGTCAAAGAAGAACTAACTCCTATCCTTCTCAAGCCATTTCAAAAAATTGAAGAGGAAGGAAGACTTCCATACTCCTTTTATGAGGCGAGCATAATTCTGATTCCAAAACCAGGCAAAGACAACACAAAGAAAGAAAATTATAGGCCAATATCCCTGATGAATTTAGATGCAAAAATCCTCAACAAAATATTAGCAAACCAGATCCAGCAATGTATGAAAAAAATCATACACCATGATCAAGTGGGATTTATTCTTGGGAGACAAGGCTGGTACAATATTCACAAATCAATCAATGTGATTCATCACATAAATAAAAGGAAGGAGAAAAACCACATGATACTTTCAATAGATGCAGAAAAAGCATTTGATAAAATCCAGCACCCATTCATGATCAAAACTCTCAGCAAAGTGGGAATACAGGGAACATACCTCAACATGATAAAGGCAATCTATGACAAACCAACAGCCAACATCATACTCAATGGGCAAAAATTAAAAGCAATCCCCTTAAGATCAGGAACAAGGCAGGGGTGCCCCCTTTCACCACTCTTATTCAACATAGTTCTGGAAGTCCTAGCCACAGCAATCAGACAAGAAAAAGAAATAAAATGCATCCAAATTGGAAAAGAAAAAGTAAAACTATCATTATTTGCAGATGATATGATATTGTATATAGAAAACCCTAAAGTCGCAGTCAAAAAACTACTAGACCTGATAAATGAATTCAGCAAGGTGGCAGGATATAAAATTAATACTCCAAAATCAGAGGCATTTTTATACACTAACAATGAACTGTCAGAAAGAAAAATTAAGGAATCAATCCCCTTTACTATTGCAACCAAAAAAATAAAGTACCTAGGAATAAATTTAACCAGGGAGATTCAAGATTTGTACTCGGAAAATTATAAAACATTGATAAAAGAAATCAGGGAAGATACAAACAAGTGGAAGCATATACCGTGCTCATGGTTAGGAAGAATAAACATCATTAAAATGTCTATATTACCCAAAGCAATTTATAAATTCAATGCAATACCAATTAAAATACCAATGACTTACTTCAAAGATATAGAACACATATTCCAAAAATTTATATGGAACCAAAAGAGAACACGAATAGCCTCAGCAATCCTGAAAAGGAAAAATAAAGTGGGAGGTATCATACTTCCAGATATCAAGTTATACTATAAGGCCATTGTACTCAAAACAGCATGGTACTGGCATAAGAACAGGCATATAGATCAATGGAACAGAACTGAGAACCCAGAAATAAACCCACACCTTTATGGACAACTGATATTTGACAAAGAAGGTAAGAGCATACACTGGAGTAAAGACAGCCTCTTCAACAAATGGTGTTGGGAAAATTGGAAAGCTACCTGCAAAAATATGAAACTAGACCACCAACTTACACCATTCACAAAAATCAACTCAAAATAGATAAAAGACTTAAGTGTAAGCCGTGAAACCATAAGCATCTTAGAAGAAAACATAGGCAGTAAGCTCTCTGACATTTCTCGCAGCAATATATTTGCCGATTTGTCTCCACAGGCAAGTGAAATAAAAGACAGGATAAACAAATGGGACTATATCATACTAAAAAGCTTCTGCACAGCTAAAGACAATAATAACAGAATAAAAAGACAAACTACAAAATGGGAGAATATATTTGACAATGCATCTGATAAGAGGTTAATAACCAAAATTTATAAAGAACTTGTAAAACTTAATACCAGGAAGACAAACAATCCAATCCAAAAAATGGGCAAAAGAAATGAATAGACACTTCTCCAAAGAGGACATACAGATGGCCCCCATAGGCATATGAAAAAATGTTCAACATCACTAATCATTAGAGAAATGCAAATTAAAACCACAATGAGATATCACTTCACACCAGCCAGAATGGCGCTCATCAACAAAACAACACAGAATAAGTGCTGGCGAGGATGTGGAAAAAAGGGAACCCTCCTGCACTGCTGGTGGGAATGCAGACTGGTGCAGCCACTGTGGAAAACAGTATGGAGATTCTTCAAAAAATTAAAAATCGAACTGCCTTTTGACCCAGCTATCCCACTGTTAGGAATATACTCCAAGAACACCATAGCACTGTATAAAAAGAAGAAATGCACTCCCACGTTTATGGCAGCATTGTTCACAATAGCAAAGATCTGGAAACAGCCCAAGTGTCCGTCAGAGGACGAGTAGATTAAAAAACTTTGGTACATATATACTATGGAATACTACTCAACCATAAGAAATGATGACATCGGATCATTTACAACAACATGGATGGACCTTGATAACATTATACTGAGCAAAATAAGTAAATCAGAAAAAACTAATAACTATATGATTCCATACATAGGTGGGACATAAAAATGAGACTCAGAGACATGGACAAGAGTGTGGGGGTTATGGGGTGGGGGGGAGGAGAGGGAGGGGAATGGGGGAGGGGAGGGGCACAAAGAAAACCAGTTAGAAGGTGACGAAAGACAATTGGACTTTGGGTGATGGGAATGCAGCATAAGCAAATGGCAAAATAACCTAGAGCTGTTTTCTCTGAACATATATACCCTGATTTATCAATGTCACCCCATTAAAATTAATCAAAAAAATAAATAAATAAAAAGAATTTTCTCAGGGCTAATTCAGGCAGTTAGAAGAATAGTATAGAATAAGGTTGCTAATTCTGCTTCTCAGGCCACATCCTGCAAAAGGGGCCCCAAGAAAATTGGCGATTTGTCTCTTCTGACTTTGCCAATTGGATTTTAAAAAAAATATATCATATTAAATGGCACTAAACTGAAGGCTTTCCCCCTTAAATCAGGAACAAGACAGGGTTGTCCACTCTCTCCACTCTTATTTAATGTGGTACTAGAGGTTCTCGCCAGAGCAATCAGACAAGACAAAGAAATAAAAGGCATCCATATCGGAAAAGAAAAAGTAAAGGTATCACTTTTTGCAGATGATATGATCCTATACATCGAAAACCCCAAAGAATCCACAAAAAGACTACTAGAAACAATAAGCCAATACAGTAAGGTCGCAGGATACAAAATTAACATACAGAAGTCAATAGCCTTTCTATATGCCAACAATGAAACAACTGAGAAGGAACTCAAAAGAATAATCCCCTTCACGATTGCAACAAAAAAAATAAAATACCTAGGAATAAACATAACAAAGAATGTAAAGGACTTATATAATGAAAACTATAAACCATTGTTAAGGGAAATCGAAAAAGATATAATGAGATGGAAGAATATACCTTGTTCTTGGCTAGGAAGAATAAATATAATCAAGATGGCTATATTACCCAAAGCAATATACAAATTTAATGCAATTCCCATCAAACTTCCAATGACGTTTTTTAAAGAAATAGAGCAAAAAATCATCAGATTTATATGGAACTATAAAAAACCCCGAATAGCCAAAGCAATCCTAAAGAAAAAGAATGAAGCTGGGGGCATAACAATACCTGACTTCAAACTCTATTATAGGGCCACGATAATCAAAACAGCATGGTATTGGCAGAAAAATAGACACTCAGACCAATGGAACAGAATAGAAAGTCCAGAAATAAAACCACATATATATAGTCAAATAATTTTTGATAAAGGGGCCAACAACACACAATGGAGAAAAGAAAGCCTCTTCAATAAATGGTGCTGGGAAAACTGGAAAGCCACATGCAAAAGAATGAAACTGGACTACAGTCTCTCTCCCTGTACAAAAATTAACTCAAAATGGATCAAAGATCTAAACATAAGACCTGAAACAATTAAGTACATAGAAGAAGACATAGGTACTCAACTCATGGACCTGGGTTTTAAAGAGCATTTTATGAATTTGACTCCAATGGCAAAAGAAGTGAAGGCAAAAATTAATGAATGGGACTACATCAGACTAAGAAGTTTTTGCTCAGCAAGAGAAACTGGTAACAAAATAAACAGAAAGCCAACTAAATGGGAAATGATATTTTCAAACAACAGCTCAGATAAGGGCCTAATATCCAAAATATACAAAGAACTCATAAAACTCAACAACAAACAAACAAACAATCCAATAAAAAAATGGGAAGAGGATATGAATAGACACTTCTCCCAGGAAGAAATACAAATGGCCAACAGATATATGAAAAGATGCTCATCTTCTTTAGCTATTAGAGAAATGCAAATCAAAACGGCAATGAGATACCACCTCACACCTGTTCGATTAGCTGTTATTAGCAAGTCAGGTAATAGCAAATGTTGGAGAGGCTGTGGAGAAAAAGGAACCCTCATCCACTGTTGGTGGGAATGTAAAGTAGTACAACCATTATGGAAGAAAGTATGGTGGTTCCTCAAAAAACTGAAAATAGAACTACCTTATGACCCAGCAATCCCTCTACTGGGTATATATCCCCAAAACTCAGAAACATTGATACGTAAAGACACATGCAGCCCCATGTTTATTGCAGCATTGTTCACAGTGGCCAGGACATGGAAACAACCAAAAAGCCCATCAATAGATGACTGGATAAAGAAGATGTGGCACATATACACTATGGAATACTACTCAGCCATAAGAAATGATGACATCGGAACATTTACAGCAAAATGGTGGGATCTTGATAACATGATACAAAGCGAAATAAGTAAATCAGAAAAAACCAGGAACTGTATTATTCCATACGTAGGTGGGACATAATACTGAAACTAAGAGACATTGACAAGAGTGTGGTGGTTACGGGGGGGAGGGGCACAAAGAAAACAAGATAGAAGGTGACAGAGGACAATCTGACTTTGGGTGGTGGGTATGCAACATAATTGAACGACAAGATAACCTGGACTTGTTATCTTTGAATATATGTATCCTGATTTATTGATGTCACCCCATTAAAAAAATAAAATTATAAAAAAAAAAAAAAAAAAGTCCAAAGTTAGATGACAATTAGTAAAATCATTTGGACACCTTAAAAAAAGTACTGAATCATTTGGTTAGTAGAAATAAAATATGATAAATTCCCATTGCCTGAAGATACCATGTACCATGTACCTCCTGAAAATGAAAGTATAGCTAACTTGATTCTTGAGTTCACATGAAAATGTTACAGACAGCCTATTTCAATTCTCCATGACCCCATCTCAAGGCCAAATCAATATATCTTAACTTTAAAACTAAGCACAGAAAAGAAAAAAAATGGTCCTATTTATTTGGGTTTCCAGACAAAAGGACAAAGAAAAATTGCTCCTCCCTGATCTTCTAATACTAGTCATCAAATGAGTTCTATGACCTGAGATTTTCTCCTCATGAAAACATCTAGAAAGTTATGGTTATTTCTTCACTCTTCTGGAGTTGGTATCTGACCAGGCTGACATGTTTATTTAATTGCTTGGCTAGTTCTTTGAAAGAAGTTTCAGTGTTTAACTGGATCTCAAACAGAAAGTGAGCAAGTCAGATGTGCAGGAAAGAAGTTCCACTTCCTGGTCTCCCTTGCAAGTCTTCCTACAGTGCATCCTTTTCCCAGCCCATCTGCCTGCTGCACTCCAAAGCCCTGCCCATGGGGGCAAGATTAGCTTTCCTCTGGTCTTTGTCCCCTAATTTTCTTTTTCTGAAAATTATATAACTCGGTGAACAATAAAATCAGAATCCTAACAAGACAGACATCCAAACAAGTAAAATAAGTAACTAAAAGCATACAGTCAGTTTTGGGAATTTTCTTTTGCTCTCTACTCTGAGAGAAAACTTAATACACTTTTATGTGTCTCTTTTGTCCACTTGGAAAATTATATGTAGTATTTGTGTGTGTTTCCTGTTTTCAAAATATTATATACCTAGTATTTGCCATGTACCTAGCAATTGCTACTTATAATGCAAATAACTGTGCTTGAATCTCAGTAACATATGGTGCTTAATGTTGGCCACTGGTCACCAATGCAGCAGAGTCCTAGGCTTCCTTACAAAATCAGCTCTGGGCACTGAGAGCATCATGGGGTTGGAGAGAGGGAAGGAGCTATTCTCTTCTTTCTATGACCTAGCCTCAAAAGGCATAAGGGATCCCCTCAGCCATACTCCACTGAGACACTTGGGATCCTGATTGAAGAAAAAGGATCACAACCCTCCCAAAGTCTCATGTTTTGTTGGGAGGAGTGTCAGTAATATTATAGGAATATGTGAGAAGGGATAAATACATAGGAGCAGCCAACAATGGAAAATGCAATTTCCCACAACCTTACATCTGTTAAAGAACTTAGAGTGTGCCCTCAATTTAGTCAATGCCATGAACACATCTCATGGCAGGACTCCATAGGTGGTCAGAGAAGGAAAATATTAGAGATGGCTTCTGACTAAGGATAAAGGCATTCCTCATGGAGGAAGCAGTACTGGAGTTTTACCCTGACTGGGCAGGACTTTGATTTATTTGTTCATTGAGTGCCTACTTGGTATATGCATGGTAGCATGCTAAGTGGAGATCACAACAGAAAATTCTGCTTCCAGAAGCCCAAAGCTGAAAGTGGTCCCTAGAGAGGGGATCAAGATTTCCTCAATAAAAAAAAATAGAAGACTGGATAAAGAAGATGTGGCACATATACACCATGGTATACTATTCAGCCATAAGAAATAATGACATCGGATCACTTACAACAAAATGGTGGGATCTTGATAACATTATATGGAGTGAAATAAGTAAATCAGAAAAAAACAAGAACTGCAGGATTCCACACATTTGTGGGACATAAAAACGAGACTAAGAGACAGGGACAAGCCTGACCTGTGGTGGTGCAGTGGGTAAAAGCATTGACCTGGAACGCTGAGGTCTCTGGTTCAAAACCCCAGGCTTGCCTGGTCAAGGCCCATATGGGAGTTGATGCTTCCTGCTTCTCCCTCTGTTCTTTCTCTTTCCTCTCTCTGTCTCTTTCTCTCTCTGTGTCTCCTCTCTCTAAAAAAAATGAATAAATTAAAAAAAACTGTAAAAGTAAATTTAAAAAAAGAGACATGGACAAGAGTGTGGTGGTTACGGGGGGCAGGGGGAGAGAAGGAGGGAGGGGGGAGGAGGAGGGGGGAGGGGCACAAAGAAAACTAGATAGAAGGTGACGGAGGACAATCTGACTTTGGGTGATGGGTATGCAACATAATTGAATGACAAGATAACCTGGACATGTTTTCTTTGAATATATGTACCCTGATTTATTGATGTCACCCCATTAAAATTAATGAAAATTTATTTATTTAAAAAAAATATTTCCTCAATTGTCAACTGCTCATTAACACTCTTTCCTGTCTCCTTTCACTATTATATTCCTTCCAGTGTTGCTGGAAGCTTACAGTACTGTGGAGACCATGAATTATACTTTCCTGGCTTTCCTTTAGTCTCTACTCCAACAGAGAGTAGGATCATGGGAGACATATGATTAAGGAATTTATAGACCAAGCTAGAAACTTTTGTATTACTTAAGTGAGAAAATTATGTAAAACATACTGAATCAAATAACATAGTCAATTTGCAACCATTTTTAAATCTTCAAAGAAACCAAATTCGTTGTCATGTGTAAATTCAAGGATTTAAAATACATAGAGGCAGCCCTGGCCAGATAGCTCAGTTGGTTAGAACATCGTTAGGGGTTTGATCTGCAGTCAGGGCACATATAGGAACATATCAGTGTTCCTCTCTCTCTCTCTCTCTCTCTCTTTCTCTCCCTCTCTCTAAAATTAATAAATAAATTTTTGAAAAAAAAATAGAAACAAATATTTTTATAGTTTGTTTTATTTCACTCTTTCTTATTCTCTGTCTCTCCTCATGTGATTGCACATGGCAGAGGGAGCCAAAGTTTCTACTTGATATGAGGAAGTGCACAGAACAATCTAAACGAAACTCACAGTAATTATTAATTGGACCAAAGAAACTAAAAATCTCATAGTCATGAATGTGATTTTTAAAATCCTATCAATTACTCTGTCTCTGAGCAAATAAAACTCTCAGTGATACTAGGGCATTTTATTTTAATAGCACGAAGTCTTATATTTTACTGCAGAACTACCTCCTAAAGTAGGATATGCCCCAGATTTATATATCAGCAGTTCAGCAAAGAAGTGTTCACTGTTTTATGCACACATAAAATAACTGGCTTTGGGAAATCGGATTCAATTCTAAGCCTCTTCTCTGATAACAAAAAATGAACATAATTCAACTGTTCTCATATGTATGATTAGCTTATAACTTTAGATTTATCTTTAAAGTAGATCATCAAATACCTTTACAGTTAAGAACTCTATAATTTTAGTTCTAATAAGGGATCAAGGCCTGGTTATTTAAAAACCTAGTGATTTCAAGAGGTTAAGAATTTCAGAGGGTAAAGGAAATTTTCTAGGTTGGAAAATATTTTTTAACACAGAAATAAAATGATCCTGAACTCCCATTTCTCCCTTCTGAAGTTCAAATACAATTAAATTTAGACAAACCAGCTGATCAGGTTTCAGCAGAGTCAGAGGCCTCCCCAATGTGTGAAAAACCCTGGATGGTCTGTTTTGTTATCTCCCATCTGCTTCAGAAGCAGTATTCTATGATTCTTATCAAAATTTTAGGCCCTGGCCAGTTGATTCAGTAGATAGAGAGTCAGTCCAGCATATGGACATCCCGGATTCAAATCCCAGTCAGGGCACACATAAGAAGTGACCAACTATCTGCTTCTGTTCCCCTCCCTCTCCCCCTTCTCTCTCTCCTCTCCTCTTGCAGCCAGTGGCTTAATTGGTTCCAGCTGCTGAGGATAGCTGAGTTGGTCCCAGCGCATCAGCCTCAGATACTAAAAATAGCTTGGTTGATCCAAGTGTCGATCCCAGACGGGAGTTGTCAGGTGGATTTCAGTCGGGGCACATGCAAGAGTCTGTCTCTCTATCTCCCTTCCTCTCACTTAAACAATCATTTTTTTAAGTATAGAATGATTTCCAGGTGTGGCCTAAGAAGCCCAAGAAAGCTACATATTTATTCACATAATGATATTTAAGGTAAAACCACACTATCAAAGGAATATAAGGATCTACAATAAAATTAGCTAATAACCCTAAAATATTAGATGGAAATGAACCACCAACAGTGATAAAACTCACTTGCCATGTAAATTCTAGTGGGAGAAAGTAGGGAGAGAAAAATGGCGCGCATCTGAGTGCTCTGAGAACACAAGAATCCAAAATCACCAAGAATAACTCCCTAAGTATAGCCAACAAGACTGTCAGAGGATCTGCAAATTCTGATTCACAGGTGAGAACAAGGGGCCTGTAGAAAGTCCAGGAGGTGCTGGAATCATCTCAGTCTTGGGAATTTTCAAAACTTGAAATCCTGAACTCACCTCTAGAACAAACCTCTTCCAAAGGAGAAATTGATGAGAATAGAATCCTTAATTGAGCAGGACAAGGCCTTGGGTAAAGAAAAGTCCATATAAACATGAGGAAAAATAGCAGAGGAAAAAAAAAAGAAAAGAAAAATATCAGAAGACAGAGCTCAGAAAATAGGCCACATTTTATCATTTCATAAAAACAACAGAATACAACACTCTAGAGCTACGAAGCTAGAAGAGACATCCTGGCCCACCCTTGCCTCCTACAAGGAGTATAAAAAAATAAATTTCACTTGAAAATGAGCAACAGAAAAGAATCATGGTCAATGTTGTTATTACCAAAGGAGGAGGAAGAGAGGAGAAAGGAAGGACTAGAGGAAGGAAGGATTGGAAGAAGGAAGGAAGGAAAGAAGGAAGGGAGGGAGGGAGGGAGGGAGGGAGGGAGGGAGGGAGGGAGGGAGGGAGGAAGGAAAAGTAGATGGAAAGATATCCTTACAAACAATGAAAGCACACCAGAAAAACATGCCCACAGAGCAAATAAGTAATGTTAACTGATATTTTAACATGAACTAAAACAAATAACATAATTGTAGAAAATATTAAATAATAACATAAATCAGAATTAGAAAAAGAAATAAAGTGATTGGAGAAAAGAAATATTTCAAAAAGCTGATGGAACCTGGAAAAGAATTCAAAATAAAGAAATATCATGAAAACCTAAATAAACACATACAAAATGCC
Organism: Saccopteryx bilineata; assembly: GCF_036850765.1. Classification (NCBI taxonomy): domain Eukaryota; kingdom Metazoa; phylum Chordata; class Mammalia; order Chiroptera; family Emballonuridae; genus Saccopteryx; species Saccopteryx bilineata. The sequence continues at coordinate 58,819,935 of NC_089492.1, forward strand.
ATAAAAAGAGTTATAAGATTGAAAGAAGAAATATTTTTAAACCCCAAAAAATGTAAATTTTGAGGGCAGAGAAAAGATCCAGTATACATATAGGAGTCCCCAGAGAAATAAGCAAAGTAATAAAGAAACAAATAAATATATAATTGAAGAAAAATTTTCTGAATTAAAAAAAAAGACATGAACATACCGTGTATACTTGAAAAAATAGACAAAGAATTGTCAATATTGAGACATATTCCAGGACCAAAATAAAGGCTAGAAGACAATGGAATGATATGTTTAAAATATTAAAAAGAAAAAGAAAAAATGCAAGCCAACAATTTTATATTCTGCTAAACTGAACTTCAACTTTAAGAACCATAGACTAATGGTTCTGAATTAGAGAAACATAATTCAAATAAGTCCTTCTTAAGAATGTACATCGGAACATTTACAGCAAAATGGTGGGATTTTGATAACATGATACGAAGCGAAATAAGTAAATCAGAAAAAAACAGGAACTGTATTATTCCATACGTAGGTGGGACATAATAGTGAAACTAAGAGACATTGATAAGAGTGTGGTGGTTACGGGGGGGAGAGAGGAATGGGAGAGGGATAGGGGGTGGGGAGGGGCACAAAGAAAACAAGATAGAAGGTGACAGAGGACAATCTGACTTTGGGTGGTGGGTATACAACATAATTGAACGACAAGATAACCTGGACTTGTTATCTTTGAATATATGTATCCTGATTTTTTTATGTCACCCCATTAAAAAAATAAAATTATTAAAAAAAAAAAGAATGTACTAGAAAATTGACAGACCAGTTTGTGGTGCAGTGGATAGAGCACTAGACTGGGATGCGGAGGATCCAGGTTTGAAACCCCAAGGTCACCAACTTGAGCACAAGGTCACTGGCTTGAGGAAGGGGTCACTCAGTCTGCTGTAGCCCCCGGACAGGGCACATACGAGAAAGCAATCAATGAACAATTAAGGTGCCGCAACGAAGAATTGATGCTTTTTATCTCTCTCCCTTCCTGTCTGTCTGTTCTTCTCTGTCCCTCTCTCTGCCTCTATCACAAAAATAAAATAAAATAAGAAAAAATTTAAATAGTTGCCTATACAATGAAGGATAAAATAGGAGGGGAGGGACTATAAATTAGTTATTTTTAAAATATATTTTGCTTGTAGCTTTGATTGTGGAACTATATAAATATTTCATATAACCTTAAAGAAAAAATAAAAATTTAGAAAGAGTCTCCAGAGTTCCACATTTGGGATAAAAGCATCATCCCAATTCCCAGGGAAACAAAAGACCTCATGGAACCTCTTTTTAAAACCAACCTTTTAAGCTCTGGGAACATCCTGAGATCATACATCAAATAAAGAATAATTTATTCAAGAAAATACACTAAAACTGATAGGAACAATAAGAATGTACGATTGAACTGTAAACCACTCTTCCTCCACCAGCTAAGTATGATAGAAGTTGCACCCAGGGCAGGTGTGGCCAAGAAGGCAGGTTTTCCTCTCTTTATAGCTCTCAATCAAGGATTACAGTATTTCACTGGGAGAAGCAGTCTCAAGCATTTCCCATCTCCAACAACTATAAGATGAAGAAGCTAAATTCCTGTTGAGAACAGTTGAGAGGTCAGAGCTCCCTTCTTCTACCTAGTCTCTACCCTAACATAGCTCACAAAAACTGCTGGAGCCCTGATCACCCACACCCCAGCTCACTTGTACAGGAGAAGTTCCAATCCAGGAGAGGCAAACTCAGAAGACAAGGTTACCAACATGTTCAGCACCTAGAGTATGATTCAGAGAGTTTCACCAAGGGAAGAGGAGTTCATGAAAAATCGAGTTCCAAAGCTCTTTCAGAAGGAACTTGACTTTATTTGAAATAGATTGTGGGGATGTTCAAGAGTAGCAGTATTCTCCAAATCAGTAATTCCTCTCAATTAAGAACAACAAGTTAAACTATAAGCCAGCTACTTCATCAGAGAACCAGGGAAAGATACAGCTGAACAGAGCCTTCCTTCATAGCAATAACCAGAGGGCAAGGGGGAGTGAAGTTTGGGGAAGGGGAGGCAAAGTGGGGAGATGAGTGTGAAAAGAGATTTGCATGGAGCATGTAGAAGACACTATGCAGTGTGTAGATGGCATTATATTTATTGGGACACTTGAAACCATGTCAACACAATAAATTGAAAAAAAAATGTTAAAGTCTTACTTGAATCATCAAACGTCAAAGACTACCTCTGTGAACTTAATTGGCTCAGACTGTTGAATTATTATTATTTTTTTTTTCATTTTTCTGAAGCTGGAAACAGGGAGAGACAGTCAGACAGACTCCCGCATGCGCCCGACCGGGATCCACCCGGCACGCCCACCAGGGGGCGTCGCTCTGCCCACCAGGGGGCGATGCTCTGCCCATCCTGGGCGTCGCCATGTTGCGACCAAAGCCACTCTAGCGCCTGAGGCAGAGGCCACAGAGCCATCCCCAGCGCCCGGGCCATCTTTGCTCCAATGGAGCCTTGGCTGCGGGAGGGGAAGGGAGAGACAGGGAGGAAAGCGCGGCGGAGGGGTGGAGAAGCAAATGGGCGCTTCTCCTGTGTGCCCTGGCCGGGAATCGAACCCGGGTCCTCCGCACGCTAGGCCGACGCTCTACCGCTGAGCCAACCGGCCAGGGCTGTTGAATTATTTTTGCCCTAGAATATTGTCAAAAACAATAGAGAAATCCATTGTTCATTAATGGAGCTAACAGCTCGAGTATAATATCAAATGAGGCAGGCAGTTTAGCAGAGAGATCAGAGGAGGAGATGTCCAACAAGAATCCTGGTAAAACAAACAAACAAACAAAAAAACACTGTCATCCTAAGGCTGTGTCCTCTGTGGAGCTGCTTAACACTATGGAGGAAATAGTGTTAAATCATAAAACTAATAAACAAGCAAATAACAACAGAAACAAGCCCCAAAGAAAGGGTAAGGTAATCGGTACCTGGAATTGCTACAATATATATTACCTAAAATATCCAGTTTTCAACAACAAAAAATATTATATGACATGCAAAGAAACAAGAACATGTGAGTCATACATGGGGAAAAGAGGAGGCAACAGAAGTTGCCTATTAAGGGGAGCTAAATGTCAGTTTTAATAAAGACTTCAAAATAGCTGTATGTTCAAAGAACTAAAGAAAACTACAAACAAAGTAAATTAGCGTATGTAGACAATTTCTCATCAAATAGAAAATATCAATAGAGATATAAATTAGTTTTAAAAAAACTAAATAAAAAATATGGAGTTAAAAAGTATAATAACCAAAATAAAAAATTCATTAGAGAGACTGAGAGGTAGATTTGAACTGGCAGAAGAAAGAATCTGTGACCTTGAATATAAATTAGTAGAAATTATGCAATCCAAAAAATAAAGAGAAAAAAATTGAAAAACAGTGAATAATTGGTCATCTTATGCCAACATATATGTAATTAGAGTACCAGATGGAGAAAAGGAGTAGAAAAATTGTTTGAAAATACAATGGCTGAAAACTTCTCAAATTTATTTAAAAATGTTAATCTACACATCTAAAAAGCGCAATAAATTTAAAGTAAGATAAATTCAGAGAGAGCCACACCAAGACAAGACATACTAAATGTGCTAAAAGACAAATTCCAACAGAAGACCTGAAAGTAACAGGAGAAAAATGACTCATTTTGTACAAGGTAACTCCAATGAAATTAACAGCTGACTTTTCCTAAGCAATAATGTAGACAAGAAGGCAGTGGGATGTCACTTCCAGAAGACATTTCCAGATAAAGAAACTGTTGTTAGCACACTCATCTTACAAAAATATTAAATCAATTTCTTTGGGCCAACACCAAATAACTCCAAGTAGTTCCAGTAAAGATAATTATATTATTTAAAAGATGATATAAATGTTTATTTCCATTCCTGACATATACTCAAGAGAAATGAAACCACATGTGCACACAAAAACTTGTATATAAATGTTCACAACAGCAGTATTTATAATAGTCAAAAAGTGATTACAACCCTTAAAATGACCATCAATTAATTAATGGATAAATAAAATGGAATTTATTGGGAAATTTGAAAAAATAAATTACTAATATATGTTACTTCTGAGCTCAAACACACAAGCATGGGGGAACCCCTCCTCAGAGTTCTGAGTCCCACTACATGAGCTTGGAAAACACCAGCACCAGGGCTTGCTCTCCCTGGTCTGAGATTCAGCTGCTCAGAGTTTCTCCTTAGTCTTCTGAATGTTAATAAATCTAACCTAGGTAGTGTTGCTTCTTCCTGAAATTGTTACTCTGTGATACCTGAAAGTTTCTGTTTACTTTTCCAGTTACATGTTCACAATTCCTTATATAATTCTCTGAGCTAGAGGTTTCTATCTGGAGTTAACTAACTTATCACCTGTGAAGTTGTCTTGCCAAAAATATCAAACAAAAATCCATGGGAGGTTTGGAATGGTATGGGTGCCAACTTGGACTTGGAGAACATGTTAAGGACACTACTCTTTTATGGATTCTTTTATTTTTTTATTAAATTTAATGCAGTGACATTGATAAATCAGGGTACATATGTTGAGAGAAAATATCTCTACATTATTTTGACATTTGATTGTGCTGTATACCCCTCCCGCAAAGTTAAATTGTCTTCTGTCACCTTCTATCTGGTTTTCTTTGTGCCCCTCCCTTCCCCTAACCACTCTCTCCTTCTTCACCCCATCCCCCCTCCCCCAACCCCCCCGCCCCTGTTGCCATCACATTCTTGTTCATGTCTCTGAGTCTCATTTTTATGTCCCTTCTATGTATGGATTCATCTCAGTTTTTTTTCTGATTTACTTATTTCACTCCGTATAATGTTATCAAGGTCCATCCATGTTATTGTAAATGATCCGATGTCATCATTTCTTATGGCTGAGTAGTATTCCATAGTATATATGTACCAAAGTTTTTTAATCCACTCATCTCTGATGGACACTTGGGCTGTTTCCAGATCTTCGCTATTGTGAACAATGCTGCCACAAACATGCGGGTGCATTTCTCCTTTTCGAGCCGTTCTATGGTGTCCTTGGGGTATATTCCTAAAAGTGGGATAGCTGGGTCAAAAGGCAGTTCGATTTTCAGTTTTTTGAGGAATCTCCATACTGTTTTCCACAGTGGCTGCACCAGTCTGCATTCCCACCAGCAGTGCAGGAGGGTTCCCTTTTCTCCACATCCTCGCCAGCACTTATTCTGTGTTGTTTTGTTGATAAGCGCCATTCTGACTGGTGTAAGGTGATATCTCATTGTGGTTTTAATTTGCATTTCTCTAATGATTAGTGATGTTGAGCATTTTTTCATATGCCTATTGGCCATCTGTATGTCCTCTTTGGAGAAGTGTCTATTCATCTCTTTTGCCCATTTTTGGATTGGGTTGTTTGTCTTCCTGGTGTTGAGTTTTACAAGTTCTTTATAAATTTTGGTTATTAACCCCTTATCAGACGTATTGTCAAATATGTTCTCCCATTGTGTAGTTTGTCTTTTTATTCTGTTCTTGTTGTCTTTAGCTGTGCAAAAGCTTTTTAGTTTGATATAGTCCCATTTGTTTATCCTGTCTTTTATTTCACTTCCCCGTGGAGATAAATCAGCAAATATATTGCTCCGAGAGATGTCGGAGAGCTTACTGCCTATGTTTTCTTCTAAGATGCTTATAGTTTCACGGCCTACATTCAAGTCTTTTATCCATTTTGAGTTTATTTTTGTGAGTGGTGTAAGCTGGTGATCTAGTTTCATTTTTTTGCAGGTAGCTGTCCAATTTTCCCAACACCATTTGTTAAAGAGGCTGTCTTTACTCCATTGTATTTCCTTACCTCCTTTGTCAAATATCAGTTGTCCATAGAACTGTGGGTTTATTTCTGGGTTCTCTGTTCTGTTCCATTGATCTATATGCCTGTTCTTATGCCAGTACCAGGCTGTTTTGAGTACAATGGCTTTGTAGTATAACTTGATATCAGGAAGTGTGATACCTCCCACTTTATTCTTCTTTTTTAAGATTGCTGAGGCTATTCGTGTCCTTTTTTGGTTCCATATAAATTTTTGGAATATGTGTTCTATATCTTTGAAGTATGTCATTGGTATTTTAATTGGTATTGCATTGAATTTATAAATTGCTTTGGGTAATATAGACATTTTAATGATGTTTATTCTTCCTAACCATGAGCACGGTATATGCTTCCACTTGTTTGTATCTTCCTTGATTTCTTTTATCAATGTTTTGTAATTTTCCAAGTACAAGTCTTTAGTCTCCTTGGTTAAGTTTACTCCTAGGTACTTTATTTTTTTGGTTGTAATTGTGAAGGGGATTGTTTCCTTAATTTCTCTTTCTGACTGTTCATTGTTGGTGTATAAAAATGCTCCTGATTTCTGAGTATTGATTTTATATCCTGCCACTTTGCTGAATTTATTTATCAGGTCCAGTAGTTTTTTGACTGAGACTTTAGGGTTTTCTATATACAATATCATATCATCTGCAAATCATGATAGTTTTACTTCTTCTTTTCCAACTTGAATGCCTTTTATTTCTTCTTCTTGTCTGATTGCTGTGGCTAGGACTTCCAGGACTATGTTAAATAAGAGTGGTGAAAGGGGGCACCTCTGCCTTGTTCCTGATCTTAAGGGTATTGCTTTTAATTTTTTCCCATTGAGTATGATGTTGGCTGTGGGTTTCTCATAGATGGCTTTTATCATGTTGAGGTATGTTCCCTGTATTCCCACTTTGCTGAGAGTTTTGATCATGAATGGGTGCTGGATTTTATCAAATGCTTTTTCTGCAACTATTGAAATTATCATATGGTTTTTCTCTTTGTTTATGTGATGAATCACATTGATTGATTTACGAATATTGTACCAGCCTTGCCTCCCCAGAATAAATCCCACTTGATCATGGTGTATGATTTTTTCCATATATTGTTGGATCCGGTTTGCTAATATTTTGTTGAGGATTTTAGCATCTATATTCATCAGAGATATTGGCCTATAATTTTCTTTCTTTGTGTTGTCTTTGCCTGGTTTTGGAATCAGAATTATGTTCGCCTCATAAAAGGAGTTTGGAAGTCTTCCTTCCTCTTGAATTTTTTGAAATAGTTTGAGAAGGATAGGAGTTAGTTCTTCTTTGAATATTTGGTAGAATTCCTTTGTGAAGCCATCGGGCCCCGGACTTTTCTTTGTTGGGAGTTTTTTGATAACTGTTTCGATCTCCTTTGGTGTAATCGGTCTGTTTAAGTTTTCTGATTCTTCCAGATTGAGTTTTGGAAGATTGTATGTTTCAAGGAATTTGTCCATTTCATCTAGGTTGTCTAGTTTTTTGGCATACAGTTCTTCATAGTATTTTCTTACAATATTTTGTATTTCTGTTGTGTCAGTTGTTATTTCTCCTCTCTCATTTCTAATTTTATTTATTTGAGTCCTCTCTCTCTTTTTCTTGGTGAGTCTACTTAAAGGTTCATCAATCTTGTTTACCTTTTCAAAGAACCAGCTCCTAGTTTTATTAATCCTCTGTATTGTTTCTTTAGCCTCTATGTCATTTATTTCTGCTCTGATCTTTATTATTTCCTTCCTTCTACTACATTTGGGCTTTACTTGCTGTTCTTTTTCTAATTCTTTTAGATGCAGGGTTAAATTGTTTATTTGAGCTTTTTCTAGCTTCTGAAATTGTGCTATGAACTTCCCTCTCAGCACTGCTTTCGCTGTGTCCCATAAATTTTGAGTTGTTGTATGCTCGTTGTCATTCATTTCTAGGAATTTCTTTATTTCTTCTTTGATCTCATTCTTAATCCATTCATTATTTAACACCCTGCTATTTAGTTTCCATGTGTTTGAGAATTTTTGAGCTTTTCTGCTATGATTCATTTCTAGTTTCATGCCGTTGTGATCGGAGAAAGTGCTTGATATGATTTCAGTCTTCTTAAATTTGTTGAGAGCACTTTTGTGCCCTAACATGTGGTCTATCCTAGAGAATGTACCATGAGCACTTGAAAAGAATGTATATTCTGCTGCTTTAGGGTGAAAGGTTCTGAAGATATCTATTAAATCGAGTTGATCTAGTGTTTCCAATAAGTCTGCTGTTTCTTTGTTAATTTTCTTTCTTGAGGATCTATCTAGTGATGTTAGTGGGGTATTGAAATCCCCTACTATTATAGTATTGCTGTTGATCTCGCCCTTTAAATCCATCAAAGTCTGTTTTATATATTTGGGTGCTCCTATATTAGGTGCATAGATATTTATAATAGTTATATCTTCCTGTTGGATTACTCCCTTTATCATTATGTAGTGGCCTTCTTTATCTCTTACTATATCCTTTGTTTTAAAGTCCAATTTGTCTGATATAAGTATTGCTACCCCAGCTTTTTTTTCATTTCCGTTTGCATGAAACGTTTTTTTCCATCCTTTTACCTTCAATCTGTGTGTGTCTTTTGTTCTAAGGTGTGTCTCTTGTAGACAACATATGTATGGGTCCTGTTTTCTTATCCACGCAGCTACCCTATGTCTTTTGATTGGATCATTTAATCCATTTACATTTAAGGTTATTATTGATATGTAGTTGTTTATTGCCATTTTCTTCTTTAAAGGTGTATTCCTTTTTTTTTTTTTTCTGTATTCTTTTCCCACTTTATCTGTTTACACCAGGCCCCTTAATATTTCCTGCAGCATTGGTTTGGTTGTAATGAATTCCTTGAGTTGTTTTTTGTCTGAGAAGCTTTTTATTTCTCCTTCAATTTTAAACGATAGCCTTGCTGGATAAAGTAGTCTTGGTTGTAGGTTCTTGTTCTGCATTACTTTGAATATTTCTTGCCATTCCCTTCTGGCCTCAAGTGTTTCTGTTGAGAAGTCAGATGTCATCCTTATGGGGGCTCCTTTGTAGGTGATAACTTTTTTTTCTCTTGCAGCTTTTAATATTTTCTCTTTATCGCTTAGCTTTGGTATTTTAATTATGATGTGTCTTGGTGTAGGTGTCTTTGGGTTTCTCTTTAATGGAGTCCTCTGTGCTTCTTGGATTTGTGAGAGTTTCTCTTGCATTAATTTAGGGAAGTTTTCAGCTATGATATGATTGAACAAAGTCTCTATCCCTTGTTCTTTTTCTTCTTCTTCAGGAACCCCTATGATGCGGATGTTATTTCTCTTCATGTTGTCACAGAGCTCTCTAAGAGTTTCCTCTGACCTTTTGAGTCTTTTTTCTCTTTTCTTCTCTGCTTTCATGCCTTCATTCGGGTTGTCTTCTAACTCAATGATTCGATCCTCTGCTCTATCTATCCTGTTTTTAATTCCTTCCATTGTGGTCTTTATTTCTGATATTGTATTTGTCGTCTCCAACTGATTCTTTTTTATACTTGCTATTTCTTTATTTAGGTTTTCAAACTGCCCCTCCATTGTTGTTCTAAGATCCCTAAGCATCCTTACAATCATTATTTTGAACTCCGCATCTGGAAGTTTGATTATTTCCATATCACTCAGTTCATCTCTCGAAGGTGTCTCTTGTGGTTTCATTTGGATTGCACTCCTTTGTCTTCTCATCTTCTTTTTTTTTTATTTGTAGAGTTGGTTGAGTCTAGGCTTGGTGTTGTCTGCCTCCAGTTTTCAGTTGTGTTATTTTTAGGTCTTCGTGGGTTGGTATCAGCTATTATTTGTAATCCACTTTTGGATTTGGGCAGCTTTGAAGTCTTGATTTGTTTGTTTTCTTAACAGGTGATAGTCTTGTTAACTGATCTCAGCAGGGTGCTTCCTTGAAACTGTATCCAGGAATGCTGTGGGTGTAACCTGAGACGCTGAAGGTCTCTTCCACCAACTAATCTCACTGGGGGCAGGGTTTTTTCTCAGCTTCAGTAGGGGGAGGTGTATCTCAGATCTCCATGGAGACCTGAGTTACTGCCCCTCCTCCCCACTTCTTGTTTTCAGCTGTGTCTTGTTGTGCTGATTGGAGCTGGATAGATGTCCGGAGATCTCTGATCCAGAAGCACTTCAGCTCTGTTTTGTGAAAGGTTCAGTCCCTCCCCCAGCTATGGCCGCCTCCAGCACAAATGAGTCAGCTTTTTTATTTTGTTTCTTGCATACCTTAGCCCCTCACAGTCTGTCCCTCTCCCTGTCTTTTCCACTTGGGAGATAAGCTGGTCTTTTCAACCCACCTTGCTCCCTGGTCGCCAGGTAAGTGGCTGTGAGCAGTAGTTTCTGCTCTTTTTCCTCTGTGAAATCCTCTCTGGGCTCTCAGCCTCACCCCCCTCCTTCCATTCCTGTAAGCAGAGGAGATTCAGGCACTCCTTACCAGGATTATTTTGGCTTCCTCTTTGCTCCTTGGTTTTTGAGAGCTGTTCTTGCAGTTCAGTGTTGATTTTTCATGCTGATTTTTTCTAAATTGATTTGTATTCCAGTTTGGTGTTGAGAGCTGGGCGTCTGTGCATCTGCCTACTCCGCTGCCATCTTCTCTCTCCTCTTTTATGGATTCTTGCTGTATTGGCCAAGAGTTTGCTTAAAGGCCTTAATCACTGTAAAAAAAAAATTAGAAGACTGGATAAAGAAGATGTGGCACATATACACTATGGAATACTACTCAGCCATAAGAAATTATGACATTGGATCATTTACAACAAAATGGTGGAATCTTGATAACATTATATGGAATAAAATAAGTAAATCAGAGAAAAAACAAGAACTGCATGATTCCATACATTGGTGGGACATAAAAACGAGACCAAGAGACATGGACAAAAGTGTGGTGGTAACGGGGGGGGGGGGGGAGAGGAGGGAGAGGGGGAGGAGGAGGGGGAGGGGCACAAAGAAAACTAGATAGAAGGTTACGGAGGACAATCTGACTTTGAGTGACGGGTATGCAACATAATTAAATGACAAGATAACCTGGACATGTTTTCTTTGAATATATGTACCCTGATTTATTGATGTCACCCCATTAAAATTAATAAAAATTTCAACACTACCTGTAAAGCTCTCTCAATATACTGAATCTGAATCTGATCAAGCTTCTAGATATCAACTTATGAGAAATACAATAAGCAGAGGAATATGTAACTCACACCACAGGAATGAAATCAGCAAAAGCCAGACTGGAAAAATTATAAAAGTGACTCAAAAACAACAAGTTGCTAAGGAACAAAAAATAACTTACAAACAAAGGTTGTCCTGACTCTAAAGGGACAACTCAGGAAATGTTCATGCTTACTGACAGATTAATTGATCTTCTTAAAGAATAACTATATTTCTTGAAAAAAATATGGCAGCGAAAGTACAAAGTAGCAATTGGAGGGAATAACCCTCTGGTAGACAGATAATGATCCCCTAAAGCTGTGACTTAGTCTGCAGAAACTGTATGTATACTATGTTACATAGCAAGAGGGAATTAAGGTTGCACATGGACTTATGGGTGCTAATCAACAGCTCTTAAAATGGGGAAATTACCCTGGATTATCTAGATGGGCTTAATGTAATCACAAAGATTTTATAAGTAAAGTGGGAGGCATAAAAGGAGAATCAGAAAAAGGAGAGAAAGCGAAGGTTAGATGATGAACTTTTTGGCCTTAGAAATGAACAGGGGCCACAAGCCAAGAAATGTGGGCAGTCCTTAAAAACTGGACCAGTCAAGGAAATGAATTCTCCACCACAGCCTCCAGAGGGAATGAAGACCTGCCAACACTCTGGTGTTAACCCCATGGGACTTATTTCAGACTACTGACCTTTTCAAAAGCTGTGGAATGATATTTGAGTTATTTCAAGCCACTGTATTTGTAGTAATTTGTTACAGCTACAATAGGAAGCAACTACAAACCCAAAGGGGCAAAGATGGAATTGGGAGGAAAAAAAGATAATAAAAGAAAGATCAATCTTAGGAACCAAAATACATGACCCTGCAGCACTCTCCATTACATAACTTTGTTTCCACAACTTTTTCTCATCTAACTAGCATATCTTTGTGGTCAGAACTGAGGGTCACTAGTGTTTATATCATCAAAGCCTTACCATAGGTACTTTGCACCCTAACAAATGTTTATGGAAGGAGGTTGAAAGGAATGGAATTAAAAAGATCGAGAACACTAAATTTAGTTTGACTCCACAGAATACAGGTCTAAAAACCAGGGCATACTACTTTACTGCAGTATCTAAATGCAATAAATTCACTTTTACTATAGACTAGCACTCTGTGCACACACAATCACAACCCTCACACTAGAAAACACATGGCACGCCAGCTGTCTAATCCCGCTGGCTACATCTGAACTGGATCTTGAGTTAGCAGGCACACCAAAGTGCTGACTGATGGTGTTCAGGGGTAATACAGATAATATCTTTGACACACCTCTCTACAGGACAGATCTAATTTTTAAAAAATGCTTTTTTCTTTGAATACTATTGCAGTATGCCAAATGATGTATTTTAAGTTACAGATAATGTCATTTTTAAGAAAATATAGAGCATGTTGAGATTATAAAAGTGACAGTTGAATACCAAAGCATCAAGGGAGTTAAAACGGATTTAGAAATGGGGCTGCCACACAGACATAATAGACGACAAGTAATTACCCAACATAATTAAGAGCAATATGCTTCAACATGTTGGACTATAACTGAAAATATAACTTATAAGGGTTGACAACTGGAAAAACTTATAACACAAGCTTGCTGCCAGAACACCAGAGTAATAGTCTCTGCTATCTCAGGATTCAGTTTGGTTTGAGATCCATGAGACAGTATTTTTAATCCAGAAAGCACGAACACTTTCAACAAAACAAACAAGAAAATGACTCACAGCCTTGCAGTGTGTTCGGGGCAACTCAGCGTAGGTGAGCCTCTGACTGCAAAAGCTGAGTCAGGGCCGAATTGCTTCCTTACACAGCACAGTAACAGCAAGTCAAAATCATATCCTGTAATAAGCTCCTTAGTTGCTTTATATGACATTCACTTCTGCATGCACAGTGTAACCTTCTGGGGGATGAAAGTAGAACTTCTTGAATGTCTGAACGCACAAACAATATTCTGAGGACTTTAACTAGAAAAGCATCTTCATACACAGAAACGCTGAGCTACACCAAGCAGCTGGCACTGCTGTGCAGAAGCGTGAGGCTTGGCTGCTGAAGCCGAGAGCCAGTCAGGTCCTAGACAACTGAGGGACAGCTTGGGCCAGCACACCTCGCAGACAGGGCAGCAGCAACAATGGACCACAGATCCACATGGAGAGCTTGGAAGAACCCCACTCATGGAGGGTCAGGACACAGCCATTTACGTGGAGCTCAATGATGATTTTGAAGAAAAGCCTACTTCCCATGTGCCAGTCTGCCACTTGGAACAGTCCATAGAGGGCATATATTTGCAGCTAAGGGCCAAGACTTAGTTTTATTGATGAGGAAAAGGTACTGGCTAGAGTCAGGTCAAAAGGGAACAGGAAGTTGAGAGCTGTGTACCCCCCTCCTTCCTCCCTGAGCAGAGGGTATGTCAGCTGCTGCTCTTGGACCCCAGGGCCCCTAGACCCACACACTTGCCTCTGTGGCTTCGATGAGACCTGTATAACCCTCCGCCCCACTCCATCGCTCACCCTGAAGAGACCCACTGTGCCTTCCATCATCAAGTACATAGTCATGTTCAACCTCTTCTCCCTGCTTCCCAGTTAAGGATGTTTTGTTTTATCATTTAAAAAATTATACTTAAAAATTATGTAGTGTTCCCAGAGCCCAGAAGTTTTAAAAGATTTGGAAGAATGCAGGAGGCAGGAAGACAGACAGGAAGAAAGAGTGCAGTTGAAGGAGCAAGGCTCAGGGCTGTGAGTGCCATCAGCTTCAGTCAGAAAACTCCACTGCTGTCTAGTTTATGAATTAGGGCTCCGTGTAACATTCCTATTTTGAAAAAAGAGAAAGTCCAAAACTCACTGGCCTGAAGAATAGAAGTTTTTGTTATGGAAGTAGAGGTAAGCCTGACCAGGGGTGGCATAGTGGATAGGGCATCGACCTGGGACACTGAGGTTGCTGGTTCAAAACCCAAGGTTACCAGCTTGAGCACAGGATCATCAACATGATCCCAAGGTCACCGGCTTGAGTCCAAGGTTGCTGGCTAAAGCAAGGGGTTGCTGACTCAATTTGAACCCCAGGTCACCTGTCCGATCCCCAATCAAGGCACGTACAAGAAGCGATCAATGCATAACTGAAGCAACTATGAATTGATGCTTCTCACTCTCTTCCTCCCAATCTCTCTCCTTTCTTGTCTCTGTCTCAAAAAATAAAATAAAATAAGTAGAGGCAATAAGAAATTTACAGCTAGTGATGTTAAGGGAGAAAACTAACTCTGATGTTTGCCTACACTCCCATTGATTTAATTTCACTCCCTCTGAGCCAACTTGTGAGTCCTGCTTACCAGAATAGCTGTCTCATTTTACACCATATAATAACACACACCATACACAAACATACTGGTTTACATAACTATCTTATATGCCAGAAACACCCAGGGTTGCTATCTCAGTGTGTATATTGTTGCTAGATTCAGGTCATCCCTTTTAGCTTCCCATGCAGGTTGATAAGCTAAGACCTTCTGTATTATTGCAACTTGGTAAAATGAGCTTCAGCTTCTCCTGGTCATTAACAGACAAACTACAATAACTCTAACTCCCTATCAGGTCTCTGGTTTCTCTGTGGACCATGCCCCCTGAACAACCGATTTCAATCTAAAAATTGTATCTTCTAATTCTGGCCTTGAATGCATTGCAGAATAATACATGTTACGCTTGGTCTTCCCTCCTTCCCCTGGACGTGGCTTTTCTAGTCCCCGTGCACAGCCTGACCATCTGCACCTTCTTCATGGCTGCACCGGGATCCATCCCCATTGACGAGACATGCCCAAGCGTTAGCTGTACTCCCTGCATCATCTATTGCGCTTTGTGCCAACCTCAGTTCTCAACTCAGCAGTCTACACAGGTCTGAGAAAAATTGTATTCACACTGAAAACGTTAGTTAGCAACAGAGATTTTTCTGAAGATTTCACAGGAGTAATGAAAGAGAAAGATCAAATCCCACACTGCAAAATAAACTACTTTAACATTCTAAACAGCTCTATCTCCAAAGTTCAATCCTCCCACCAGGACACCCCTGAGGGCAATTTTTCTCCACCTGTCCCCTCCTCGGGACCCTCCCACCAGGTCACCCCTGAGGGCAATTTTTCTCCACCTGTCCCCTCCTCGGGGCCCTCCCACCTCACTAGTGGAGAAAGCCATCCTAGCCTCATCTCTTTATTCTCCCTTCAGGCATAATCTTCACAATATTTAGAAAACTAAAGGCTTTTTGGAGCCCAGAACAAACCCTCCCCATCCCATATAAACTGTGGGGATTACAAATTACTTTTTAAAAGTCAGCCTTTGGGATAAGATATGACATTGAATTTTAATATGATATTTTTAGAGACGTGATATGAATACTGAGGCATCTAAATCCCATGTAATGGTACAATTAATACCTTTGTACTATATCAAATACATAAATGTTGTCTTATTAAGATAAACCTATTACAGGTGCCTGCAGGGCATTCCTGACAAATTACAGTTATAAAAGATTTGTTAACTGCACAGTTAGATAGAATTTTAGAGACAATATATTTCTAATATCCCACTGTTAGATTTTTTTCTTCAAATAACACTCAATGATTTCCATTATTTAAATAATAATGACACATCAGAGTGTTTCATTGTCACAGTCAGAGCACTGAAAGAAGCCCGAGAGGTTACAGAATGACTGCATTGCTTTACTTTCAGACTAGTAGTCACTTGAATGGTCCAAACAGGTAACAGTTGCCTTCCAAGGCATCCCAAGGATGAGGTTCCGTAGTCTCCCTCAGTGTCCCAAAGAGTCACTGCATTAGCTCTGTTGTCACTAGAGAAAACAGTCTGGGGCTCTCATTAGAGAAAGCCTGGCTTCCTGGAGCACTCAGCAATGGTGACAACAGGTATATATGTTCAGGTACAGGTGTAGAAGCATCCCAGGCTTTGAATGTGCTAGACTTTGTGTCAGAGGAATGAGTAACCAGAAGGGCAATCACCAGAAATGTAAAAATAAAACCATAGCATTAAATTTCAATGACAACTTAATTACTTTCTCTGAGGAGAACCAGCTGAGACCATCAGAAAGCAAGTGATATAATAACTCAGCAAGAACCTTAACGTGTCAGATGTTAAAAAATATCTAGTAGACATGCTCAACCCCTGCCCACTGCCCACTGGAGTTAAAATTAAGATATGTGCCCTAGTCCTTTTAATGGCCTCAGGGACTCATTTACAAATGATTTCAAATAAACAGATTCCTTTTCTGAAAAGTCGGACTTCGGGCACTGCTTATAGAACATCTATACGCCCTACACTTCAAGTTGCTAGAATTGTAAGGATTCTCAACAGTTTACATATCACACAGCAAAATGAGTTGGCAAATTGAATTACAAATAATGAAAGCCAGAACTGGACTGACCTCATACTGAGGAACATTATGGTCCGTGTGTTTGGCCAATGTCGTTCTCAAATGCAAAGTCAGAAGTGCATCCTTCTCAGATCTGCATGTGATTTTGATTGGTGGCTCAAACAGGTCCTGGGATATGGGTTTATATGCCTGTATTTAAAGCTTTAACATGAAATGCAAGTTTTCAATCAGAGAGAACTGGTTGTGGAGCTAAAGTCGTTATTTGGTAAAAAAAAAAAAAAAAAAAAATTCTGTGTGCTATGATGTGGGTAACTTGTCAAACTTCATGGAGTAGTAGTTTGGGTTTTTTTTTGTAGACAGGAAGAGAAAGCCTTGAATAGTTTATTGGACACTGATTTAAGTTGGCTCCCTGCTTTCAGCTGCTGTATGGGATGGCAAACCCATACTGAAACTTCCTGAGAGGGCATCACCACGCAGAAGGGCACAGGAGGCTGACCACGAGGGCCCCACCTTGGGCCCCTGGGACATGGACCAGGCACTGAAGGAGAAAATCTGGGTTACGGCAGAAGGTCTGGGAGGGCAGCCAGCACCGAATCCAGGGACAAGGGCTGAGAGCTGGGAAAAGCAAAGGGCATTGTGACCCCAAATCTCGGGGGGACCTGGGAGCATTCTTGGGGAACTGTCCTGAGGAGTAAAAACGGGCATGTGAGCTGGCGTGGGATGCAATCATTGGGCAGTGGTGTAGGGGGACTTCAGGACCTACCCTGGGAGAGAACCAAGACCACAGTAGCAGGAGGAGGGGGACCTCCCTCCGTTTCACAGGCAGGAAGGCCTGGATCCTGGAAGTGGTGAATTACTGGGGCAAACCTGGCAATTACTGTTCCCACCAACAGGGCAGCCAGAGGAAGTGCTCGGGCTGCAGGTCCAACCCCTTTTAAGTAGCACTGGAGCTCAGATTACCAGGGTCCTCAGAACAGAAGGAGGAAAGATGTCCTATGCTTTGGATACTATCAGTGTTTGTGTGGGATCCTGAAGTGTTGTGCAGAAGGGAAAATCATAACCACGGGGCCTCTGAAAAAGAATAAAGAAAAGGCTGGAAGAGTAAAGGAAGGAGGGAAGAAGGCAGAGTGGAGCTGAACAGTGCGTTGCTGCCAGTGAAAGCGAGGTTGGAGCATGTTGGAAGAAATAGGGAAGTCACGATTGAGCGCTCCCTTAGGGCTCAATCACTTGAGCTTCTGGCCTCCTCAGTTCAAAAAAGGTTTCAAAACATAGTAATTAAATCTCTAGGTTCTGTTCTCATGGTATTTCTTCTCTTTCTCAGGGCTGCACTGCTTCCAACCTCCCCTGCTTTTGCCTTATGTCACAAACCGGGGAAAATCCACACTTTTCTGTGTAGTAGTCTCCCCTTATCCACAGGGGATACATTCCAAGATGCCCAGTGGATGCCTGAAACTGCAAATAGTGCCGAACCATCTATATACTATGTTTTTTCTTATACATACACAGGTTATGGGCCTTTTTACTTAGAGGAAGCACTTTACGAACACTTCGTGGCATATCTGAATTGCCAGCCTCATTACTCTTGTGCTTTGGGCTATTATTAAGTATAGTAAGGGTTACTTGAACACAAACACTGCCATACCATTACAGTTGATCTCATAATGAGGCAGCTAATAAGTGACTAACAGGTGGGGAGCATATACAGTT
Source organism: Saccopteryx bilineata (assembly GCF_036850765.1). NCBI lineage: Eukaryota > Metazoa > Chordata > Mammalia > Chiroptera > Emballonuridae > Saccopteryx > Saccopteryx bilineata. The sequence continues at coordinate 58,838,079 of NC_089492.1, forward strand.
TGGATATGCTGCTCAAGGGAACGATTCATCCCTGGGTGGGACGGAGTGGAACAGGGTGAGATTTCGTCATGAAACTCAGAACAGTGTACAATTTAACAGTTATAAATTGTTTATTTCTGGAATTTTCCATTTAACATTTTCAGACAGCCCTGGCTGGTTGGCTCAGCGGTAGAGCGTCGGCCCAGCATGTGGAAGTCCCAGGTTCAATTCCTGGCCAGGGCACACAGGAGAAGAATCCATCTGCTTCTCTACCCTTCCCCTTCTCCTTTCTCTGTATCTCTCTCTTCCCCTCCTGCAGCCATAGCTCCATGGGAGCAAAGTTGGACCGGGCGCTGAGGATGGCTCCATGGCCTCCACCTCAGGTGCTCTACCTCAGCTGCAACAGAGCAATGCCCCAGATGGGCAGAGCATCACCCCCTGGTGGGTGGATGCCAGGTGGATTCCGGTTGGGCGCATGCAGGAGTCTGTCTTTCTGCCACTCCCTGCTTCTCACTTTGGAAAAATACAAAAAAAAAAAAAAATTTAATTCAGACAGCGGCTGTCTGCAGGTAACTGAAACCATGGGAAACCATCGTAGATAAGAGGGGACCACTATATAATACACTTTTTCACCACATCTCCTCTCACACACAAAACGATCTGATAAGCTAGTTTCCCATATATTGATAGAGATAGCCAAATCTAACTTTAGACTTCACTGATCTTTTACAAAAGACTCTTGAAAATACAAAACTTTTATTTTGGGGATAAATTTAAATCATGACATTTCAGCATTTGTAACAGATTATGGAAAAAATTCATCCTGAAGGATTGTTTACTTCATTTGTATGTAAGTTTTGTCTCCTTAGACCAGTCCAATTTGTGATAATAAAGCTATCACCCTGTCTGGGTAGTTCAGTTGGCTGGAGCGTTATCTCTGATATACCAAGGTTGGGGGCTCAGTCCCCGTTCAAGGCACACACAAGAATCAAGCAATGAATGCATGCACAAGTAGAAAAAAAATCTTGTTTCTCTCTCTCTCTCTAAAAAAATTAAAAAATTTTTAATTAAAATAGAATAAAATAAATCTGTCCAAACAATAATTATGTGTAAACCCCTGATTCCTCAATTTATTTGCAATCACAGAACAAACACACACATGCCATTAAAAAGCCCCTGCCACCAGTTATTTCTGGAAGGTTTTTAATTGAGGAGGGAGTGTGGGTCATATCCTGTCTGCTAACATCCTGAAATCGTCATTTTATTGTTCTTATGTTTCTGTACCTTTTAGTGAGGGTCATAATCTGCTGCCTGCCAAGCTTTTGAATGCCCCACCTACTTCCATGAACGCTGGAGTCACTTTAATTGGTTCTAAGCAAAAAAAAAAAAAAAAACACACACATAAAAACATAATTAGGTTTGTGCTATTTTTTTATTTGTAGCATATCTAGTTCCAAAGAATTTAAAGTCCAAAAATATGTACAATGAAATAAGATAATAAATAGGAACTAAGTTTATAGAAACATAATGGCAGAAAGATAAAAATAAAGCTATAGATGAAATTATTGCATAAAACTCATGCCAAAAATTATGTGCATTTGCTAGAGGTAGCCTGAAAATGTGGCTCTTAGCTTTCTAGCAGCCAATGTAAAATGGAGATCAAGCAAAATTTATTTAATTCTCAACCTCTGAAATCCGAGAGAAATCACTTTAAAAAAAAACTTTTATTCATTTTAGAAAGAAGAGAAGAGAGAGAGAGAGAGAGAGAGAGAGAGAGAGAGAGAGAAGGGGGGAGAAGCAAGAAGCATCAACTCCCATATGTGCCTTGACTAGGCAGGCCCAGGGTTTTGAACCAGTGACCTCAGCGTTCTAGGTCAACACTTTATCCACTGTGCCATCACAGGTCAGACCTCAAGAGAAATGGCTTTTAAAGATAGATCTTTATAAAGAAGTTTCTCTTTAACTCAGTACCCTGTGTCTTTACCAATATTCTTGTAGTAAACATAAGCGTATTCATAGGATAATTTTTAATATGCCTTCAAGGTGTATCTATGGCATGTTATATAAATTTGTTCGGTACAATCATTTCAATGTAGGAGAGCAAAGACAGTGCAGTTCAGTTTTGATGCAGAAAACCATGCGAGTAGCTAGAAAATGGGCAGCATAGCTTTCAGGCAGCTTTCTGAAGACACTTCAGAATGCCCCGGGGTCAGAGTAACCCTTCCTGAGAGTACCTGGCAGTGCAGGTATTCTCTCTTGCCACTTAAAGGCTGACACATATACTCCTAGAGTCAGCTGAGGGGCAAGGTTAACAGGTTCTTATACAAGTTGAGACACCGAAGAGAGGTTACGTGCAGAAGAGACAGCCACCACTGCTTCACTGAGGAGAGCTGAGAGTACAGAAACACAAGCAAGGTGTTCTACTCCAATACACAGAAAAACAAGCAGTTGAGTCTCAAAGCTCTGTTATTTAAAATATGGAAACAATCATTTCTATATAGAAAATTACCAAAATCTCAGCTCCCCCCCCCCAAAAAAAACACTCCTTGAATTACCTGTGAGTATTCAACTTTAAGTAGTGTAATGATTCACTGGATGCCCCCAGGAAAATTGACTCAATTGGCAGTAATGGATTGACTGATTTGTCTGCTTTTCAGGGCTGTTAACTATCTGCCAGTTGTAGGTTGTAGGGGTGAGAGTTATCTATTAAAAAGTAAGTGTTTTTTGGCCTTGGCATGTGGCTCGTGGATAAAGCCTCAACCCGGCACACCAGAGGTTGCAGGTTCAACCCCCAGTCAGGGCAGGTATGAGCAGCAATCGATGAGTGCACAACTAAATGGAACAACTAAGTGAAACAATGAGTTGATGCATATCTCTCTCCCTTCCTCTCTCTTTCTCAAATCAATGAAAATATTTTTTGAAAAATCAATGAAAAAAATTATTTAAATCCAACATTTAAAATAAAATGAAATAAAACTTAAGTGTTTTTTTGTTTCTAAAGTTCTTCTTTCTGAAAATACTTGCAAACGAAGGCCACTGTCTGTTAAGCTCACTCTTTCTTCACTGAACTAAAACACGTGATCTGCTTGTAGTAAAATGCTTCTAGTAATTTTCAGGAACTCAGAATGAGAATTTTATTGAGTCCTTTTCAATTTGGGTGCATTCAACTGAAATGTAAGCACTTTGCTTTTATCCAAACTTTGAAAAACTGTAAGCCCCTTTCAAACCCAATAAAAAGTCTGTACTTTTACTAAAGGAACGTATTAGCAATTCAAACGTAAAACTTTCATAATAAGTAATAACAGATCCCATCAGAGGTGCTACTCAGTTCAAGTGGTTTGACTCTGAGTTGAAGAAAACAAAAAAACAGATTAGTTCCACAGGAGCAAGGGCTTGTTTATTCCTTCATTTAAACAGCTTTGGCTGATGGGAATATTTCTTCCTCAGCAAAAGTTCAAGGCAGTGTAAATCTGAATACAACACCCCCTCCTCAATTTCATCTAGCCAGTGTCTCAAAGTCAGGGACATGAAGAGCCCTGTCTGGAATTGAACCTTTAATCTACTAGCCAGCTAAACTGTCTGGGGATAATTATGTCTGAGCTTTTCAGTATTTGGCTCATTTCACCCTCTGTCCATATTTACTAACACAAAACAAGAGAAATGCCTATTTATATTAAAGGTCTTAAATACAATGCCCTGGGAAGATGTAAAATAGAAAAGATGGAAATTGGCCACCTAACCTGATTTTGTGTCTGCGAACAGCCTCATGCTGGTGTCTATGCTGGAGCCAGATATCTATCTGGACCCCACAGCCGTACCATTACCTCAGTATCATTTATTATATGACTATTAAAGCCAGGTATTTTGGATGATGAAACTGTTTCCATAATAAATTATTTCAACATCGTTTATGGTTTATGGCTTAGAAAAATGAAATTGTATAATTTTGTTCCACTCTTGAATGTCCAAGAGTTATAGATATAATCCTATTCTTGCCAGTAAAGACATTACAGAGGGAGAAATGCAGGCCCTTTTTCCAGGCTCCCAAATAGGGAAAATATTTCTCAAAAAAAAAAAATCAAGAACAAAGCCACTAAAATGGTCCAAGAAACATTGGAAACATGGTGACAAAATAGAAAACAGTATCTTATTCCTTAGAAAAAGTGAATCACAGAGCTATAAACATCAAATAATATTTCAATATAGCAACTATAAAATGTGTTTTATAAGGTGAACCAATAATATAAGCTAAAAATATGAATGAAATCTGGACATAAAATCAACACTTGATTTTTTGTAAGATCATTTTAAATGAAGACATTTAAAAATGATAACTTCGTGCTATAGTTGAGAATTCATGACAATGAGAGAGAGGCCAACATCAGCCATCACTGCCAGAGTTCAGATTGACGTTTAAAACCCAAGACTCTAATACTCCTTCTCTGATACATCCCATGTTGAAGAAATAAATGTCGAGAGAGCAGAAGACCTTTCAACTAGATAGAACACTTTGTTAGAATGAGAATTAAGGGAATTTGATTCTGACATAACCCCATCAAATCCCAAACCTCATTTTGCTGATAGAGATCAGAGGAAAAAGCAAAAAGGTTGAATCTACACCTGTGTGCCAGTAAAAATTCCATTGCAAGTTTTACAGAGAGAGCAACTGACATTTGGGAATGTGTAGGGAACGTGGCTGAAATACCAAATAGAAGTCTGCAAGATTGAACTTATACTTCCTGCAGGTATGTAAGCAGCAAAATGAGAGTGAAACTCACTGTTTCGAAGTCTTTGTGCCTACCAGCTGTGTATCCCACCCTGAGCCACCAGGTTTGTTAAATGGGAATATATACCAAAAATACCAAGAACTGGCAAGGTCTTGACAGCTGAGGTGCATTGTTTCCTATTTTATTTTAATTTACAATTAAATTTATTTGGGTGACATTGGTTAATAGGATCATGTATGTTTCAAGCATACATTACTGTGATATATTACATTGTGTGCCCACCGCCCAAAGTCAAACATTCTCTGTCATCAGATATTCAGCCTTCTTTCCTTCTCGCAGCACCTCCACTCCCTTCCCTCTGTTTTCTGTGTCTATTAGCTTTAGTTTCATATCCCACATACAAGTGAAATCATATGGTTCTTAGCTTTTTCTGTCGGACTTGTTTTGCTAACCATAATATTCTCAAGGTCCATCCATGTAGTTGCAAATAATAGTATTTCATCTCTCTTATGGCTGCATAGTATTCCATTGTGTGTGTGTGTGTGTGTGTGTGTATCACATCTTTATCAAAGAATACTTTGATTGTCTCCATGTCTTAGCCACTGTGAATAATGCTATAATAAACACAAAAGTGCATACATGTATATCTTTGCGAATAAATGGTTTTGAGTTTTTGGGGCAAATGCCCAGAAGAGGGATTGATTGGCCATAAGATAATTCTATTTTTAATTTTTTAAGAAACCGCTGGACTGGTTTTCACAGTGGCTGTACCAGTCTACAGTCCCCGCATCAGTGAATGAGGGTGCGCTTTTCTCCACAACCTCTCCAACATTTGTTATTACTTGTCTTGTTGATAATAGCCATTCTGACAGGTGTGAAGTGGTATCTCATTTTAGTTTTGATTTGCATTTCCCTTATAGCTAGTGAAGTTGAACATCTTTTCATATATCTGTTGGCCATTTGTATGACTTCTAGGGAGAAGTGTCTGTTCAAGTTCTCTGCCCATTTTTTTATTGGATTTTGTTTGTTTGATGTTGAGATGTATGACTTCTTTATATATTTTGGATATTAACCCTTTATCAGAGCTGTTGTTTGTGAATATCATCTCCCATTTTGTCATTAGCCTTTTTGCTTTGTTGGCAGTATTTTCTGCTGCACAGAAGCCTTTTAATTTGATACAGTCCCACTCATTTATTTTTGCTTTTATTTCCCTTGCCTTTGAGGTCAAATTCATAAAATATTCTCAACGGCAAAGGTCTATAAATTTATTACCTATGTGTTTTCCATGTAATTTATTGTTTCAGATTGCATATTTAGGTATTTGATTCATTTTGAATTAATTTTTATGCATGGGAACAAACAGTAGTCTATTTTTATTCTTTTGCATATGGCTTTCCAATTTTCCCAACACCACTTATGAAAAAGGTTTTCTTATCTCTACTGTGTGTTTTTGGCTTGTTGTCAAAAGTTATTTCCCCATATACATGTGGTTTTATTTCTGGGCTCTCAATTCTGTTCCATTGATCTGTGTGTCTGTTTTTCTGCCAATACCATGCTGTTTTGATTATTGTAACTCTGTAGTATAATTTGAAGCCAGGTAGTGTGATACTTGTGGCTTTATTCTTTTTTCTCGTAATTGGTCTTGCTATTCAGCATCTTTGGTGGTTCTATACAAATCTTATGGGGTTTTTGTTGTTGTTGTTCTATTTCTTTAAAAAATGACATTGGGATTTTAATGAGGATTGCATTAAATCTGTATATTGCTTAGAATAATAAGGCCATTTTTACTATGTTGACTGGTCTAATCCATGAACTTAAAATATCTTTCCATTTTATTGTGTCCTTTTCATCTCTTTTAATAATGGTTTGTAGTTTTCAGTATATAGGTCCTTCACATCCTTTGGTAAGTTTATTCCTAGGTATTTTATTCTTTTGGTTGCAATTCCAAAAGGAATTTTGTTCTTCATTTCTTTTTCTGAAGTTTCATTCCTAGTATATAGGAAAGCAGTATATTTTTGTACATTGATTTTGTATCCTGCAACTCTACTGTATTTGTTTATTGTTTCTAATAATTATTTGGTGGAGTTTTTAGGGTTTTCTATATACAGAATCATGTCATCTGCAAAAAGTGACACTTCTACTTCTTCAGTCCCAATTTGGATGCTTTTTATTTCTTCCTCTTAGCTCTGGCTAAGACCTCCACAATTGTGTTGACTAAGAGTGGTAAGAGTGGGAATCCCTGTTTTGTTCCTAATTTTAGAGAAAAAGCTTTCAGTTTTTCACCATTGAGTCTGATATTAGTTGAGGTTTTGTCATATATGACCTTAATTATATTGAGGTGCCTTTCTTCTATATCTATTTTATTGAATGTTTTAGTCATAAATGGATGTTTTATCTTATCAAATGCTTTTTCTGCATCTATTAATAAGTTCCTATGATTTTTATTCTTTTTTAATGATATATTACAGTGATCGATTTGCATATGCTGAATGATCCTTGTGCCCCTGAAATGAATCCAACTTGATTGTAATGTGTTATTAGTTTTAATGTATTATGTTCAATTTGCTACTACTATTTTATTGGGATAAGTATCAAATCTTCTTTGAAAATTTGGTAGAATTCACTAGTGAAGCCATCTGGTCCTTGACTTTTATTTTTGGGGAAGTTTTTGATAATTGTTTTAATTTTCTCACTGTTTATCTATTTAGATTTTCCAGTTCTCCATGGTTCAGTCTAGGTAGGTTATATATTTCTGAAAAGTCCATTTTTTCTAGGTTATTGGATTTGGAGGCATATGGTCTTTCATAGTATTTGTGATCTCTGTTGTAATTTCTCTTGCATTTCTGATTTTGTTTATATGAGTATTTTCTCTTTTTTTCTTTAGTGAGGCTAGCCAGGGGTTTGTCAATTTTATTAATTTTTTTCAAAGTATCAGCCCTTTGTTTTATTAAATTTTTGTATAATCTTTTTGTTCTCTACTTCATTCAATTCTACTCTAATTTTTATTATTTCCTTTCTTCTGCTGACTTTGGGTTGCCTCGGTTCTTTTTCTAGTTCTTCAAGATGTAATGTTAGGTTGTTTGCTTGAGATTTCTCATTTTTTGAGATAGGCCTGTAATGATATAAACTTTCCTTTTATTGCTGCTTTTGCTGCATTTCCAAAATTTTGTTATCATGTTGTCATTCTTATTTGTCTATCTATGTATTTTGATCTCACCTTTCATTTCTTCTTTGACCCCATTATTTTTTAATAGTATGCTATTTAATCTCTACACATTTGTGGGTTTTCTTACTTTCTTTTTGCAATTAATTTCTAATTTCAAAACATTATAACTTGAGAATATGCTTGGTATAATTTCAATCTTCTTAAATTTGATGAAGCTAGTTTTGTGACCCAACATATGGTCTATCCTTGAGAATGTTCCATGTGCACTGGAGAAGAATGTATAATCTGATGTTCTGGTATGCAAGGCTATGTAAATATCAATTATGTTTATTTGATCTAATGTGTCATGTAAGGCCAATATTTCTTTATTGATTTTATGTTTGGATTATCTATCTAGAACTGTCAATGGAGTATTAAAATCCCTAACTATTGTGTTTTATTGTTTGTTTGTTTCTCCCTTTAGCTCTGTTAGTAGTTGCTTTATATATTTCTGCACTCCCTGCTTGGGTACATATATACTCAGAAGTGTAATGTCTTTTTGTGTACCCTTTATAGAGGTACATTATCTTCATGAAAACCTTGGTCTTCGTAATGATTGTACAAGAATAGTCTCCAAACTGGGGTAACATGAAATAAAAAAAGGATCATAAACTCTATGAATCATTTTGTAAACTAAACCATATCCCTTTTAATGGCTTCTTAGGTCTTGCTTTTTATATGTTTCAGGAATGTTCTAAAAACTTTCCATTATGCAATACTGGTAACTAAAAAAGAAATAGAAAATTCACTTGTATATAGAGTGCCCTTGTGGTCTTATTGGGTCCTAAAATCCATGTTGAAGTGGAATAAATAATTTTACAGGTGAAACCTGTTAGGATCTCTGATAGTTAACATGATTCCTAAGTAATTAGCCAAAAGAAATAAATAGGTCCTGGCCGGTTGGCTCAGCGGTAGAGCGTCAGCCTGGTGTGCAGGAGTCCCAGGTTTGATTCCCGGCCAGGGCACACAGGAGAGGTGCCCATTTGCTTTTCCACCCCTCCCCCTCTCCTTCCTCTCTGTCTCTCTCTTCCCCTCCCGCAGCGAGGCTCCATTGGAGCAAAGATGGCCCGGGCGCTGGGGATGGCTCTGTGGCCTCTGCCTCAGGCGCTAGAATGGCTCTGGATGAAACAGAGTGACGCCCCAGAGGGGCAGGGCATCGCCCCCTGGTGGGCATGCCGGGTGGATCCCAGTCGGGTGCATGCGGGAGTCTGTCTGACTGCCTCCCCGTTTCCAGCTTCGGAAAAATGAAAAAGAAAAGAAAAGAAAAGAAAGAAATAGTTGTCATGGTTTGTGGTGGAAATATTTCATTTAATATACAGACAACTTGACTGCATGCTATTATTCACCAAGCACTGGAGAGCCCCTGTACTGAGAAGTCTGAGAGCTAGTTTGGAGAAAAATTCTAATCATATTCAGTGACAACTACAAGGCAGTGTTGTTTCCTTCTTGTAATCAACCCAATCCTACCTGTGAATAAAGGTTACAGAACAAATGCAGTTAAACAGGGATGTCCTAGAAATAACAACTAGAAATAGACTTAACATGGTTTCCGTAAATAACACTGAGGACACCGAGAGCAAGATGCTGAATCTGGAGTTTCCAAGGAAACGGGTGAAAATTTGTACTTAGGTACTTTATACAAACCAATAAGCAGCCAATATCACACAAGATCCAGTGACTATTTTAAGGTCTTAGACCTGCTCTGTCCAATGTGGCTATGTCCAATGTGCACTTGAAATGTAACTATTGAGCAAATTGAGGTGTAATTTAAATGTAAAATACATATCAGATTTCAAAAACAATATAAAAAGAAAACATAAATCATCTCATTAATAATTTCTTTATGTTGACTACATGTTGAAATAAAATTTTGAAGATATTTGTTAAATAAAATATATCATTTCAATTAATTTTACTTGTTTCTTTTATTTTTAATGTGGTCATTAACAATTTACTAATTGTGTAAATGGTCCACATTGTATTTTAATTGATCAGCACTGGGTAAGACTCTTGAACCTGAGAAAACTGACTTCAACTCGACATATTAGTTATGTTACCTTAAGCAAGTTACTTAACCTTCCATCTACCAGTTTCTGTTATAATTGGTGGGGAAATACCAGGGTTGTTTTTAGGAAGAATTTTTAAAAAGTAACTCATGAAACATATTACTTTTAATATTCAGAAAATATTTTCAAAATCATCTCAGCTATGCAGTGACTTTTTTTTACACTTCACTGCTAGTTTTCACTTTAAAAAGTCTCATGACCAATGTTGACCCAGGATTCTTATACAGGAAGTGGCATTTTCCATTCCCCTTTGGATTATTGTTTCCAACCTCCCCTATTTGATTGATTACTATACAGTCTTCAAGACCTAGTTCAAATATATCTCCTGTAACAACTTCCCTGACTTCCCTAATTAATTACTCTCAACACTGTCCATCTGACATTTACTTAACAAGTTTTTACTGATCACCTACTATGTGCCAACCCTGTTTTAAGCTCAGCAGATAGAGCAGTAAGCTAAATAATATTCCTGCTTCAACCGTGTCTGCATTTTTTTGGAAAAGACAGACAATAAACAGAAGCATACACAACACCATGCCAGCAAAAAGAAGTTTAGGAAAAAAATTAAGTGGTTAAAGGAATAGAAACAGACAAGGGAACACTCTTTTAGATAGGGTGACCCACACTGCCTTTCTAGACAGTTGGCACTTGAGCAAAAGCCAAGTGTGTAGGATGTCCTGCCTAACACACTTGATGTAAGGACAACCAAGGAAGAGCAGCTTGTGCCCTGAGACTACCATTTTGAGAGATAGGCAGGTGGCAGTCACCTTGCACACTGGCTAAAAAACAACAGAGCAACTGCCTAGACTCATCCTACTCAGCAATCTTCTGGAGGAAATAACAGAGGACGCTATGAAAATATCTCAGCTTTGAAAAAACTGCCTGACGACTTAACGTGACATTTTCCTGCTGTACCAAAAGTAAAGGACTGACAAGCTTTTGGAGGTCCCTTTTCCTGGCCACGTGCCTATTATTATATATATGTTTAGTGTTAGAAATGATAGATTTTTTTTATAATTTAGCAAGTTACATTGTTGCCTGAAAGTTATAATCTTGACTGAAAAATAGCTTTCAATGATAAGGCCTTGGATTTCCCTTCATTCACCACAGTATGGACATGTTAGAAACATAAGTTTTAGAGTTGGACACAGGGCATTTGAGTATGCCATAATCACCCAGCTGCTGAAGTCTGGGTTGGTTTGTGTAAAAACTGTGAGTTCAGTTGGGTTCATGCCAGTGTCCTTTATATGTTCTTTATATCTTTTGACCAAAAAACCTCAAAAGTATATAATATTTAATTTAATATTTAAATTAAACTAAATATACATTATATATAAAATATAAATAGGCCCTGGCCTGTTGACTCAGTGGTAGAGCATCAGCCTGGTGTGTAGATGTCCCAGGTTCAATTCCTGGTCAAGGCACACAGGAGAAGTAACCATCTGCTTCTCCATCTCCCCCCACACACACACCATGGCTAGATTGGTTCGAGTGCTTCAGCTTTGCGAGGTGAGGATGGCTCCATGGACCTTCCACCTCACATTCTAAAAATAGCTCTGTTGCTGGCATGACCACAGATGGGCAGAGCATCGGCCCCAGACTGGTGTTGAGTGGATCCCAGTCAGGGCACATGCAGGGGTCTGCCTTTCTGTCTCCCCTCCTCTCACTTAAAAGGAAGGAAAAAAATAAAGAGTATATAATATTTGATTTAATATAATATTTAAGTCCTATCTACATTCTTATTCCCGTCGTAATTTTTAAATCCAAGAAGAAGGCAGAGGAGAAGCAAAAGAAAAGATAAAGTGGGACATCTCAGGTGGTGAAGGTGTGTCACACTTTGCTTCATCCCCTAGTAGGAAGAAGTCCGTAGGGTTTAACTGTAGTTGTGTGGTTTGCGGAATGCAAAAATGTCCGTTTTTACCAATTTCTTATTACACGTAAGTCCAGCCTCCTCTGTAACCTTCCACAGTGGAATAATACTGATGGCTTCTATTTGTTTTCTTTCCATTAGTGGCAGCTGTTTTCTACTGTTGTTTATTTTATTACTGTTAATTATTTAAGTAATTAACACACTGATTTATTTTGCCTTGACAGCCTAAGGCAATGTTACTGAGGGTACAAATTTTTAAATCAAATACTTGGACTTTTTGAAAATGAATCACATTTTCATCTTTTCAGATTCTCCTGAAATCAGATAATAGGGATTCAGGGACCATATTCTCTTGGCCAAAAAGAAAAAGATGTTATTGTCAGCAATGTCCACTATCAACTATTCATTTGCCTCAGCTAATTTTTCGCAGGACACCTCCAATGAGATGAATGTGTACATACTAATATTTCCACCAGTAGGAAAAGCTAAAAAGGCGTGACCTTGAAAAATACAATGGCCAGAGTTTTCTACTCTCAGATCACAAGGGAAGGGTGTTGTGTTGTCCATCAAATGCTTTTGATCTTAACTGAGACTAAGTTGCTAAGCCAACCAGACTTCAGCATTCAAAATCTCTACTTGGCACAACAAATCTAAACTCACAATGGTCCCAATTAAGGACTAGTAATTTAAATTGAGTATTTAGAAGCCAGTTGTTTTTTTGTGTTTTTTTTTTAAGTAAAGAACATTGGTTCTCAGTAACGGTGCCCGCAGGATTTTACTCATTGTGCAGATCTCCCTTTCACAACTCTGCCCAAGGAAACCAGCCAAATCCCTCGTCCATTCCAAAACTTCACTGGGAACATGGGCATGAATAGATAGTAAGCCTGAATTACATGATAATTTGTAAATAACACTTCCTTAACTATCACCAAGAATTTTCACACACACCCACAAAGCAATATTGGCTACCAGCTTTGGCCTAGAAAAAAAAAAAACACCGATCACTTTTTTTGTTTCAGATTCACTTCATTTTTATTATGAACAAACACAATCTCAAATAAGTACAACAAGCATCGGTGCTATTAATAGAAATTATTCCAAAATTATTCTTAGGTCACAAATACCTACTATTCCACACAATAAAGGAAAAATCCCACCCAATCAAGAAAAAAGTATCCTGTGTATGTCTCCATGGCAATGAGTTTATGCATTCTCAAATTTTGTCTGGCTGGTTATCCACCACTTATCCAATGGATTTATTCCATCTCTCAGAGAGAACCATATAGATTAATGATAGCATTTGAGGTACATGGTTCACAGGGAACACAAATTCATGGTGGATACTGCTACTATAGAAATACTCAGGGTTTAGGAGAATTTCTCTGCTGACAGGTCCCAAACTGCTTTATGAAAAACATTAGTCACACCTTAAAACTGCCTTTTGAGGTAGGGTAGTATTATTATCTCCATTTTAAAAGAAGGAAAATTGAGACACATTATAGTTAAGTCAGTGGTCCACAACCTTTTTTGGGCCACAGACTGGTTTAATGTCAGAAAATATTTTCACGGACCGGCCTTTAGGGTGGGACAGATAAATGTATCACGTGACCAAGACAAGCATCAAGAGTGAGTCTTAGACAGATGTAACAGAGGGAATCTGGTCATTTTTTAAAAATAAAACATCGTTCAGACTTAAATATAAATAAAACAGAAATAATGTTAAGTTATTTATTCTTTCTCTGTGGACCGATACCAAAAGGCCCACGGACCAATACCGGTCCGCGGCCCAGCGGTTGGGGACCACTGAGTTAAGTGACTTGCCCAAGGCCACATAGCAAGTCAGTGGCAGGATACTAATCACTATTAATGCAAAGCAGATGGCTCGCATATTCAAAGGAACACCCTTCAAGGAGTCAGGTGGCCTGAATTCTCATCACAGCATTGCTGTTTATTCTGTGCAGGTTTATAAAAGTCAGCTGAACTTTTTATTCCTTGATCTTCTCATCTTAAACATGAAGAACATATACTAATGATCTCTATATCCCTTCCAGCTCTAAATGCCTCACTTTACACCTCTAAAGCATTTAAAGTAACATGTTGTCTCGACATAAACTAAACTTGTTAAACTGATTCCACTGTAACTTCAGATGACTTGTGTAAGTAGGTTAAACAGCCCCATATTAGGAGCTCTGAATCATGTTCTCCCTATTAACTTTCTCATAAATAGCACAGAAGCCAGTTGCAACCCAGTTTTGCCTGCAATGTCACAAAATCTAAATTAGTTGAATTTAAATGGATGAGGTGTGAGTATGTGTTAGATTAAAAACTAGGCCCTGGCCGGTTGGCTCAGCGGTAGAGCGTCGGCCTAGCGTGCGGAGGACCCAGGTTCGATTCCCGGCCAGGGCACACAGGAGAAGCGCCCATTTGCTTCTCCACCCCTCCGCCGGGCCTTCCTCTCTGTCTCTCTCTTCCCCTCCCGCAGCCAAGGCTCCATTGGAGCAAAAATGGCCCGGGCGCTGGGGATGGCTCTGTGGCCTCTGCCTCAGGCGCTAGAGTGGCTCTGGTCGCAACATGGCGACGCCCAGGATGGGCAGAGCATCGCCCCCTGGTGGGCAGAGCGTCGCCCCATGGTGGGCGTGCCAGGTGGATCCCGGTCGGGCGCATGCGGGAGTCTGTCTGACTGTCTCTCCCCGTTTCCAGCTTCAGAAAAATGCAAAAGAAAATGCAAAAAAAAAAAAAACTAATGTCAGTTAATTGTGCATGTTGTGTCCTGGGTCATTGTCTATTTCTCTTCACGATCTGTTCAGGAAATTGCAGTGCCCACTGCTTCCACAGACATTCACCACTCCCAGAAGTCTACTTCGGACAATTTCTCCCCTGAGCTCCAAACATAAATTTACTCAGCAGAGTCACTACTCACTGAGTGCTCCTTCCAAGTCTGGTGTTTGTCATTTAACAGCTAATCTCTACCTGGACAAAACCCCTGCAGGGTGGATGTTGCTATTGCCATTGTAGATGAGGAAATTGAGTCTCAGAGAGGTCATGTAGCTGATCAAAGTCACACAGCTGGTCATTTTCAGAGTCAATATTCCAATCCAGATCTCGCTGGCTTAGAAATCCATGCCTCTTCCATAAGAGTGAGCCATATAAATAGAAATGGAACTATATAAATAGATAGTAAATCATGTTAATTGTTCTGGATGAAAGTTTTCTTCTCGGTTGGGAGAAAAACCACTAACTAGTACAGTGAGGACAAGGTCTGGAATCTGAGGTCAAGAGCAGTGGCAGGAGAAGCTGAAAAACTGCATCTGGACCAGAGTAGGAATAGCTTCAAGGCCAGGACGAAGAACGTGGGCTTCTGTAAGGCCACGTGCATTCTCGTAGGGTTTCAAGAGGGAGCAGGGAGTGATGCCTATTATCAGTTTCATATTTTAGAAGAAACATTCTAGAAATAAACTTTACAAATAGTTCAGAAGAAAATAAAGAGAGATTAGCAGTAGGAAAATCATTGAGGAAACTGCAGTAATAGCCCAGGTGAGAGGAGATTCAGGCCTGAACTAGGACAGGCACAGAAGAAATGAGAAAACAGGATTCAGAACTTGGCATATAATTAAATTGGAGAAGGACATAAGGATGAGGTTATGCTGACCCTAAAGCCGCTCTGATTTGTCTTTCCCTTGCTACCTAGTAAAGTATGCCCCTGACACACACATGCTGCAAAGCCTGGTGTGGGGCAGCTGTGTTAGGCTTGCTCAGGGGGTTACCAGCTGCAAACACTCTGCCTGATTGGTGCCTGAGTGCGTGACTGCACCATGTGTGTATGGCCTATATAAGGCTATGGGTGCTTGTGCTCGAGAAAGATTGGGGATTGTGGATGGCGGGTTGCCTGCCCACCACTGTGAGGGGCCATTCTTGCTGTTTGTGTGCCAGAGGTTTTCCCCTGCCTGTGTGGTTGTCCACCATTGTGAGTCTTTATTAAACAAAATGGCCCTATTGCTTCAGGCTCCACAGTTTCTTTATCGTCTGCCAGAATCCAATGTGAACATTCCTGGCCTCAGCTACTGGCATTATACCTGGCACCTCAACAAAGAGAGTCATCACCCCGGATTGCACCAAACCCAAAACATGCAAAAACAGAATGTCTAGGAATAGGTCGTATTGAATTACCTGTACTTAGCCCTCTGTCCTCTATTTATAAGAATAGAAAGAGCCCACAGGACATGATTTCTTATCATTAAATATCTTCAGACTAGGGCTAGGAAAGAAATAGAACCAAGCCACTGAAGAATATAGAAAATGTATATCTGAAAACACTCTTGAAGTGCCCTATTGCATGTGTAAGCCCATGACCTCAGAAAAGAGAGCCGCATCTCCTTAAAAATGATGAAACAGCCTAGGTTAGTGTGAGCTCAGGTCCATCCGACTCCACAACCTGATCTCAGCTTCCATCTCCTCCACAACCTGATCTCAGTCTCCATCTCCTCCCTCACGTGCCAAAAAATGTTGCTCAAAGTCCATAGATCTAAATTTCTCTCCACCTGAGTTCAAGCAACCTTTGTCTTTCACCTGGACTCTTACAGTAGTCTCCTAACCCATCTCTGTACAAGCACAGCAACCCCAAACCTTTAAAAACCTAAGTTGATCAGTTCATTGTTCTACTCAAAACTGCCCAATGGCTTCATAACCAAAGTCCTCCTGATGGCAGTAAGACTGCGTGTCCCAGCCACGCATGGTCACTGGCCCCATCTCCTTCTATTCCATCTCCCACGGCTCCAGCCTCACTGGCCTCCTCCCCAGCTCTCAGATCCACCAGACACTCTAACTCAACACCTTTGCCCTGGTTTCTGCTCTGTCCAGGACACTTCCTCCAGACATCTGTGAGGCTCAGTTCTTCATCTCCTTTGGGGTCTTGTCCAACTGCATCCTCTACAGTGAGTCATACCCTGAACCACCTTATTAAAAACTGTAAGCCTCCACCCTCCCCTGCCTCGTACGCAGTTGCCCTCCCCAACACACCTACACTACTTTATTTTGATGGAAGGCATTAGTACACTCTCTAACATACTATTATGGGTGAAGCATAGCCTCCCAAAAGATGTTAAAGTCCTGATTCCTAGTACCTGTGAATGTAACTTTTTTGGAAAGAGAGTCTTTGCCAATGACCCAGTTCAGATGAGGTCATTAGGATAGGCCTCAATTCAGTATGGTCGGTGTCCTTATTCAAAGGGGAAATGTGGACTTAGACATACACGGTAAGAATGCCACGTGAAGATGAAGGCAGAGATCAGGATGAAGCTTCTACAAGCCAACAAACATCAGAATCTGAGGAGAGGCCTGGGACAGATTCGCCCTCATGGCCCTTGGAAATAATTCACCCTACTAACACCTTGATTTTGGACTTCTAACCTCCAGAACTGAGAGACATTTCTATTGTCTAAGCCACCCAGCTTGTAATACTTTGTTATAGTAGTCCTAGCAAACTAATATGCATACTATATAACCAGCCATATATATATATATTCGTTTTCATCCCCAAAAGTAAGCTTCTCTACCTGTTAACATCTCTTTATTAGTCAAGACACATCCATGTCATTTCTTCAGTGATGAATTCATTCTGCTCTCCTCTTCTGTTTTATTATTCACATGGTTGTGCCCGTCTGCCTGTAAACCGTGACCCCTTTGAGTTCTGGAATCATATCCTATTAATCTTCCTATCCCCAGAACCTGGCCCAGTCACTGGCACTCAGGAGGTGTTCAGTAAATGTTTGCTAGATTGAATTAAATCTGTATCCTGCAGCTCTTGCTCTTGCTGCCTTCCCTCCAGCGCCAGCCACAGCAGGGTACAGGAGGATTAGAAAGGACTTTGTGGAGCAGAACTCAGATTAGCGCATCGCAGCCTCTCTGCAGACTCTTTGTCTTCATACAATCTCGTGAGAGCTTCTTAAATTGGAACAGTTGGCGATGTTGTCCCCAAACCACTCAGCGAAGCCCTAGGAGACATTTGCCAGAATTCACAGCAACACAAACAGCTCAATCAAAGGAGATGTGCGAATCCTCTTTTTAATAAACTAGAGCAAGTATTCTATTGGGAAAAAAGGACAGTCCTCTGAGACAGCACTTCCCAGGTTACTAGACAAGAATATACTGGCTTTGATTCTAGATAATGATCTCCTTTCTGTTTTTCTTCCTGCCCCTAGCTCTTCCAAAGAGCACGTGTTATAAAAGCCACATGTCTCCACCCAACTTTGCAGAAGGGTGACTTGGAGCCAGCTCCAGAAATGAAGGGTGTGTTGGGTGTGGCAACACTCATTTAGCCAATCTGAGTGAATACTCACATGGACGTGATCAGAAAAGGCTAAAATGCACTTGACCATTCAGAAATTCTAACTGAATGGTACTAAAATATTGAACTTGCATTCTAAGGAATCACTATTAATTGTCAGAAGATCCTCTGACCCTCTCTGTTCTATAAAGGGCATTAATTCCTGAGTCTTGCAGTCATTATTTCAATAGCAGAGTAGACTCTATACAAAGCAGAAAATGCCAAGTAACATCATTTATATCCTCACTCTTTATAGGTAATATCCTGGTTGGGTTAGCTTAATATTATAAAGAGTAACTGATTTCATAACTCTAAGTACTATGTGCATTTGAAAGTTAATAGTGTTCATATGTGTCATTCAGACATTTTAGCCAAACTAAAAGCCTACTCAGTGCTAAGTGCTGTGCTTTCTTCAAGGGCATCAAAAAAAGGAGCCTAAAGTTGATTAAACAAGAACTTACTAAGCACCTGTATTATTTTCAGCAAAAATAATAAACTCTGATTATGACTAAGTAATCACTCTAAAATTTTTAACAATTCAATTCAGACCTCTAGTTGGTTTCCTTGAATTTATTATGGACAATATTTTAAACACTTTTTAACATTGGTCTCATAACACTTGTAGCCATGATTATTAGTATTTTTTATTATTATTATTATTATTATTATTGGCGGTGGATAGACCTTTATCCAGTGAGACTGGTGATTCTTAACATTTGTTGATCACATTCACCTTTCAGATCAAAGAAATCCAGGAATCCTCTCTCCAGAAAGAAATCCCATGCTTCCCATGCAATCTTATATATAATTTTAGAAGGGTGTAAAAAGTTCCAGACCAGCCTGAACAGGTGGTGGCGCAGTGGGTAGAGCATCAGACTGGGATGCCAAGGACCCAGGTTCAAAAAAGACCCCGAGGTCACCAGCTTTAGCGTGGGCTCATCTGGTGTGAGCAAGAGCCCACAAGCTTGAACCCAAGGTCCTTGGCTCCAGCAAGGGGTTGCTTGTTCTGCTGGAGGCCCACGGTCAAGGCACATATGAGAAAGCAATCAATGAACAACTAAGGTGTCGCAACGCGCAATGAAAAACTAATGATTGATGCTTCTCATCTCTCTCTGTCCCTGTCTATCCCTCTCTCTGACTCACTCTCTGTCTCTGTAAAAAATAAATTAATTAATTTAATTAAATTTAAAAAGTTCCAGACCTTCTAGAGCAAGAATCAGTATACTTTTTCTAAGTAAAGGCCAAATAGTAAATATTAGGTTTTGTCAGTCAAGAGGCAATATCAAAGCTATTATCTAAATACTTATATAACAAGAGAGAAAACAAATACCCACTATTTTTAGTTGATGCCATCTAAAATATAATCATTGAGTGCAATTTTTATAATACAGGTCCATTCATGAGAAGTATGGGATTTGGCAAGGGGAGAGGAGGACAATATTTCACTTAACTGTGGTTCAAAGTTTGTGCTCCCTGTCATCAAATCAATTGAAAATGTTCATGTGTAAAAACCCAGGGAGTGGGCTGCATTTGACCAGCAGGCCATAGTTTACTAATCCCTGCTTTCGAGTGCACCCAGAGAACGAGACCAGGTCTAGACTATTTTAGAGAGGACCTGCTGGGGCAGTGTATCCACGAAGCCAGGACCAGCCAAATGCCAGGATAGTAAAGGCCCTGTATCTCCACCCAGCTTTGCAGAAAGGGTGAATTGGAGCCAGTTCCAGACAAAAAGGGTGAGTTGTCTGTGGCCAACACTCATTTAGCGGATCTGAACACTCACATGGACGCATCCGAAAACCGTCCGCTCTTGACTCTGGTGAAAGGAAGCAAGCTCCCACATCAGGACTCGCGAGGATTCCTGGCGCGATGCTCCCTCCTGTGGCCGTGCTGGCGGGCAGCTGAGTCTGAGCTGCGTTCTTACTGCAGCCAGGAATGCACATATGTATAGTATATTCTAGTAACCTACCTTCTGTGGCCTCAACACAACTTTCTCAATAATCAGCAAGAATAACAACATATATAAAAAGAAAGTTCTTTTCCCAGTGTTGGAAAACAGAAAGATAAAAGGCACATCAATGGATAAGGCTTTTTAATAAACAAAATTATTCTCTTAATCTGCAGTTATTTTTCAATCACTACTCACTTCCAGAAATTAAAAAGAAGAAAACACCACCTTGCAAATGTAAAAGAGCTAAGAGTCAGTCACAATAAACTGATCAAGAAGCAGTGTTCAACAAAAGTGATTACGCAGAAATTTTAGTCTTGTCCTCACACAGTTAATCTTTTTCTACTAAAACCATCCATCGTAACAGTCAATCACAGGAGAAATGTAATTCTCCATAATGTTTTCAGGTCTATAATGTCTGAAAAGCTTAGGCCACTAAGAAGAGCCATAAATGCACCTCATAGTTGGTTAGAACCCATCATGTCGTTTCAATAATGGTGTAAAAATAAATAAACACAGCTCCCTAGACTGGCTAGCTGGGCCTCACAATTTGTGACAAACTTGATGCAAGTTCTCCACCTAGTGGATGTTCTGAAAAATGTATAATGAAATTAAAATGGCACGTTCTGTGTCTAATACAGAGAGAAATGCTAGCATTCTGTAGCTCAATCAGTGACATCATATCAGATATTCATTTTTCTTCTTTTCTATTTTTCCTCTTCTTTCCATGTCTCTTCCTGTCTTAGGCCACGTTCCCCAGGAACAACTCAAAGACGTATTTATTTGCACAGCCATGGATATGAGCTAGGGGAGGCCGGGACATCTGTGATGTATGAAATGGGGCTCTGAAATCCCATCTTTTGTACCTCAAACGGCTTCGAGTACAATCACCCCAGTGTGAGCTAATGAAATGAGGAAGAGAAGGAGAATAGGAAGAACCGGAGCGTAACAAGAAGTGACTGAAAGGAAGAAACATCTGCATTGAAGGATGCATCTGAGGAAGTGGAGGAACAAGCAGGGAATCCAACATGTTCTTCACCCACCTTCCACGCATTGTGCTGACTCCCACCTGCCCCTTCTCTTCAGATGCCTCTGGTTCCTCATTTCCTGGATCTCTAAGTGCTGATGGGTATGACTATGAAGCCAGTCCCTGGACCTCTTCTCTTTCCTTTCCACACCGGGGGCTTCCACCCAGTCTCGTGGCTTAAGTATCTTCCCTATGCCCTAGGTCCCAGACTCATCTCTCCAGCCCTGACCTCCCCTGCCTGCCCATCTGGTGTATCCCACTGCCGTTCACCTGAGCCTGGATGATAGAAGCACCGTAGCTCAACCGCTGGAGCTCCGCGGCCCAGCTGCCCACACTGGGCTCTGACCCTCCAGGCTTCCTCTCCTCTACGCATCAGCTTTACGTTTTCCTGTGGCTCAGGCCAAACACTTGGAGTCATCCTCGCCTCCTCTTCCCTCTCATCCCCATGTCTGATTCAGAAGCAAATCCTGTCAGAAACATCTTTAAAGCATATTCAGAATCCAACCAGTTCTCGCCACCCCAGTGACCACTACACCACCCGCTCCCAACTTGCTATGAGTTTGAACAGATGCCCTTGTCTCGTCCTCTGTCCCTCCCATTGTCCTCCCTGGCCTGTGCATTCCTTGCCCAGCCTGGGGGAGGCCTCTACACATGCCCTCCCCCTGGAGTGCTCCGCCCAGACCTCTGCATGCTTCCCTCCTGCCTCTTTCAGGACTCTAGTTAAATGAGGCCTATTCAGAAGGGTCTTCCCTATAACATCCAAGTTAAAATTGGGAAAAAAAATTGTTTTCTATTATTCTCCCTTGTAGTGGGTTGAATGGTGGCCCCCAAAAAGATATATTTGTATCCTAATTTCTGGAATCTGCAATTATGTCCTTATTTGGGAAGAGGGTCTTTGCAGATGTAATTAAATTATGAATCTTGAGGCGAGGTCATGTTGGACTACCTGGAGGGTCCTAAATCCACTAGCAAGTGTCCTTATAAGAAACAGAAGAGAAGACACAAACACCAGAAGTGAGGAAGGCCATGTGAAAATATATCACTACTCAATCAAAGTTTACTGGATTTATTGACTTTCTACCTTACTGATCTGTAATAGACAAGAAAGCCGCCCAACTGGTGGTGGCACACTGGATACGGCGTCAACCTGGGATGCTGAGGTCACCGGCTTAAGCATGGGCTCACCAGCTTGAGTGCAGGGTTGCACTCATTAATTTAGGATTTACTTATCCCGGGCTCTCTTTAATAAGATAATGAATAAGACATAGGACAAAAACACTGTAGCATTGAAGATAAAGAACTAATGTTTGGGTGAAATGTGTGTTGAAAATACATGGATTAGTAATTAAATTTTAAATATAATGGGATAAAATAACATTGGGCCATTATAAATTGAGATGGAATAACCGTTTCAAATCTCTTCTGCATACATGACCTAGACATTGCAAAAAATAAAAAATAATAAAAAAAATAAAAAAAAAATTTAAATATAACCTCTTCAAAATCCTATTTTAGCCAGCCTCTCTCACACCAGATGTTCTATTATATGAAACCAAAATTGATTTATTGGTTGATTGAGGAACCTATTTCACTTCCAATATTTTCCCCTTTCTATGTACTGAGGCAGAAGCAGCTAAGATCTAGTTTATGTACAAGATGAGGAAAAGCAATAGCTCTAGACAGCTTTGGGGATCCAGAGTAGAAGCTGGAATCGCTGAGCTCCTCCCAGCGCTGGCCTGGAAACCCGTGTCCTCCCTGAAGAGCTGAGCCCTGAGCCTCGCTGGAGGAGGCAGACTGACAGCCAGGGTGCAGTGACCCTGTGCAGGGAAAGACACACGGGACCCTGTGCAGGGAAGGACACACGGGACCCTGTGCAGGGAAGGACACACGGGACCCTGTGCAGGGGAGGACACACGGGACCCTGTGCAGGGAAGGACACACGGGACCCTGTGCAGGGAAGGACACACGGGACCCTGTGCAGGGAAGGACACACGGGACCCTGTGCAGGGGAGGACACACGGGACCCTGTGCAGGGAAAGACACACGGGACCCTGTGCAGGGAAGGACACACGGGACCCTGTGCAGGGAAGGACACACGGGACCCTGTGCAGGGAAAGACACACGGGACCCTGTGCAGGGAAGGACACACGGGACCCTGTGCAGGGAAAGACACACGGGACCCTGTGCAGGGAAAGACACACGGGACCCTGTGCAGGGAAGGACACACGGGACCCTGTGCAGGGGAGGACACACGGGACCCTGTGCAGGGAAGGACACACGGGACCCTGTGCAGGGAAGGACACACGGGACCCTGTGCAGGGAAGGACACACGGGACCCTGTGCAGGGGAGGGGTGCTGTTCCCAGCCTGGCCGCCTTTCCTTCCCTCCTCCCTTCCACTTCCGCTGGCGATCGTTCCCAAAATAATTCTTGCCTACTTCCCTTGCTTGTAAAAGACATGAAAGAAAGAAAGAAAGAAAGAAAGAAAGAAAGAAAGAAAGAAAGAAAGAAAGAAAGAAAGAAAGAAAGAAAGAAAGAAAGAAAGAAAGAAAGAAAGAAAGAAAGAAAGAGGGAGGGAGGGAGGGGGGAGGGAGGGAGGGGGGAGAGAGAGAGAGAAAGAAAGAAGAAAGAAAGAAAGAAAGAAAGAAAGAAAGAAAGAAAGAAAGAAAGAAAGAAAGAAAGAAAGAAAGAAAGAAAGAGGAGGATGGGAAGGAGGGAGGGAGGGAGGGAGGGAGGGAGGGAGGGAGGGAGGGAGGGAGGGAGGGAGGGAAGGAGGAAAGAAAGAGGTCCTCACAATACTTCATAGATATTAAAAGTGTTTTCTAATGTTGCTATTACAAATAACCCTGCAATGAATATTCTCATGAAGGAATTGAGAAAATGTCTCTATGATATGAATGTAGATTGCTGTGTGTAGGGAATATGCATATTCAGTTTTACTAGGCACTGTACTTCCTAACTACTCTCCAAAGCAGTGGTGCTGAGTTCAGTGCCCACCCCAGTGTGTATGAGAGTTCCCATGGCTCCACATGAACTCCTGATATTGTCAGCCTACATTATCCTCGCCAAATTAATGGGTGTGGAATAATGTTTCCTTATGAATTTAATTTCCATTTTTGTATTTAGTAATAAGATTGACGGTTTCATTATATGCTATTGGCCATTCAGGCTTCCTCTTCTGTGAGTTGCCTCCTCTTTCGCACACTTATTTTCATTTATTTTTTCTATTGATTTGTTTACTTTTTTCTCATTGACTTTAGAAAGTTTTTTATTAGTTCTCAATACTCATCTTTTCTCAGTTATTTGCTTTATAAATATTTTCCTGGAGGAAAAAAAAAAGAAATCTTTATGACATCTTTCAAATGATAAAATGTCGGTGAGAAAAATACATATTAGAGTCAGTTTTTATTTAGCAAGATTTGAGGAGCCCCAAGTGATGTCCTTGCAGAGGCCACAGAGCCCAAATGGTCAAATGTTGGTCAGCACCTTCTCACAGATGCCTGTGGTGTGGCCACAGGGAAGCGCTGTCTCACCGCCTCCTGGCGAGCACCATCCTTACTTGGTGTCATCACTGCTTTTGAAAACATCAAAGTTGGAAAGACTTCACACAATCTAAGAACATAGTAGCTTCATGGATGAAATCTATATATGGTGTTGATTTTTTAATGGGCACTGAGTGATAAAATTAATCATATTTTCTTGCAACATACAGTATGTACTTTGTATCTCAATACCCTGACACACATAATAGTCATTTTCTTATATCATATTTTTTTGCTTCTGAGTTTTTTTGTTGTTGTTGTTGTTTTTTAATGAGGAAGAAAGACAGACAGGAAGCGAGAGAGATGAGAAGTATCAATTCTTTGTTGGGGCACTTTAGTTATTCACTGATTGCTTTCTCATATGCGTCTTGATGCGGGGGGGGGGTGGAGGTGGGGAGAAGACTGGCTCCAGAAAAGCTAGTGGTTCCTTGCTCAAGCCAGTGACCTTGGGCTCAAGCCAGCAACCGTGGGATCATGTCAATGATCCCACACTCAAGCCAGCAACCTCTGGGTTTCGAATCTGGATCCTCTGTGTCCCAAGCCGATGCTCTATCCACTGTGAAACCACCTGGTCAGGCTCTGACTTCATTTTAAATATAAAATAAAACAAACTGAAAGACTTGAGTTATTCTAAATTATCATATTTTTCACCATGAGTGTTAGATTATACTTGCATATGTCACATGACTTTAGGCTACTTTGCTGTTACTAACACCTTCTATATGACAACAATGCTTGGATTGTGGAAAGGACAACTATGGAAGAGAGATGACTTTTGACATAGCAGAACATTTATTGCTAAAAGTAGTCAGTGTAGGCTGCAACTGTACCTATACTCCACTGAAGAAAAGTAGAATTACTTTGTAATACAATTAGCCACAGACTGGGGGAGAAATAGTAAGATCCCCTTATAGTGGGATTGTAAGGATAATTTTTCCCCTAAAAGCAGATATATAGATATAGATAGATAGATATAGATATAGATATGGATATATATGATTGTTTGTATGGAAAATACTGTAGCAATTAATAAATAACAATACAAGAATATATTCTGTGTTTTGTGTACTCACAACTATAAACCTATTTTTGCCCTACCCTCTAAATGGAGAAAGAGACAGAGAAGTCTATATGTAATATAGATATGAATATCTCCTTTTGCGAAAAAAAAATTATATATACAGAATAAACCTGGCTTCTCAGACCATGTTTTTAAAATAAATTATAATTTTATTATTATATATCTTCTCCATATTCACAGCTCTGAATTTAGAGAATTTTTTTCTAATAAAAATCATGCTTTTGATCCACTGGTAAGCAAGACTGTATATTGATAAGTCAATAAATCTTTATTGACCAGGGGTTACTTGCAAGGCATTGAGAAGGACACACTCAAAACTACCCAATGCTAGTGGCTCAGGGAGCCCATATTGGGATTAAACTGGACCTGTGAATCTTGTGTTTCTTCCTTCTGGGCATTTGCTAAATTACATTGATTCACACAATAGAATTAATGGATGACAATTAATTAATTAATCTGTGCAGGGAATTTGTATTTTTTACAGTTGGATTGGAGCTCTAATTGACAGGAGAACAGGAATCCCCTAACAGGAATCCCCAGCCTAGAGGTGACCTAATGGGCCAGGACACCTCTAGTCCTAGTTGGAGGTCTTTCTCCTGACTTCAACACTGAGTTGTCGAAAGAGTCAGTATAAGCCACCCAGAGGGCTGCAGATCACGAGCTCATCTGAGAAGAGGGAGCCTGACAGTGTCTACGTTCCATTCTGGTTAAGTTGTGGATTTCGAGCTTGGAGTTAGATGATCTGAAATCAATTTCCAGGAAGCCACCACCTACTACTACCTACTGAATCTTAAATTTGTGCCATCAGACAAGTTTTAATTTCTCTAAACCCCGATTTCTTCATGTGTAAATTGGGATAATATTGGCGTGGGTTTTGTTAGAATTCAAAGTAATGATGTTAAGATCTTAGCACAGAGCCTAGAACACAGAAAGGGTTCCATAAGGGGTAGTTATTATTTCATTTTGAGTTGAAACTAATTAGTTCTGGAGCCATAACACCTTAGACTGGAGGAAATTTCAAGGTCCCCCACTTTCACCACCACTTGCCAGCACCCAACCAAGCAGTTGTCTTTGCAGAATGTCTTCCAAAATACTCAAGATTGACATAAAACCCTTCGTGGGAACTATTGCCAATAAAGGGGAGGAGACAAAAAAATAGTATGAAGGCAAGTTGCTAAAACGAGTTAGTTGTAAGAAAAAAAATACCTTGAATTTTATTGTGTATCTGTTTTTCTGAGCATGGACATGTTGCAAGTCATCCTACTGGAATAAAATGGAAACTTCAATCTAAGGTGACACTTCCTGAAAGGCACTTTGAAAGCAACCCCCCTCCCAAATCTCTTATGAGCCACAGCTGTTAAAGTCCAGAAGCACCCAGTCAGGTATTAGAGATTTCTTAATAAATGAGAGGCTTCTACAAAACCCTCGGCAGGCATTGCTCAAGCCTGGGAGTTGCACTGTGACATTCAGCTGGTTCCTGGCACCCACAGAGCATATCATTGATGCATTGGAGGTTATGCCAGGAATCACAACATTGCCACCTGCATTCTGGCTGGGAATCACAAGCCTGCCAGGAAAAGTCAGTGCAAGCCTTGCATGTCCTTCCCCGGTGCCAGTGACTGGAGGACACGATCAGATAGCAGCTCCACCTCCCACCTGCCACTCGACCTTGGTCATGAGTCACTGTTCTCCCTGCGCCACGGTGTTTCTCCTGCCAAGTAGTGACAATCCTGATCACCCGCCTTTCTCACCTAATGATTCAGGGCTTTGATGAATTTTCCTTTCATGAAATATTTTTATATCTTTGGTAGGACATTGCTACCCAGCATAAGGGAAAAGCCATTATCATTATTGACCCTGGAGCTAAAAGATACTTTTTCAGGCTTACTTGCTAATAAAGTGGTAGTATCTAATATGTATCTATACAATGCTTTTCGTCACACACACGTAAAAGTTTATGGTTTTGAAATATGAATTTATTGTTGCAGTTGCTTCCTTTGAAAGGCAATGTGCTTCAGTGTAGCCAGTTACAGTAAAGAGTGGCTCCAAAGATCCCCAGTACAGATGGCCAGAGCCAGCCTCCGATTCTCATTTCATTAAACAGTCTCTCTTTGACCAACAGGCCTCTCATTGTAAGCAGCCCGGCCTCAGCTGATGTCAAAAGCCCCATTCTACCCCGGATGAATTGTTCTCCTAAGCATCTCCACACGCATTCTGCAGCAGATAGGGACGGGGCGAGCTCCGCAGATGTCACTGTCACTTCTCCCCATCACACGGTCGTGGGTATCGTTCCAAACTTGCACAAAGCCCAATTCAGAGTTTGCCTGTGGCCGGCGCACACTTGGCCTGCAGATGCACGAGGAGAGGAGAAAGGCTGCCCAGTGCTGCCCGCACTCGCCTGGGAGAGCTGGGGAATTCCTGCCTTGGTTACGGCTTCCACGCGGGCTGCAAAACAAATCAGAAAGTCGCCAATGGTTTCATTCACGCCGCCAAACTGGGTTAATGAGACCCTGTGAGCGAGACCATCAATGCACAAAAGCCAGGAAGTCCAAGCTTGCCGTTCCCACAGCCCGCGGGGGCGGCGCACACACAGGTGACTCTGTGCCCGCTCAGGCCCTGAACGCATCCTTGCCAGAGGGCAAGGATGGAAGCCGTCCTGGGTGTCCTCCCGCCACAGAAGATTTGGCCGAGGGAAATGCAGTCTATCCGTTCATTACATGACAATTTCAACTTGAGAAGAATGTATTCATTTCCTTTTAAGTTAACTATTTACTAACGTGTCATATATGGACCAGGAAGTACACATGTGGCAAGCGAGCAGCGCGATAGCTTTTGACAATATGCATACACTCAGGTCATCAACACTCAGTGGAGAAACTGAGCCTTGCCAGAACCCAGAGCCTTCAACACACCTGCTCCTGGCCTCTAACATGATGATCAAGTTTGATCACAAAAATTAACAAAGGTGTATGGTATAAACAGACCTTGCAACTCTAGAGGAGAATTAGAAATCTTATTTGAAAGTATATCCTGAAAATGAGCTGGCCTTCTGGGAACACTGGCTGGCTGCCCCATCACGAGAGTTTATCCCCCCAGGAGAAGCAGAGTATAAAAGGCGTGGTTAGCCTGACCTGTGCTGGCGCAGTGGATAAAGCATCGACCTGGAAATGCTGAGGTCGCTGGTTCGAAACCCTGGGCTTGCCTGGTCAAGGCACATATGGGAGTTGATGCTTCCAGCTCCTCCCCCCCCCCTCTCTCTGTCTCTCTCTCTCCCTCTCTCTCTCCTCTCTAAAAATAAATAAATAAAATTAAATTAAAAAACGGCGTGGTTACTGTGGGAGTTTCCGCAGGTCCTGTCTTCAGAGTGGGTGTGTAGCCCCCACTGTCCTCTATGCATATAGGCAGATAGTCCTCGGAGAGGAAATACACGTAACAGACGTTCTTAAACAAGGACACACCTGAGAAGCCCTGTGGACAAGCCAAGTCCCGGGTCCTCCCCAGGCCACTGAGTCGGAGCTTTCCTATATCAGCTCTGGCCACACAAATCTCAGAAACTTCCCAAGGCGATTGTTAGGTGCAGCCCTGGGTGAGAACAACCCTCTCCAAGTGTTACTTGTTTTCTTCTTTCAGTAAACAAATACCATTTGAGCCCTTTCCCTCTGCTACTGAAAGTAGGAAGTCCAAGAAGACACAGAAAGGGATGAGGAGGAGGCTCAGGTGTCTCCATTTGCTGATCTTATCTGGGCTGGCTCTGCCCCATCAGATGCTGCATGGCTACGAATACCCGCAGAGCCACACACCCAGGCTCTGCCTCCCCAGGCCACACACGGGCACTTCTGTTTTGCATGTTACTCCAGGCATTTGCATGTATCTGAAATGCTCTCTTACCTCTCATCCGCATAGCAAACTCCTACACATTCTACAAGATCCAGAATAAATGTTCCCAAACTATATACATTTCCTTTTTCTGTCCCCTAACATCCCATGGATGACCCCTGTACACTCTTACCATACCATACTGACCACACTTGTGATGCCTGCCCTACAAAAGAGACTAAAACTTTCCTCTTTCCATCTCTGCATTCTCAGGGCCAAGAATGGAAGCCGGGCCTTGATAAATAAATAAATAAATAACGTATGGATAGATGGATGGATGGATGGTTCTTGAAAATGCTTTGTCAAGTACAAACTGTTATAATTCCACTCATTCCATAACTATGACACACAAATAACTAGCTGGAACTGAAACTTCCCTTTTTACCTAAACTCCCGCCCTTCTCACCTTTCAAGCAGATAGTCAATGCTTTGCCATTTCAACAGCGACTAGTAACTCTATACCTTCACTGTGTAATTGTTAGCAATATTTCACCTTTTTTAGCATCATCAGTCTCTCATACTGACTTCCAAAGTCTAACATTCTAATGAGCCTTCTGCCTATCTTTTTTTTTAAACCCCCCCCCCAAAAAAAAAACAAACGTGGAGCAAATGGAGCCCTTGGAAATAACAACAAGAAAGTGTGCTCGAGGACCGCCTAGGGAACAAGGGCACGGAGGCCAGTTCCTTGTCCACACGCCACTCAGCAGGTGGTTCCGTTCCTGCCAGGAATATATACACAGCAACTGATTTCTTGGGAAGAATCAACTACAACCAACCAGGCAACGATGTGCGCTGAGCATCCTGGCACAATGCTGTTCCACGGGAGCTGGTAGCTTCCTCTATGGAAGAAATGTTGTGGAATCACAGTCCTAGCATTGGAGGCATTTCCTATACTCCAGAGCAGCCACCTGGCAGAAGCACAGTCAAAAGAGGCATTTGAGTATGTGAAGCAAGTGGAGTAAACATTGTGGAAGCTGGCGAAAGAGAGAATTGAACAGTTGGAGATAGGGGGTGAGGAAGCCAGTGTGGAACAGTTAAACAGAGAAAGCATGTAAATAGCATCCTTAATGATGTATCAGAATTTCAGAATGTTGGAAGAATTCCAGAACTGGACAGAACAGAAAAGACCAGGCACAACACACCCATAATCTTATATACGAAGCAACTGATTTACCAACACAAGCGGTGAACAACTTTTGTATCAGAGTCAACCATGACATCCGCTAGTGTAGTTCTGTTTGTGTTATCAGAAGACCTATCCATCCCACCTGGTGTTTGTCATGATGTCTCATATTTTCCTACCATTTTTTCATTCTTCTATGCAAAATTGCTGTGTCCCCAGAAAGGGCACATTAAAAACAAGTCTGTTTTCAAATTAAGGGCCATCTACAAAATAAAGAGCCTGTGTTGGTAAAATATCAAAGTCATGAAAGGCAAAAAAAAAGGGGGAGGAAGGGGTGCTGAAGAATCATTCCAGATGAAAGAGACTGAAGAGACCTGACAGCTAAATGAAATGTGGGACCCTGGGTTGGGTCCTGGACCAGAAAAGAATTTTTTTTTTCCTAAGAGCATATTAGTGAACGAGTTGGCAAAATTTAAATAAAGGTCTACAGATTAGATGTTAGTATACTAATGTTAACTTCCTGATTTTGGTCATTTAATTTTGGTTCTGTAAGAGAATGTCCTCACTTTTTTAGAAAACACACACTGAAGTATTTAGGGGTAAAGAAGCAATGTGTCACACGTACTAAAATCATCCTTCTGAGTTTCAGCACAAATAAAGTTACAAGTACTTGCAAAGGATAGTATGACTCAACAAGAGGCACTGGAGAGCCTGTTGAGCTCCCAGAGAGGCTGGGACTGAAGAGGCAGGCAGCGTTGAAAGCCAGGCTCACGGCAGTGGGCTTCGAGGAACACTGTGCCTTAGACTGCAGGGCCCTTTATGGGGGATCCTCTCTTCCCTGCTCCCTAAGTCTTTGCTCGGGCTGAATTGTATGACTTAGTATGACAATTACCAACACCGCTCGTGTTGGTAAATCAGTTGCTTCGTATATAAGATTATGGGTGTGTTGTGCTTGGTCTTTTCTGTTCTGTCCAGTTCTGGAATTCTTCCAACATTCTGAAATTCTGATACATCATTAAGGATGCTATTTACATGCTTTCTCTGTTTAACTGTTCCACACTGGCTTCCTCACCCCCTATCTCCAACTGTTCAATTCTCTCTTAGTATGACTCAACAGGAGGCACAGAGTCCAGATGTGCCTGTCTGGATTCCTCCTTCGCAATGGTACCCACGATATTGAGCAAGTTTCTTAACATCTCTACTGACCTTTGTTTCTTCACCTGAAGTTGCTAAGAAAAATACTAGCAGTCTACATTCACTGAAACCTTGAT
This sequence comes from Saccopteryx bilineata, assembly GCF_036850765.1. NCBI lineage: Eukaryota > Metazoa > Chordata > Mammalia > Chiroptera > Emballonuridae > Saccopteryx > Saccopteryx bilineata. The sequence continues at coordinate 58,870,111 of NC_089492.1, forward strand.
CTGTTCCAGGCACTATTTCAAGCACTTTCTGTGAATTAACAATAACCTATTACAAATAAGAAGACTGAGTCACAGAGCGTAAAGTAATTTGCTCAAGATCACACAGCTATATAGTAGTGAAGGCCAAAATCGAACTGCTACCTTATTGCCATTGTCTTAGCCACTAGTGTTTCTATAAAACCTAAGTGAAATATGTCATGCACTAATTTAGTGCCTGTACCATGGGAATGCTCAGTAAAGGTTAACTAATCACCCGTATCAACCTCCTCACCACAGTCAGCAGTAGACCTGCATTCGCTGGGTTCTAAGCCCTCAGTTCCTTTCTTTCTTTTCTTTCTTTCTTTCTTTCTTTCATTAACTTTTTTTGTGTGTGTGTGAGCCATCCTCTTTAATCCTAGCTTGCACCCAGCGGGCAAGTAAAAACACACACTGGGCTCCAAAACCCACTCACATTCAGTGCTCACAAAGCTACTGACTTATCCAAGTTTCCTAGAATCAAAGGTTTCTAGCTCACCAGACTTATTCACCTCTGTTCCCATCTCCTTCCTTCTCCTTGCACAAACTCTGCACAAACTGGCCTCTCCTTTAACACTCCACCATCTTGGCTGCTTCTTCTGGCCTCCTCCACGTGGCCTCTCTCTGCTCTCCTCTCTGCTCTCTCCTCTAATATTAATCTCAGGAACCAAGAACTCACTAACTTTTTTGTACAGTTTCATCAAATAATGCAATCTATAAGCTAAACACTAGACATCTCTGAAGAGCTAAGGAAAAAGCAACAGTTGCATGAAGAAATATTTTTTCTCTTGACAATTGACAACTTTGTACCTTGGTTCCATAAATATCAGCTGTATGATTTATTTAGCCTTGGGAAGATCTTTCATACCATTTGGATTCCTTCCATAGGACACCATACAGCCAGGGGAAAAAAAAGATTTATATTCAATCATAGCTGTGGTGTACATATCTTGGGCATGTATTTGGGCTTTTCTCCAGAAACTATGCTAATATATCTTGTCTAGTAAGTGATGCTGAATGCCATTCAAACCAGATGCTAATTCACAAGTCACTTTCCTGCTTTGTTTTTAATGTTTTAGTTCCTTACAGAGTGGCCTTTCATAGGTTGGTGTTACTACTAAATGGATGAGCCATACTCAATCATGCTCTCTAAATTCAAAAGGAGACTATTTTAGTCTGCTAGGGCCGCCATAACAAAGTACCACAGACCGGGTGGCTTCAACAACAGAAATTTACTGTCTCACAGTTGTGGAGGCTGAAGTCTGAGATCAAGATGTCAGCAGGGTTGGTCTCTTCTGCAGCCTCTCTCCTGGGCTTGCAGATAGGCAGCTTCTGGCTGTATCTCATGTGTCCCTCCGGACATGCCTGTGCCTTGATTTCCTCTTCTAACAAAGATACCAGTCATATTGGATTAGGGATCACCCTAATGACCTCATTTTAACTTAATTGCCTTTTTTAAAGCCCTATATCCAAATAAAGTCATATTTTCAGGTACTGGCAGGGTAGGAATTTAAGATATGAATTTGAGGGGGTGGAGGGGTGGGAAACAATTCAGCCCGAGCAAAGACTTAGGGAGCAGGGAAGAGAGGATCCCCCATAAAGGGCCCTGCAGTCTAAGGCACAGTGTTCCTCGAAGCCCACTGCCGTGAGCCTGGCTTTCAACGCTGCCTGCCTCTTCAGTCCCAGCCTCTCTGGGAGCTCATCCAATGGAGCTGCCGTCCTAGCAAAGTTCCAGAACCCGCTCTTGCATCTCCATTAACTCCTTCTCCATATCCCACTCAGCAGACTCGCTACCCTCTTCACTGTGATTCTCCGAGCCCAGGAATCCCAAATCTGGTGCATAATGTGCTGGCAACAGGGCTGAATTCAACACTCAGCCAACATGGCTACATGACTTGGAAATAATCCATTCTCTTAATAGCTGATATAATTTTAGTACTTTATTTACTGCAAACATTAAATTTTGCCTTCAGGCCTCATAGAGAACAGCACTGACAACTTACAGAAACATATTTGAAATGCCTAGCACAGAGTACACAGCTGAGCAGAAATGTTCGAGTGTGCTGTGACAGGAATGAGAAGCAGAGGGTGTGAAACCACTAATCCTAAATCAAAGCGCTCCAGGTCGACCCCAGCTGTCCCTGCCCCACATCCGATTTCTGATTTAAGACCCAGACACCTGTGATCTTGAGTCACTGTTGGCTCTGCCGAGATTTTCAGCCTCACTCAGCTTCCATGTCAGTGAAATAGAGGTTAAAAATATACCATTCTCTTCCCCTCGAACTATTGTAAAAGGTAAGAAAATGAGATGGAACTCCAAAAAAACTCAGCAAATTCAAAATGGGCTCTGGCTGGTAATGCAGTGACTGAAGAAATGCCCCAGAACACTGAGGTCGCCGGTTTGACCCAGGAGTCACTGGCTCAATCGCCAGGGTTCTGGCTGGATCATGAGGTCGCCAGTTCGAACCCCAGTTATAGCACATATGAGAAGCAGTCAGTGGCACAACTAAGTGGAGCAACGAGTTGATGCTTCTCTCTCTTTTTCATTCTCAAAAAAAAGTCAGATGGATTCAATAAATATAATTTTAATTCTAAACTGTCAAAAACAATTTAAGTCTGTAAAATTTGTTATTTTTATTCTGGCACTGTTTACTACTTCATGCTTGTTACTAGATAAAGACTGAATGGCTCCAAAGTAAAACTGTCCTCAATCACATAAGAAGATTTTTATCTAAGCTTTTATTGCCCTTAATCTATCTTTGATTTTTCATAGCTGAAGACTTCCGTTTTGTATAATACAGGGGTCCCCAAACTATGTCCCGCTGGTGGTATGCAGCCCCCTGAGGCCATTTATCCGGCCCCTGCCGCACTTCCGGAAGGGGCTCCTCTTTCATTGGTGGTCAGTGAGAGGAGCATAGTTCCCATTGAAATACTGGTCAGTTTGTTGATTTAAATTTACTTGGTCTTTATTTTAAATATTGTATTTGTTCCCATTTTGTTTTTTTACTTTAAAATAACATATATGCAGTGTGCATAGGAATTTGTTCATAGTTTTTTTTATAGTCCGACCCTCCAATGGTCTGAGGGACAGTGAACTGGCCCCCTGTGTAAAAAGTTGGGGGACCCCTGGTATAATAGAAGAAACAAGGGTAATTGTAATTTTACTCTCAGGGCGCTGGCAATAGTACAATATATGACCACCAGGGGGCAGCATAGACCAATTGCTGCCTTAGACTTCATTAGGCATTGCAGTGGTGGTCCCAGATAACAGGTGTGGGTAAGGATACCAGGCACAGGCAACACTATACAGTATACAGGCATCAGAACCGCCTAAATTTATGTTGGCGCTGAACTCAGTTTCCCAGGCCCCGCTCTTTCTAAAGAGCAGAAGGGACTGGCTTTGGGGTGGGAAGAGGAAAGGGGAAACACCTGGGCAGCTGCAGGAAAACAAAACCAAACCACCTAGACCTGGTCAGGAAGGAACAGGAGGTCGAATAGGCCTTAGGTAAGGTCATTAGTAAAGAGCCAACATGATTTTATTTGCATTATTTTGTATTTTCAAAGTGGTTTATTCTCACTCTTACTCATTATTAGCTAATGATTCTGGACCATCCCACTCATATTATCGTTGAAAGAGGAAAACACGGGAAGTCGGCACTTTTAAGCAGACAGCAGTACGAGTAAAAGCAGACCCAACCTGCTGTGTCCCCTGTTTGTTGTGAAGCGTCCGTAAGCTCATAATCTCTAGTGTTACCAACAAAACTCCAACCTGGGACTGAGACACAGCTGGAACCAGGAAGAGAGACACGGTGTTATAACAGAATAGAAACTTCACAAGCCTCCCCACTCGTGGGGCTTTGGAACCCCTCCGAATGTGTGCGAGAAGCAGCATAACCTGTTCTGTCAACCCGAGTTGGGGCCAGGCCACCGGGAGCTGAGGGAACTAAGGAAGCATCACGCGGAGAGATATGTGGTGACAAGGTCAGAGGGGCCACAGTGTGTTCCCACACATGGACTTCCCATTCACCCCTGTGATGGATGCTCTTGAGCCCGCCTGGAAATTCTGCCTGGGAGCTAATTACGGGGGTGACCTGCGGCCCTCGGGCAGGAGTGAGTAAGCGGATCGGTAGGTGAGAGCTGGCTATTCACAAGGCCTTTGATGCGAGCTGGGCAGAGAGTTTGGCCGAAACTCAACACCTCTTAGAAGTACAGATTAGTCAAGAGGAAGAAAGGAGAAGGCATTGTGGAAGTTTTCAAGAAGGAAACAAAGATGCCTGTGTTTTGTATCGCTCAGCTGCCTCAAGAAAATGTCCATTTGTTTTCTTTACACCCCTTTTACATTTTAAGTGGAATCCAGTGAATGTGTCTTTTCAGGGGTCCCAATTTCACCGTTTTCACTACACCTCATGTTGCCATTTTAATGAAGCATCATTTTTCCAGAGGGTGTGGGAACAAAACTTATTTAATGACCTCTCAGAGCAAACACTGAGTTCTTCAAATATTTCCCTGAATTAAAACCCCTGTCCCACAATTCACTTCCTTTTCAAAATGCCAGTTTGCCAACTACTGCAAACCAATAAACAGGGTGTTCCTTTCCTCTCAGGCCACAGGGCTCCTGTGGAGCCTCACAGCCGGGGAGTCCATGAGAAAGCCAGGACTCCCGGCCCTCAGCCGTGCCTGTGGGGCTCAGCGCGACACAGCAGCGGTCCCCTTGGAATCATGACACCATCTGCCTTACACTCCTGCAGCATACAGGTTTAGAGGACTCAGCAGAGACCTAGATGACCTTGTTGATTATCCAGACCAACCCATCACTTTGCGGGTGAGAAAATGAGGCAGGTGGGAGAGGCACGCAGAGGACACACAGGGATCACAAGTGGAGAGGGACATGCAAGGTTGGCCCCACGTGGCTCCCCACTTCCTGCCTCAGCATCACTTAGAGCAGTGGTCCCCAACCTTTTTTGGGCCACAGACCAGTTTAATGTCAGAAAATATTTTCACGGACTGGCCTTTAGGGTGGGACGGATAAATGTATCACATGACCAAGACAAGTATCAAGAGCGAGTCTTAGATGGAGGTAACAGAGGGAATCCGGTCATTTTTTTTTTAAATAAAACATTGTTCAGACTTAAATATAAATAAAACAGAAATAATGTAAGTTATTTATTCTTTCTCTGCGGACCGGTACTAAATGGCCCACAGACCAGTACCCGCCCGCTGCCCGGGGGTTGGGGACCGCTGACTTAGAGTAACTGTACAAAGTACATGTTCCTGAGCCCCTGCTCGAGCCTACTACACTGGCATTCCTGGGGGTGGGGACTGCAGCTGGCATTTCACCCCGCTGTTGTGGTTGTGGTACACACTAACTAGGGAAGTTAGCACTAGGAGTAGCAGAAGGAACAGGATTGGAGGCAGGCAGTTGAGTTTGAATCCCACCTCTACTGCTTACTAGCCTTGCACATTTAGGAAGTTAATGCCTCTGAACTCCATTTCCTCACCTGTAATCGAGTAGTGCTGTGAGGGACGGTGCACAGAGGTGCACTCGGACCCCAGGGCCTGCCACCAGAACACAGTCAGTGTCACCTGTCATATGCAGGTTGCTGGATTTGAGTCCCAGAAGCCCTGTCGATGGATGGTATGAACTTGGGCACATCACTTGTCTCCACTGAGCCTCAATGTCCTTATCTGTAAATGAAGATAATAATAGTACTTCCTCTCAGGAATGTTGCGAAGGTTGAATATCATGGTGTAGCAGCATGGGCCAGTCGTGAAACAGAGCCACTCTGGGTCTTTCAAAAAAGGATTTGGTTACATGGGGACGACGAGCTAAGGAGCTAAAGGAGTACAGAGGCCATCTAGATATTAGCTGCTGAAAGGACAAAGGCAGAGGAGGGTGACTAGCAGGAGCTAGGACCACCCACAGTCAGGGCAAGAGAGCTCTCACCACAGAGAAGGACTGGCTGCTGCTGGACACAGAGACAGCACGCCAGCCGGATGGGAGTGGGGAGAAAGGCCATGGCTTCCCTCTGCCCACTCCCTGCAGTCTCCCACCAGGGCCTCTCCTGACCTAGAAGAGGTAGAGGTCAGAAGACAGGGTAACCTGGAGAGAATACAGTCAGCCCTCTGCATCCATCGGTGTCACATCTGTGGATTCAACCAATTGCAGTTCAAAAATATTTGGAGAAGGAAGGCCCAGAAAGTTACAAAAGCCAAAACTTGAATTTGCCACATGCCTAGCATTATACTGAATCCACGTGAATGCGCTGATGTGTAGGCATGCCCTGCTGTAGCCTGTATGCAAATATAGGTTATATGCAAATACTATGCCATTTTATATGAAGGACTTGAGCATCTGTAGACTTTTGTATCCTGTGCATGTGGGGGGAGGGGGACCCTAGAATCAATCCCCCACAGATATCAAAGGAGAACTATAGTTCCTGGAGATAAAAAGAAGAGAAAATGGGTGGATTATGGGGCCTGAGAGCAAATAAGCAAATGCCCAGCACACACACATAAAAACATGCACACAATCTCAGACTCAGAGGAGGCATTCTCGGTGCCTGTCATTGTAATTGTAACAACAAAATATAACAACCCAATGCAAAGGTTCTTGGCAAAAAAAAAAAAAAAAAAGGTGTGTGTTTCTGGGAAGCCTGCCTTTCATTAGTCACATGCAAACATCATTTCTGTAGGGCTGGTCACCATGTAGAGGAAGTCCTGAAATTAGTGTCCCAGGTGTGTCACTTATAAAATAAACCTCAATGTTTTCCTTTGTAATTTTAAAATTTATTTATTGATTTAAGAGATAATGAAAAAGGGAGAAAGAGAGAAAGAGAGAGAAACATCATCAATTTGTTGTTCCACTGATTTATGCATTCAGTGGTTAATTCTTGTATATGCCTTGACCGGGGGGTCAAACCCACAACTTTGGCATACTGGCACAATGCTACTCACTTATCTTCACAGGCTTTGTCCAGTTTTGGCTGTCTCCACTGATTAGGTTGATAAAACAGTGCTACATTATAATATAATGAAATATGCATATAAGAAAAAGTATTATTTGGCTAAGCTCTTTGTGTACTTTACATGCATTATTATCATTTAATTAGTTATGTAATAATGACTATTATTATTACTATTTCATTTTCCCAGCAGGAAAATCTTTGATACTTACCATGGTCAATTAACTAACCCAAGGTCCTCAGCTTGTCACCGGCAAAGTGAGGATTTGATCTCAGCTCTGTCCGAGTGTAAAGCTCATTGCTCCCCTCTGCCTTCCGACACCATTTGCCTTTGGAAACTGGTCATTGAAGAAAATGATACTGTGTCATCAATTATAATAGAAAGAGCCCCAAACTAACAAGAAAAAGATGTAAATGGCCAGAGATGTATTTTCATCTACAAAATGAAGGAATTGGTTAAAAGGTAAACTTGACAGCGTAATGTGTGATCCGTTTTGTAAATCCCTGATTACTTAACAGAGTTCTGATCACTAAAATGTTATTGTTTTGTGTAAATGTATAGATTGTGGTATTATGCACAGTTAACTATATTTGATACCTTTACAATGAAAACCTATTCATTCCTGGTTTTTTTGGTTTCTTGTTTGCTCATATGTTGACTCCAAACCATCGTGCTAGGCACTGTAAAATATTCTGAAATTTATTATTCTTAATATACTTTTAAAACTTAAAAAAAATTCCCCAAAGGACTACATCATATATTCAGGCACATTTTATTTTGTTGGTTTTAACAAAGACTGTCTTGGGATGTAACCAACCTGCCAGCATGCCCTCGAGTGTCATCAATCACATCACAGCTGGCAGGGCTCATCGGCGCTGGTGAGCGGGCATGCGGCCAGGAGCGATGGTGGGGCACGCAGCAGCCGGGACAGCCTCAGGAGGAGAGATTGGAGGGCAGAGCGCGGGGACAGTGCGAACACGCAGCCGAGCCGGGCGCGTGGACGCCAGGGGCTCCACAGTCAGTCTGGGCTCCCACGCGACTTTGAAAGGAGGAGGACCACGCTCCAGGTGAGTGTGGCCTGGCAGTTGCTGAAAAAGAAAGACGAAGACCAACTGTCTGGAGGGGAAATCCAGAGAAGGCACCGAGGAGATGCCAGGGATGGAAGGTATCTGGGCAGAGTGATCAAACCCTTCATTTTCCCTGGACCAAAGGGGGAAAGTATGAGGGACCAGTTCCCAAGCACATGGGAAACGATTTGTCCCCAAAGAGTGAAACCAACAAGTCCACGCATAATATACAAGGTTAGACATGGGGCTACTTCAAGAGACTGTTGCGATGTGTTCAGATAAACCCAAAATGCCAGCCAAGGGAACGAAGAGTCACCACAGAAAGGCTGACCTGGAGTATGATTGCAATTGGGAAAGCAGGTACTTAGTCAGCTATATTGAACCCCATCAGGAGAAGGACACCTTCAAACCACAGTCTTGTTCCACACAGAACAGGCAAACCTGAAGGCCCAGATGGGGTTGCACTCACACAGCTCTGATGGAGGGAGGGCTGGAGTCACCCACAGACCTCAGCATGACTCTCAGGAGACCTCAACATATATGGCTGCTGAAACCCAAAGTGATTAATTATCCAATTCTGTAGTCTACATTATGATTACAAAGTAATCCACAATATTTATATTATTATATTATTATCTGATTTTGATCCTATATTCACCAGAGAATGCCTGATTATACTTTTACTCCTCAAGGATAGCTGCCAAGAGAAAGACAATGTGCTTGTCATACTGGCCTTCATATCTCAGTCAAAGGGATGCTCAGAGTTCCCATTACAAAACAATATCAGCACTTTGATTTATACATCAGCCTTTTGTTGCCTGGGTTAATGGGAGTCTATCTCCTGAGAGCTGGATCTGTACCAAGTATGCTTAAAATTTTAAATATTTGAAGCTTGAAAGCTGACCACTTAACCTAGTATTGGTAAGTGTGGGCTCTAGAGAAAGTAAATGCCGATTTAGGAGACATGGGCATTGACAAAACCAACCTTCCTTAGTAATATCCTAACATTGCCCAATGCCAGCATTCAAATTTTAAAAATTAACAGTATTGGATGTGCATGTGCCAGTTCACCTCAAATGCTTCACAAACAATCCAATTTAAAAAATGGGCAAAGAACCTGAATAGACACTTTTCCAAAAAGGACACACAGATGGCCAATAGACATATGAAAAGATGCTCAACATCACAAAGCACCAGAGAAATGCAAACTAAAACCACAATGATATATCACCTCACACCTGTCAGAATGGCTATCATCAATAAATCAACAAACAAGTGTTAGTAAGGATGTAGAGAAAAGGGAACCCTCATGCACTGTTGGTGGGAAGGCAGATTGGTGCAGTCACGATGGAAAGCAGTATGGAGTTATCTCAAAAAATTAAAAATGAACTGCTTTTTTTCTCAGTGACCCCATTTCTGGGAATATATTATATTTAAGAAGCATATTTCTGGGAATATATCAAGAAGCCTATTCCAAAGAATATATGCACCCCTATGTTCATTGCAGCATTATTTACAATAACCAAGATCTGGAAACAGCTCAAATGCCCACCAGCAGATGAATGGATAAAAAAAGCTGTGGTACACTTACACAATGGAATATTCTGCAGCCATAAAAAAAGAAAATCTTACCTTCTGCAACAGCATGAATGACCTGGAGATCATTATCCTAACTGAAATAAGCCAGTCAGAGAAAGACAAATACCATATCTGTCATTTCACTCACGTGCAGAATCTAATGAACATAATGAACTAGCAAGCAAAATAGAGACAGACTCATACGTAGAAAACAGGCTGACAGCTATAGGGGTGGGGGCGGGATGCTGGGTGAGGGAGGTGGAGGGATTGAGCAAAAAAAAGACAAAGAAAAAAAACTCATCAGCTCAGACAACAGTGAGGTGATTGCCAGGAGCGGGGAGGTGGAGGAGGGTTTGGGTCATTAATGGTGATAGAAAAAGGCTTAACTTGGGAAGGTGAACACACAATACAGTATACAGAGATGTGTTGCAGAATTAGGCACCTGAAACCTGTATAATTATGTTAATCAGTGTCACCTCAATAAATTCAATTTAAAAACCAACCAACAAACAAACAAAACCAGCTTGAATCCTACAAAACTGGAGGGATTACTGTCCTGGGCCAGATCTGTGTTGCAGGAAAAGTTTAAAGTCTTTGAACTGTAAATAAATTCAGTAAGATTGGGCATCAAACTAGGAACTGCTACAGTTTAGATAGTGAGTCACAGCAATCAACACAGTTTTCTATGTCCCTCCAACTACATTTCCTTCAGAGCCTCCCTTGGACACTTCTAGACTTTCACCATTTCTTAGCAGTTTAAACTGTGTGTACCAAAAATCAAACAGCACTCTGGCCATAAGCAAATAACTCACAATATTTGTACTAGAATAGTGACATCCTAAAAGTCAAGAAATAGGAGACATAAATTATAACCAAAGAAACAAACAAACTTAACCCATATAAAAATTTCAATATTTAATATAAATAAATATTTAAATTATAAATTGCTATCAATATTTAAATGGTAAAAGACAGGAAACAGATTAGAAAGATGTTTGTAACAATATGTCAATAAAGGGGAGGAAACATTTTATTTTAAAGTATCCAAACTTTCCAATAAGTGAGTGAAAATGGTCCTTGTTAGAGCATCATTCCAATACACTAAGGTTGCAGGCACCTGGACAGGGTGCACACAAGAATCAGCATGCAGACAGTGGAACAAATTGAAATTTCCCTCTCTCTCTCTCTGTTTCTCTCTCTCTCTCAAATAAATAAATAAATAAATAAATATGAAAAGAGGGAAATTATATTATATACCTTTTTAGAAATAAGCACGAATACCTAGTAGAAATTAAGTACAGTTGAGAAGGAAATAAGATTTTCAGATGCTGCTGTTAAGAGCACAAGTTTACATAACTCTTCTTGGTTTCATTACACATCAAGGGTAATGAAATGATTTACATTCTTTTACAATTAGCCTGACTTTAAGGTTTTTATCCTAAGGGGAAAAGGAAAAAAGGAAAATGCTACATGCATTAACATAACACAATCTTACATAATAGAAAAAAATTGAAAACAACCTAAATTGCCAACAAATGAGAAACAGTTAAGCTGATTATGACACACAACTCGGTATAATGCGATATAGTCAATTAAAATTCTAATGTTTAGTTCTGTATAATATTTGAGGAAATGTTTAGAATATGCTTTAAAAAAAAGTTTGAGTATGTGGTTTTCCACAACTACAGCTATGGCAATATGTGAGAGAACAGGAAACAGGAAAGCTCTTGTGATGTATTTGAATCTCAACTCTACCACTTACCAGCTGCAAGACACCGGGCATGTTACTTAATGTCTCTGTGCCTCAGATTTTCAGTCTGCAAAATGAGGATAATAACAATATTTACATAATAAGGTTACTATACAGATTAAATTAATTATTGCATGTAAAAATGTTTAGAAATATGTGTATTTTGTGTAGAGCACAGCATATGTACTGTATAAATGTTTACTGCTAGTCATTAGATTATTCTCCCATTATAATATTACCACAGCCTTTAGAATAAATAAAATTTAGAAAGGACACTTTAAAAAAATTTTCCGTCCCAATGTTTATACATTGTTGCTAAAATTTTTTGTTTCTATTAAGAATATTTCATACAGCCTGACCAGGTGGTGGCGCAGTGGATAGAACGTCGGACTGGGATGTGGAAGGACCCAGGTTCAAGACCCCGGGTCGCCAGCTTGAGCGCGGGCTAATCTGGCTTGAGCAAAGAACTCACCAGCTTGGACTCAAGGTCGCTGGCTCCAGCAGGGGGTTACTCGGTCTGCTGAAGGCCCGCGGTCAAGGCACATGTGAGAAAGTAATCAATGAACAACTAAGAAGTCGCAACACGCAACGAGAAACTGATGATTGATGCTTCTCATCTCTCTCCGTTCCTGTCTGTCTGTCCCTGTCTATTTCGGCCTCTGTAAAAAAAAAGAATATTTCATACAGAAGATGTGTTGTAGAATTGTGCACCTGAAACCTGTATAATTTTGTTAACCAGTGTCACCCTAATACAGTGGTTCTCAAACTTTTTAAAGTTGGGGTGCATTTAAAATTCTACAAATAATTGTAGGCGCACTATATACAAATTTCTGAGAAATATGTTATAATAATTAAGTCAAATATTAAAGAAAAATATATAAAGTCCAAGTGTGCTTTTATGGTAATTAAACAAAATAAATACCACAAAATTAAATTTATTCTGACATTTTTATGTTACATTTTCTGAGTTATGCTTTTTAGAATTTGTAAAAGAGAGGGATTAAAAAATAAAAAAACAACAAAAAAGTTATCTTTTTATATATATAGATACATTCTTAGTAAGATTTAGTAAATTCAGCAAGTCCCGGTACAAATGTGTTAAGTTTTTTCATTCTTGTGTTTATGAAAAACATGAGCCTTATATGTCCTAGCAATTTCTTTAATGTTTGGGCATATGTTTGAAAGGTAAACTCTCATTTCTCATCAATACAGCAAAGAATTCCTCTCTTTTTCCTCTTAACTGTGTTGAGGGTAGAAAAATTCTAATTCACAAAAATAGGATGTTGAAAACTGTAGTAAAATGTTCAAAGCTTTTTTTTTTTTTTTTTTTTTTTTTTTTGTATTTTTCTGAAGCTGGAAACGGGGAGGCAGTCAGACAGACTCCCGCATGCGCCTGACCAGGATCCACCCGACATGCCCACCAGGGGCAATGTTCTGCCCATCTGGGGCATCGTCGTGACCAGAGCCACTCTAGCGCCTGGGGCAGAGGCCAAGGAGCCATTCCCAGCACCCGGGCCATCTTTTGCTCCAATGGAGCATCAGCCGCGGGAGGGGAAGAGAGAGACAGAGAGGAAGGAGAGGGGGAGGAGTGGAGAAGCAGATGGGTGCTTCTCCTGTGTGCCCTGGCCGGGAATCGAACCCGGGACTTCCACACACCAGGCCGACTCTCTACCACTGAGCCAACCGGCCAGGGAAAATGTTCAAAGCTTTTTTAGATATTGCCACATAATCTTCTTTTATAGAAATCCAAAAGGCTTCTAGAGACAATTCCTTATGTTTAATCATCAATCCACGATCAGTGGATATAGCGGTCAGTTCTTCTTCTCCTGAAAATGTTAAACCAAAATCACTTGAAGCTTCCATGAATGGGTTTCTATCCAATCGTATTGTTCAGTGTTAAGTGATGGAAAATGCTATACATTAAATTCTGCCCATCAACCTTCAAGTCCTATTTTATTTACACTTAACTTTTGCTCACTTCCAGAATCAGATTCTTCAATATCATGCTTCTTTTTGAGAAATCTATCTATTTTATTTGGGTGTATTTATCTAAACATAATATAATGAAGTGTTAATAATAAATATAATAATGATATGTTAACAAAAAGATGGTGTTTCCATAATAAAATGGTATAATAGAGTAATTATATTTATTTTTATATCTGGGCACATGCTGCAAACCAGCACAGCTAGTAATTCCAGGTCCCGAGTGGGAACAGTGTGAATTAAGAAAATATGGGGTCAGGAGGGCCCTATAATTGCTGCTGGCAAGAACAAAGCGTGCCCAAACACTGTGTCCTGCTTTCTTTATAGGGCAAAGTGAAGCCATTAGCAAATCTTAACTTTACACCAAACAAAGGATAGAAGAAATTTGCCTCCAGTCTTTCTGGGGAACATGGGGGTAGAATAAACAATCCAACACCACAGCTTAACAATCTTTTGAGCTTGAGACTTGTTTGGAGGTTCTAGCAGGGGAGCGCAGCTACTCGTACGTATACCCTTGACTGAAGAATGGTCCTCTCCTCTAGCGGGGAAGGTCGTCCTCTTCGACGGAGCATGCAGCTTCAGGAGGGATGCACATGGAGCGGTGAGGGAGGAAGGGGACACCCGCCTAGCCAGCCAGATCAGCCAAATCAACCCTGGTGATCAATGGGGTGACAGATGTCACAGCCAGATCGCCCTCACATCCTTAACCACCTTTTGAAACCTAATCAGTGAGGTGGGGGGGTTGGGCAGACTGTCAGCTTACAGCCAATTCCCCACAAGTCTGTCCCCAAAAAATCTAAACTCCAAAAACCCTGTTATTTTTTTGGTCCCCAACAGGCACATATTCCTCTGGAATACCATAGGGCACACCTGGAAATCTTCTAGGGTGTACCAGTGTGCCCTAGTGCATACTTTGAGAACCACTGCCCTAATAAATTCAATTTTTAATAAAAAGAATATTTCATAGTATCCTCAAGAACAGTTCAGTTCAATGAACACATACTATGCACCTGCATAATGTTACTATTATAGTTGAATGTGTGTAGTAGCTTCATACCCTGTCAGTATTTAACAACTGCCATTTCACCATGTGTCATTTTAAGTATGTTAACACAAAAAAATATGTGGTATTTCACATGTTTAAATACGAATTTTTTATTGAATTTACTGGGGTGACATTGGTTAATAAAATTATACAGGTTTCAGGGGTACAATTTTATATTAAAACATCTGTATATTGTATTGTGTGTTCACCACCCCAAGCCAATATTTTTAGTACCTTGTCCTTTGAAATCAACATAGACTTTTTGTTCTCTAATGACACAGTGTATTCCCATTTTTGTTTCCATATTTTCAATCATTCAACAAATGTTTATTGAGTATGTATTGTGTACCAGACATACGCAGTACTAGGCACTGAGGATAAAAAGATAGTTCCTGTCCCAAACTTGTATAGTGTCCAAGGAGAAACCCTAATCACAATGCAAAAAATTAAAGTTATAATAAGAGTGTGTCCAGGGGCTACTGAACAAGGAGTATAAGCCCAAAGGAAAGCCTTCAAACTCATTCTGAACGGAGACGGGGCTAATATGAAAATGTTCCAAAGAAGAAGGCATTTGAAGTCACCTTGAGGACACTGGGAAATAACAGGTAAAGCTGGAAGGCCTTCCAGGAAAAGAACACAGCCTCTGCAAAGGTCACAAAGGCAGAAGACAGCATGGCAAGCCCCCAAACACTTAAGTTGAATGGAACAAATCAAGGGTGGAAAGTATTAGGTGAGAGATAATGTCAAAGAGTCCTTACAAAGCCTATTAGAGACCTAGAGATTTACCTTTTTTTATTTCATTGATTAATTAATTGAATGATTTTAAAGAGAAGAAGGAAGAGAGAGAGAAAAATATTGATTTGTTGTTACACTTATTTATGCATTTCTTGGTTGATTTTTCTTTTTCAAAGACAGAGAGAGAATCAGAGAGAGGAATAAATAGGGACAGACAGACAGGAACGAAGAGAGATGAGAAGCATCAATCATCAGTTTTTCTTTTTGACACCTTAGTTGTTCATTGATTGCTTTCTCATATGTGCCTTGACCATGGGGCTACAGCTGACCAAGTAACCCCTTGCTTGAGCCAGCAACCTTGGGCTCAAGCTGGTGAGCTTTTTTGCTCAAACCAGATGAGCCCACACTCAAGCTGGTGACCTCAGGGTCTCAAACCTAGGTCCTCTGCATCCCAGTATGACATTCTATCCATTGTGCCACCACCTGGTCAGGCTCTTGGTTGCTTCTTGTATGTGCCCTGACCAGGGACTGAACCTGCAACATTGGTGTATCGGGACAACCGCTCCAATTGAGCTACATACAAGGCCAGGACCTCAATGGCCAACTCAAAATCCCTACTTAGATGACTAAGAAACATTTAAAACCCAAAACTTTTCTTACATCCCTCAAACCTGCTTCTCCACAACCTTCCCCATTTTCACTGACAGTAAATCTATCCTTCCAGCTGCCTAGTCTTAAAACCTCACAAGCATTTCTGACTCTACTCTTGCTCTCACACTCATTCACCAGGAAAGCCTGTTGAATCATCCCCAAGATGTATGCAGAATCCCACTGCTTTACAATCACTCAGCAGCCACTATCTTGGTCAAAGCCTCAGTATAAGAATGCCTAGAGCCTGATCAGGTAGTGGCATAGTGGGTAGAGCATCAGACTGGGACACAGAGGACCCAGGTTCGAAACTCCAAGGTCACCAGCTTGAGTGCAGGCTCATCTGGTTTGAGCACAGCTCACCAGCTTGAATCCAAGATCGAAGGTCACTGGCTTGAGCAAGGGGTCACTCACTCTGCTGTAGCCCCCCAGTCAAGGCACATATGAGAAAGCAATCAATGAACAACTAAGGTGCCTCAACAAAGAGTTGATGCTTCTCATCTCTCTCCTTTCCTGTCTGTCTGTCCTGTCTGTCTCTGTCTCTGTCTCTGTCATACATACACACACACACAAAAAAAAACTTGGATTACTGCAACTTGGTTTCCCTGCTTCAACCTTTGCTCCACTGACTACATACACACACACAGCCTAATTTAAATTCAGAATCCAGAGTGTCAGTTTGTTAGCATGTCCTCCCAATACTCCAAGGTTGTGGGTTCGATCCCTGATCAGGGAGGACACCGACAGAGTGATCCTTTACAAATGTAAGATCAAGCTGTTACTGAACCTCTTCCGTCCCAGGGCCGGTGGTGGCCCGGCACCTTCCAGGACCTTTGGTGTGTCAGGTAACCTTCAGGTTCTTATCTCCTGCAGAAAAAAATGTTAAGACAAGAGTTCAGGTGAAAGTGAGAGTAAATTTATTAAAGCTTGGAACAGTGAGTCAAAAGAAGGGTCCCTGAAGACAGGATCAGGGATGAGCTCAGGGAGAACGCCACTGTCCACTGCTCCCTGGTGCAGGTCTGATGTAGGGACCCTCAAAGCTGAGGATAAAGAAGCAAAGTACAGGCCTGAGGAAAGGCGGAGCGGGCGTGCTCAGAGAGTGTGCGCTGGCATCCTTTGTCCTGAGGGTTTTATCTATTTTCCATAGACGGAAATTTTAATGGAGGTCTCAGGGGAGGACCTCAGCAGAATATTTGTTAGATCTCCGTTATGTTGGTTAGCATGCTGATGGGTCAAAATGAGCATTGTGTGGGGCCAGGGGTCATTCTCTGGTTAGCTTCAACTCTATCTTGGAATAGTCTGACCCTGCTTGGTTTTTAGTTACCTATGTCCCTGACTAATGTGATTTTGAACAACCTGCTCTCAGATATCTTTAGGTTTAAACTACCTGGTCTTAGGTATCTTTGGTTAGGGAAGACAGCCTTATGATTTATCAGCCATTCCAGCCTTTTGTCTGTTTCCTCATTCCACTTGCCAGGGAATTTTCCCAGTTTCTTACTAATCGGCCTCAAAGTCATCTCTATGACCCAAATCCTGCAACGGTTCCTGCAACATGTTATCTGAAGTGAAAGCCCAGGAGTGTGAACACCACAGGCCTCCGAGGCTGATGCTCATATGCACCGCAGGTAAAGCCACCTGAACCAGAACGCAGGTCGCTGCTTTTCCAGCCACGGTGCGGGTCTCCACCATCTAAGCTGCACCAAGTCCCTGCCTAAGTGGCTTTCTGGCAGGAAGAGAAAAGCACTGCAGAAGAAAGATGCCAAGAATTGAACTTACTTAGGATTTTGAAATGCCTACTCTTTGTACCACTATTAAGTTTTCAAAAAGACGGACAATATATTTTAGCAACTAGAACATATAACCTTGCATTCAGTGACAACAATTAATTATTCTTGAAGTTTGAAAGGTGTTTAGAGTCAGAAATAATAACCTTTAAAACACTGTTTGATGACTATTCAAAGATTGTCTTCTTATATAGTGACAGATATATCAAATTCCATTCACAATCAGGTTACTACAAAACCAAGCCTGACCAGGCAGTGGCGCAGTGGATAGAGCATTGGACTGGGATGCAGAGGACCCAGGTTCAAGACCCCGAGGTTGCCAACTTGAGCGCAGGCTCATCTGGTTTGAGCAAAAGTCCACCAGCTTGAACCCAAGGTCGCTGGCTCCAGCAAGGGGTTACTCGGTCTGCTGAAGGCCTGCGGTCAAGGCACATATGAGAAAGCAATCAATGAACAACTAAGGTGTTGCAACGTGCAATGAAAAACCTAATGATTGAGACGTCACGGAAATGGCGCCATGAGCAGCGCGTCCGACAGCTCTCCCCCAAATCACAACAAATTTATCAACTAGAAACAGAAAAATTTATCCTCGGAGCATTCCGGAGTTCCACACAAACTGATAGCGAAAGGACTGTTATCACTTGAATCTGAGAGACGAGGGTGTGGAGAAATCTACCACAGGGACGTTCTTTCAAACCGCAAGGAAGTGCGCCTGTGGTGAGTCAGCCCATATACTTGGGAACCGCGAGGCGCCGCGAGCAGCCGCGAGCCGCCACCGCGAGCCTCCGCGAGCCCCCGCGCGAGCCGCCACCGCGAGCGGCCGCTGCGAACCGCCGCCACGAGCCACCGCCGCGAGCCGCGCGCGCCCGGTCCCGTTGAGCACCGCTGACGTTCCCAGGGGCCCACACACCGCGAGTGGGGGTCGCCGGCCACCGGTGCCCGGAGCGCCCCATTCGCGCACGTGCCTTGGGCATTCCACGCGCCCAGGGCGCCCTGCTGGCCCGCACACCCAGGGGGCTCCATTATCCTGCGCCTGGTGCGGTCCAGCCGCCAGCTGCGGGGCGAGCGGGAGAGGCTTGGGAGATTCTCTCCGTGGGCGGGGCACCTCACCCAGCCATTCAAGCTAACAATCAAGCGTTGGGGGAGGGGCGCGCGCAGGCAGCCTAAAATACCTTCGGAAGCACAGCTGCGACCCAATCACTGAAATTAGCTTAACCCATAAAATCTGCGCACCCTCGGTTCTAATTGATAAGATCTCTCTCAGTTCAGCGATCCAAGACAAGAGGCGTGATATTTTTTAGTGCCTCTCGCTAAAGGGGCGGGGGCAACTTCTGATTGATAGAGCCTCCATATTCAGGGATAAACGCTAACAAGAAGGACTTGGCAGATAATAAGGTCTATACTACACTAGTCGTAAGCAGAGACTAGTGCCTCTTCTTCCCTGCAAAAACAGGCTACAAAGTGTGGAAAGCCTGGGTTGAGAGGTCCAACTAAATGATAGGCGCTGAACAGTCACCTTGACAACAATTGACTCCCACCCCCGCCTGATTACACTGGAGGCCCTGACTGTCAGAGCCTTTCCCAAAGCCTTGCACTGAGTGGGGATAGAGTGGGGATTTCCCAGCTCTTTGAGCCTCTTACTCCCCAGGCAGAAGCAGTTGCAGCCTTATAGCTGGATCACCAGGCTGCTAATTCAGAAAGGGGGGACTAGGAGAGAGAATCCAGGAAAGCAAACTCTCTCATCGTTGGACCCTGCAAACGCCAACAAGCCTTTACTTCCAGCAAGACTAAAGCCAATTATATGACATTGCCATAGAATCCCATCAACTGCAAATCCCTACCTAAGAGTGACACAGGGGCAGAGCCTGGGGTACAGAGTCACCGACCAGGAAGAGGGAGAGAAAAGAAAAAGGAAGAAGTTAACCTCTCAAAATCAAGAAAAACCCACAGACTTTACAACTTGATCCACTAATTTTTTGTTGTTGTTGTTGTTGTTTGTTTCTTCTATCTTTTTGCCTTTATTTCCTCCACCTTGGTCCTTCTATTCTCTGCCCATCTTATGCTTCCCCTTTCCTGAACTACACTACCCATGAGTGTTGCATTTTATTTTTCTTCTTCATCCTCACCCTCCTTTAAGGTTATACTCCAAAACACTTAACTCTCACTCTCTCCTCTTTTGTTTTGTTTTTTTTTTTTTGTCTTGCTTTATTTTGTTTTTTTCTCTTCCTATTTTATTTCTTCCTTCGTTTTTCTCTTTTTCTTATTTTTTCCTTACTATTCGTTTTTTCTTTTCTCATTTTACTTTCCTCCTATATAATCCTCAATCACGAACAAATTAGTTAATTTGGGACTCAAGGCTTTTTTTTGGCTTTATTTCTCTTTTTTGCTTTTGTTTTTATTTTTTTTTCTTGTTTGTTTATTTTTGTGGCATTTTGGGTCCTCCCAACCCAAGGTCTCCATTGTATTTAGTCTTCGCTCCACTTAATACAACAGATTTTTACTTATTACTTTTATTTTTTCTTCTTTATTATTCTTTTTTGGTCCTTTTTTCTGGTTCCCTCTTATCCCTCTCATTATATCTCTTAGTTGACCATCACTTACAAGCAAATCATCTTATGCTTGTCTAAGATTTTCTTCCTTTTTTTTTTTTTGCATTTAGTAGGTCCCTACTCCCTTTTTTTGCCCCTTGAACTCTTCACCCCAAATCAGGCCCTCCATTATAGGCACGATATTTCCCTGAGGAGGGGAGAGGAGGGAAAGAGAAGAGAGAAAAAAAGGGGGAAATAATAAATTATTACTGTTTTTTTTTGTGGGGTGTTTTACCTTTTTTTTTTTTTTTACTTTTTACTCTTTATTAATTCTAATTAGTGCTATCAATAAGACCACCCTCAGATGCCGATAAGAAAGAGGAAATCGAATATTATGGATACAAAAGAAAGAGAGGTAACACAAATAGATGAGGAAAAATCTATGGAGAAAAGACTTAACATATTGGAAGCCTTGGAGCTAAATGACAGAGAATTCAAAATAGAAATCTTAAAAATACTCAGAGATATACAAGAAAACACAGAAAGGCAATATAGGGAGATCAGAAAACAACTCAATGAACACAAAGAATATATTACCAAGGAAATTGAAACTATAAAAACAAATCAAACAGAAATGAAAAACTCAATTCACGAGCTGAAAAACGAGGTAACAAGCTTAGCTAACAAAACAGCCCAGATTGAAGATAGGATTAGTGAAATAGAAGACAAACAACTTGAGGCACAACAGAGAGAAGAAGAAAGAGACTCAAAAATAATAAAAAACGAGAAAGCCCTACAGGAATTGTCTGACTCCATCAGAAAGAATAACATAAGAATAATAGGTATATCAGAGGGAGAAGAGAAAGAAAATGGAATGGAGAATATACTCAAACAAATAATAGACGAGAACTTCCCAAGCCTGTGGAAGGAACTAAAGCCTCAAATTCAAGAAGCAAACAGAACACCGAGTTTTCTTAACCCCAACAAACCCACTCCAAGGCACATCATAATAAAGATGACACAAACCAATGACAAAGAAAAAATTCTCAAGGCAGCCAGGGAAAAGAAGAGTACAACATATAAAGGAAGGCCTATTAGATTATCATCAGATTTCTCAGCAGAAACTCTACAAGCTAGAAGAGAGTGGACCCCAATATTTAAAGCCCTGAAAGAGAGGAACTTTCAGCCAAGAATACTATACCCATCAAAGCTATCCTTCAAGTATGAAGGAGATATAAAAACATTCACAAATACAGAAAAGATGAGAGAATTTATCAACAGAAAGCCCCCACTCCAGGAAATACTAAAGGGGGTTTTCCAACCAGATTCAAAGAACAAAAGAAAACAACACCACAAGTAACAGCTCCACCAAGAACACAATAAAACCAAACTTAAACTGTGACAACAAAGGAAAAAAAGGGGGGAGAGGATGGAGATTAACAGTAGCAAAGGATGATGAAGTGCAGAAATACTTATAAGATAGGGTACTACAATGAATATGGTAGGTACCCTTTTCATTACTTAATGGTAACCACCCTTAAAAAAAACCACCACAAAAACACTTGACTTAAAAAAGGTAGCAACAGAGGAAAGAAGTATGGAACACAAACAAACAAAAACAAATGATAGAAAAACAAAAGAGAAGAATCAAACTAGATACAAAACTAACAGAAAGCAATTTATAAAATGGCAGTAGGGAACCCACAAGTGTCAATAATTACACTAAATGTAAATGGATTAAAGTTACCAATAAAAAGACACAGAGTAGCAGAATGGATTAAAAAAGAAAATCCAACTATATGCTGCCTACAAGAAACACATCTAAGCAACAAGGATAAAAACAAATTCAAAGTGAAAGGCTGGAAAACAATACTCCAAGCAAACAACACCCAAAAAAAAGCAGGCGTAGCAATACTCATATCTAATAATGCTGACTACAAGACAGAAAAAGTACTCAGAGACAAAAATGGTCATTTCATAATGATTAAGGGGAAGTTGAATCAAGAAGACATAACAATCCTTAATATATATGCACCAAACCAAGGAGCACCAAAATATATAAGACAGCTACTTATTGACCTTAAAACAAAAACTAACAAAAATACAATCATACTTGGAGACCTCAATACACCGCTGACGGCTCTAGATCGGTCATCCAAACAGAGAATCAATAAAGATATAGTGGCCTTAAACGAAATACTAGAACACCTGGATATGATAGACATCTACAGGACACTTCATCCCAAAGCGACAGAGTATACATTTTTCTCTAGTGTACATGGAACATTCTCAAGAATTGACCATATGTTGGGCCACAAAGACAATATCGGCAAATTTAGAAAAATTGAAATTGTACCAAGCATATTTTCTGATCATAAAGCCTTGAAACTAGAATTCAACTGCAAAAAAGAGGGGGAAAACCCACAAAAATGTGGAAACTAAACAACATACTTCTAAAAAATGAATGGGTCAAAGAAGAAATAAGCGCAGAAATCAAAAGATATATACAGACAAATGAAAATGAAAATACGACATATCAGAATCTCTGGGATGCAGCAAAAGCAGTAATAAGAGGAAAGTTCATATCACTTCAGGCCTATATGAACAAACAAGAGAGAGCCGAAGTAAACCACTTAACTTCACACCTTAAGGAACTAGAAAAAGAAGAACAAAGACAACCCAAAACCAGCCGAAGAAAGGAGATAATAAAAATCAGAGCAGAAATAAATGAAATAGAGAACAGAAAAACTATAGAAAAAATCAATAAAACAAGGAGCTGGTTCTTTGAAAAGATCAACAAAATTGACAAACCCTTGGCAAGACTCACCAAGGAAAAAAGACACAGGACTCAAATAAATAAAATCCAAAATGAAAGAGGAGAGATCACCACAGACATCATAGATATACAAAGAATTATTGTAGAATACTATGAAAAATTATATGCCACCAAATACAACAATCTAGAAGAAATGGATAAATTCCTAGAACAATACAACCTTCCTAGACTGAGTCATGAAGAAGCAGAAAGCCTAAACAGACCAATCAGCAGGGAGGAAATAGAAAAAACTATTAAAAATCTCCCCAAAAATAAAAGTCCAGGCCCAGACGGTTATACTAGTGAATTCTATCAAACATTCAAAGAAGACTTGGTTCCTATTCTACTCAAAGTCTTCCAAAAAATTGAAGAAGAAGCAATACTTCCAAACACATTTTATGAGGCCAACATAACCCTCATACCAAAACCTGGCAAGGATGGAACAAAGAAAGAAAACTACAGACCAATATCTCTAATGAATACAGATGCTAAAATACTAAACAAAATACTGGCAAACCGAATACAACAACATATTAAAAAAATAATACATCACGATCAAGTGGGATTCATCCCAGAATCTCAAGGATGGTTCAACATACGCAAAACGGTTAACGTAATACACCATATCAACAAAACAAAGAACAAAAACCACATGATCTTATCAATAGATGCAGAAAAGGCTTTTGATAAAATACAACACAATTTTATGTTTAAGACTCTCAACAAAATGGGTATAGAAGGAAAATATCTCAACATGATAAAGGCCATATATGATAAACCATCAGCCAACATCCTATTAAACGGCATAAAACTGAGGACTTTCTACCTTAAATCAGGAACAAGACAGGGTTGTCCACTCTCTCCACTCTTATTCAACGTGGTGCTAGAAGTTCTGGCCAGAGCAATCAGACAAGACAAAGAAATAAAAGGCATCCATATCGGAAAAGAAGAAGTAAAGCTATCACTTTTTGCTGATGATATGATCCTATACATCGAAAACCCGAAGGACTCCACAAAAAGATTATTAGAAACAATAAACCAATACAGTAAGGTCGCAGGATACAAAATTAACATACAAAAGTCCATAGCCTTTCTATATGCCAACAATGAAATATTAGAAAACGAACTCAAAAAAATAATCCCCTTCACGATTGCAACAAAAAAAATAAAATACCTAGGAATAAACATAACAAAGAACGTAAAGGACCTATATAATGAAAATTACAAAGCATTGTTAAGGGAAATCGAAAAAGATACAATGAGATGGAAAAATATTCCTTGTTCTTGGATAGGAAGAATAAATATAATCAAAATGGCCATATTACCCAAAGCAATATACAAATTTAATGCAATTCCCATCAAAATCCCTATGAGATTTTTTAAAGAAATGGAACAAAAAATCATCAGATTTATATGGAACTATAAAAAACCCCGAATAGCCAAAACAATCCTAAGGAAAAAGAATGAAGCTGGGGGCATTACAATACCTGACTTCAAACTATATTATAGGGCCACGATAATCAAAACAGCATGGTATTGGCAGAAAAATAGACACTCAGACCAATGGAACAGAATAGAAAGCCCAGAAATAAAACCACATATATATGGTCAAATAATCTTTGATAAAGGGGCCAACAACACACAATGGAGAAAAGAAAGCCTCTTCAACAAATGGTGTTGGGAAAACTGGAAAGCCACATGCAAAAGAATGGAACTCGACTACAGCCTGTCCTCGTGTACTAAAATTAATTCAAAATGGATCAAAGACCTAAATATAAGACCTGAAACAATAAAGTACATAGAAGAAGACATAGGTACTAAAATCATGGACCTGGGTTTTAAAGAACATTTTATGAACTTGACTCCAATGGCACGAGAAGTGAAGGCAAAGATAAATGAATGGGACTACATCAGAATAAAAAGTTTTTGCTCAGCAAGAGAAACTGATATCAAAATAAACAGACAGCCAACTATATGGGAACTGATATTTTCAAACGACAGCTCAGATAAGGGCCTAATATCCAAAATTTACAAAGAACTCATAAAACTCAACAACAAACAAACAAACAATCCAATAAAAAAATGGGAAGAGGACATGAACAGACACTTCTCCCAGGAAGAGATACAAATGGCCAACAGATATATGAAAAGATGCTCAGCTTCATTAGTTATTAGAGAAATGCAAATCAAAACTACAATGAGATACCACCTCACTCCTGTTAGATTAGCTATTATCAACAAGACGGGTAATAGCAAATGTTGGAGAGGCTGTGGAGAAAAAGGAACCCTCATTCACTGTTGGTGGGACTGTAAAGTAGTACAACCATTATGGAGGAAAGTATGGTGGTTCCTCAAAAAACTGCAAATAGAACTACCTTATGACCCAGCAATCCCTCTACTGGGTATATACCCCAAAACCTCAGAAACATTGATACGTGAAGACACATGTAGCCCCATGTTCATTGCAGCACTGTTCACAGTGGCCAAGACATGGAAACAACCAAAAAGCCCTTCAATAGAAGACTGGATAAAGAAGATGTGGCACATATACACTATGGAATACTACTCAGCCATAAGAAATGATGACATCAGATCATTTACAGCAAAATGGTGGGATCTTGATAACATTATAAGGAGTGAAATAAGTAAATCAGAAAAAAACAAGAACTACATGATTCCATACATTGGTGGAACATAAAAATGAGACTAAGAGACATGGACAAGAGTGTGGTGGTTACCAAGGGTGGGGGGGGAGGGAGGACATGGGAGGGAGGGAGGGAGGGAGAGAGTTAGGGGGAGGGGGAGGGGCACAGAGAACTAGATAGAGGGTGACGGAGGACAATCTGACTTTGGGCGAGGGGTTTGCAAAATAATTTGATGACAAAATAACCTAGACATGTTTTCTTTGAATATATGTACCCTGATTTATTAATGTCATCCCATTACCATTAATAAAAATTTATTAAAAAAAAAACAAAAACCTAATGATTGATGCTTCTCATCTCTCTCCGTTCCTGTCTGTCTATCCTTCTCTCTGACTCCCTCTCTCTGTCTCTGTAAAAAAACAAAACAAAACAAAAAAAAGCCTGACCTGTGGTGGTGCAGTGGATAAAGCGTTGACCTGGAATGCTAAGGTCGCCGGTTCAAAACCCTGCACTTGTCTGGTCAAGGCACATATGGGAGTTGATACTTCCAGCTCCTCCTCCCCTTCTCCTCTTTAAAAAATGAATAAAAAAAAAAACCCAAAGTTTGGAAGAGATTTCTCTTACTGTTTTCCATCTTGTGACTTATACTTCATTGGTACAAGCTCTGAAGTTTATAGATTAAACTTAGAATAAGAATGGTATCTAAAACCTCTACAAAATGATGCTGTGGAGAATAATGTTTGTGCATGGCTCAGTTCAGCATTCTTGTTCAGTTGCCCAGTTTGGAGCTGTCTGTCATGCACTTGTGTCTCATGGCTATAGCTGGATAAGCAGGACTCTCCTGATGATGTTTAATAGCTTGAGGAGAAGGTCTTTTCTCCTATTGCCTAGGTAAACAGTCTGGGAAAAGCATAGGCATCTCATTTCTGTATTTGTGGGTATCTGGTTGAGGTAAGTTTGGGACGTAGGTAAGATTCCCCTCAGGACATTCTTAGTGTTTATTAGCTTTTAACTAGTGTTGTAAACCCAGTGCCAGAATTTGGAGATCAGAGTTCTTTTGTTCATGGCTTTTTATTCACTGTGACTAATAAGCTTCCTAATAAATTTTATTCCTAATAAAAACTTCAGTGCATGGTTTGTTTGCCACAGGAACGGTAGAGAGTCGGGTAAAGTGCTGGGACCTAAGAACTCGAAACAGAGTTGGCCTATTTGTGCATTAAGTAATGGCACCGTAGATTCAGAGATATGCAGTTTATCAACAGTCTCTGCTCTGAAATTTAATGTGGCTTGACCATAGCAGTTGGAACATCCATAGGGCAGGATTCATTATATGATCTTCAATCTGATAAGCGTTGCTAGGTAATGATCACCAACCAATATGGGCTTCCCATTAAATCCGTTCATTTCCAGGATTCTTTAGATTTGAGTTTGTCTGTGGATTCTCGAATTATCAAAATGTGGAATAAGAACCCAAGAAAATTATTTACTTCCAGTCCCGATGATGGAAAAGACTGGGTTGAATTACTTAGGAAACAGTGCAGATTTCTCCAGCAGGACAAAAGAGGGAAGCAGCAGGAACAGCTCAGGGAGGACCCGTGCCTGGTCCTCAAGCCCCAGTTTTATGAAATCAAAGCAGGCAAAGAATTCAGAAGCTCCAGAGGTTCTGCCACCAAGCAACAGCTAACGAATAAAATCCTGGAAGATTGGTTGAAACTCGAAGCAAAAAAATGAGACATTGAATGTATCAGACACCACAGTTGGCAGCAAACAATTGACATTCACATTACAGGGGTCTGTCTGGACAGCAGAAGCAACAGGAGGCTGAGAATCTGTACTGACAGGAAAGGAAAGCATTCCATCCCTGCCGGTCACCTGAAGTTCAGACACAAGAGAGGATGGTCGCTTCACCAAGTTTGAAAGTGATCCTGACAATTTGTGATTGGGAGGAGCTCGCCTCCCCCAAGGTGATCATCATTAGAGCACATTGAACACAGGTATGGGACCCCCCATTTTAAAAGTGCCATGTCAATTCTTGACACATCTACAGAGGTTATGATTTGGCAAGTTGTCCCTGTGCCTTCTGGGTCAGAGCATCGTTCCCGGGTGCTTTTTGCCAGTTGTTGCTCTCCATAACCATCATCTTCTCCCCACCCCACCCCGTCTTAATCAAGTAGACCAGGTGGTTGTTTCTTAATATTGTGAAATGTGTATCATGAAACAGAAGGTTCTCCTGTGCTAAAGACAAAGGTTGCTTGTGTCCAGGAGCTTTCTCTCACAGTGCCACCTCCATTCACAAGTGAACCGCCCAGGAGCGCTCCTCCTGGGTGTTTTTTAAAAAATATTTTTATACCAAGAGAATAGAAATTAATGGTAATAACAACCTGAAATAAAAAATGGAAGCTAACTGGGTATTCTTTTATACTTGATACAAAATTACAGATTCTTTTTTCCGTTTCTTATGTTCTTCTCCAGAGATACACTGGCTGGAGAAGACATTTATAACAATAAATACTTTCATTTGAACACAATAAATAAATAAATAAATAAATAAATAAATAAATAAAAGCCAGCGTCCTTACAATGACCCACTAGAGCAGGCGTGGCCAACAGTTTTTGCCCCCGGGGCAGATTAGAAAGAAAACTTTTTTCACTGGCTGGATGAAATATTAAAATTAAAAGATGTTAAATACAAAAAGGATTCATTTAAGTAAACAAAATTTTATTATGTAATTTATTTATGAATAAATGTAAGTGAGTGAAAAATATTTTTAATATACAATATTATTTTAATAAAAACATATTTTAATAAAAATACAATTACATACCGTATAAATATTTAAACTGTATCGCAATCAATCAAAACAATATTTAATTAATAGAATGGGCATGAGGGGTTAAATAGCAAATAAAACAATTATTTCTTTTTACAAACAGCCTGGACACGTTTTCAGTTATCAACTGCAGCTATTGTCTATGCTACAATGCCCCTTGATTCAGCACACTTGACCACAAAAATAACGAATTGTTTGACTTCGGTTGCGCACTGGCAAACTCCGCCTAAAAGAATGTGGGTTTCACATTGCTGCTAAACGTCAAACAGTTCATATTGAGTACAGATGAGTACAAAAGTTGCAAATCTTTATAATGGAATTTTTTTAAAAAATAAAGAAGTATTGTGAATCCATTCAACCAATTATTGGAAGTTAACCCTAGATTAGTCACATGCGGAATTCTTTTCCACATATCATTATCTTCTTAAATATCTCAATTTCCAATAATCAAAGACACTTCCGCTTCTGAATAGCTGAGATTTTAAAGTAGCGGGAATATTAAAAATTTAATTGTGGGCCATATAAACTCATTACACGGGCCAGATTCACCTGCGGGCTGTACGTTGGCCATGCCTGCACTAGAGCCTGTCTGATCCATGTCTCCATGCTTTTCTGGTCTGCTACTCTCCCCATTCCTGAGCTTCACTCCAGCTCATTAGACTCCCTGTTATTCCTAGGACATGCCAGGCATGTTTCTGCCTTTTAACCTTGGTCTAGCTGTTACCTTGACTTGGGACCTGCATCTCTCCATTATTCACTTAACGACCTTGTCTTCTTAAATCTTTGATAAAATCTCAGCAAGAAGGTTTATCATGAGCAAATCATTTAATACTTTATACAGCCTGCTCCCGAAACCAGCACTCTCAATCCTTCTCACACTGTTTTACTTGTCCCACTTCCCATTCACCATCAAGCATATTATTTAGTTTACTTACTATTTGTTGAGTTTGTTTGTTGTCTGTCTTCCTCTACCACGCACACACAAACACATATTCACACTTACAGAGAATAAGCTTGCTGTAGGCAGGGATTTTTGTGTGTTTTCATTGATGTATCTCATGCTTTTAAAACAATGTCTGGCCCACATTAGGCACTCCATAGTTGTTAATACCTCCATGAATGAATGGAGGAAACAACAGGAAACCAGCAACAGTGGTTATAGCTGGAAAGTGAACTGGGTGAATGGAGTCATGATGGAAAATGGTGTAATTATATTTATTTTTCTTCCTTTTTAATGTTGTTATGTATGTTAACCATTCAAAAATGTTAATAAAAGAATAAAACAATAAAATATAAAGTGTAGTCCTGAGTTGATGACACCCCCTTGGGATCCTTGTATAAGTAAATAGAAAACTATCTGATGGCTCACTAAATCCACGTTTCACAATGTTACCACACATGAAGGCCTGCTGAAGATAAGCTCACAATCTGAAATTACAGAACATATGAACAAAGTTTGCCATGAGTGCTAAGACAATACACACAGCTACTCCTAGGACTACACAGCCCCCATGAGCTTCAGATAAATAATCAGATGGAATCCCATAAAAAATATGTATGTATGTATGTATATATATAGCTATAGATATGCAGACATGTATTTTATAGATGAGATTATAAATACAAAGTAAAAAATTAAAAATAAAATAAAGTACTCTGAAGAAATACTTTAAAGGTTAAAAATTATAATTTATAAAAATAAAGAACACTGAAATTTTTGAAATTTCACACACCTAATAGATGTGTTAAACAACAGCTTTGTCACTCATTTCAAATGCGCTGGGAGATACTGAGGAAAATCATCCACAATGCAGCATAAAGTGACAAGGAAGTAGAAAATATGAACATTCCAAAAGGAGAGAACAGAAAACATGAGGAGAGATAAAAAAAAATATTCAAATAAATAATGGTTAATAATTATCCAAATTAATGAAAAGGAAACAATTTTTAAAGTGCAACAATTTCTAAGCAGAAGTAAAAAATCCATCTCTAGACACATCAGAGTTAAACTGTAGAACCAATTAGAAATAAGTGTTGTTTTATTTATTTTTAACAACATTTTAAAGATTTCTTGATTTTAGAGAGAAGGAAGGGAGAGAGAGAAAGAGAGAGAGAGAGAGACAACAATTTGTTGTTCACTTTTTTATGCATTCTTTGATTGATTCTTGTATATGCCCTGACCTAGGATCAAATCTACAACCCTGGCATATTGGGCCAATGCTTTAACCAACTGAGTTACCTGGCCAGAGCAGATAGAAATTTTAAAGGCAAACAATAAATAAATATAGATTAGCAACAAAGGAGTAACAATTAAACCAACAGATTTCTCCTCAACAGTAGCAGAAGACAAAAGACTGTCAAATACTTATTTTCAAAAGCCTGAAAAACAATATACCCAATTTCTACTCAAGAATTAGGATGAAATTATAGACACTGCTGCAAAAAGGAAGTATCAATCAGTTCAGGTTGCTATGACAAAATTCTATAAACTGGGTGGCTTAAACAAAAGTCATATATTGCTCACAGTTGTGGAGACTGTGAAGTCCAAGACCAAGGTGCCAACTGACCAGGCTCCTGGTGCTAGCCCACTTCCTGGCTTGCCGATGGCTGCCTTTTCCCGGTGTTTGCACACAGGTGGTAGAGATGGGGTGGGAGAGTGGGGGAGAGGGGGTTCTGTTCTCCCCTCCGTTTTTTAAAAAGGATACTAATCACATCATGGGGCCCACCCTCATACCTTCATCTAAACCTAATTACTTCCCAAAAGCCCCACCTTCAAATACCATCACACTGGGGGTTGGGGCTTCAGGATATAAATTTTGAGGAGATACAAACTTTCAGTCCGTAGCACAAAGAAAAAATGTTTAAGAAATCATTTTTTTTAGCCCTGGCCGGTTGGCTCAGCGGTAGAGCGTCGGCCTGGCATGCGGGGGACCCGGGTTCGATTCCGGCCAGGGCACATAGGAGAAGCGCCCATTTGCTTCTCCACCCCCACCCCCCTCCTTCCTCTCTATCTCTCTCTTCCCCTCCCGCAGCCAAGGCTCCATTGGAGCAAAGATGGCCCGGGCGCTGGGGATGGCTCCTTGGCCTCTGCCCCAGGCGCTAGAGTGGCTCTGGTCGCGGCAGAGCGACGCCCCAGAGGGGCAGAGCATTGCCCCCTGGTGGGCAGAGCGTCGCCCCTGTGGGCGTGCCGGGTGGATCCCGGTCAGGCGCATGCGGGAGTCTGTCTGACTATCTCTCCCCGTTTCCAGCTTCAGAAAAAAAAAAAAAATCATTTTTTTTAGAAACATTAATAACAGATATATTCAGGAAAGAAGAAAACTGAAAGCAAAATAAAGTAAAATGGAAATGGTAAGTAAAGAAATTAATAGGCATATAAGTAAATCTAAAGCAAATATTACCTGGGGGAGGTAGAAGAGGGTAAAGGGGGATGAACAGAGATGGAGGAGACTGGACAGGGTGGTGAACATGCATGCAATACATAGGGGTGTAGTATAGAACTGAACATCTGAAACCTACATAACTCAGTTAACTAACGTCACCCTAATGAGTTCAATCAAAAGGTAATGAAAATTAAAGCAAACATTGATTGTCTAATACACTAACAATAAATGATAGATGTTATAAAAATAAGGTGGAATTCACCAGCCAGACAATAATAACAAGTAAAATTGTGGGGGACGGTGATTGAAGTTGAAGCATACACAGAATCTTGTATTGGTTAGTAGAAGGTATGCAGAGATATTAACATCACATTTTACTAAGTATGCATATTAAACTATGAACTAGTAAAAGAATGAAAATAGAATTCTTCATTTTTATTTCAGCTAATTCCCCCGCTGTTTTTTTTTTAAATTTGCCGCTTTGTTTTAAAGCAAACACAGACAACCTGACCAGGCGGTGGCGCAGTGGATAGAGTGTTGGACTGGGATGCGGAGGACCCAGGTTCGAGACCCCAACGTTGCCAGCTTGAGCGCGGCTCATCTGGTTTGAGCAAAAAGCTCACCAGCTTGGATCCAAGGTCGCTGGCTCAAGCAAGGGGTTACTCAGTCTGCTGAAGGCCCACGGTCAAGGCACATATGAGAAAGCAATCAATGAACAACTAAGGTGTTACAACGAAAAACTGATGATTGATGCTTCTCATTTCTCTCCGTTCCTATCTGTCCCATCCCTCTCTCTGAAAAAAAGAAAAAAAAAAGCAAACACAGACATCATATTACTTTATTTGTCAAAACCTCAGAACAAAACACCAATAACACTAACAGACAAAGACTTTTTACAACATAAAGCACAACCCGGGCCAGGTGGCTCAGTTGGTTAGAGCATCATCAATCCCTGGTCAGGGCACATACAACAATTAACCAAAGAATGCATAAATAAGTGGAACAAATCGATATTTTCTTCTCTCTTTCTCTCTCCTTTCCTCTCTAAAATTAATAAATAGCACAATCTCTCTCCTGGGAGCACACCTTTTCCTTACCCCATCCCCTCTTCTCCTTCCCAGAGCAGTGCATCTCCTAAACTCAAGGGTTTCCCGGAAACTTGCAACCAGGGGAGCAGAAGACAGTGGCAGCTCCTCCCGGGCTAACCCCCTGAAACTGTCTCCAAGATTCTCTTTTCTCCGACTCTGCAGTGAACACGGCAGCCCTGCCTAGGTATATTTCTGTCCTGTAACATTTCTAGAAAGCCAAAGCAACCTGACATAGCCTTTTTGTTCCTTCTTCTATCCTTGAGTCACTATCCCCAGATACAATACACTGACTCTCAAAATTACCTGGACTCACGTTATGAAAGCTTTCCTACATGAAGTCAAGAACCTCCACACAAAAACAAATAAAATAGTCAATAAATTAAAAACCATAAACCACAATATCATTAGTTAAAATAACAATATTAATATTAATGCCTCAATATAATTTAATAAACTGTATTCAATTTTTCCTAAATGTTTCAAAATGTTTTTCAGACACTTTGTTCAATTCAGGACCAAAAAAAGATGAACACATTACTTTTCATTGCTGTCTCTTTATATCTATCACAGTTCCCCCACTCTTTATGTTGTTATTTCTATTGTCACTTATTTGTTGTAAAAACATATAGAATTTCTTGTTTTCTGTATTTACATGATTGCATTCATGTGGTATCAGTTAAAGTCTATTTCTTATAAACCTTAGATCTAAAGGTTCAATCAGCCTGACCGGGCGTTGGCGCAGTGGATAGAGTGTCAGACTAGGATGCAAAAGACCCAGGTTCGAGACCCCGAGGTTGCCAGCTTGAGCGAGGGCTCATCTGGTTTGAGCAAAAGCTCACCAGTTTGAGCCCAAGGTCGCTGGATCGAGCAAGGGGTTACTCAGTCTGCTGAAGGCCCACGGTCAATGCACATATGAGAAAACAATCAATGAACAATTAAGGTGTTGCAACGTGCAAAGAAAAACTAATGATTGTTGCTTCTCATCTCTCTGTTTCCTGTCTGGCTGTCCCTGTCTAAACCTCTGACTCTCTCTCTGTCTCTGTAAATAAATAAATAAATAAATAAAAATAAAGGTTCAATCAGATATGATTAAATAGTTTTTATTCTTTTTTGTTTTTCTACTTTTCAAAAATACTTCATAGGTGATACTCTGTAGCTTCTAGTTTATCTCATCAAAAGGTACATGGACTACCTTTTGTAGTGGACTATATAGAAAAATCCAAGAATATCTACAGATAAACTCTCAGAAATAATAAAAACATTCAGCACACTTTCTAACTATAAGGTTAATATACAAAGAATAATTGTTGATTATCATCTATAACAATTTATTTTAAATGCTATTTTTAAAAGTACTATTTATAAAAACAACACATGCTCTCTAACATACTCAGAAATGAATCTAACAAAAGACATAAAAGACCTTTATGGGAAAATTATAAAATGTATTTAAAAACCCAAAAGAAAATAAAACAAATAGAAAAATGTACTATGGGGCCCTAGCAGGTGGCTCAGTGGATAAAGCATTAGCCCAGTGAATGGATGTCCTGGGTTTGATTCCCAGTCAAGGCACACAGAAGAAGTGACCATCTGCTTCTCTTTCTCTCCCTCTCCCTCTTCTCTCCCTCATCCCTCCCTCTCCCTCTTCTCTCCCTCTTCCCCTCCCACAGCCAGTGGCTCGATTGGTTCAAGTGTGACCCCCAGAGCTGAGGATAGCTCAATTGGTCTGAGCCCAACAGCATCAGGTGCTAAAAATAACTCAGTACTCAAGGATTGGTCCCAGATGGGGTTGCCAGGTGGATTCTGGTTGGGTTACATGCAGGAGTCTGTCTCACTATCTCCCCTCCTTTCACCTAAAAAAAATAAAAAGAAAGAAAAATGTATTATGGTCATGAGTGAAAAGATTAAATATAAGGATTTTAATTGTCCTCAATGTAATATATATATATATAAATTTAGTTTATTCCACTAAAAATCTTAAAAATGTAAGAGGAGGGTATGATTTAATGTCTGAATCTAAAATTCACATGCAAAAGTAAAAGAAAAAAACTAGCTGAAAGACTTTAAAGAAAATAAAGAAGAGGAATTACTATGTCAGTGTTCAGAAGTTATTTGAAAGCTATAATAATCAATTATACTTACCAATAGTTATTAAGTATTTACCATGTGCCAGGCACTGTATTGAGAATTTAAGATATAGTAACTCATTTAATCCTCACAATGACTCTATGAATTATCAATTGTTAGTATCCCCTTTTTACAGAGGACAAAACTGAAGCATAGAATTTAAGGAAATGCTCAAGATCACACATCATATCAGCTGTATGAAACAAATTAATCAATGGAAAAAATAGATTTCTCAGAAATATTTATATATTTATGTAAGTAGACATACACAATGTATACATGTGTGTGTAAATATGTGTATATTTGTGTGTATATTCAATACTGGGGATAGACATACATCCAGATCCAGATCCAGATACGTATATATATTGTCTATGTAGCAGAGGAAGCCTTCTGATCAGTAAGAATAATATAGACAATTCAATAAGTTGATGAGAAAATTGTTATCCATGTGGAAAACATACAATAAAATCACTACAATGTTTTAAAAAATGATTTCAAGGTGAAGAACAAAATGATGAAATGTTTAAAAGAAAATAAAAGATATCTTTATGACATCTAAATAATAAGGAATTTCTTAAATAAGATAACAAAATCAAAATTTAAAAAAAATTGGAAAAGTTAGCTAAAAATAAAAAATTTTCTCTACTCAAAGATTACACCAGTAAAATAAAAAGAGAAGACACAAATTGACAAAGAATTCATATCCAGAATATACAGACAAAGCCAACCAATTATTTTTAAAAAATATATAACTCTTGTATTATGGGTAAAAATAAATAAAATGACAATTTATGGAAAGAAATAAAAATGGCTAACAAAAGTATTAAAATATATATATACACCTAACTTTACTAGTAATTAGAAAATTGCAGATTAAAACAATTAGATAATATTTCATATTCATAAACTTGGCAAAAATTAATATCTGAAAATACCATATTTTGATGAAAATTTGGAGCGATGGGAATGCTCAAGGGCTAGTGGGAGAAGAGATAAACAGTACATCAATTTTGGAGAGCAATTTGGCAATATCTAATATAGTTGAAGACGCCCATTTCTCATGATCCAGCATTTTCTAGTTAAAAATAATTGCATAAGGTACTATTAAGGCATGTGTAGAATGTTAACTGAAAAAAAATGGAAGCAATCTAAAATCTCATCAACAGGAGAATGGACAAATGTTATGATGCAGTAAAAATCAAAATTCTAGAACCAAATGTATCAACACATAATGTTGAATTCTTCAAAACCATCTACACAATGGTATATACAGTATGATATGATGTCATTATGTGACTTTAGAAACCATGTGTAGAAACAATATGAATCCATGCATGAAAATGATAAAAAACAGATAATTACATCACATATTATATGATTCCATTTAAATGAAATGTCCAAAATAAGCAAAACTAGAGATAGAAAGTAAATTTATAGCTGCCAAAGGCTAGAAGGGATTAGGAAGTCAAGGTGTGATAGCTATCACTAAAGGCTATAGGGTTTCTTCATAAAATGATGAAAATGTTCTAAAAATGATTGTGGGTGCAGAACTCTTTGCATATACTAATTAAACACCATAGAAGTGTATATTTTGAATGAAGTACACGGTATGAATTATATATTAATAAAGCCATTATATAACAAAAAGAAAAAGTTAATGGTTACCTCTGCAGAAAAATGTTGGGAAATAAGATTCAAGAAAGACTACAGGGGCTTCAATTTTGTAATGTGTTCTATTTCCTATAAAAACCTGAAGAGCCCTGTCTGGATAGTTCAGTTGCTTAGAGCGTCACCCCAATGCCCAGAGGTTGCCGGTATGCTCCGGGGTCAGAGTGTATGCAGGAACAGATCGATGTTTCTATCTCTCCCTCCACCTTCCTCTCACTCTAAAAGAGAAATTTATTTTAAAAAAGAAATAAATAATAAAAATCTGAAGAAAATATAGGTTTTAAAAGTGATAGTTGAGGCCTGACCTGTGGTGGCGCAGTGGATAAAGCGTTGACCTGGAAATGCTAAGGTCGCCGGTTCAAAACCCTGGGCTTGCCTGGTCAAGGCACATATGGGAGTTGAAGCTTCCTGCTCCTCCCCCCCTTCTGTCTGTCTGTCTCTCTCTCTCTCCTCTAAAATGAATAAATAAATAATAATTAAAAAAAAAAGTGATAGTTGAAATATGCAAGGTATTCATTACATGCTTTTCACATTTCATTTGTTTAAAATACATGTAATTTAAAAGGATTAGGGGCTACTACAAACAGAACGTTGTATCCATGAACTATGACAGGAAATAAAGACATTCAGGATGCTTCACATGTTCCTGGCATGGGTGATGGTGAGGAACCAAAGGAAGCCGTGTCACAGGGGTGAGGGTGGGGGGATTAGGGAGGAGGAAAGGAGAAAAGACAGGAGTAGGTTGCAGGGGAAGAGTTTTGAGAGGCCAGGAAGTGAATAAATAATTAATTCAATTTTCCAAGGGTCCAATTTGAAATACTTACAAGATATCCAAAGAGAGAAACCAAAGAAACAATTGGAAATATAAATTTACAAATCTAAATTTTTAAAAAATATTTTATTTATTGATTTTTTAGAGAGAGAGGAGTGAGAGAGAGAGACAGAGAGAGAGAGAAGGGGGGAGGAGCAGGAAGCATCAACTCCCATATGTGCCTTGACCAGGCAAGCCCAAGGTTTCAAACCGGTGACCTCAGTGTTCCAGGTCGACGCTTTATCCCACTGCACCACCACAGGTCAGGCCTACAAATTTAAATTTTTAAAAAGATTAATAATTTTCTGTTTACAAAATAATAAAAAGAATATTTTCATATTATGTGTGTGCTTTATAGACAATGCTTTAGGGAAATAATAATCCCGAACAGGCATTTCAGGGAAAAAGGAAGCAGCCCTCTGCACGAAGGCTGCGTGAGGCGCAGGAGAGCAGGACTGAAAACACAGTCCCAAATGGGGACTGAGAGAGACAGAAATGTGGAAGAACAAGAACCCAAAGAGGATTAGAGAAAAGGGCCTTCCTTTATCTGCCAGCCCAGAGAGAGAGGTCTGGGACAGGGACCGCAGGGAAGTCTCTGGCCAACACCATCTCTGGCTGTGTGCTGAAGAGAAACTTGGTCAAAGAATTAGGAAATAGACAGTTTCAAAATGAAACTCAGCTACCACGGGCTTCCTTCTCCTACTAAGAAGTCCCCTGTCTGATCTTCACTATTGATAGTGACAGCTACTGGGTCCTGAATGTGTTGATTTCCTGAGCCTTTGCCAGTTTCTCTGTAAGTAAAGGATACACTATTTATCGTCGAGGATTGAGGATTGTCGTGAGGTTAAACGGTATTGCAGAGGTGAAGGACTTAGTGCAGACTTTCTGAAATGAGGTTTCAGTAAATACTTGTTCTTACCCCAGACCTCCTTGTATTCTTTTTTTTTTTCAATCAGTGAGAGGAAGGGAGGCAGAGACAGGCTCCCACATATTCCCCAACAAGGATCCACCTGGCAAGCCCGCTAGGGGGCGACGGTTTGCCCATCTGAAGCATTGCTCTGTTGCTCAACAATGGAGTTCTTCTTAGCTGCTGAGGCAGAGGCCATGGAGCCATCCTCAGTACCCGGGGTCAACTCGCTCCAATAGAACCATGACTGCAGGAAGGCAAGAGAAAGAGAGAGAGCTTGACCTGTGGTGGCACAGTGGATAAAGTGTTGACCTGGAATGCTGAGGTCACCAGTTCGAAAACATGGGCTTGTCTTGTCAAGGAATATATGGGAGTTGTTGCTTCCTGCTCCTCCCCCTTCTCTCTCTCTCTCTCTTTCTCTCTAAAAATGAATAAATAAAATCTTTTTTAAAAGAGAGAGAGAAAGAGAGAGAGAGAGAGAGAGAAGCAAGAAGGGGAGGGACAGGAAAGTAGATGGGTGCTCCTCCTGTGTTCCCTGACTGGGATTTGAGCCTGGCACATCCACACACCGGGCCAATGCGCTACCACTGAGCCAACTGGCAAGGGCACTTTTCTTTTATCTTTTTAATACGGTTACACTATATTTTTTATCAGGAATTGCTATAGTTATAAGATCTATCCAGGTATCTAACCCACAAAATATTGATTAATAAAAGGCTTTTCTATATTTTTTAAATTTTGTAATGCAAGTGTTTATTGAAATATAATTGGCATAGAACATTATATTAGTTTCAAATATAAAACAAAGATTCAGTATTTGTATATGCTGTGAAATGATCACTACAATAAGTCTAGTTAATATCCATCACCACATGTAGTTACAATTATTTTTCTTGTGATAAGACCTTCTTAAGATTTACTCTCTTAGCAAGTTTCAAATATGCAATACAGCATCATTAATTATAGTCACCATGCTATACATTATATCTCTTGATTTACCTATTTTATAACTAGAAGTCTGTACACTTTGGCCATCTTCACCCATTTGGCCCACTTCCTACCCTCTGCCTCCAGCAATTTCCATATTTCCCCAGACCTTCAGATTTTCTTAAACAATCTCATCTGATAGAGAAAGAACTTGATGCTGGGAAGTCATAGAGCTGGTCATTGTTAGAATCAAAATGCCAACACTGGTGTTCTGATTATAAATCTCACCTTTTCCCCAATAACCCATGAAAATATTTTATTTCAATTCCATATTTTTAGAAGTTTAACACCAGAGTGCTCTGGGAGTATGTGAGGCTTTTTTGAATCATGGTTCACAGATACTATTTTGAAAAAGTTTAACTGGAATGATTCTAAGTTACCAGTTTGGAGGCAGGAAGTGAGAGGACAAATGCAGAAATGTGTATTTGTGGTCTCATTGTTTTACTAAGAAGCAAGGAATAAGTAAAAACAGCATATTCTTCACTGTCACAGATGAACACTAAAGCAATATGCAATTAATCACAAGCTTTGTCTTATGCAAATATTATTTCAATATAAAATCATTTCAATGAGTGTAACTATGAAATCCTTCTGGAAATTGAAACAGAACACAGTTCAGCTGTTACAAATATGTCTTACTCTCTAGATATGTTTTGCAAATAAGCTGAATCTTCTCTTTATTTTCTTTTTCTTTTTCTTAAGTGAGAAGCAGGGAGGCAGAGAGACAGACTCCCGCATGCACTCCAACTGGGATCCACCTGTCAAACCCCCTATAGGGAGATGCTCTAATCATCTAGGGCGATTGATCCATTGCTTGGCAACCAAGCTACTTTAATGCCTGAGGAGAAGCCATGGAGCCATCCTCAACACCCAGGCCAACTTTTCTCAAACTATTGAGCCATAGCTGTGGAAGGAGAAAAGAGAGAAACAGAGAGAGAAAGAAGAGGGGGAGGGGTAGAGAAGCAAATGGTCACTTCTGCTGTGACCGAAAATTGAACCTGAGACATCCACATGCCAGACTGCTTTACCACGGAGCCAACCAGCCAGGGCTGAATTTTCAAATATAGTTTCTCATTGACTTTATTACAGATTTGAAGATACTTTTTCATTTTTTTTTTTTGAGTAACATACATATTTTCAGGTACAGACTACGCTACAGTATGAATGACACTACTAATTACTATATACAAAGAAATACAACTTGATCCATATTATAATTAAAGCCAGGAAACATGGATGTACTTTGTAATAGTGACTATTCTATTATGGTAATTAAATGTAGGTCATATTAGCTGAATGACTTTACATTACTTAAACTTTTTAAGTCTTAATTTCCTTCACTGTAAAATGGGGATAATACCTACTTAATGGCATGATTGTGATTATAACGTGAAATGACAGGTGCAAGATGCTTCATCTAATAAGCACTCAATAAGTATTAACAGTAAAAATAGGAGGGAGAGTAGTAGTGGTGGTCATTGTAATACTAATATAGTGGTAATAGTAGCAGTAACAAAAATAATCTATTTAAAAGGTTACCTAATACTATAGTCATCCCTATGCTTGCGAAAAATCTATTGAATCAATATGGGAGAACAAGAATACTCAAAACTCCTTCTCCATGGCTAATCTTTGTGCTTGGATTTCCCACCATCAGAATCAAGATGACCACTGGCAAAAGGTGAGACCTGAACTCATAAGCAATGAGAAGAATTTTGAGGATTCTTCTGAGAGGATTGGTGAGAAGGAATGAAAGGGGTGAGTTGAGAGAACAAGAACAAGGTAAAAATTTGGGCCATTCAAAGAGTAAAAGCAAAGTGAGTAACCTCTGTGGTGGAGCAAGCAAAGGACTTTTTAAAACAAAATTTCTAATTTGCTTTTTTTCTGCTGAATTTGGCCAATGCACAGTGGGATCCCTCCTAGTGACCCCCTAACTGCCAAAGAAAATTAAGTTTGTGACTAAATTCTTTGTGCAAGTAGATTTTTGAATCAGTTGAGGACAAGGTAGAGTATTATAGAATGGCAGGCACAAACCCAGGAAGCAGCCTCAGAGACCTGCAGGTAGAGTTTGAACTTCTGCAGGATGTGGAATGGGCACTGGAGTTCATCCTAACTAGACCTTAGAAAGGAGACATAGCTGCCATCTGTTAGACATATACTACCTAAATTCTTTTTACTTCCCATTTATCACCATCACCACCAAATCTAAATTCCCCTGGTTAATTCCTATCCATTGTTCCAATTGTTATTGGTTCAAAGTCATATGTCTGATACTTTGAAAGACCAAAACTCAAAACATCAGAGTTTAGAGTAAGGAAAGATTCATTAATCAAGAAGGTGCCAATGGAGAAGATGGGAGACCTAATGGTGCCTCAAATCCAGCTTCAGAGAGTATAGAATTCAGGCATCTTTCATGTCAAAGGAGGGGAAAATGGGAGGGGCAAGAGGTGATTGACAACCACAGACATCTGGGCATCAGCAGGGGTCTGAGGAAGAAATCTCTAAATCTCTTTGTTCCCAGTAAATTGACTCCAGCTGATCTGAGTCTGATCTTGTGGCTCCTGCAAATCTTTGATAAACAATCATTGTTTTTGTACATATTCCCCCCCACCCCAAGAGAGGCCCTTCTCAGCAACAGAATTCCTGTATGATTTAGCACATGTATGTTCAAGTACACAGCAGGCTTTAACAAGATGGAGTCAGAGAGGTTGAGCATTTTGTTCCAAGATCTCAACTTTCAAGTTACTGGAGGTCTTCTGACCCTTCTATGTCCAGATTAGGTATTGCTGCTTGGCTCTACAATAGCACTTTTCACCATTATAGTACATGATTCATTGACTCTCTCCTGCAATAGACTTTAAACTCTATGAAGACAAGAACAATGTCTCTTTGTGTACACCATTCTATTGCTAACATGGGGCACTGCACTCAACATATAATAGGAACTCAGGAAATCTTTTAAAGAGAAGGCAAGTTGAAGAGGGAAGGAGGGAAGAAGGGATGAGGAAAAAGGGAGACAATGACCAAAGCTTGAAACACTCCGTGTTTTTAAAAAGCAGAGCCCAGCCTGCTTGGCCATGGCAGTGGAGAACCTGAAATCCGAATACTGACTGACCCAAAGCAAAGTTTGTTGATGACACTCTCACCCCTGTCCTGGACCAATCTTTCAGGATCACAGCCATTGGGAGGAAAAGTTGCAAGGGGCTGTTCATGGTTTCTAAGGAATGTATTCTTTTCCAACTTCACTCTCTGGATTAATTGGTTGCTCTAGGAAAAAAATTTTAGAGACAACGAAATTTTAGAGACAAAGAAGGCAAAGAAATGTTTCCCCTATTGTGATTTCCTCCTCTTGTAGAGGGTTGGCCTAGCCCAGCGATGGATGATCAAGATCTATAAAGCTAGAGTAAGGTGTGTGTGTGTGTGTGTGTGTGTGTGTGTGTGTGTCCATCCCCAAAATTAGAGAAGCAGGCAAATATTAAAACCATAGTAATGCCACAGTTCACACTATCAAGAATGGAGCCCAAGCGTATTCATTCTGAGTATATAGCCATATTGCTAGGAGGTCAACCCAGACAACTAGAGAGTCAGTGTGAGCAGATTTTGGGGAGGAGGAAAGAAGCACATTGTTTAGATTTTATTAAACAATATATTTTTTAATTTTATTGAATTTATTGGAATGACATTGATTTCTAAAACCATACAGGATTCAAGTGCACAGCTCAACAAACCACCATCTTCCCACTGCATCATGCGCCCTCTACCCTTACCAATGTCTCTTTCAGTCCCCATTTCCCCCACCTCTGCCCGTCTCCACCCAGCCTCCACCCCGCTTTCCCTCTGGCCACCACCACACTGTTGACTGTGTCTGTATGTAATGTATATATGTTTTTTGGTTAATTCCTTCACTTTCCATCATCCATACCCCCCTCCAACTCTGACAGCTGTCAGTCTGTTCAATGTGTCTGTATTTAATAGTATATATTGTCAAAAATGTGTAACTACCTCAAACCACAGCATGTGCAGCTTGTTTTTGAGAGCCAACCCAAGTGTGGCATGTGGGCGGGTCTGTCCAGCTTCAAGTATTGGGGAGGGAGGTGGATAATCACTGCTCTTTGCTCCACTCTTCATTCCCGCTGAAGACAGCCTTCAAGTAAAAGGGATTCTAGCTAAACTCTCCTGGCAGACAAAGGTGATAATGCTTGAGTGGAGGCTGGGGCAACATTCCAGGACAGATTAAGAAGAAAATTCACCTCTCCACTTGAAAGCCAGGGACAAGGTAGAGGGTGCGGTAGGACCTGGGGCTGAGAATAAGATATGTAGGATTCTTGATGGTGATTTTTAGCTAATGGGGTCGTGAAAATTAAAATAATGATCTGAGGGAGTTGCATTGCCAGAAAAAGAAAAGGAAAATAAACAGGATACAAAACAACTCAGGCCTAGTGAAGAAGGGCTCACAATTCTGTCTCTGAAACAAATCCCAAAGCCCAAGTATTTCCACCAACAGAAAATGGACTGCTTTGAAGATGGCTACATCATCTGAAGTACAATTTTCAGATAGTCCTGAAAAGCACTGGTCAAGGGCAAGTCAGTAGTCAGAATCTGAGGCAGTCAGAGCAGCTAATCAGATCAACTCACTCCTCTGCCAATAGTAAGGTGATCAATTAGTGCACAGGAGAATCTGGGATCTTGTAATTTGTCAACAACAGAAGGCATGAGCTCTGAATTTATTACCAATGGTGGCTCTTCTCCTTTCTCTGTTTTCTAAGTGGGTTTTCATTCAGGCTGTTTCAATTTTTCCTTCACCATTTTGTACCAGATGTGTAAGAAGTATCTATCTTTAAATAGTTCATGGGTTGCAAGATAGTGAGATATCACATTTAGACATTAAGAATGGAATCCCTTCAGAAATCCTGTGCTCTACTGCTGAATAATATCTCCATAAAAATTCTTGAATGCAGCAGTGGAATATGACTTTGGGTTCTCCTGCAGCAGGAAGGAGTGTATACTGTGTGGAAATGATATTTATATGGTACAGTTAAATAACCTTAGGTGGGGGAGGGGGGTCTTTAAATGCATGAATCTTATAGTTCACCCAGGTCAAACTTATTCATCCAGCTCTGTGAATGCCTTATCTGCCCCTTAAACCCATTGCAATCCACAGGGCCAGAGCAGCATGACTCCTGGCAGCCATTTTTGTATAGTGTGACTGCTTTTCCAAACCATACCTGCTTGTACCAAAAGTGTACACCTGTCCTTAGCTAAGTCAATCACCCCTTCTCAAAGAAAACTGGAAAAGCAGTCACTTTGAGTGACTCCCTCCTAAGTAGAGAAAACAAAAACCCAGGATGTGACTGTGGCCATGCTTTCCAATATGGAGAAGAAGAAGTAATAGAAATCAGTCTACAGAAAGAGGAGTGAGCAA
The DNA here is from genome assembly GCF_036850765.1 of Saccopteryx bilineata. Taxonomy (NCBI): domain Eukaryota; kingdom Metazoa; phylum Chordata; class Mammalia; order Chiroptera; family Emballonuridae; genus Saccopteryx; species Saccopteryx bilineata. Next base: position 58,914,894 of record NC_089492.1, read on the forward strand.
GCATGCATTGAACTGCTGGGTTCCAGTTCAAACTTTGGATTTTATGAGACAGTCCCTTACCTTTAAAACAAAATACCCCTCTTTTGCTTAAGTCACCTCAAATCAGTTTTTGTTATTTGTAACCGGTGGAGACTCAAGTAATAAAGAGAGCATCCCAGGACATCTCTTTTTCACACAGACAACCTTCATTTCGAGACTTTTCTATCTACAAAAATGATCTAGTGATTTTAACACAGACTGACTGAAGAGACTGAAGGAACACAAAGGCCATTAATTAGATCCTGATCTCTATGACCATCTTTGTCCCAGGCTGTTACTGCCATGGAATTATGCTTTCCTCATGTAGTCCCACTGTAAGAGCAGGTCTCATTTTTCCCCTAAACTGCCTTCCTTCAGGCTGACATAAGAAATAGGTGAAATTTGATGGCCAGGAATAGACAGCTTGGGTCTCACACAGCCGTGCACCGCGGTCAGCTCTTCATGGATGTTCTGAGCAAGTCTGCCTGCATCTGAATCGGATTTGAGGAGCTGCACTTGTGCACAGGAGAAGGCAGTCCAGGAAGCTCTTCCTGGGAGGGCTGAAGATGGAATCTGTGAAGGAGCATAGAATACAGAAGTCCGGATGAAGGAAAAGTCAGACGAAAGGCAAAGAGATGCTCTTGTGTCTTGCCTTGGAAGGTGTCCCATTTTACCTGGCTCTGAAGCAAAAGTCAACTGAATGGGGACATGGCTGCATCTGCCTGGGATCTGGGAAGACTCTGCCTACAGGAAGGACTCAGTCTCTCACTAGGGTAACCTGAATAGTACTGAAAGGGAATTCATTCACATAAGGTGTCATTTTATTTTCCTTCCATCCTTAGAATGAAGAGATCAATTCAAACAAACCAACAAACAAAAATGTGAAGAATTCCCATGTCTGACACTGAATGTGGCAGAAAACCTACTTGATCTTTTTCAAGTGAAGAAATAAACATTTGTATAAAATCCATATGTTCCCTTTTTAAATAATTTAATTCAGTAAATGTGTATCAAAGGAACGAGTAAAGCTTAATTATTGAAACATTTTTAAAATAATTTTGATTAGATCATTACATATTTGAAGAATTGGTAGATTTAGATGTTAAAAGATTGAGGAATAACCATTTTTTGGTTCAAGGTAAAAATGAAATAAATGAATCAAAATGTACAAAAAAAGAAGAAAATTAATGTACAAAATTAAAATTAGATTTTTTTTAAGCATTGCCTATAAGTATTATCACACTGAAACTGAAATTCAAATGTGCACGGGCCTTCAATATTATTTCATCTATACTGCTCACAAAAATTAGGGAGTATTTCAAAATGAATATGAAGCAATAAAATATCCCCTAATTTTTGTGAGAAGTATATTTACCTGATAAATACTGACTCAGGAAATTGTTATGCTGAATTCAATCATCTTTAGATCATTCAGTGATAGTTTAATTGTCCTTGTGTAGCTTTGGTTTTGAGTGCAAATACTGTCTTCAGTTTCTCACACACAGTACACTACTAGCATATGGTACAGCGTGGTTTCCCAGAAAGCTGCTTGCAGAGGAGGACTGCAGAATGAAGTTCTCTCAGATATCTGTGAGGATTCTTCTGTTCCTGCTGCTAAAACATATTTGGTAATCTAAAATATACTTATGGAGCACATTCTCCTTCTCAAGAACATGTTCATGTCTTTCTTCCCTCTCAGGCATGCATCTCCTAAACTGTATGGATCCACAAGAGACTTGCAACCAGGGGAGCACTGGGCAGCTGCAGCTCCTCCTGGGCTAGCCCCCTGAACCTGTCTCTAAGGCCCCCTTTTCTCTGACTTTCCAGTCAGTCAAAGCTGTCCACCAAACACTCTCCTCTTGCTTCTCTTATCCTAAGCCCTTCCTTGTTTCATTGTGTCCATATTTAATAAACACATTCTCAAAACCAAATATAGATACAGTATATAGATAGACCCAGGTCTTCTGACTTTTTATTGTCTGTGACTGAATTTCTCAGTGTTCCAAGTATTTTTTTATGTTGCTCATTCTAATAAACCTTTTGTATCTCTTGAGTTCTCAATACAATGACAACCTTTCCATCTGTTCTTCTGTCTCTCTCCTCTGGAGGTCCCCTGCTATGTTACCAAGGCAACATTACCTGCTACGACATCAAAACAAATGGCTATCCTTCAGCAGACTTCTGATATAAAATGCAATTCTTGGCTTTCAAAACCATGGCATTTTATCCTTAGGGTTAAGGTTTATTCTCTAGGAGATCCCTGCCTACTGAGGTGGGAGGCATTCTTAGGGGTCATCTTCCAACTGTTTCCTTAGGTAAGAGCTTCTATCATAGGTAGGAAGCCAATACCATCCTATCTTTCTCCTTAGCAGACTCACTCACTCACAAAACCATCTAGAATTGCTGGGGATAGAAAACCAATGGGAGGAATGGCATATTTCACAGAACTAGAACAAATACTCCAAAAATTTATATCAAACCACAAAAGACCCCAAATAACCATAGCAATCTTGAGAAAGAAAAACAAAATTGTAAGACTCACACTACCTGATATCAAATTATAAACAAACAACAGCTGTGGGTGAGGATGAGGAAAAAAAGGAACCCTCATGCACCAACCAACATATTGGTGTAGCCACTGTGGAAAGCAGTATGGAGTTACCACAAAAAATTAAAAGTGGAACTGCCTTGTGATGTAGCAATTCCACTTCTGGGAATTTATCTGAAGAAATCCAAAATATGTGTACTTCTGTGTTCACTGCAGTGTTATTTACAATAGCCAAGATTTAGAAGCAACCCAAGTGCCCATCAGTAGATGAGTGGATAAAAAAAGCTGTGGTACATTTACATAATGGAATACTACTTGGCTATAAAAAAGAAGGAAATCTTATCTTTTGCGACAGCATGGATGGACCTGAAGACTATTATGCCAAGTGAAATAAGCCAGTCAGAAAAGTACAAGTACCATATGAGTTCACTTATATGTGGAATCTAATGAACAAATAAACAAAATAGAAATAGACACATAGATAGAAAACAGATTGACAATGGTCAGAGGAATTGGGGGAGCTGAGTGGAAAAGGTGATGGGATTAAGCAATTACCAGAGGGAAGAAGGGATAGGGAGAGGTAGAAGAAAGTAAAGGGGATAAATGGTGATGGAAGGAGACTTGACTTGGGGTGGTGAACAGAAAATACAATACACAGAGAATGTGTTATAGAATTGTACACCTGAAACTTATATAATTTTATCAACCAATGTCACCCTAATAAATTCAATTTAAAAAAGAAAGAACGAAAATCACTGGCAGGAAGATTCTCACCAATGGTTTTCAGACTTTAGTATGTCTCGTATTACCCCAGGCTGCATGTTAACAATACAACCTCTGGAATCTGCCCTTCCTTTGCAGTGGACCGGCGTGGCTAGAAATTCTGGGTGTTGAGGGAGAACGGTGCTGAATTAGGAAAATAGACTCATCGAGAAAAGAGGATGGGATCGGGAGGCCTCTTCAATGCTGATGGCAATATCCGAGAGCCCCATAGCCCCCAGTTTGCTTTATTATATAGCCATATACAAATAAGGAAGTCTTTGATACAAAGTCACACATCTGAGGCAAAAACAGGAACTCTCTTAAGGCATAAACAGGAATCCCCCCACCATGCATAAGTGAAATCAACCAATCTGAACAAAGGATGAGAGGAAGGGCATGTAAATTGCTTCCAGCAACTTAAGCAAGCAAGTGAAGTGGGGCTATGGGATGAGTGCAAATACTCAGATTTATAGCCAATATGGAGGTGGGAGGGGAGAACTTAGCCTTTTGCTAAGCCTCGAATTTACAAAGGCTTTTTACCACTTGCAGTCTCCCACATTCCTTGATTTTGATTCAGGAGGGGTGGAATGCAATCCAGGCTTCCTTTCAAACACAAGCTCCTACTCAACAGAGCTTAGGGAAAATGACCTAGATTTTCTAATTCAGGGGGCACAGAATCAGATAGTTAGACAATGCTTTTGTGTACATAAGACTGGGTTACCTGAATCAGCATTGCTGGGATATTTGATTGGATATTCAGATTTCTGGGCCCCACCTCCTAAATCAGAATCTGAGAATGGGGTTTAGATATTTATTTCAACAAGTATGCTGAATGTCCTGGTTGGGCAGTTCAGTTGGCTAGAGCAATGTCCCTACTCGCCAAGGTTGCAGGTTCAATGCTCAGTCAAGACACATGCAAGAATCAACCAATGAATGCATAAATAAGTGGAACAACAAGTTGATGCTTCTCTCTCCCACTTCCTCTGTCTCTAAAATCAATTTAAAAAATTAAAAAGCAAGCATGTCAAGGCAATTGTAATGATATTAGAGAGACCAACCAGTCCTGGATCCAAATTCCAGCTCTGTCACCTAAGTAACCATAGAACATTACTTTAAAAACTTCCCTATATATCAGGTGTCCCCAAACTACGGCCCGCAGGCCGCATGCGGCTCCCTGAGGCCATTTATCCGGCCCCACCACACTTCCAGAAGGGGCACCTCTTTCATTGGTGATCAGTGAGAGGAACACATTGACCATCTTATTAGCCAAAAGCAGGCCCATAGTTCCCATTGAAGTACTGGTCAGTTTGTTGATTTAAATTTACTTGTTCTTTATTTTAAATATCCCATTTTGTTTTTTTACTTTAAAATAAGATATGTGCAGTGTGCATAGAGATTTGTTCATAGTCTTTTTTGTAGTCCGGCCCTCCAAAGGTCTGAGGGACAATGAACTGGCCCCCTGTGTAAAAAGTTTGGGGACCCCTGCTGTATATGTTTATCTGTAAAAATGAGAATGATATCTACCTTATAATGGTATTCGTGCATATGTAATAAACAGAAACTGTGCATTTGGGGCTGTTTCTGAATTAAGCATGATGCAGTTAAAGGGGATATTTAATAGAGTTAGGCAAAAACACCATCTAGTCTGGCCATTATTTCTGAGTAACAGTGGAGTCATTTTAAGGACAAGCAGGGGAGTGCCTTCTTCTAACCAAAAGTTATGCTATAAACCTCCAACATAGTTTCCAGAGATAGAGCAAAGGGCCACAGAGTGGTCTTTAATCATTTCAAGACCTTATTGATTCACAAAATATTTTTGTGTTTCATAGAAACCTGGATACTAGGGCCGGTGTTGCACATATATAATCCCAGAAGGGAAAAAGTTAGAGAACCTCCTTGCAGAATAGCGCTTAGACACATTTTCTGCCTCTGCATCATTCCACCAGCAGGACATTTTCTGGACTTAAGAAGAAGAAAACGTCTTCTACCTAAGTCTTGTTCCCTGAGTCAAGTTAAAGGTCCTTCTCCAGCAGTCATTGACCTTCCAGATTTCCAAGACACTTTCATAATGATGCATCCATAAACAAGAATGACATTTGCATTGGCCATTTCAAGATTTAGGGGTGCAGAGCCAAGGCTGCCTGGACTTAGGGTAGAAGCAAAGCATAATGTTCTAATTTCTCTGTTTCCAATTTCAGTGTAGCAGGGTACCACTAAGTTGAAGGTTGCTGTTCATTTCTAAATGGCCCTTTGAAAATAAACAACTCATAGAAAAAAAAAAACAACTCAAAAGTAGCAGTGGTGACCTTAAGCACCCATAACCCTTCCCACTGACCAACCTCCTCGACTAGAGGTAGATGGAGAACAGAGAGCCTGAAGTCGAGAGCAACCCTAGGAAGACAATTAAATAATTGGAAAATAAAACCTTTGGGGAAGGGCCATAGGAAATAAGATATTTAGCCTGGAGAAGAGAAGGCTGAGGAATGACCTAATTATAGGCTTCAAGTACATGAAGAATTAATCTACAGCAGATGGTGACCAGCTGTTTTCAATTCCCATTGAATACAGTACAACAGAAAATTGGCTTAGAGGGTAAAAATAAAGGATTTAGAATAGATAAAAGGAGGAATTTACTGGTTTTTGAGGGTCACAAAGGTTAAGAGGAGATAGGCTCTATTACTTAGGGAAATGACAGCCACTCCTTCTTTGAGTTTCCTGGTTTGGATTGGTTTGTTGAAGTGCACTGATGAGGAAAGAGAGCTTTATTCTGTTTGGTGAAGGCCAGACCCATTCTGTGGCTGATAATACCACCAGCATGTTTTATTCATATACCTTCTCAGTGCTGTATTTTCATTTTGCATAAGTCATTATGCCCTCTCCTAGTGGCATGTATCAAACACCAAGTGTATGCCAGGCATGCTGAGAAAAAAGTACATAGATTTCACATTTTTTAGCCTTCAAACATTTGCCATCAGACAATTATATGCACTTATTGAGTACCCTCTGAGGGTCAGGCACTGTGTCAGGAACAGGGAGCTATCCAGATGAATTAAATATGATTTTTCTCAACAGCAGTGGAAGCTCTGTGTGTGTGTGTGGGGGGGGGGGTAGTAGCAAGGGAGCCATGTTAGAATCAGGAATTTAAAACACATAAATCCAATGCTGGCCGGGTAGCTCAGATGGTTAGTACATCATCCCGATATGCCAAGGTTGTGGGTTCAATCAATCCCCTGTCAGGGCACTTACAAGAATCAACCAATAAATGCATAAATAAGTGGAACAACAAATCGGTGTTTCTCTTTCTCCCTTCCTCTCTCTCTCACTAAAATCAACAAATTAATTTAATAAAAACACACAAACTTATTTCCTCCCTCCCAAAACTCTGATATGCCTTTAGTGTGTGCCATTCTGATACATTCTACTGAATCTCATCATCTGCAATTTGAAAACTGTAAAGCCAGGAGCTGAGGCCAGGGCCACTATCAAAGCAGCCCAGCCCATGCAGGTTCGCATTGGATTCGGACAGTCGGTAAAGAAACAACGGAGCCACAAACTGGTGGGCCATCGTCTTTAATCCTAGCTTGCACCCGGCGGGCAAGTAAAAATACACACTAGGCTCCAAAACCCAGTCACATTCAGTGCTCACAAAGCCACTGACTTATCTGAGTTTCCTAGAATCAAAGGTTTCTAGCTCACCAGCCTTATTCTCCTTAGTTCCCCATCTCCTTCCTTATCCCAGATACAAACTCTACACAAACTGGCATCTCACTCAGCACTCCACCATCTTGCCTGCTTCTCCTGGCCTCCTCCACGTGGCCTTTCTCTGCTCTCCTCTGCTCTCACTTCTAATGATAATCTCAGGAACCAAGCGCCAAGTCCCGTTCTGCCCCCATTTTATAGTGTAGCTTCACAACCTTTAATCCAATATACAAAATAGGGAAGTCTCTAATACAAAGTCACTTTCTGAGGCATGATTGGATTGTACTGCCCCATATCAAAAAGGGTAGGAAAGGCTTAATCCCAAAACCAAGCCCCAGGCTACAAGGATTCTGCCTGCCTTTAGCCCTCCCCCAACACACATTAATATCACCTGGGTGACGGCCTCCTCGTGTCATCTTTAACAAAGTGAGCATAATACATTTTATCTGCTCAACAAAAACCTTTTTTTACTAAAAAATATAAAAAGAAATACATTTTAAACTGTGATAAAATTTATATTCACATATACATATACACATTCATGCACACATGGCTGAAAAAAAAGGATTTCCCAGAATAGTACTTTACTACCACTTTTATATATTCTATTTTATTCATTTTTTAATGCTGGTCAATTCCAATACACTGATTTCACAACTCTCTAATTGGTTATGACCCAGACTTTGTATTTTTTATATTTTCTTTTTTTTTCTTAAGGTTTTATTTTATTTTATTTTACAGAGACAGAGAGAGAGTCAGAGAGAGGGATAGATAGGGATAGACAGACAGGAACGAAGAGAGATGAGAAGCATCAATCAGTTTTTCATTGTGGTGCTTTAGTTGTTCATTGATTGCTTTCTCATATGTGCCTTGATCGTGGGCCTTCAGCAGACCGAGTAACCCCTTGCTCGAGCCAGCGACCTTGGGTCCAAGCTGGTGAGCTTTGCTCAAACCAGATGAGCCCGCACTCAAGCTGGCGACCTCAGGGTCTTGAACCTGGGTGCTTCCGCATCCCAGTCCAATGCTCTATCCACTGCGCCACTGCCTGGTCAGGCATGACCCAGACTTTGGAAAACATTAATGTGGAGAAGTTTTGGTGAGACCTGAGGGACAAGAACTCGTACTTTTGTGCCTCAGTCACAGGGCAAAATGTAGAGTATGGGTCTAGACCAAGAGAAATAAGCCAAGGTTCTCCCAAGCTTCTTCAAACCTTAAACTGAAAGGGTATATATGTTCCAGTCCAAGTCACCAAGGCAAAAGAGTATGGGGACAAAAGTTCCAGGGGGCAATAAAGCCCACTGGGTTAAGGCTCACTGGGATTGTTTTCCGTACTCTATATCCGTCGTGGTACCTGGGGCAGGGGAGCTGACTAGAAAAGGTTAAGGAGATTCAGAGTCCTAACAGATAAGGCATATTAAGTCAAGGAGACTTGAAGCTTAGAGGGAGCCTAGTAATGTGGAGAAGGGAAAACTGAATTCCAGTCGCAGCTGAGTCATCAAAAATTAGTTCAGTGAATCCAAGCAGGTCACTTAATATCTCAGGAGAGAAAGCAGCAGAATTGGCTGCAAAGGATTGCAGGTGCTCCAGCCCCAGTGGCAGCTGCAACTCAAAGGTTGTTCTCCTTAGGCACAGAGTGAGGGGATGACTCAGGTCTATTAGTCACCTTCACCTACAATAATGACAGATCAGTGATGCCTCCCACTACCTAGGCAGCCTTCCCTTTACAGTTATGCCTTAAGGTGCAGCATAGAGCCTTTAAGAATGCAGATAAGAGCAAAGGTTAGGTTACAAGGCCTGATTGGCTACCATCAATGAGATGCAGATAAAAAATATGAGCCTCAATTTCCTTATCTGTAAAACAGAGATAATGATACCAACGGGAAGAAAAGCAGATTCTGGCTCACAGCTGGGCCACTCAGTCAAACAGGACCAGTATGAGTAATGTTGAGAACCTGCTTTGGCTTTGACCAGATAGCTCGGTTGGTTAAAGCATCATCCCGATATGCAAAGATTGCAGGTTCCATTCCCCATCAGGGCACATACAGCAACAGATCAATGTTTCTGTCTCTCTCTATCTCCTGTCCTCTCTGTAAAGCCAGTAGCCACAGCCATCATCACAGCCGCCTGGTCCATGCAAGTTCGTGTTTGATTCGGACAGACTGTAATAAAATAATGGAGCCAAGAACTGGTGGGCCATTAGCTTTAATTCTAGCTTGCACCTGGCGGGCAAGAAATACACACAGTGGAAAAACACTTCCCTTTCCATTCAGGGATCCCAAAGCCACGGACTTATCCGAGATTTTTGTTGTTGTTGTTGTTGTTGTTGTTTTGTTTTGTTTTGTTTTTTTACAGAGAGAGGGATAGACAGGGACAGACAGACAGGAACAGAGAGATGAGAAGCATCAATCATTAGTTTTTCGTTGCACCACCTTAATTGTTCATTGATTGCTTTCTCATACGTGCCTTGACTGCGGGCCTTCAGCAGACTGAGTAACCCCTTTCTCGAGTCAGCGAGTGTGGGCTCAAGCTGGTGATCCTTTTGCTCAAACCAGATGAGCCCTCGCTCAAGCTGGTGACCTCAAGGTCTCGAACCTGGGTTTTCCGCATCCCAGTCTGATGCTCTATCCACTGCACCACTACCCAGTCAGGCTTATCTGAGTTTTCCTAGGATCAAAGGTTTGTACCTCACCAGCCTTATTCACCTCTGTTCCCTATCTCCTTCTCTGCACAAACTCTGCACAAACTGGCTTCTCCTTCAGCACTCTGCCATCTTGGCTGCTTCTCCTCTCCTCCACGTGGACTTTCTCTGCTCTCCTTTCTCTAATGCTAATCTCAGGAACTGAGAGCAAGCAAGCTCCCGGCCTGCCCCATTTTATAGTATAGAAATCAAAACCTTTAATCCAATATACAAACAAGGAAGTCTCTGATACAAAGTCACTTAGGGTAGGAAAGGTTTAGTCTTAAAACTAAGCCATAGGGTATAACAACCCTGCCTGCTTACAGCCTGTCCTCCACACCGAATGCAAACTATAAGCAAGCAAACCTATATATCATATTTACAAACTTATTTGACCAACATTCTCTCTCTAAAATCAATAAATTTTAAAAATATATTAAGAAAAAAAATAACCTGCTGTTTTACTATACCTGTTGAGTGACACCTAGTAGGGTAGAGGGTGGGAAAAAGAACATGGCTATGAAGGCTGGCTGGTCAAATAGGAAAAGCTATAAACACACACACACAACTCTCTATATATGTATACATACATGTATATTCATGTATTCAAGTGAGAGAACACACTCAGATGAATCATGATTCCTACTCTCAGGAACTCACAGGCTAGCAGAGGGAGACAGAGGGAGACGTGAATAACTGAAACACGCATGCTGCAGGCTGTGCTAGAAATACTAGTGATAAAAAACAGGAGCATCTGACTCCCCAGACACAACGTCCTCATTTCTGGTCCACTTCCTCTACCACTGATGTTCAGTCAGGGGCTCTGCTGCGCCTTCCCTCCAAAGGGACATTCAGAAATGTGTTGCATAATTTTGACTGTCAGATGTCTTAGTTCATTTGGGCTGCCATAACAAAATACCACAGACAGGCCCTGGCCAGGTTGGCTCAGTGGTAGAGCATTGGCCCAGCGTATGGAAGTCCTGGGTTTGATTCCCAGTGAGGGCATACAGGAGAAATGACCATCTGGTTCTTCACCCCTCTCCTTCTCCTTTCTCTCTCTCTCTCCCTCTCTCCTCCCCTCCCACAGCCATGGCTCAAATGGTTTGAGCAATTTGGCCCCGGGCACTGAGGATGGCTCCAAGGCCTTGCCTTGGGTGCTGAAATAGCTCAGTTGTTGAGCAACAAAACAGCAGCCTCAGATGGGCAGAGTATTACCATGAAGGGGGCTTGACTGGGTAGGTTCCAATGCGGGAGTCTGTCTCTCTGCCTCCCTGACTCTCACTTGATAATAAATTAAAAAAAAAAAAAATACCACAGACAGCATAGCTTACAAACAACTTAAATTTCTTTCTCACAGTTCTGGAAGATGGAAATTCAAGATCAGAGTGGCAGTACTGCCAGGTGTGGGCCCTCTCCTGGTTGCAGACTTCCCACTATGTCTTCACATGGCAAACAGGACTAGGGAGCTCTCTGCAGGGCCTCTACTAAAAATCTAAGGAAACAATAGTACCAATTCTGCAGAAACTCTTTCAGGATTTTTTTTGTTGAGAGCAGTATTAAAGCTGGAAACAGTGAAACAAGGAAGGGCCTAGAATAAAAGAAACAACAGGAAAGAGCATAGGCAGGGCCTAGGCTCTCTGGAAATCTTATGAGAAAGAAATGAGCTTAGACTGGGAAGCTAAAAGGGGCCTTGGAGACAGGTTCAGGAAGTAAGCCTGAGACAAGCTGCCACTACCCATTGCTCCCTTAATAGCATGTCTCCTGGGGAACCTTAGAGTTCAAGAGATGCATGCCTGCAGGGGAAGAAGAGGAGGAGTGGAAAGGAAAAGGTGCAGTCATGCTCCCACAAGGGAGAACACTGTTTCAGAATTTTTAAAGTGAAGGAAACCCTTGCTCTATGAGGCCAGTATTACCTTGATAACAAAATCAGACATAGACATTATGAAAAAAGAAAACTATAGACCAGTATTTTACATGACTACATGTGCAAAACTTCTTAACAACATGTTGGCAAATTGAATCCGACAATGTAAAAAAAGTTTAACTCTCTTTATTCATAGATGACATCATTTAGGTAGAAAATTCAATAAAATCTACTAGGAAAAGCTACTAGAACTGTGAAGGCGAACCTTTTTATAAAAACCACCCACTTTTGCAGTGCTGGTCAACCTGGTCCTTCCCTCTCACTAGTGGGCGTTCCAGCTTTCATGGTGAGCATAGCAGAGCAACCAAATGGCACTGTGATTGGCCCACCATGAAAGCTGGACCGCCCACTAGTGGGTGGGAGGGACCAGGTTGACCAGCACTGCAAAAGTGGGTGGTTTTTATAAAAAGTTCATCATCACTGTACTAGAATAAGTGAATGAAGCAAGGTTGCAAGATATAAGATCAATATACAACACAATGATATTTTATTTTATCAATAATCCAAAATTTAAAAATTTTAGATATTATTTACAAAGCATCAATATATATATATATATATATATATATATATATATATATATATAAAAGACCTAAAAAATATATGAAAGGCCTAAATTGTAAGAAGTACACATCATTACAGTGAGAAATTATGGAAAATCAAACAAATGGGGAGAGATACCTCCTTCATGAATGGAAACATTAATGTATAATTCTCCCCAAATTGATCTGCAGATTCCAATAATCCAAATCAAATTTAGCAAGCATGGGAGGGGCACAAATTGACAAGTTGATTTTAAAATTCATATGAAGCCTGACCAGACAGTGGCGCAGTGTATAGAGCATTGGCCTGGGATGCTGAGAACCAGGTTTGAAACCCCAAGTTCCCCAACCTGGGCGCGGGCTCATCTAGTTTATACGCGGGGTTGCTGGGTTGAAGCCCAATGTTGCTGGCTTGAGCCCAAGGCTGTTGGCTTGAGCAAGGGGTAATTGGCTCAGCTGGAGCCCCCCCAATCAAGGGACATAAGACAAAACAATCAATGAACAATTATAGTGCCACAACTATGAGTTGATGCTTCTCATCTCTCTTCCTTCCAGTCTGTTCCTGTCTCTCTCTTTCTCTCTCTCTCTCTTTAAAATATAAAATAAAAATAAATAAAATAAAATAAAATAAAAGTCATAGGGAAATGCAAACACCCTAGAATAGCAAAAGCAACTTTGAAAAGGAAAAACAAATTTTGAGGGTTATGATTATGTAATTTCAAGGTTTATTATAAAACTATATTAGTCAAGACAGTGTGCTATTAATTATAAAGAGAGATAAGAAATAGCTCAATAAAATAGAAAAGAGATTCAAGAAATAAACCCACACATCTGAACAACTGATTTTTCTACAAAGATGCAAAGGCACTTGTTTTATACTAAATTTTCAATAAATATTTGTTGTAGTGGTAGTAATAGTATCTTGCACCTTTATAGATCTCAGGAAAAAAAGAAAGGAGAGAGAAAGGAATGAACATACAGTTGGAAAGAAATGTTAAACTGTCTTTATCTGTAGACAACATAGTTGTGTCTATAGGCATCCATTAGTTAATAGATGCGTATTACTTCTATTTGTGATGGAGAGATCATAGGCAAGGCAGCTCTCTCAGCAGCAGGAACACAAACCCCTTCTTTCTCAAGCAGGCTGGGACAACACATCACAGACCACTACAGGGCACACAAGCAATGGTGGGGTGACAAAAAGCTTTGTGCCAGGTCCCTCAAATGTAAAGGGATCAATACATTAACAATTTTATTAATATTAGTACCTAAGCAGTAAGAATGACTACTTAAAATTACAGAGTTGACTTAAGAGAAATTTGTCCTTTTAGACCAAGTGCCCAAACTGCTAGTTAGGGCTCTGCTTGACGACAATCTTTGTGAGTGTATCCTGTGGGAATCCTGCATGAGTCATAGATGGCAGCAGTTTGCAAGCTGGCTACCAATTTCAAGGGGATAAAGATGAGCCATCCTGAAGGTATTACGATTCCCAAGGCTGAAGAGCAATAGGCAGTCCTTAGGACATATGGGTCCTTCCAGAGGACTTGTCTTTATCTGGATAGATGCTCTACTTAGACATTTAATGAGCTGACACTTTCTCACTTACAGATCTTGGGATTTTAACAGAAAACAATCAGGTATCCTCACAGCATGGGAGTGTAGGTGGGAGAGATGATAAAGTCACTGTTGGAACAACCACACCATGGTAGACTAAGAACATCTTTCCTGCCCTGGCTGGTAGCTTGGTTGGTTAGAACATCACCTCAATGCACAGAGGTTGCCATCAGGGCACATACAGGAACAGATTGATGTTTCTCTCTTTCTCTCTCTCTCCATTCTCTCTCTAAAATCAATTAATAAGTTTTTTTTTAAAAGAATATCTTTTCTTCACCTTCCAGGCTTGTCATTACTCATGAACCACAGCAGTTGGCAATGAGAGATTACTAACCACAAAAAAATTTTTTTAAAGAAGCACTGGGTAGGAGACAGAGCTCAGAAGAAATGAACTTGTATGAACAGCACTATCACTGGAAATGTAACATGTGAAGCAGTGACTGGTCAGAAACATAGATGTGAAAAATACTCAGCTGATAAGCAATTAAGACATATAGGAATAGTCTGACCAGGCAGTTGTGCAATGGGTAGAATATCAGACTGGGATGCAGAGGGACTAGGTTCAAAATCCCAAGGTCGCTCGCTTGAGCACAGGCTCATCTGGCTTGAGCACAATCTCACCAGCTTGAGTGCGGAGTTGCTGGCTTGAACATGGGATCATAGACATGACCTCATGGTTTCTGGCTTGAGCCCAAAAGGTTGCTAGCTTGAAGATCAAGGTTGTTGGCTTGAGCTCAAGGTCACTGGCTTGAGTAAGGGGTCACTCACTCTGCTGTAGCCCCCAGTCAAGGCATATATGAGAAAGCAATCAATGAACAACTAAGGTGCCACAACAAAGAATTGATGTTTCTCATCTCTCTCCCTTCCTGTCTGTCTATCCCTCTCTCTGTCTCTGTCACACAAAAAAAGCAAAAACAAAAATGACATATAGAAATAATTCTTACCACTTTGAGTTTGTGCATGAATTTCTAACTGAAAAAGTATTTGGAAGTGGATTGTACATTAGAAGTGAAAAATGATTCACCAGATGACTCATAAAACCATGAACCTGTACAGGCTTCAATATTTAGAATGCATTTTGTTTAGGACAAAGTTTCTAATGTAAGAGTTTTTTGTTGGTATATTGGTTGGTCTCTCTTTTAATCAGAAAAATCCAAGGACCTACTATTTTTAAATTCTCGTAATTTTTCTTGCATGACTGTGCATGTAACTTTGCTCAGTTAAAGATTTGAATTCAAGAAATATAAACTCACCACTATCATTTTTTTATGCTATAGAATTGGGATAATTCAGGAAAAGTAGGGAAGATTGTAGTTATTTGCAATCAGGTAGCCCTGGGTTCATTTCTCAGCTCTGCCACTTATTAGCTCTCTGGCTTTAGGCAAGTTCCTTAAATCTGTCTGAGCTGATTTATTCATTTGTAAATGGAGCCAACAGGAGTACCTATCATGTAGGGTTATCACAGGTATTAGATGGGACAGTGCAGCCAAATATTGAATAGTTAGCACAGAGCCCAGAAAACAGTATCTGTCCACTAAACAGAAGCTGCTGCTGCTATTATTTCATTATTATTATTATTAATTTTAGAGAGGAGAGGGAAAAAGAGAAAAAGAGAAAAAGAGAAAGGGGGGAGGAGCAGGAAGCATCAACTCTTATATGTGCCTTGACCAGGCAAGTGCAAGGTTTTGAACCAGCAACCTCAGCATTCCAGGTCTACGCTTTATCCACCGCGCCACCACAGGTCAGGCTGCTGCTGTTATTTTGTTGTAATGCAGTTGTTGTTACAGTCATAGCTCAGCCTAACTGTAAGACCCTTAGGAGAAAGAGGGACACACTTCAAGAGGAACATGTTTTTTTAACCTTTCAGGGAAATAGTGCCATCAAGGAAAAGGAATTAAAACAAAGATTAGTTGAGAATCCCACTTTTTCTCCCCATTTGTTTTCTGCCCTGGTGGTTGAGTGAATGGAAGCTTGAGCACAGGGCTCTTCTCAAACAATAGATCTACCCCAAAGCCTAGGATAGATTCCGGAAATCCAACTGCCACCCAGTGTTTCTAATTAAACATCAATGATGAGGCAGCCTTATTTTTGTGTATTCTTTGAGGGAGGGTGCAAGTTGCCAAATTGTGTGATATAGGAGCTCACATCACCACCACCAGCTGACTTCTGGTTTACCAGAGGTTTCCCTTTCATATGCTTCAGATTGGCAGGAAGGAGATCGGTATTACTTTTGCAGTATGCGTTAGTTACTCTTCATCTCATTTCTTTTAGGACTCTAAACCTTTTGACATTAGCATACAAAAACTATTGGTATTATAAAATAAATATTTATAACAAATACTTTTTTGGAGGAGCTCATGACAGTCATAGTATAATCTGCATGCCAATTTGGTCATCATTTGCTATTTTTATTACTTCCTTTCCAGGGAATTCCAAAACTACTTAAACTGCAAAAGGGTTAATAACTTGTCTAAGGTAAATTAACTCCAAGTTAAGCCCTGGCAAGGTAGCTCATTTGGTTAGAATGTTGTCTCAGTAAGCAAAGGTCATAGGTTCAATCTCCAGTCAGGGCACATATAAGAATCAACCAATGAATACGTAAGCAAGTAGAAAAACAAATTGATGTTTTTTTCTCTCTGTCTCCTGTCCTCTCTCTCTTTCTCCCTCAAAAAAAGAAACTAATTCCAGGTTGAGCCAGGAGTAAACTCATGTAATTAAACTTCTAGAACAATGCTTTTTATCGAATTTTTTGTTTCTGTTTGTTTTTGAGAGAGAGAGTGAAAAGGAGAGAGATAAGAAGCATCAACTCCTAGTTGTTTCAATTTAGTTGTTCATTGATAGCTTTTCATATATGCCTTGACGTGGGGGTTTGTTCAAGCTAGTGACCTTGGGCTCAAGCCAGCGACCTTGGGCTCAAGCCAGCAACCTTGGACTTTAAGCCAGAGACTTTTGGGCTCAAGCCAGAGACCATGGGGTCATTTTGACGAGCCCATGCTCAAGCTGGCGACCTAGGACTTTTGAACTTGGGACATCAGCATTTCAAGTCAACGCTCTATCCCACTGGTTCTCAAAGTGTAAGCCAGAGCGCACTGGTGAGCCTTAGAAGATTTCCAGGTGCGCCCTATGGTATTCCAGAGAAATATGTGCCTGTTGGGGACCAAAACAACAACAGGGTTTTTGGAGTTTAGATTTGGGGGGGACAGAGGTGTGGGAAATTGGTTGTAAGCTGACAGTCTGCTCAACCCCCCCACCTCACTTGCCTGATTAGATTGCAAAAGGCTGTTAAGCTGTAGTGCTGGATTATTTACACTACCCCCATATTCCCTGGAAAGACTGGAGACAAGTCTCTTCTATCCTTTGTTTGGTGTCAAGTTAAGATGATATGTATGGTGGGGGTTTTCTGCACTCAACACAATTAAGAGTAAAAAGAAAGGAATTCTTCAATGTATTGAAAAGGAAATGAGAGTCTGCCTTTCAAATATATGCCCAAACATTGAAGAAATCACTAGGACACATCAGGCTCATGTTTCTCATAAACACAAGAATGAAAAAACTTAACACATCCGCACTGGAACCTGCCGAATTTACTAAATCTTACTAAGAATGTATCTATCTATATAAAAAGATAACTTTTTTGTCACTTTTTTATTTTTTAACCCCTCTTTTTTACAAATTCTAAAAAGTGTAACTCAAAAAAATATAACATAAAAATTTTTTGTTTTTGTTTTTTTTTTAATTTTTTTACAGAGACAGAGAGTGAGTCAGAGAGAGGGATAGACAGGGACAGACGGGAACGGAGAGAGATGAGAAGAATCAATCATTAATTTTTCATTGCGCGTTACAACACCTTAGTTGTTCATTGATTGCTTTCTCATATGTGCCTTGACCACGGGCGGACCTTCAGCAGACCGAGTAGCCCCTTGCTGGAGCCAGCGACCTTGGGTTCAAGCTGGTGGGTTTTTGCTCAAACCAGACGAGCTCACGCTCAAGCTGGCAACCTCGGAGTCTCGAACCTGGGTCCTCTGCATCCCAGTCTGACGCTTTATCCACTGCGCCACCGCCTGGTCAGGCCATAAAAATGGTTTTTAATGTCAGAATAAATTTAATTTTGTCGTATTTATTTCATTTAACTACCATAAAAACATGCTTGGACTTTATATGTTTCCTTTAATACTTGACTTAATTATTATAATATATTTCTCAGAAATTTGTATATAGTGCACCTACAATTATTTGTAGGATTTTAAATGCACCCTAGCTTCAAAAAGTTTGAGAACCTCTGCATTAGAGCCTCAGACCTTATATAAAATAATGTTTTTTTCACCATAATTAATTCATTTATTTAATCAATAGGCACATGCACACATCTATACTATAAGTCAAACTCTGTGCTCAGTACTCAGTGTATAAAAGTGAAAAATTAATGCCCAATCTAGTAGGGAATTATTTACCATTTATTCTGCCAAACCTGTAAATAAATAAGTACAACAAAATATTTCAGTATGAGCAAAGAAAGCCTGGGAAATATTTGATTTTACCTAGGAACATCAGGAAAAGCTTGACAAGAGAGATGATTCTTGAATCTTGAAAAATGAATAAATGATCCCAAGATGGATATTTTACATGAAGACAGCAGAAAACACATTCCAGGAAGACATATCAGAACAGTATCATGAATACGCCAAAACTAGCCTCTTGTGTCTACAAACAGCTGGGGATGGTTTAAGCCTATGTGAGAAAGGAGGCATTACATTAAAGTAAAACAGGACTAGCCTTTATTTCATCCTGGGAATTTAGATGTATCCTTTGAGCAGGAAGAAGAATTAAAGGATTTAAGCATGACCAGATTTGTATTGTAGAAAATGGATCTGGCAAAGCAGTGAAGATTGAATTGGGAAGATAGGGGACAAGTGACAGGAAGTTGAGTTAATCACAACTGCCCACACTTCAGGTGGTACTGTGGTTCAGACCATGGCAATAGCAGTGGAGTGAAAAGGTAGAGAAGATATGAAAAATTATGAGGAAATGGAGAAGTGGAAGGAAGGGATTCAGTAGGGCTCCTAGCTTTCTCCTCTGAGCGAATGGATAGATTTTGGTATCATTCACTGAAATGGGATTTAAAAAAGATGTTATAGGGGAAATGGTGAGATTGCTTATGGAACAAGTTGATGAAATGTCTAGCAGATAGTTAAAAGGATCTAGAATTCAAGGGAGTTCTGGCCTAGAGCTATAGATTTGGGAATAAACACCTTGTAGCTAGTAAAGATAGAAGAATTGATGAGGTCATCCAGAAAGAATATGCAGGTCAGTGTTTCTCAAAGTGTGATTCTTTCACCACATGCATGAGAATCATGGAAGAGCTTATGAAAATGAAAATTTGCATGCTCAATTCTATACTTACTGAAGTCATATTGTAAAGAAGGGATTCACTGGGTATTCTGTATTATGACCAAAACACCTTCAGTGATTTTAATGCCACTGGAGTTTGTCAAGGTTGTCCTGAGAAAATATAGAACCAGAAAGTGTGCATGCGTGTGTGTGTGTGTTTGTAGCTAGATTATAAATATCTCGTATATATATGAAAGAGAAAAAGAGAGAGAAAGAGAGATGTATTTTAAGGAATTGGCACATATGATTGTAAAGACTGGTAATTCCAAAATCTGCAGGTAAATTGGCAGTCGGAAGACCCTGGGAAGAGGCATGCTACAGCTTGAGTCCAAAGGCTGTCTGCTGGCAGAATTCCCTCTTTATTCTAAGAGATTAATCTTTTTTCTCTTAAGGCCTTCAACTGATTAGATGAAGTCCACTTACATTATAATCTCATCTAAAAAATACCTTCACAGAGACATCTAGAATTATGTTTGAAAAAATATCTGGGTCCTGTGGCCTAAGTTGACATATAAAAATTAAACATCACAGGTGGGAAGTCAGTGAGTGGAAAAGGAAGAGTTAAAGAAAGAACCCAAATGGACACAACACTGAAGAACCAGGCAAAGCAAGAAAGGATGGAGGCAGAGAAGAGCAAGGAGAATGACACAGAGACATCAGGAGTATTTCAGAAATGGTGCCATAAAAGCCAAAATAACAACAACAACAAAAAACACACCTAAACTAAAATGGTCAATAGTGTTCAATGACATTGATAAATCAAGAAGATGAAAATAATAATAGAATTCACTGAATTTGGGAAACAGGTATTTGGTGCTGTGCCAAGCAGATTCAGTGACACAGTGGAAGTAGAAACTTAATTGAAGTTAAATGGAGATAAAATCATTAAAAAACAAGAACAAAGATTACAACCATAATTGATAAAAGTGAAGGGGATGTACTGTTCAAAAAAAGTACAAATAGTATGAATTTTTATATCAAAAGTCTTAATACGATCATACCATTTGGCAGAGTTATTCTACTTTTAGAAAATTATTCCAAGTAAATAAATGTATATCTATGCCAAGATTTAGCTATAAACTATTTATCTGAATACAGTTTCTAATAATATTATCAAAAAAAGAAAAAAAGAAAGAGAGAGGAAAGAAGGAAAAAAGAAGGAAGGAAGGAAGGAAGGAAGGAAGGAAGGAAGGAAGGAAGGAAGGAAGGAAGGAAATAAAGAAGGAAGGAAAGAGAAAGAGAGATGGAGAGAGAGAGAGAGAAAGAAAGAAAGAACTTAAATGTACAATAATAGGGTATTGAGTAAAGAAATTATGTTTTATCCAAGGCAGATTTACTGTAAAGATAATGAAAGTTGAGTTTTGAAGTCTTCATTTGCATGGAGAAGGTTCTCATAATTTTGTATAATTTTACAGTGTTTTCCTTAAGTAAGGCCCACCAAATTGTATAATCTTTAGTCCCCCAAACTACACAATGGGAGAATATATTTGACAATACGTCTGATAAGGGGTTAATAACCAAAATTTATAAAGAACTTGTAAAACTCAATACTAGGAAGACAAACAATCCAATCCAAAAATGGGCAAAAGAAATGAATAGACACTTCTCCAAAGAGGACATACAGATGGCCAATAGGCAGATGAAAAAATGCTCAACATCACTAATCATTAGAGAAATGCAAATTAAAACCACAATGAGATATCACCTCACACCAGTCAGAATGGCGCTCATCAACAAAACAACACAGAATAAGTGCTGGCGAGAGGATGTGGAGAAAAGGGAACCCTCCTGCACTGCTGGTGGGAATGCAGACTGGTGCAGCCACTATGGAAAACAGTATGGAGATTCAAGAAATTAAAAATCAAACTGCCTTTTGACCCAGCTATACCACTTTTAGGAATATACCCCAAGGACACCATAGCACTGTTTGAAAAGAAGAAATGCACCCCCATGTTTATGGCAGCATTGTTCACAATAGCGAAGATCTGGAAACAGCCCAAGTGTCCATCAGAGGACGAGTGGATTAAAAAGCTTTGGTACATATATACTATAGAATACTACTCAGCCATAAGAAATGATGACATCGGATCCTTTACAACAACATGGATGAATCTTGATAACATTATACTGAGCAAAATAAGTAAATCAGAAAAAACTAAGAACTATATGATTCCATACATAGGTGGAACATAAAAATGAGACATGGACAAGAGTGTGGGGGCTATGGGGGGGAGGAGAGGAAGGGGGTTGGTAGAGGGGAAGGGCACAAAGAAAACCAGTTAGAAGGTGACGGAAGACAATTGGACTTTGGGTGATGGGAATGCAGCATAATCAAATGTCAAAATAACCTAGAGATGTTTTCTCTGAACATATATACCCTGATTTATCAATGTCACCCCATTAAAATTAATTTTTAAAAAATCTTTAGTCCCTTCCAAAACTGGATTCCTTCTGGGTGTATCTATATATAGTTATAAAAATAAAGCTGTGTTTAATAAAACAAACAACTTCCTCCAAATGGACAAATGATTGAACAGGGATTTCATCACAAGGGAGATATTGATGGCCTAGGGAAATGCAAAACACCACTTCTCACCTAATAGAATGGCTAAATTTGTTTTTTAATGCTGGTGAGGATGCAAAGCACATAAGAGCTCTTCTATATTACTATTGGGAATTCAAAATGGCAGTGTACCACTTTGGAAAAAGTGTGGCAGCTTCTTATAAAGTTAAACCTGCACTTGCCATATGACTCAGCAGCCTCACTCCTAGGAATTTACCCAAGAGAAATGAAATTGCAGGTCCACACAAACACTTGTACATGAATATTTATAGCAGCTTTATTACGGATCACCAAAGACTACAAACAACTCAACTGTCCATCAATTAGTGTATGGATAAATAATCTGTGGTACATCTAGATTTTTAATAAACTGGACTTTATTAAAATTAAAATCTGCAGCTATTTGAAAGTCATTGTTATGGAAATGAAAAGACAAGTTACAGATTGGGAAAAATATTCACAATATGTATATTTCACAAATTACTTGTATCCAGAATTTATAAATACTTTTCACAAATTTATAAACCCAATTAGAAAATGGGCAAAATATTTGAACAGATGATTAACCAAAGAAGAGATTCTTATAGCAAACAATCACATGAAAAGGTGCTGTACATCATTAGAAAGATGCAAATTAAAATCACTGCAATAGGCCCTGGCCGGTTGGCTCAGCGGTAGAGCGTCGGCCTAGCGTGCGGAGGACCCGGGTTCGATTCCCGGCCAGGGCACACAGGAGAAGCGCCCATTTGCTTCTCCACCCCCACCCCCCCTCCTTCCTCTCTGTCTCTCTCTTCCCCTCCCGCAGCCAAGGCTCCATTGGAGCAAAGATGGCCCAGGCGCTGGAGTGGCTCTGGTCGCGGCAGAGCGACGCCCCAGAGGGGCAGAGCATCGCCCCCTGGTGGGCAGAGCGTCGCCCCTGGTGGGCGTGCCGGGTGGATCCCGGTCGGGCACATGTGGGAGTCTGTCTGACTGTCTCTCCCCGTTTCTGGCTTCAGAATAAAAAAAAAAAAAGAAAAAAGAAAAAAATAAATAAATAAAATCACTGCAATAGGCTCTGGCAGAGTTGCTCAGTGGATAGAATGTTATCTTGGCATGCCGGGGTCACAGGTTCCATTCCTGGTCAGGGCACATATGAGAAGCAACCAATGAGTGCATAACTAAATGGAACAACTAGTTGATGCTCTCTCTCTCCCTCTCTATTCAATGCAAAAAAAATTTTTTTTTCTTGTTTATTTTCTCCTTTTAAATTCATTGTGTTGATATGGTTTCAAGCATCAATGGAAAAAATTTTTAATTAAAACCATTGAAATTATTGAGAACGCACTCAACACCCAGAATGGCTAACATAAAAGAACAAATAAACAGAATAAATTCAGCAGTAAATAGAAACATACTATGGAATACATTCAACAATGTGAATGAATCTTAAAAGCCTATTTTAAGTCAAAGAATCTAGATATACACACACAAAAGTCTAAGTATTATATAATTCTATTTAAATGACATTCTGGAAAAGCTAAAACTACAGGAACAGAAGTCATATCCATAGTTGCCAGAGACTGGGAGTGAGGAAGCAAATGACAGAAATGTTCTAGATCTTGGTTTTTGTAGGGTTTATATGACTGTATATATTTTTCAAAAGCATCAAACTGAGCACTTAGAAAAAGGTAAGTTTTACCACATGTAAATAATATCTTAATAAATCTGGCCTAAAAAATGAAATTGTAGAAAAATATTTAATGACATGGAATGATGGCCATGTAATGTTACTAAAGGAAGAAAGCAGATTATTAAAAAATCTATATTCATTTTTATAGGTCAAATATTTTACATTAAAATAGATAAATATAAATACATGTACAGAGAAAAGAACACAAAAACAATATTTCAACTATAGTTACTTTGGAGTCATTGAATCATAGGTAAATTTTAATTTTTATATTTGGGGGAAAATGCATTTTCTAAATTTTTTGTAACAAGTATGTACATCATGTAATTTTTGAAGTGGATTTTTGTTGATGGTGGTAGGGTGGAGAGTTTTTAAAGAACATAGAAGAAGTGGAGGAGCCAGACACAGAGATTCTAGTCTGTTCTGACAGGTGTGGCTGTTTAGAAAGTTATTATAAAGAGGTTCAGATCAAGGAAAGGTTTTTTGTTTTGTTTTGCTTCGTTTCTTATTTTATATTGAGAACTTTTCTGTCTGGGAAAAGTGAGAACAAGACACTCATGCAATCAAGCAGTAACATGATATTACCTGGGAGACACAGTCACGAAACAGTGTTGGGAGCAAAACACAGTTATCCTGAAATGCCTTGATGACTCACCTGTCCCCAAATAATGCTTTTGTTTTCCTTGGTACCCACCCACATAAACTCTATGCTCTAACCAAGAGTTTACTCATCATTCCCAACCAAAGCCTGAACTCCTGCTCCATGCCTCTACTCTGTTCCTCTGTCTAGAATGCTCCCCCATCGCTCTGTCTTCAAATGAGAAGCAACAGTTAATCCCATCCACTCCATAACAGGCCTGTATTTCTTTGACACTGTCACCTAGCTATACTGTCTCACAGTTGTCTGTGACTCCCCTCTCCCTCATTATTCTTAACCTCTTAGTCTCTTTATATCCTCCATAGCATGGGACACAGTGCCTTATAAAAATGTTTGCTGATTTCCATTGAAGATAGCATCAGATTGAGGGTGCCAAATTATGGTACATCCATAAACTAAAATGCTCATACAATGAACTGATTACTGAGATCAGTCCCAGATTTGGACCAGTTATGAGAGAGAAACCACATTGATGGCCTATTCCAGAACATAAGTCTTTGAACCCTGGAGTTAGTAAGCAATGTGACATAGAAATGGACTGCCAATACAAAATTCAAGTATAAATATAACAAAAGTAAAAAAATTATGTCAAGACAACAAAATTAGAATCTATTTAAACAATGTTCATAGTTTCTTTTGTTTTTTTAATCAAGCTGTTCTTTCAAATCTATATCTGTTTCAAAGTATGTTTTTTCAGGGACCATTACCAGCTTATTTTCATTATTGAAAATCATGTCTACATGCTCAGTGAGGAAGGGTCTGGCTTGATATTGTTTTTATTGAAATGAGTGCTATGGATTACAAATTGACTGATTGAGTTGTTCATTTATTAACAATAAAAGTGCAGTTGTGGCAACATGCAACTGATAAAAATATACAAACTGTGAATACACTTCCTATAGTTGAGAGACCTGGAAATCACTATTTCAGGTTCTACAATGAAAGATGTTAAGTGTTTATGTCAATTATTTCTGTTCATGCAGCTAGTCAGCCTTCCCACATCTTTCAGACACTTTTAGGTTCTATGTCTTAAGTTATCTGAGTTTCTCATTTTTGGAGGTCATTCCTGGGGCTATCCACGAATCTGGTGCAGTTGGGTGGAAGCCATAGACTCTCAGGAAAGCCATACAAAGACCCAGCCACCTTTAGGACTAAATTTGTGGCTTTTCCCAAGGGTGTGTGAACACAAAGCCAGTTCAGACACCTTCCACAAGTGTTATAAATGTTTCTTGGCTATGTGAGTCAGAAGATTAGGGTAGTAATCTTCAGAGATGTGGACAGTCATCAGCCTAAAGTCAGTGACTGAAGTCATGACAGCAAATATGATCCTCACGGACAAGTGAGTGTTAAGAAATGAAAGGGAAGAGGATGTTCATGTAATCGAGCAAAGAAGAAACCATCGATGGTGACCCTAGAAGAATAGGTAGAGATCAAAGAAAGACCAGAGCACATGATATCCTATTAATTATGGTGAACAGTGTCAAGTGTCAATGCAAAGATGAATACTAAAAATGGCCAATTATTTGATAATCTGTCCACCAAAAGGTGGAGTTCTATGCCCTCTCCCCTTAAGTCTGGGTGGATTCTACAACTGTTTAGCCTATTGAAATACAGTAGGAATGATGCTGTGCTCATTTTCAGGCATAGACTTGAAGAGACTGGCAGCTAATAATTTTTGTCCCTTGGAAAACTTCATCAAGAAGAATTCTGTCTGGCTACCCCAGATTATCACAGGAAAGCCCAATTAACCATAAGAAACAGATGTCCAGCCAGCCATAGATGCTCCAGTTATTTCATCTTACTGCAATTGCAAGGAGACCTCAAGTGAGGACCAATTAACTGAACCTGATCAACCTGCAGAACTGTGAGAACAGTGAGTGAGAGAGAAAGAGAGAGAAGGGGGGGAGAGGGAAGGATTTATTGATTATAAATAATTGGCTTACATGATTATGTTGGTTCAGAAACCCCATGATATGCCATCTGCAAGCTGGAGGTCCAGAAAATCAGTGGTGTAAGTTTCAGTCCAAATCAGAAGACCTCAGAACCAGGGAAGCTGATGATGTAAGTTCTAGTCCAAGTGCAAAAAAAAAACAACCAATCTCCCAGCTTATACATTTAGGCAAAGAGAGTGAATTCTTCCTTCCTCTGTCTTTTTGTTTTATTCAGTCCCTCAAGTGATGAGATGATGCCATCCACATTGAGGAAGGGAAATCTGTTCCATTCACTACCAATTCATATGCAAGTGTCATCCAGAAACACCCCCACAAACACAATCAGAAATGATGTTTTGCCAAATATCTGGGCACCCAGTGTCCCAGGTAAGTTAACTCAAAATGAACCATCACCCTGGGGTAACGTGCATCCTGTGCCTGAGTGAGATAGAGATGTAAGGTCCAGCCTTCCACCTAAAGCCTGTACCACAGCACAACTTCTCCATTTGCACAGTGCTGTTTCCTCTCCTTTCCTTATATGAGTGTTGATTCCTATTGAATATCTTGTACCTCAAGCTTGGTCTCCACATCTGCCTCTGAAGACATGAATCTTCTCCATGTCTCCCTGAGTGGAAGGACACAGATTCTGAAGACAGACCTAGGTTTGAAACATAATTCTTCTAGTTATTACCTATGTGATATTGGACAAGTAATTTAACATGACTTAGTTTTCTCATCTGTAAAATTTGAGTAAAATCTACGTACCTTTCAGGGTCTGACGTCTATAAAAGCCCTGGTGCCTGCAAACAATGGCATGTTAACAGGGGTGGTACATCAAAATCCAAGAGTCACATCTTAAGTTTTCTAAATAGTTTTTGAAGTCCCTCTCGGATGACTTCCAGTGAGAGAGAAACTCCCTCCCCTCAGCCATATGAGTGAAGGAGTGCAGAAAACCTGCAAATCTCTCCAAAATAAAATGGAGGTGAGTGATCAGCTAACAATGGCCAGGACATTTCTGGATCAATCCGTTTTGCAAGCCCTGCTCAGTGGCACCTATTGTTAGTTTCTCAGTCTCTTGTGCGTCTTCAAATCCTTTAAATTGCATTTAAAGTTCTATTCCACAATGATTGGCAAAAAAATAAAAATCTTTGTTTTCATGGATCTTAGAGTCCATTAAGAGAGAGAAATAACATGCAATATATAATTGCAAACAATGATGAAAGAAACAATGATGAAAGAAAGTAGTATAAAAGAAAGTTTCAATGGATATGGTAGACTTTGGTGGTCCCCAATGAACCATGTCTCCTGATATTTTGTCCTTGTACAATCCTCATGTTGACACTGGTTTGTCCATGTGTCAACTTGTCCATTTTGACTCTTGGAACATTACATATATGGTACAATCAAAGGTTTGATGAGCACTTGCACAGTGGGACTAGACCTCCTCTAATGTACTTTCTTAGAATCCAGGTATCATTCTGTGAAGAAGCTCATCAGCCACATGGTCCATGTGGAGGATAACCAAGGACCTTGGCCAACAATCCTGATTGAGTTCCCAGTAGGTGGCCAGCCTAATATGCCAGCCTGTGACCTTCCAGCTATTTCAGCACCTCAGACAAATATACATGATGCAGTGGCTCTCTCTACGGAGCTCGCCAGCGCTTTTCCCCACCCTCTTCTCTCCCCAGGGTGCTCTCTCTCTCTCTCTTTTCCAGGCACTCCTCACCTTTCCTCCCTCTTTGGTCTCTGAAGACAAATATCTTTCTCCCTCTTTCTCCTAAGCTCCAAGGGCCCTTCTACCTCAGCAACTTTCTAAATAAACTTGCTTATTTAAAAAAAAAAACGACCTCATGAAGCAGAACCACCTGATCAACCAAAAAAAAAAAAATCACACAGTAAATAATAAATACCATTAGTATTTAAACTACTAAATTTTGAAGTAGTTTGTAACACAACAATAGATAACAAAAACACAAGGACCTGAACACAGAAACAAATAATTTTATCTATGCTGAATAATTTGGAGTCCTTTCCAGAAAAATTGATTATTTACAAGGACTCTATTAAAAAAGTAGGAGTCATCTTCCAGAAAGAGAGAGCAGTATGCACAAAAGCCTGTGCTTGAAGGGAATAAAATGCTTTTAAACCTGAATGAAGGCCATTTTCTTATGCACCTTCAGCTAATTATGAAACATATAAAAATGACAAACATATGTGTGCATACATATTTTATTTTATATAGCAATAGTATATTTAAGAAGGAGATGAATGCCCAAAGATAAAACTGATATGCCTATTTTTGCTTATTACTCCAGACTTGCTATTATGAGCCATCTGTGACATGAACACATTGTGCTGGGACCATCTGTAATGTTCCTAATCTAATGGTTTAAATGATGGCTCATGCTATCATTAGAAGATATTAGCACCTCAAAAAACATTTGTTGGAAATAGCAAGGTACTGATCCCTTCAATCCTAGCAAGTGGCTATACTGTAAATTAATGCATGAAAGAGCAGGCAGAAAGGAAAGTAATGCTCATTGAGTCCCTTCTATGGACTAGGACATTTACATTGTGTTATTAATCCTCTCAGTAATCTCATGAGGTAGGTATTATTATTCCATGTTTACTTACTAAACAAAATAAGGCCTTTTTATTAACTTGCTCAAGATCACACAGCTCCAAAGTGGCAGAGCCAGGATTTAAACCCCTGGCCCTCTGCTGCTAAGATCTATCATATCTACAGTAGCTGTTGTCGGTTGCCTCCCCTATATCCACATGTCCCTTCCTTCCAGATTTTTGTTCAGGTATCCATGTTCTCCTGGGGTGTTTTCCAAAACCTGTGAGCAGTTCTCAATGGACATTGGCTGTGTGTTCTACAAATTTAACTCAGTTCTGACTCCATCTACTTGTAAACAGCAGTAGATCCCACATCTTAAGGTCTCAGTCCCACCAAACTGCTCCCATTTTAGACAATAATCGCAAGTCTAAGGGGCCACCTGCATTGCTTGCTGACTGACCAGCTATTAACTGGAGTTCCCGGGACACTCATCTCAGGCCTGATCATTTGCTAGACTGTCTCACAAAGCTCGGGGAAACATTTATTTACATGTACCTGTTTATCATAGAAGGATATCACTCAGGCACAGCTACGTGGATGGAAGAGAAGCACTCTCCTGGCACACCACCCTCCCAGCACCTCCTTGTGTTCACCAGTCCAGAGGTCCATCAAATCTCTCCTTGTTCAGGAGCTTTTCCAGAGCTTAATCTGCAGCAACCCTTCCTTTTCCTAGAGGTTGGTTGGTGGGCCTGAAGGTTCCAGTACTCTAATTACTTAGTCTTTAGAGTGACCCGCACCATCCTGAGACTATGTAGGGACCCCACCCTTAGTCACCTTATTAACACAAACTCAGGTGTGATCAAAAAGGGACTCCTTATGAATACCAGAAGTCACTCCCATTGCTCAGCAATTTCCAAGGGTTTTATGAGCTCTGTACTGTAAGCAGGAATGAAGACCAAATATATTTCTTATTATACCAACCTCCTCATGAAGCCAGTGAGTTTCAAGCGTCAAAGGGCCTCTTTGTCTATAGCAGTATTTCTTAGCAGGAGGCACAACTAGCATTTTGGGCTGGCTAGTTCTTTGCTCTGCAAAAAACTAGTCGTCTAATTTTTGCCCCTAACTTCTCTAATGAAACTGCACTGGCAATATTCACTTATGTACTCCTAAATGATAAATACAACAGGTGTTTTCATCTTCATAATTTCTAATCTTTCTGTTAAATGTGTCAATCAAGTCTTCCTTCAAAAATTCTCTCCTTTGGTATCTGACTACCTACCACCTTCTGATGCATAAGTCTTTTGTTTTTGTTTTTGTTTTATTCAGTGATCCGAGGGGAGGCAGAGAGACAAACTCCTGCATGCTCCCTGACCAGGATCCACTGGCAAGCCCCCTACTAGGCGATGCTATGTTGCTCAGCAACCAAGTTCTTCTTAGCACCTGAGGCAGAGGCCATGGAGCCATCCTCAGTGCCCAGGGACAATTCACTCCAATCAAGCCATGGCTGCAGGAGAGGAAGAGAGAGACAGACAAAGGGGGAGAGGTGGAGAAGCAGATGGTTACTTTCCTGTGTGCCCTGACCGCAAATCAAACCTGGAACATCCACACGCTAGACAGACACTCTGAGACAACCACTGAGCCACTGAGCCAACAGCCAGGGCAAGAAGCATAGGTTCTTAATCTGGAGTCCATAACCACTTAAATATGGATGGGTCAGGGTGAAAGGACTGCTTCAAAACCACATGTAACTGACGACTACAGTCACTGGGGTTTTTTGTTTCGTTTTGGTTTGTTTGTTTTTTTGTTTGTTTGTTTTTTCAGTCACTGGGTTTTACAGCATGGGTTTACCTAAGGATTTGGAAATAAGTTTGTATCCTGATAGTTTATTTTAAAATCCAACATACAGCCTGACCTGTGGTGGTGCAGTGGATAAAATGTCGACCTGGAAACACTGAGGTCGCCAGTTCGAAACCCTGGGCTTGCCTGGTCAAGGCACATATGGGAGTTGATGCTTCCTGTTCCTCCTTTCTGTCTGTCTGTCTGTCTGTCTCTCTCTCTCTAAAATGAATAAATAAAAATATTTTTTTAAAAATCCAACATACAATTATGACATGTGTTGATAATAACATAACATCCTGAAAGCCTTTCATGAACTCGGCACTGCGTGGTAACCCTATGACTTTGATATTATTTTCCCATTTTACAGAGTAAAAGACTGAAATGCAGATGGAATCAATGGCCTAGCTAAGTCATATAACCAGTAATTAATGAGACAGAGAGCTAACATACAGCAAATGAAGTTATAGGAGTGACCTAAAGATCTAGTTTGGATCCCAGAGCCAGAACTTGATGACAATTGATGGAATTTGTTAAAATTTGAAGTGATTGTCCGTCAGAAGGAGGGTTGGTCAGCCTTAGAAGCTCAAAAAACCAGAAGTTCTCAGTGATAAACACTGGCATTCTTTATTGAAATACTACTCAGAGGAGTTCTTCACAAATCAGCTTATTTGATACTTGGTTAAGGTCATTGGGCCAGGGTTACAATGCCTTTAGAGGCCACACAGATATGTCATGCAGCTCAGAGTGAGACAACAGGCTGTGGTCAGAGGGATAAAATGGGAGTGTGATTGAGATGACAGAGGCGTTAGGAGTCACAAATTTTTCTTTCCCGGAAAGATTATCTCAAAAGTGAGATGGATGCTTTATATTCTCTTAGCTTAAAGTCATTAAATATTTCCATACACTTTACTTCTTGTCCAGGATAAGAAAAAGCAAATGACATAGATTTTATATATTCCTGTCTCTTGGACAGTGATTTCTCATGGCAATCTACTTTTAAAAATCAGACTTATTAACTAAGTAAATGTTAATCCAATCCAGGAAGAAGAATTCACTCTTGCTGTAAAGAGCAATTAGTTTCTAAGCCTGAGTTACTAAATATACCATCCTGTGAGATCCCTTAGGAGACTTGCTGTAATCCTCCTGCATGAACTTAAAGTGTCCATCCATCACTTCCTGTTGGAGGACAAATACATTTTTCTTATGTGTTATATACAAATTTACATATATTACATATGGAGGTCAGAACTCTCATTAGCTTTCAGCACTGCCACTCGGCTGTCCTAAAGAGAAATTATTTAATCTCTTTAAGCCTCAGATTTTCTCTATAAAATGAAGAATTTAAATTTTAAAATAAATGTATCAAATTTGTTGTGAAGTTTAGATGATTTGGCATAACCTGATGTTTATCAGGTACTTTAAAAAACATTTGGCCCCAATAATCATACCTGCTCTATGGTATTTCTATCTCTGGTGCAGACCACTCCCTCAAGCTTCAGACTCAAATAGCCCACTGCTCATTTGACATCTTTACTTGGATGTCTATTGGAATCTCAATTTACCTGTTCAAAACAGAATTCTTCTTTTTTTCTTTCTTTTTTTTTTTTAAGAGAGGGAGGAAGAAGAATATTGAGCTGCTCCTATATGTGCCCTGACCAGGGAATCCAACCAGCAACTTTCACACTCTAGGACTACACTCCAACCAACTACGTTATCTGGCCAGGGATTAATTTTTCTTTCTTTTTTTTTTTTTCTCTTTTCTTTCTAATTTTTTTTGATTGATTGTTTAGAGAGACAGACAGAGGAAGGGAGAGGGAAGGGAAGCAATCACTTCTTGTTCCACTCGGTTGTGCATTCTGGTTGCTTCCCGTGTATGTCCTGACTCAGGATTGAACCTGCCACATTGTCATTTCTGGAGGACGCTCTCAACCGACTGAGCTAACTGGTCAGGGCCAAAAACTAGAATATTTGATTCTCTCTCCTCTTTCCCACACACCTGGTTTTCTCCTAGCTCAATTAATTGCATTACATTGTTCATTGGGCAAAATAACTAGCAATCTGCTGGCTGTTCTTGCCAGTCCTTCCATATACACTATGGCCCGAGCTGACCAGGTTAGACCCTGGATCTTGAGTGGTGCCTGGCCCACCCGGAAGCCAGAGAGGAGTGACATGGTTAAGTTCCTCAGACAGTCAGGGAAGATGTATACCCTCCCTCTTTCCTCACAAAACAATCGCATCCTTTCCGGAAGTTCACATCTCAAAACTACACCAGCAGAACTGAAGAGAGTAAAGAACAAGTGGTAGGGACCCTGACCTGCCTAGATACCCCACCTGTGTGATTTGGGGTGACCACGGGTTGGGTTACAGTGTTCTTTCTAACCCCACAAATTATGTTTTTCACCTATTCCCATATCATAATTTCTGGTTCTCTTCTGTTGGTTACCAAGCTTTCAGGAACTTCCTTGAAGTCAAAGAGAAAACTAATGAAGCTTAAAGTCAGCATCCCTCACTTGCATGAATCCTTTCCAAGGCAAATGCTTTAGTATTAGTGATGTGCAAGAGGCTGGAAAGTGCAAGGATCAGGGCAGGTCCCCTCTCCTCTGAGTCCAAGACAGGCACTGAGCCTGCTTTATTATTTCTTTTCAAAATGTATTTCATCCTTATAATCAACTACTAGTTTTGGTGTGTTCTGTAAAGACTTTTGTTATGAGTTAGTTCTCTATGACAAAATAATTTTATTAATTTATCATTCATCAAAATTGTATATTCTGTCAGTTTTTTTTGTGTTTTTTTTTCCATTTTTTCTGAAGCTGGAAACAGGGAGAGACAGTCAGACAGACTCCCGCATGCGCCCGACCGGGATCCACCGGGCACGCCCACCAGGGGCAATGCTCTGCCCGCCAGGGGGCGATGCTCTGCCCGTCCTGGGCATCGCCATGTTGTGACCAGAGCCACTCTAGCGCCTGGGGCAGAGGCCACAGAGCCATCCCCAGCACCCGGGCCATCTTTGCTCCAATGGAGCCTTGGCTGCGGGAGGGGAAGAGAGAGACAGAGAGGAAAGCGCGGCGGAGGGGTGGAGAAGCAAATGGGCGCTTCTCCTGTGTGCCCTGGCCGGGAATCGAACCCGGGTCCTCCGCACGCTAGGCCAACGCTCTACCGCTGAGCCAACCGGCCAGAGCCTGTCAGTTTTTATGAACTCCTTTTTGTTTTCTTTTTTTGTGTAATTACTCTTTTAATAAATGTCTGAAATTTCTCATTAGTTTTAATAGAAGTATTGCAATTACAGTAGTTTATTAGTCATGTCAACTTTTTGAATGAATTTCCACTTTATATTTGATTTTTCTTCCAAGTCTTGAAGGATATATGTGCTCAGTTAAAAAGCTCTGTAATAGCCTGACCAGGCAGTGGCGCAGTGGATAGAGCATCGGACTGGGATGCAGAGGACCCAGGTTCGAGACCCCAAGGTCGCCAGCTTGAGTGCAGGCTCATCTGGTTTGAGCAAAAGCTCACCAGCTTGGACCCAAGGTCGCTGGCTCAAGCAAGGGGTCACTCGGTCTGCTGTAGCCTCTCGGGCAAGGCACATATGAGAAAGCAATCAATGAACAACTAAGGTGTCAAAACGAAAAACTGATGATCGATGCTTCTCATCTCTCTCCATTCCTGTCTGTCTGTCCCTATCTATCCCTCTCTCTGACTCTCTGTCCCTGTAAAAAAAAAAAAAAAAGCTCTGCAATAGGTATACCTTGTACTAACCTACATATATGTCATGCTGGTAGACAGAAATCTAGTGTGGTAGGCTAGATGTGGAAGTCTAAGATGGCCCCCAAGATCTCCATATACTTCTCCCAGTTGTTTAATGAAATACTAATTTAGATGCTTATGGGGATTTTGCAGATGTAATTACTGTTCCAAATGAATTGATTTTAAGATAGGGATATTGTCCTGGTTGGGCCAGACCTAATATTAAGTTTGTAAAAGAGATGGGGCCCTTCAGGACAAAGAAATTCAAAGCACAGGAATTAAAAATAAGGGATTCTCTACGGTTGTCTTTGAAGAAGCATACAGCCATGTGGCAAGGAATGCAGGCAGCTTCTAGTTGCTAAGAGCAGCTCCTGGCCAACGGTCAGCAAGGAAATAGGGACCTCAGTCTTCCAACTGTAAGAAGCTGGATCCTGCCACACCACAGGAGCCTGAAAACTGGCCTCAAGCTCCAAATGAGAATGCAGCTAACCTGAAGCCTTGAGAGAAAGACAGACAGACTGGAAGAGAGAGAGATAGGGAGGGAGATGAGAAGCATCAAATCGTAGTTGCTTTACCTTAGTTGTTAATTGAGTGCTTCCCATATCTGCTTTGACTCAGGGGGCTCAAGCTGAGTCAGTGACCTCTTGCTCAAGCTAGTGACCTTGGACTCATGTCAGTGATTTTGGGCTTCCAGCCAGAAACCTTTGGGCTCAAGCCACACCCTTGCAATCATGTCAGTGATACCATATTCAAGCTGGCAACCTCATATTCAAGCTGGAGACCTTGGGATTTCATACTAAGGACCTCAACGTCCCGGGGCCCACACTCTATCCACTGTACCACCAGTGGTCAGGCAAATGCCTTGATTTCAGACTTGTGAGACCTGAGTAGAGAACTCATTCATACCATGCCAGACCTCTGCCCTACAGATTAGTGAGACAAAAAATGGGTACTGTTTTTTGTCCCTAAGTCTGTGGTATTTTGTTACGCATAGGTAGAAAACGAATCCAATAGGACATGCTTACATTGAGATATGACCTCCGCACACATGATGTGCTGTGAATCAGCACAGTAGGGACTGCAATATTCCTGGAAACCTTTTCTACACCAGACAATGTGCTCTAATTCAACTATACATACAAGTGACTAAAAATGTTTATTTTTTTTTTTCTTTTTCCTATACAAGGAATTTTATCTGTTGTTCAAAGAGAGGGCTGTCTGGCTCCCCAGAAGGTTGTGGGCTCTATTAAGATTGTCCATTTCATGACTCTAAGTCTAGTGCTTCTTAGAGATGAAGAGATCCAAAAGCTTATGATCATGGCACCGATGAGAGCAGTGCCCCCTTTGGTTCTCGCTAAATCCCTGATGTTTAGGTGTGTGGAGCTGGATTCTTGCTTCCTGGTCCAGCTCCTGAAGTAGCTGCAGTAGGAGAATACAGTTTTAAGGGGTGGGAGGCAGTTCTCTTTATTCTGGATCACTGCCTTCTTGGCCCCATCCTGCTTCCTCCGATTTGGGATCTGCAGCATTCTCATTCAGTCCCCATTCCGACCTTCCTACCCTGGAGCCAGTACTTGAAACAGCTCTGGGATCAAGTCTTCTCTGTAAGTCAGAAGTCAGCCAAGCAAGCGTATAGCTCCCAGCTTCCCAAAGTCATTGAGCTTTTCAGCATAGTCCCTCATCTAGTTCATGCACGCCCATGACAC
This sequence comes from Saccopteryx bilineata, assembly GCF_036850765.1. Taxonomy (NCBI): domain Eukaryota; kingdom Metazoa; phylum Chordata; class Mammalia; order Chiroptera; family Emballonuridae; genus Saccopteryx; species Saccopteryx bilineata. The sequence goes on from NC_089492.1 coordinate 58,950,730, forward strand.
TTCAGTGCGTTTCTTTTGCATTCATCCTGTAAGCGAACTCCAGAATAAGTGGATGCAGCACCAGAGGTTGAGACCCAAGTGGTGGAATACACGGCCCTGGGAGATGGTAAAGGTGATGACAGCAGCATGCTGCATAAATATTCCTTATGAAGCTAAATGTGTTTCCAACTTAACTCTTCCTTAACCAGTAGAAATATATATATATATATATAAATCTGTGGAACTCTAGTACCTTCCAACACTAGGGGAAGGGTGACCGAAATTCCAAGTGGAGAGAAAGAACAGCATTCATGGATGAAGGTTTAAATATTTTACTTTAAAAATTTTACAGAAAGAAAGAAAGAGAGAGAGAGAGAGAGAGAGAGAGAGAGAAAGAAAGGGAGGAAAGTGAGGAAGAAAGGAAGGAAGGAAGGAAGGAAGGAAGGAAGGAAGGAAGGAAGGAAGGAAGGAAGGAAGGAAGGAGAAAATTGACCAAGTGAACATATTTGTCTTGTAAAGGGTTCATGCAAGTGAGGAACACTGAGTTTAAGTTGCATTAGCTTCATGGTAAACCTTTCTCTATATCTTATACATCTACATTAAATTAATCATCGAATAGTTGTTTGCTGCAGTGACTTAGTGACTTCAAAATTTTAAGTGCATTAATGTTGAGGGATGCCTGTATACTGAGTCCACTTTCACTAAAATAAAATAAAAAAACTGGGTCACTTATAATAAAACATTATATATTTATTTCCTCATCTCTGCTTGTTTTCAAGAAAGAAAAGGTAATAATTCAATCTTTGTTCTTCAGACAGTAATTCAAGAACTTCCATCTGTTCTTCTATAAATAAGCAGAATAGCTTATCTAAGGGTTCAGATGAGACAATCTCACATTTGGTGTTTAAATTTAGTGTCTTTTGGAGTGAAGTGAAAGAAGAACCTTCCAGAAATGTATTCAGTTCATTCAAAGAGAGGAATCAGGATCGAGTTATAAAGAGTTTTTTGTCTATAATTGATTTTTTAAAGGAAACATTAACAAAAAGTATAATATATCAATGTTGAATAATCAGCTCTTTCTAACAGACGCTTTTGTATTATAATTTTTATCAAATGCAGTATCAAGGAAATTAAAATATCCATTTACTAAGAGTAAAAAATATTGTCCATTAAGTCTAGTAATAAAAACTTCAAGATAAGATTCTAAAAATGACATAGGCCTGCAGTTCTTCTAATAAAGATTACTAAACTATAGTACTAGAAAAGACCAATTTTAGGGAATGATAGTCAAACTTCTACTTGTTTGTACCTTAACCACGTTTAATTAAAGTCCATGCTTCTTCTACCTCATTTAATGTAGATTTATTTTATTTTATTTTTTAATATTTTTTTTATTTTGAGAGAGAGAGAGACAGGAAGGAAGAAAGAGGTTGAGAAGCACCAACTCATAGTTGCTTTTATTTAGTTGTGCATTGATAGCTTCTGAGAGAGAGAGAGGAGAGAGAGAAAGTGAGAAGCATCAACTTGTAGTTGCTTCTTATATGTGCTTTGACTGAGGGTGCCAGTGTCTCCTTGCTCAAGCCAGCAACCTTGGGCTTTTCATGCCAGCAATCTTTGGGCTCAAGGTGGCAAGCTTTGAGATCATGTGGATGATTCCCCCACTAAAGCCAAGGACTCCATGCTGACAAGCCCGTGCTCAGAGTCAGCAATCTCAGGCTTTCAAACCAGCAACCTCAGCATTCCAGGTGGATGCTTTACCCACTGTGTGACCATCAGTCAGGCTAATGTAGATTTTTATAAAATGCATAATCAACTATTATAATATTTTGATATAAGAGTTTTCACAGGTAGGAAAATACTGAGGTCTCATAAAAGTATTTAAAGACAGTGAAAAAGTAAAAATAAGTTGCTTACTCTGTTGAATGACATGAATCCTTAAGAACTTAGGATGGCCCGACCAGGCGGTGGCACAATGGATAGAGCATCGGACTGGGACACGGAGGACCCAGGTTCAAAACCCCAAGGTTGCCAGCTTGAGCAGGGCCTCATCTGGTTTGAGCACAGCTCGCCAGCTTGAACCCCAGGTCACTGGCTCAAGCAAGGGGTCATTTACTCTGCTGTAGCCCCCCCCATCAAGGCACATATGAGAAAGCAATCAATGAACAACTAAGGAGGTGAAACAAAGAGTTGATGCTTCTCATCTCTCTCCCTTCCTGTCTGTCCCTATCTCTCTGTTTCTGTTTCTCTCACAAAAAATAAAAAAGAAAAAAAGAACTTAGGATGAAAAAAACTCTTTTTAAAAAGAATTATTTGTTGATTTTAAAAAGAGAGGAAAGAGAGAAAGAGACATCAATTTGTTGTTCTACTTATTTATTTTTCATTGTTTAGTTCCTATATGTGCCCTGACCAGGGATCAAACCCACAACCTTGACATATGATAGGGCACGATGCCCTATCAACTGAGCAACCCAGCAAAGCCTGGAAAGAAACAACTCTTTTTAAAAATCATTTAAGTAACTACATTGTCATTGTATTCTATCCTCAAAACAATTGCTTTGAAGTATAATTATTTTCTTTTCTTTTTTTTTCTTCTTTTTCCAAGTGAGAGGAGGAGAGATAGACAGACTCCTGCATTCACCTCCCTCGTCCTGCACCACACTGGGATCCATCCAGCAATCCCTGTGTGGGGCCGATGCTCTGTCCATCTGGGGCCATGCTTACAACCAAGTTATTTTTAGCAACTAACGCTGAGGCTCCATGGATCCATCCTCAGCACCGGGGGTAATGTGCTCAAACTAACTGAGCTATGGCTGTGGGAGAGGAAGACAGAGAAAGAGAGAGAGAAAGGGGATGGGTGGAGAAGCAGCTGGTTGCTTCCTCCATGTGCCATGACCAGGAATCGAACCCGACATCTACAAGCTGGGCCGATGCTCTCTACCACTAAGCAAACCGGCCAGAGCTGAAGTATAATTTTTTAAAACTGAAGAGTATTTTCTTTTCCTTTTCCAATTGTAAAATAATTAGTTTTAGGTCCTTTATCTAAAATATTTTTTGAAGCACCCAAAACCACCATTAACTTCTTTATAAACTAATCTATTTTTAGTAAAACTGTACTATAGACAAGTTAAGTGAACCTGATTTGCCCCAAATGTATCTGATTTCAGATTGTTAGATATAGGGAATCACCCATTTAACCTTGAACTCTCTATGACTTAGATTGGGGAATTCTCATTAAAAGCCCTGAATGAACATCTCTTGGATGCAAACACCAAAAAGCTGTGTGAGCCCTGGCCGGTTGGCTCAGCGGTAGAGCGTCGGCCTAGCGTGCGGAGGACCCGGGTTCGATTCCCGGCCAGGGCACACAGGAGAAGCGCCCATTTGCTTCTCCACCCCTCCGCAGCGCTTTCCCTCTCTGTCTCTCTCTTCCCCTCTCTCTTCCCCTCCCGCAGCCAAGGCTCCATTGGAGCAAAGATGGCCTGGGCGCTGGGGATGGCTCTGTGGCCTCTACCCCAGGCGCTAGAGTGGCTCTGGTCGCAACATGGCGACGCCCAGGATGGGCAGAGCATCGCCCCCTGGTGGGCAGAGCGTCGCCCCTGGTGGGCGTGCCGGGTGGATCCCGGTCGGGCGCATGCGGGAGTCTGTCTGACTGTCTCTCCCTGTTTCCAGCTTCAGAAAAATGAAAAAAAAAAAAAAAAAAAAAAGGCTGTGTGAGTGAGTGACCTTTGTGCAGACACAAAGGAATGCATGTGAACAGACTTTAGAAAATTAGCCTAGAGGTTCTAGGTTGTCCCTTTCTTTGTGCTTGTTAATTAGCAAAAGAAAAAGAAGTACTGACCCAAATTAGCCCTTTCTCTGTGTCAGCAAAATGGCCATCATGCCATTCTTTCCCCTTATCATCAGATCTCCCTCCCTGTGATCCTGTTACCTCTGTTCTGCCTCTGATCAATAAAAGCTAAGGGAGAAGGAAATTCAGGAGGTCTTCTTTCCCTCCCTTAGCAGACCACCCCCTCTCTTCCTCTTGACATAAATTTGTGTCTTGAGTAGATTCCTTCCATGTGACACTGGTAGTTCCCAGTGGGCTGGAATACTAGAGTTAGATATTTATTAGATTATTGTTTATATTTCTTGATCTTTTCAGGTTGTGGTAACTAACTTCTGAGATGACCCCCCAATGATCTTTGCCTCAGGTATTAATATATTGCTCACAAAAATTAGGGGATATTTCAAAATGAATATGAAGCAATAAAAAAAGCATTTGATTTTTTTATTAAACAAGAACATCAGAAAAGCAAACGATAAGTCAAAGAAAGTTGTTCAATTATACAAATGAGACGCAAAACCAACTTATATTTCATTGGTGAAAATGCACTATACAAAAGGCTGAAAATACTGGAGTATCTGCATGTTCCCTGATCCCCTAATTTTTGTGAGCAGTGTATATAGCATAGTCCCTTTCTAAATTTTACCATAGTGAGTCCATGGAACCAATAAAATATACAGAAGTGATGGTATGTGACTTCTGAGGCTAGATCGTAAAAGACTTTGAGGTTTGGTCTCGTCCTTTCTCTCATATCACTAACTCTGGGAGAAATCAGCTTCCATGTCATGAAGATAGTCAAGAAATCCTATGAGAGGTCCACATGGTAAAGAACTAAGGACTTCACCAAATGGCATATGAATGAGCCATCATGGAAGTGGATCCTCCAGCCCCAGTCAAGCCTTCAGATAACTGCAGCCCTGGCTGAAAGATTAACATTTCCAAGCGAGATCCCAAGCCAGAACCACCCAACTAAGCTGCTCCTAGATTTCTGAAGCACAAAAATTGTGTGAAAACAAATGTTGATCACTGTTTTAAGGTTGTACTATATATATACTACTTCATAATCTTTTTATTTGAAGTTCTTGAGAATTGATCCCCAGATTCCTTAAATTGAGAAATGTAAAAGAGCAGAAGTGCTCAACAATTCTTGGAACAAATATAAATTAGCCTTGCAGATTTTTAAATGTGAGCCTTTTGATGTAATCGCAATATTTAAAGAACATATTTACTATTTTAATAACTTTTATTTTAAAAAATAAGAAAATTTAGGAAAACATACTATTTTCTTTATACTAGAAGTGGAATGTGATTGTGTGGAGTTGTTTTCCTCTGTTTCTCACTCCATATGTTGAAAATCTGATAAGAGATTGTTAGAAGCAGAGATAAAGATTAGATAGGACGGAGAGGAGATAGAAGAAGGTTGAAATGTGATTTCACAATACCCTATACCACTTATTTTCTAAGATCCCATCTCACACAAAAGACAGTGACAGAAGGTTTTCTCTGTCCAAACCTCTCAATGGGACAGAACTAGCTTATCATTTCCTCAAAAAGTGAGAGAAAACTCAAAATTTAAAGACATGTAGGGGTAAAGATGAAAAATAATTGAAGCATTTACAGAAGTTGTAAATTTTACTAATAATCCTCATGTAATCAACATTCTCATTACAATCCCAACCTTTCCAAAACAAGGAACACCTACCAATTAACACAAGACACTAAAACACAGTAAAAATAAAGGGAGAGTAGGGTTTGAAGCAATTGTGCGGTGTAGTCTCTGCTGACACACACAAAAAAATGCAGATAATAAAATATCATTGCTCTTAGATGGTTAGTCTCTTAATATACTTAGATATATGTGCAGAAAATCATTTGCTCACCATTTGGTATATGGGCCTTCTCCTAGTAATAATGTACTTTTCAGAGTGTTCTCATTTCTACCTCCCAGCAATTCTATTATATAAGCCATTGGAATTATTATATCTATTGAACATATGACAAAGGTTGAAGATAATTTTCTCAAGGTCACTAGATAGTGGCAAGGAAGAGATAATAATTCAGGCTTCACAGAATTCAATATTGGGCCTTTCTCCAGACTACTTTCTCTGCTGAAAGCATTACAGCTGGGGTTGGGAACCTATGGCTCGCGAGCCAGATGTGACTCTTTTGATGGCTGCATCTGGCTCGCAGACAAATCTTTAATAAAAAAAATAATAACGTTAAAAAAATAAAACATTCTCATGTATTACAATCCACTCATTTCCTACCGCTCATGTTCATGGTTGCGGGTGGCTGAAGCCAATCACAGCTGTCCTCTGAGACAACACCAAATTTTTTTTTTATAAATAATTTTTTATTAATTTTAATGGGGTGACATCAATAAATCAGGGCACATATATTCAAAGAAAACATAATTATGTTGCATACCCATCACCCAAAGTCAGATTGTCCTCCGTCACCTTCTATCTAGTTTTCTTTGTGCCCCTCCTCCTCCTCCTCCCTCTCTTCCTCCTTCCCTCCCCCCGCCCCCGTAACCACCACACTCTTGTTCATGTCTCTTAGTCTCGTTTTTATGTCCCACCAATGTATGGAATCATGAAGTTCTTGGTTTTTTCTGATTTACTTATTTCACTCCGTATAATGTTATCAAGATCCCACCATTTTGTTGTAAATGATCCGATGTCATCATTTCTTATGGCTGAGTAGTATACCATAGTGTATATGTGCCACATCTTCTTTATCCAGTCTTCTATTATTTTTTTTACAGTGTTTAAAGCCTTTAAGCAAATTCTTGGCCAATACAACAAGAATCCATAAAAGAGTAGTGTCCTTAACATGTTCACCAAATCCAAGTTGGCACCAACACCATTCCAAATCCCTGCGAATGCAACCCAACCCCAGTTCAGTCCGTTAAGAGCTGTCACAAGGAGCAGGAGTCCAGGAAAAGTCCACATCCAGGAAAAGTCTACATGGCACTGGAATTGTTGTCACAATTCTATACTTTGCAGCTCACGTCCAAGTCCCAATGACTGCTGCTTCTAGGTGGTAATGATTCAGGTAGACTGGAAAAGCCATCTGCAGCATGTGTGGATATGGAGCTTCTGTTCTCCTCTGCCTGGAGAGATGAGACCAGGGTGCTTTTCCCTGGAGCTCTGCGACTGTGGAGTAGTAAAGAGAACCTTGGGATACACTAAGCTGGGTGGCAAAGGTAAATTCATAATAGAAGTTGGCAAAAGGGGGAGAGAGAGCTCTAAATTAGGAGTAGGTCCCAGCCTGAAATATGAGTGGGGTATTGAGGTAGGAGGAATAAAGGAAACACTATATATTAAACAAAGGAGCAGAAAATAGGACTATCAACACCCACAACAGAGATCTTCGAGGGAAGAATAAAAAACCTGACTATTCAGGCAAGACATAGTTAAGTGGCCCTTGTGCTAGTGAGATCAGTTTACCTGCTTCTTGGAAGAAATACCCTAGGCTTGTCCACAGTGTCGTAGATGGGGCCAACGGCCTTGGGCACCTTCATCCTTCAGTGGCAAACCCCAGCATTCTGGGCAAGGTTAGGTCATAGGTGGCTGGAGCAGGGCTGGAAAAGAGTGAACCCTCCCTTAGAGGAGCAAGGGGGAAGCCTACTTTCCAGTGTCCCTTTTTCCTCACAGCAAAGGCATGTAAGCCTGGCAGGCTTTAGCTCAATGACCTTCCTATTCACTATTGAAGCAGGACCCAGATGGAATCCTATGAAACCCCTTTCGGGCGTTGGAGCCTTTAAGGGTGTATCCTAAAAGCTGCTAGTTCACCTGATTTCTATTGGGTTTTTTCTGCCTCTTGGTACCTTAAAAGCCATGCTCAGAAGATCTCGCTGAGGGGTTTGAGAATCCCCATCTACCTATATAAACCTTTTCCGTATATCTGGAGCTGTTTGGAAAAAAGACAAAACAGTGTTATTAGTTGGATCAAATAAAAGAAGGTAGAAGTTTGCAGGAGAAAAAGATTTGGCGTCTGCTGTTCATCAGCATTCAAAAGAAATTTAAATTTTTTTAAGTAAAAAGCATGATATGGTAGACCCATAGGAGTTCCAGGATATGACTCCCTCCTTTTAAATTTTTTTAAATTGACCTTAAAATATTTGCTGGGTACACTTTAATAATACCTTGTCTTTAAAGATTGTAAGAAGTACCCATAATTCGAAAGGTTTGACAAAATACAGTAAATGCTTTTGCTACATATGCAGGAGCATTGTCAGTTTAACCAGTTTAGGAAATCCAATATTAGAAAAGTGCATACAGACAATGAGCTATAACAGGGGTCCCCAAACTATGGTCCGCGGGCCACATGCGGCCCCCTGAGGCCATTTGTCCGGCCCCCACCGCACTTCCGGAAGGGGAACCTCTTTCATTGGTGGTCAGTGAGAGGAGCATAGTTCCCATTGAAATACTGGTCAGTTTGTTGATCTAAATTTTCTTGTTCTTTATTTTAAATGTTATATTTGTTCCCGTTTTGTTTTTTTACTTTAAAATAAGGTATGTGCAGTGTGCATAGGGATTTGTTCATAGTTTTTTTTTATAGTCTGGTCCTCCAATGGTCTGAGGGACAGTGAACTGGCCCCCTGTGTAAAAAGTTTGGGGACCCCTGAGCTATAACATGCTTAGCAGCCTCTCCTGTTCTGGCAGAGGTTACTATAAATCCAGAATATGTATCCACTGTAACGTGGTCATAGGACTGTTTGCCAAATGAAGGTATATGAGTAACATCTATTTGCCAAAGTTGTCCTGGTAGGAGTCCTTGAGGGTTAACTCCAAATGAAGGGAGAGATTATAGTATAGGACCCCTTGGACAGGATTTACCAATCTGCCATGCTGCTTCCCGAGAAAGTTGAAACTGTTTTCACAGGGCTGCAGCGTTCTGGTGATGAATAGTATGAGACTGAATTGCTCGATCAACACCAAATTTTTATTGGATAATACGTAATGTACACGGGTCGTTGTATGGCTCTCACGGAACTACATTTTAAAATATGTGGTGTTCCTGGCTCTCTCAGCCAAAAATGTTCCCGACCCCTGCATTACAAATGTTAAGGGCTTAGAAAAGTAGTTAATTTAAGAACACTATGGTGGGCCCTGGCTGGTTAGCTCAGTTGGTTAGAATGTTGTGTCGTTTCAATAAGCCAAGGCTGTGGGTTAGATCCCCAGAAAGGCCACATACAAAAATCAACCAATGAATGCATAAATAAGTAGAACAACAAATTGATGTTTCTCTCTCTTTCTCTCTCCTTTTCTCTCTCTCTCAAATCAATTTTAAAAAACTATATGATAGAATAAAACTATTCTGGTTTTTAACTCTTTTAAGATTTTTAATTATGAACACAAAATATTTCATGTAGTTATATTTTTAATCCACTATTTTATAAAATAACCTTATTATTATTCCTATAGTCACTGTTTCTCTGGTCCATGCACTCATGTAGGTCCCCAGTATTAGTAATAATCAATCTATTGGTAAAAAGAATAGCCTACATATAAAAGAAAGTATCTTCAGTCATCTACATACACATTGACTAAGTATGTGGATATGTAATTTTTCACTTTAAATTTTTTTTATTTATTTATTCATTTTAGAGAGGGCAGAGAAAGAGAGAGAGAAAGGGGGGACAGGAAGTGTCAACTGCCATATGTGCCTTGACCAGGCAAGCCCAGGGTTTCGAACTGATGACCTCAGTGTAAGGTCGGCGGATAATGGGAAAGGTCAGACCCGCGAACTTTGGCTAGGATCGCCCACAACTAAGCGCGCCAAAAGAAACTTCCCAGGAACCCTTTGGAAAACAGCGACCATCTGCCATCCAGTGAGATTTCACTACGTCATATTAGCCCGAATTCCCTAGAGGGACCCCTTTAAATATCTCCCACGAGGTTTAATTCTTGCGACTTCCCTGGCCTCCATCTTTCCTCGGGGTCAGGGAACCTCGCTGGGCAGGATGCGTGCTCTGTACTCAATAAAGCCTTTTGTTATTCCAAATTTGGTGGCTCTGAGCCCTCTTCCTTCCTTCTTGGTGGGGGAAAAATACTTTACACTCAGCATTACAGGTAAACGCTTTTATCCACTGCGCCACCGCCACCGCAGGTCAGGCTAATTATTCACTTTAGATTCTTCAAGTAAGCTTGTGAAGAATGAGCAGATGGAATAGAAGAAAGAAAACAGTCATATCTAGCTTTGACAAGTAGGTAACAATAGGTCACACATAGAAATGTAAAACAGGGAATACCAGTGGGTTACCCAACTAGAGCGGAAATGGCAGATTAGGTGGATAAGGGGAACAAAGTACAAGGGAAAAAGCTGAAGCATTTGGAATGATCAGGTTAAAGCAACAACTATGAAACTATGAACCTTAAATGTTCAGTATAAATAAGTATCCTTTCATAAATCTACCCTCATTTCCCAGAACAAAATTCTGTACTCTAAAATAATACAGTACCTCTCCTGTAGCCTTCACTAGGTCAAAGCCACTCGTGGCTCAACACAAGGAGATTCTAATCTCCTTTAAGGCAGGGTCTTTATTGGCTTCATTTAACTCCTACAGTTATTAGTGACAGGTTGGAAGTAGAGAACAAGGAGAGACTGAAAAAAAGGAGAAAATTACTTCAATGTTTAATTAATGTCTACTTGGAGCTTGACATTATGCTCTATGCTAGATGCTGCACTTACGTTATCTCATGAAAAAAACTAAGGCTTAGGGAATTTAGTAATTTTCCAAGATCACTCAACTGATAGGTGGTAAATTCAATATTTGAAACTAGTTGTATCTTCCTCCAAAATTGGTACTGAGCTTATTAGTATTTGCTGAAGAATTAGTTCTATCATGGTATTTAGAAATGGTTAAAGAGGGCACTTCATAGTTGTTCTTAATTATTTTCGGGTCATAGACTCATGCAAGAAACTTTGCCATAAAATTGCATATATGCAAATACATAGAACATTTTTCATACCATTTCTGGAGGATCAGAGCCCCCCAATTTCATTCCAGAACTGGCTAAGGAAATCATGGAAACCAAAGTAAGTACCTATGGATTACAGCAGGGGTCCCCTAACTACGGCCCGCGGGGCCGCATGCAGCCCTCTGAGGCCATTTATCCTGCCCCTGCCGCACACCCGGAAGGGGCACTTCTTTCATTGGTGGTGAGAGGAGCATAGTTCCCATTGAAATACTGGTTAGTTTGTTTATTTAAATTTACTTGTTCTCTATTTTAAATATTGTATTCATTCCCATTTTGTTTTTTTTACTTTAAAATAAGATATGTGTAGTGTGCATAGAGATTTGTTCATAGTTTTTTTATAGTCCGGCCCTCCAACGGTCTGAGGGACAGTGAACTGGCCCCTTGTGTAAAAAGTTTGGGGACCCCTGGATTATAGTATTCTAAGCCACTCTTTCTCCCATCCCGACCCACCCTACTTTTCTTCCCCCGTCTCAGAGCAAACAAAACCTTAAATAATGTAAACACATGAAAAGTTTGGCTGAGCAGTAAATGCAAAATTCCAATATAATACTTTACTTTAACATGTCATTGCCGGGGGGAGGGGGGAATGGGAGAGGGAAAGAGGGTGGGGAGGGGCACAAAGAAAACAAGATAGAAGGTGACAGAGGACAATCTGACTTTGGGTGGTGGGTATGCAACATAATTGAACGACAAGATAACCTGGACTTGTTATCTTTGAATATATGTATCCTGATTTATTGATGTCACCCCATTAAAAAAATAAAATTATTAAAAAAAAAAATGTCATTGCCCTGGCCAGCTAACTCAGCTGGTTAAAGCATCATTTTGATATGCCAAGGTTGCAGGTTTGATCCCAGTTAGAGCACATATAAGAATCAACTAATGAATGCATAAATAAGTGGGACAACAAATTGATGTTTTCTCTCTGTCTCTCTCCTTTCTTCTTCTTTCTCAAAAAAAAAATACCTATAACTAAAAATAAAATGTTATGGAGAACTTGGTTAAGAAGACCTCGGAGAAGCAGTCTCACAATCTTTAAATTTCAGTTATGACCTTCACACCATATATGATGTAAGACTGAGATATGAGGCTATTGGAATTCATTCCCAAGGGGGGTGAAATAGCTAAAAGCCAAACTGAATGGAAAATCCTAGGAAGTATCCTACCACTTAAGGGAAAAGAGGTTTATTTCTGTCATTTTGCTAGAGGAATTTTTCTTGAAAAATGTTTTTGAATTTTTGTTGTAAATGTGTTTTGCTTTTCGTCATAAATGTTTTAAATGAAGTTTCTGTGGCTTTTTAAAAATACTCAGTATTGTTTCAAAAAGGATTTAAGACAGCATATAGGCTTAGAGGAAATATTATAAAGTACATGTAGGAAAAAATAAAGACAAAGATATAAAATAGAGACAGAAATGGAAGCTGATTTTAAAACATAAATTTATATTGTAATTGGGTCTTTACTCCCTCAAAGTAATTAAAAATTATGCAGCACTAACAGTTTTATGTATTAAGTATATATTTTTCATAATTAACAGAATATTTTCATATACATTATCTCATCTGATCCTAAATTGACTTTGTGAGGCAGTTATTATCTACATTTTCTAGATAAGGAAATCAGGGCTCAGGGAAGGATTTGAAAATCAAGTCCTTGCTCTTTTGAGATTACACTGCTCAGCAGCAACTGATCATTAATTCCTGTGCACAAATAAGTAATGCATTTCAGTTCTGTTAAAGAATATACATCAAAATCTGTTGGCACTGACATTTTCCTGAGAGGATTATTACCTACTTTACAGGTGACTTTAGATCTGTACATCAAATAAAAGGACTTCAGACTTGGAACAGCCCTCTTAGATATAACACTTAACTCCTTCAACTCATAGATGAATGCACTGCTCTAAGAGGCCAAATGATCTGTCACAATCATCTAATCAGTTAGCGGTAGGGCCAAGATCAAAAGCCAGGTTTCCTAAGTTCTTTTCTTTACATTGCATTGTCTCTATAGCATTATGTCCACTTCTATGATGTCTTACATGCCTAATTCTGGCCTTTCTTTTGTTTCCCTGGTGTCCACTGGGTAAAGTTCTATGTGCACAGTGACATGGCTAGAAGACCTAGCATGACCTGGCACCAATTATTTCTGTACCTCCTCTAACAGTATGGGAATGTTCCTGACTTATAAGGATGCTAGCTTTTGTGTAATATCCTGACAGAGCTGTCCTATTGGGGCTACAAGGAGAGCAGTACCTCTGAGAGTAGTAGGAAACTGGGTTTCTCCTGGAAAGAGGGGACATTCTTGACGTCTGTCACCTGGAAAGATGAGAGAAGGCACTCAGATGGGAGGGACAAATGGGCTCTGGGACTCACAGGCCTTGGGCAGGGATCTCCCCTCCCCCAAGCAAAAGATTAGTGAACCAGGCAATTCTAGGTGACTTTTCATGTCAAATTTTTGTATGACATCCCTGAATCTTTAGTAGAATCTCCAAATACTCTAGAAAGAAACCTGAGTTCACACTTGGCAAGGCCATTCAAACCATGTAGCAACCAAGCATAGGCAGATTGGCATGAAGATGTTAACAGAACTACATGATAAGCGATCTCAAAAGAGAGAGAAGAGTATTAGGAAACAGGAACCAGCCACAAATCCCAGTCACTTCTCCCCTTTACACAACTTTCAATTCCCTGAATAGATCCATGAACTTTGCACATTCTATTTCTTATGCCTAAAACTTCAGTTTCTTTCCCTACATTTTTGTCCTTTCGACAAATTCTTATTCCTAATTTATATGCCTGGTTCAGACATGATCTTCTAGTTGCCCATGTGTTTTCTTTCAGATTGACTACTCATATATGGGTATTTAAGTATATTCCTGTCCTTATTTTTACGTAATAGTAAAAAAAATCTATATTTGTATTGATATAGCAACAAAATACTACATATCACTTATTATATTACAGGTAATTGTTATATATATTATATAAATAATATGTACTATAAATATGCATTTATTCACTGAGTCTTGTGCTTCCTTTTCACTTAACATGTCGGGCTTTTTATATTTTTTAGTTAAGAGCCTTGTAGTATTCCACCGCAGAGGCATACCATCATTTACTCCACATTTCCTTATTTACAGCTTTCAATATACAAATATTTCCATTTTCACTGTCAAGGTCGGGTCACCAAATTCAGAAATATCATCGCACTCCAATTCCGCTTAGGGAAGCTCCTGCATTTTCAAACGCCTTTTCACGATCCCCAAGGCAGGACCTGCGCCGACGCGACGTTCCCGGCACGTGCCCCCCGCGCGTTGCGGCTACAGAACACAACCCTTCCCTCCCTTCTCTCCTCCCGCTTCTCCGGGCCAACGCGGTACTGGCTCAAACACCCTCGCCGGGCTTTGCGCGGATGGGGTGCGGTCGGCTACGACTGGACCAGGATCTGGCTGGGCGGGGCGGGGCGGGGCCCTGGCTGGGCGGGGCTCCGAGCTGCGGGCGCTGCCGGCGTGCGAGCTCCGCCCCTTTACTCCGCGGCTCAGGCGGTGCCGGCGGCCGAAGCTCTTCCGGGTCGGCGCGGAGGCGACGCGGAGGTGGGGTGGAGGTGCGGCGACGGCTGTTATTGTTCGGCTGGGCTCGGCTGTGCGCTGTCTCGCTCGGCTCTAGGGGTGTCAGTTTGTCGGGCCTCTCAGCTCCTCACTCCCGGTTGCTGACGGCGACGGGCGGCGGTTGCGGCGGGCGGGGCCTGGCGTTTCGAGGCTGAGCGTCGCCGGGTTGAGGGGCGCGGAGGAGGAGGAGGAGGAGGAGGAGCAGCAGGAGGAGGAGGAGCCGTGTGCCCTGGCACTGAGCGGCCGCGGCCATGGCGTACGCCTATCTCTTCAAGTACATCATCATCGGCGACACAGGTGAGGGCCCCGGGCGCGGCCGGGCGGGTGTCGGCGGCCTGCGGGCCCGCGCTAGGGAGAAGAGGGCGTCAGGCCGGGCGCCGACGCCGGCCGGCGCCGCCCTCCGGGCCGAGCCGCTCCATTTCCGCAGTGGTAGAGCTGGTGACGTGGGCACTGCGAGCGGCCGCGGCCTGGCCCGGCCGGGCCCGGCCCGGGACCCCGCCCGGAGCGGCCCTGCAGCCGGCCCGTGGCAGCCCGCTGCGGTGCTCCTCTGCGGAGTGGGGCAGAAGGGGCCGCACTCTGGGCCGTGGGGGCCCGGCTCAGATGATTGCAGTCCCTCGCCAGGGCTTCTCTCTTGGAGGTCTCTTCACCGCCCCCGAATAGGCAGCGGGGAGGCAGAGAAGAGCAGAAGGTGATGGACGGGAGGAGGGTCTCGGGTTTCCTCCGCAGCCCATCTCCTCCGACCTGCATGCAGCTGCCTAGGCCTGGGCAAAGCGCTCCCTGATGTGGGACAGCCAGCCGAGAAGGACAGCAGGAAGCCTTTAAAAACAATTTTTTTTTCAGGGTCTACAAATAAAAGTTTTTTTCTTTTTCTAACGTCTTCAATCCTCAAGTCGGAATAAATCACATCCCATTGCTTGATGACTGAGGAATCCCTTTCCAGGTCATTAAAGCATGAAACAGTTCTGTAGACTTTGCCACGTGTAACCTGGGGGGGTTATTTAATAGTAATGCAAGGCCTTCAGTGGGGTGTGTGTGTGTGTTGGGGACACTGATTTTTTTCGATATACCAAATCCAGGAGACAACTGCCCATTTTCAGGTGGCCTGATGTCTGTTTAAAGCAGAAGGGAATTCGGTTGTTCTCACTTAAAGTAACACCTGAGTGTATTTTACAGATAAATATCATAAATATTTCTTAATACCTGTTATTATTTGGAATCTAATAATAAAACTGAGGCTTCCTCAGGTGTTATAACTATTAATATACCAGAGTCTGATTTCACTGATGACTCTTGCACAACTTTGGACCCTTTACACAACTTGGGAAATGTAAGCTGCAGCTTGTGGTTGCACTACTGATGTAGTAAATTCAATAAGTAATACTAGAAGGATGTTGATTGCTACCTAGAAGAAAAACTGTCTGCCA
Organism: Saccopteryx bilineata; assembly: GCF_036850765.1. Classification (NCBI taxonomy): domain Eukaryota; kingdom Metazoa; phylum Chordata; class Mammalia; order Chiroptera; family Emballonuridae; genus Saccopteryx; species Saccopteryx bilineata. The sequence continues at coordinate 58,966,549 of NC_089492.1, forward strand.
TAAATAAGATTTTTCAGCTGTTTTTTGGTGTGTATTTGGTTTGGAAACTGGATGATTTTCTACAGAAAGCCCCCGTGAAGCAGAGATTTGCAAATGTTTAGTAGTGAATTTCTATACTTTAAAAAATGTTGTGGCATATTTTGAAGGAAAAAGAACTGGGGTTCTAAAGCCTACTGGCAACTTGGATTTATGCTGTAAAACCAAGAATGGAAAAGGACTTCACCTTAACTGTAATATGCGTGGTTTTGAAAAGGAGAGAGAAGAGTGATTGTGGACATTAGCAGTAGTGAAGGTTTGAATTAGCCTTTGCAAGTTTCTTTCTTTCAGCTTACTTATTGAGCATCTGCCATGGGTAAGGCATTGTGTTGGGAGTAGTGGGGCTACAAATGTTAACATGGTGGTGCTATTCTTTTGGATTTTGCTCACGTTCAAAAACAGTCCCTAAGCAGTTGAAAAGGAACACACTCCTTTCTTGCCATTGCTATTTCCACCTAGTTCAGACACTGAATACTTGACACTGGACTCTCTATACTGCAGTGTTTTCTCCCGACACTAATTCAGCCAGCATAGTTTACTGTCAGATTAATTTTCCTGAAACGGGGGTTTAGTAAGCTATTTCACTGCTTACATTGTTTTGCTTGACCTTCAAGAAACTCCATATTTTAGCCCTGTTTCCTTTTCATTGTTCCCTACCTTGCTTCTGCCAGTGAGGCCCAGTGGTCTTTTTTCTGATCCCTGCTGCTCCCTCTGCTTGGAGTGTCTTCTCTGTGGAAATTCTGTTAAATCTTTCAAAGTCTAACCTGGGTCTTCCATAATGCTTTCATAGTCAACATATATTAAGCTCTTTTGATGTGTTAAGCTTTTCCTGGTATGCAGGCTGGAAAGGACTACTGCTTATATGGATGTATCTCACTTTGTTTCATCTTTCTGATATTAATCTCAAAATGTTTTTTTTTTTCATTTTTCTGAAGCTGGAAACAGGGAGAGACAGTCAGACAGACTCCCGCATGCGCCCGACCGGGATCCACCCGGCACGCCTACCAGGGGGCGACGCTCTGCCCACCAGGGGGCGACGCTCTGCCCACCAGGGGGCGATGCTCTGCCCATCCTGGGCGTCGCCATGTTGCGACCCTCCTGGGTGTCGCCATATTGCGACCAGAGCCACTCTAGCGCCTGGGGCAGAGGCCACAGAGCCATCCCCAGCGCCCGGGCCATCTTTTGCTCCAATGGAGCCTTGGCTGCGGGAGGGGAAGAGAGAGACAGAGAGGAAGGCGCGGCAGAGGGGTGGAGAAGCAAATGGGCGCTTCTCCTATGTGCCCTGGCCGGGAATCGAACCCGGGTCCTCCGCACGCTAGGCCGACGCTCTACCGCTGAGCCAACCGGCCAGGGCAATCTCAAAATGTTTTGTAGATACTTGTGTAGGCATCTATATATGATTATGCACTTCTTGAGCACAGAAAAAATATTTTGTATGACTTTGTATTTCAGGAAGAGCCTAATAGCTGAGTGGGCCACTGTTTCTATTAATATGCATTAATAACTTGACAGCAGAATTTTTTAGCCCAGTTCTGCCACTTTCTTACTATCGACTTTGGCCAAAATGCTTTACCATGTTGCCTTAACTCAGGGGTCCCCAAACTACGGCCTGTGGGCCGCATGCGGCCCCCTGAGGCCATTTATCCAGACCCCGCTGCACTTCTGGAAGGGGCACCTCTTTCATTGGTGGTCAGTGAGAGGAGCATAGTTCCCATTGAAATACTGGTCAGTTTGTTGATTTCAATTTACTTGCAGTGTGCATAGGGATTTGTTCATAGTTTTTTTTATAGTCCGGCCCTCCAGCGGTCTGAGGGACAGTGAACTGGCCCCCCTGTGTAAAATGTTTGGGGACCCCTGCCTTAACTCAAAATATACAAATAGTTGTAAGATACGCTTAATGTGTCTTTCCTCACAGAAGATATTAAATCAGTAGTGTGAGATCTATGTTGATTTTTTTAAAAAGTTGTAATGTGAAAAATATGTATCTTAGGATGAAGGAAATCCCTGTTTCCTGTTTCTCACTTTCCCTAGCCTATATAATGGTTATTAGCCTCACTGCTCTCAAAGTGAGAGAAATGGGGACAAATGTCAAAGTATCATACTCATATTCTCTTTCAGAATTCCTTCTTTCATAGTAAAGTTCTTAAAAACTTTACATGATCGTGACGATCCGGTTGAAATGTTTGTTTTTATTTTGTATACAGTTTTGTTTTGTTTTTTACTTTGGATTGATTGATTGATTGATTGATTTTAGCAAGCGAGGAAGTGGTGGAGGGAGAAAGACATGGGAACATTGAGCTGTTCCGGTATGTGCCCTGACGGGGTATCAAACAGGCAACCTCTGGGCTTTGAGCAATACTGTTACCAACCTAGCTATCTAGCCAGGGCAAAATACCGTTAAAATACAACTTTAAGGCCCTGGCCAGTGGGCTCAGCGGTAGAGCGTCGGCCTGGCGTGCGGGGGACCCGGGTTCGATTCCCGGCCAGGGCACATGGGAGAAGCGCCCATTTGCTTCTCCACCCCCCCCCCCTTCCTCTCTGTCTCTCTCTTCCCCTCCCGCAGCCAAGGCTCCACTGGAGCAAAGATGGCCCGGGCGCTGGGGATGGCTCCTTGGCTGCTGCCCCAGGCGCTAGAGTAGCTCTGGTCGCGGCAGAGCGACGCCCCAGAGGGGCAGAGCATCGCCCCTGGTGGGCGTGCCGGGTGGATCCCGGTTGGGCGCATGCGGGAGTCTGTCTGTCTCTCCCCGTTTCCAGCTTCAGAAAAATACAAAAAAATATATATATATAGAGAGAGAGAGAGAGAGCTTTAAAATTTTCCATTGGTCTTGAGGTGGTAACACAATGCAATGTACAGATGATGGGTTATAGAATTGTACACCTGAAATCTATGTAATTTTATTAACCGGTATTACCTCAATAAATCCAATTAAAAATAAATAAATAAAACAGTGAGAAAAACATTTTTTTATCATTAGTAGTGTCTTATTCCTGAAAATCATTTAGGAAAATGTGTCATTTAAATCTAGATATAAAGTAGAAAATGTTTTCTTAACTAGCCTGACTTAATATCATAGGCAGATTAATTTTCAAGTATTGAGGGAGAGGAAAATTGTATACTTTTTGCTCCTAAAATTCTGGCATCTGCCTACAATTTTAATTTTAACCTCATTACTAATCTTCCCTCCCCTACCCTGCCACTCAACTAAGCACAAAAAAGCACAAACTGGTTGTGTTCTATCTGAAATGTCTTTATTTTTCTGCACACACATACCCCCGACCTCCCCCCCCCAAAAAAAAGAAAGGTCAGAACTTTTCACCTGACCAACTCCTATTTATCCATTCTCCCCCCACCCAATTCATCCATTAAGATGATAACAAACCCCACCACTTCTTACTGCAGTTTACTGGTCCCCCTTCAATTTTCATTCTTTTGAGGACAAGTGCTATATAAGTAAATAAATAAGATTAGCCTGGTTATATATTATATTACCTTAATGTTTTAATTGAGATATAAATGACATATTCAGGCATGTAACATAATGATTTCATACATGTATGTATTACAAAATAATTACCACAGTAAATTTAAATTTAGTTAACTTGTATTGCTACACATTTACAAAATTTATTTTTCTTGTGTTGAAAACTTTTAAAACTTTAGTCTCAGCAACTTTCAGCTATATAATCTAGTACTGTTAACTATACTCTTCATACTATACTTCACATCCCTAGGACTTATTATGTACCTTTTATCAGTTTCACCAGAAAGCAAACAGTGGAGAAACAAACTGGCAACTACATTGATAGACCTAGAAAGTATTATGCTAAGTGAACTAAGTCAAAGAAAGACAGATACCATATGACTCAGTTATGTGCTGCATCTAAACAACAAAATGTCAAACAAAACACACTCATAGATGCAGAAAACAAATTGATGGTTGCCAGATTGGGGGGTTGGGATGGGTGGGAAGGGAATTAGATATATAAATTGTCACAGAAATAAGCCTGACCTGTGGTGGTGCAGTGGATAAAGCACCGACCTGGAACACTGAGATCGTCAGTTCAAAACCCTGCGCTTGCCTGGTTAAGTAAGGCACATATAGGAGTTGATGCTTCCTGCTCCTCCCCCCCTTCTCCTTTCTAAAATGTATACATTAAAAAAAATTTTTTTTTAATTGCCACAGAAACAGTCACTGGGATGTACAGTACAGCATAGGTAATATAGGCAATAATATTGTAATAAGTATATATATATATGGTATCAGATACTAGGCTTACTTGGTGATCACTGTGTAAGTTATATAAATGTCTAATCACTATGTTGCACACCTGAAACTAATATAATAATGTATGTCAACTATAATTGAAAACCTTTATTTTTAATTTATTGATTTTAGATGGGGAGAGAGAGGTAGAAACATAAACATCAATGTGTTGTTCCACTTATTTATGCATTTATTGGTTGACTTTTGTATGTGCCCCTCACTGGGGATTGAACCCTCAACCTTGGCATTTGGAGACGACCCTCTAACCAACTGAGCTACCTGGCAGGGCTAAAATAATCTTCTAGAAAAAGAAAAACTGGGAAATTCAGAGGTAGAAAAATTCCATTAAACTTATTTTATTGTAGATACAAAATATGATTATTTTATATATGATATGCACCCATAGTTCAATAGTTTTGAAGAATAGTAATAAATCAAACACTTGCGCTAAAGAAATAGAGATCTTCATCACATACCTTTCCTTCTTTCCCAAGCTTCCACCAGCCTGAAGTCTGTATTAATCCTTCCCTTAGTTTCTTCATAGTAGTGTAACTTATGCATCTCTCAACTGTATTTAGTTTTGTCAGTTTTTAAACGTTTAGTAGTTTTATTCAACGAGAGAGCCAAAACATGTCTGAAACATACCTTTTAACATTATCTGAAATATGTCTGTTATACTTAAATATTTTGCTTTATGCATTTTATTTGTAGCCTTTCAAGATTTTTGATCAGCCCTTTCCTTTTCCTTCTCTCCTACCCAGTTTATTTGCTCCTTGCTTCCCCTAATATTTATATTGCTCCTGAAGCTTTATATTGAATCATAGGGACCTTGACACCCTGTATTCTCATTCTGTTTTCCCTTTCTTCACTTTCCTAGTGAACCTACCTACTCATCTCAAATAATGCCCCTCTCTGCCTTCTCAGTGGTTTTGTTCTTTTTGTCCTTATTCCATCACTGTTCCTGCTCCAACATGAAATTAATTTTTTCTTTTATTATCCGTACTGCTCCCCCTACCCACTTTATCTTGCCAGCTCTCCTCTGGCAGTGGCCAGTAATTTTGCTGTTTTATGTGAGCATATCAGTTTTGCCAGCTCAGCTGTTTTTCCTTCTCACTCTGGCCCAGCTGTGCTTGCTCCATTTTGTTATTCTGTGCTCATCCTCAGTCTGTGAGGCTGTGTCCTTTGCTACAAAAGATGCACCCACATCTTGACCTCCTTTGTCCTCCTTTCTACTCTTTTTTTTTTTTTTTTTTTTTTTTTTTTGTATTTTTCTGAAGCTGGAAACAGGGAGGCAGTCAGACAGACTCCTGCATGCGCCCTACCGGGATCCACCCGGCACGCCCACCAGGGGGCGATGCTCTGCCCATCCGGGGCATCACTCTGTTGCGGCCAGAGCCAGTCTAGCGCCTGAGGCAGAGGCCATGGAGCCATCCCCAGCGCCTGGGCCATCTTTGCTCCAATGGAGTCCTGGCTGCGGGAGGGGAAGAGAGAGACAGAGAGGAAGGAGAGGGGGAGGGGTGGAGAAGCAGATGGGCGCTTCTCCTGTGTGCCCTGGCCGGGAATCAAACCCGGGACTTCCGCACACCAGGCCAACGCTCTACCACTGAGCCAGCCGGCCAGGGCCTTTACTCATTTTTTACAAGAAACCTTCCCATTTGATTCCATCAGCCTTGTTTAGTTGTAAGATTTAAATACCCTACATTCCAGCTGTTATCCTTCACATACATGTATAGTCACCCCCCCCCCCCCTTAATTCCTGCAGTGTTTGTCAACTCAGATGGCTTGGGTCTCCTCCTTGGAGGTGCTATTTTAGATCTGCAGTGAGTCCTGGACATCTGTTTTATCTATCACCTATCTATTTTTGAGAGTACGTTTATTAAAGCTGGGGACAGTGAAACAAGGTAAGGGCTTAGGATAAAGGAAGCAACAGGATAACTAACGCCGGTGCTCTGCTTTGACTCTAGAAATGTCATAGGAAAGAAATGAGCCACATTGGGCTGCATGAATTCACTGAGAAGCAAAAGTCACTGACAAAAGGGTGCCAAAGTGGGGCTGCTTTTAAGCTCGCTGAAAAGTCTAGAAGTAACAGGAGAGAGAGCTTAGGCAGTGCTGTGCGTTAGCCCTCTGGAAATGTTTTAGGAAAGAAGTGAGCCACATGGATTCATTGAGAAGTAAAAGGAACAGTGTGGGGCTGCTGGTAGCTCATTGAAATGTCAGAGAAAACGGGGCCATGGAGACAGGTTCAGGGGGTAAGCCCAGGACAAGCTGCCACTGTTCATTCCTTCCCTGGTTGCAAGTCACGTGAGAACCCTTAGATTTTCAGGAGAGAAAAGTAAAGATGCAAGCCTGAGAGGAAAGAAAGGTGTGGCTGTGGTCCAGAGAGAGCCTGCAGACATAGATGGTTTTTAACTGTTGTTCATAGCAGTAGTGGTAGTATGACATTCCCTCTACTGGTCAGTCAAAGACCTTTTTTGCTTGACTCTTTTTCTAAAATTGACTTTTTTATTGTCAGATTTTCTGCTTTCTGAGATTTTATTTAAGTCATGCCTAAGATATATCCAGGCTGAATTTATATAGAATTCTGTATCACATTAGCTTTTGTCACTGTTTGTGTAATACATTGTCATAAGGAATTCTTGACACTTTTTATAGCTCAGACACAATATCAAAAGCTTTTTATCTTTTAATCTTTCAACATATATATGTAGTTACCATTTTACAGATGAAGAAACTGAGCTATGTCGTTTGTAGCAAATTATTTACTTATTTTTCCCTCCTCTTACCCCCACTTCTTTGAAGTTTTTACTTTTCATAGTTATGATGTAATGTAAATGTTTAAGTTTCTCCCAGTTTTCTTTTCAAAATATTACTATTTTCCGGTGTAGTTGAAAATTAACTGTATTTCTGCTCGTATCTAAGGGAGAAAGTAATAAAATAAATATTAAGTGATGCATGCTGCTGTGAAATTCTTGAATGCAAGTCTGTGCCTGGCACAGAGTGCCTCAGAAAACCATGAGTGTGTTCTAGGTAGCCTCTGCTGGGTAGGCTACTTGCATTGACCAGTTTATTTCCCCTGTGCAAAAAAGATTATGGTCACTTAGTAAAAATTTTTTTACAGTTTTTAATGCAAATGAGAGAAAGGGTGCATTAGTTTTGTGTTACTACTGTAAAATACCACCTTTAGCAGCTCAAACAACACAGCTTTGTTACCTTATAGTTCTGAAGTTCTATCTAAATTCATGTACATGTCAAAAGTCTGACGTGTCTCACCTAGCTAATGTCAGGGTGGTTTTAGCAAAGCTGGGTTTCCTTGTGGAGGATCTTTGCTCATTCATGATGTTGGTAGAATATAGTTTATTGCAGCTGTAGGGCTGAGATCTCTGTTTTCATTTGGCTGTCATCTGAGGGTTATTTCTACCTTCTAGAGTTCACCCATATACCCCCATTCCTTAGCTCTCTTGTCGGTGAACTGCGACTCGCGAGCCACACGCGGCTCTTTGGCCCCTAGAGCGTGGCTCTTCCACAGAATACCACGTGCAGGCGCCACCTCGATAAGGAATGTACCTACCTATATAGTTTAAATTTAAAAAATTTGGCTCTCAAAAGAAATTTCAATCATTGTACTGTTGATATTTGGCTCTGTTGACTAATGAGTTTGCCGACCACTGCCTTAGCCCATGACCCCCTTTTCTCTATCTTCAAAGCCAACAGCAAGCTAATCAAGTCCTTCTAGTTTTGAATCTTTCTGAGTCTCCCATCTCTCTTACTGAAGTTGGGAAATGTTTTCTGCTTTTGAAGACTTGTGATTAGATTAGGTTTACCTGGATAGTTCAGGATTATCTCTAAATCTGTAATCTTAATCACATCTACAAAGACCCCTTTGCCTTGCAGGGTAACATATTCACAGGTTCTGGCGATTAGAGTATGTATGCCTTTGGGTGGTGGTGGTTCATTATTCTGCCTACCATAGAGTTCTGGGGAGAAACCTAAGAAACAGTAAGTTAAAGTCAGAGGTAATATTAATACTTGGCAGTGACTGTTGTACCTTTTTCAAGTGAGCACTGAATTTAGCATTAAGCAGTACAAAGAGAAAATGCTGTTCATTTACCATAATTATCTGTTGCTTTTTTCAAAAGTATGTGCATGTATGTACTTAATTATAACTGATTTTGTGTATGTATTTTTTTTTCTTTTTTAGTGAGAAAGAGAGAGAGACAGACAAGGACAGACAAGGGAGAGAGATGAGAATCATCAATTCTTCGTTATGACACCTTAGTTATTTATTGATTGCTTTCTTATATATGCCTTTACTGGGGGGCTCCACACAAGCTAGTGACCCCTTGCTCAAGCCAGCTCCTTGGGCTCAAGCCAGTGACCTTTGGGCTCAAGCCAGCAACCACTGGGTCATGTCCACCATCCCACACTCAAGCCAGCAACTCCATGCTCAAGCTAGTGAGCCTGTGCTCAACCTGGTGACCTCAGGGTTTTGAAACTGGGTCCTCAGCATCCCAGGCCAATGCTCCATCCACTATGCCACCTCATGGTCAGGGTAAATTATAACTGTTAATAGGTCCTAATGTATATGTAGTATAGAATATAAATATGTAACTGGTATATTTATTCTACATATATAGCCTTTTCTAATGGTTCAACTGATTGAATCTGAACAGTAATATCCTTGAGGAAGGCTACATCTTAGAGTTGAGGAAAGGGAGACTAATTGTCACTTCACACAACTAGTAACTGACCAAATTGGAATTTGAACCCAGGTCTTTGACTCCAAGGTCCATGCTGTCTCTTTCATATCAGACATATACCTAGATACCCTCAAATTCCCTATCAGACCTCTGCTTTTGGCTTACTGGTCGTTTTGTCTGTTGAGTGGCTGGGGGAGTGCATAGTTACTTAGTTCCCTTTACTTAAACCAGAGGTCCCCAAACTTTTTACACAGGGGGCCAGTTCACTGTCCCTCAGACCGTTGGAGGGCCGGACTATAAAAAAAGCTATGAACAAATCCCTATGCACACTGCACATATCTTATTTTAAAGTATAAAAACAAAACAGGAACAAATACAATATTTAAAATAAAGAATAAGTAAATTTAAATCAACAAACTGACCAGTATTTCAGTGGGAACCATGCTCCTCTCACTGACCACCAATGAAAGAGGTGCCCCTTCCGGAAGTGGTGGGAGCCAGATAAATGGCCTCGGGGGGCCGCATGCGGCCTGCGGGCCGTAGTTCGGGGACCCCTGACTTAAACAGATAACCACCTCCACTCATGCAAAATAGAGTAGAACTGTTCTCTATAAAACAAGAGTAAGGAGTTTTCTCTGCTCCTTAGCAGCTTGAGCAACCTCTTGAATCTCCCAAAGTCTCATCTATAAAATAGAATGGATGCATGAGATAATATGTATAACATGGTCATGAATAAGAAATGCTTGATATTTTATCTTTGCTTTTTATCTTGCTTCTTTGAATGTTTCTATACTTTCTCCATGTGCATTTGAAACAACAACAAAAAAAATAGACTCTAGGAATTTGTTCTAGGAAGGACTCTATTATTACAAAGAACAGAAACCTACTCCAACTACCTTACAAAAAAGAAGTTTTGATAAGAATTTAAAGGATCCTCATAGGAATCCGAGAAAACGTGTGTAAAGAAAAAACAAGTCTTGGAGAACTGGCCACTCTGAAATCTTTTTTTTCCCTTTCATAGCTTCTCTTTCAACCCTTGAGGTAATTAGGAATGTATGTTTTGGGTTTTAACTATTTATTTTTATTTAACTATATTTTGATTGTTGATTTATGACTTTATTTCTCTTAGGTAAGAGAACATATACTATGTGTGTTGGTTCTTCAGTGTTTAAGGCTAATTTTGTATCTGAGTACTTGGTCACTGTTTGTATGTATTCCATCTGTGCTTAAAATGTGTATTCTTGGGTATGTGCAGGATTCCGTTCATGTCCATTAGTGAGTTTTGGAATGAGATGTTAACATCTATTATGATAATAGATTTTTTTTTCTTTCAGATTAAATTTTTTCCCCCAGTAAATTTGAGGGCTCGTTGGTAAGGCTCATATAGACTAAGGTCTTTACATCTTGCTGAAGAGCTAGTTATGCCTTTGTCATTAAGTTACACTCCAGTTTTTACACATTTGGTAGTGTAGTTTTTGGTATTCAAGTGTTTGATCTTACTTTTGAATATTGCCTTTTGATTTATATTTCCCTAACATGCACTTTTTAATTCTTGTTTCTTTTTATTCATGGAATCAGGGTTTTTTGTTGTTTTGTTTAGGAAACAAACATTACAATTATAGTCAAAGCCCCTTATATTCTCTTTTACCTTTCACCTTTCTTCATCCCTGGAGGTAACCGTCTCCTGAATTTGGTGTTTATTATTTCTTTGAAAGTTTCTGAACGATTACTACATATGTATGTATTTGTAAACAGTGTACAATATTTCATAGCTTTTTTCCCAACTTCATATTAATGGAATTGTGTTTGCTCTGAAACTCTTTTTTTGTTTTGTTTTGTTCTTATTTTTTGTATTTTTCAGAAGTTAGAAGCGGGGAGGCAGTCAGACAGATTCCCACATGCACCTGACCAGGATCCACCTGGCCAGCCCACCAGGGTGCGATGCTCTGCCCATCTAGGGCATTGCTCAGTTGTGGCTGGAGCCATTCTAGCACCTGAGGTGGAGGCCATGGAGCCGTTCTCAGTGCCCAGGCCAACTTTGCTCCAATGGAGCCTTGGCTGCGGGAGGGGAAGAGAGAGAGAGAGAGAGAGAGAGAGAAAGGAGAGGACTTGCACACTCCTGGCCAACACTCTACTGCTGAGCCAACTGGCCGAGGCCGAAACTATTTTTGTTCAACATTATTTTTAGGAATTTATCTAGATCACTACTATGTTTTGCTCAATTTTGTTAATACTGTTTATTGGTTTAATTTATATTCTATTGTATGACTATGCTACAATTTTCCCATTCTCTTTATTTAAGCAAATTTTAAGGTGGGTTGTTTGTTGTATTGTGAAAAGACACTATTGGATGGATTATTCATGTGCCTGCCTCCATGAACACGTGTGCTAGAGTTCTGTTCTGTATACCTTGAAATGGACTTGTGAGTGTAAGATATATACATCTTCAGTGTTACCAGCTAATCTAAATCACTCTCCAGAGTGGTTATCAGTTAACTTTCATTCTTGTTTTTTCAGCCCTACTCTATCCCTTCCTTTTTTAAAAGAAAAAGGTCTATGTTTTTTTATATACCCCATTGCTATGTTTTTTAAAAATTCAGTCTGAGAGTTTGTCTTTTACCAGCGCAATTTAATTATAGATAAATTTGAATTTATTTTTATCAGGTACCACCTTGGTTCAGTCACATGGTGAGGGACCAAGGCATAGATCCTAGGTACCACCCATTTGCCCTGGGCTTGTGGATGAGTTAGGCAGATAGCAATATGATGGTTATGTTTCCCAAGCATGTAGAGTTTCACTTGTTTCATTTAGGACACTGTAGGAAGAGTAATGGAAAGAGGATATCTTCCACTACTTGCAAATTAACAATTATTTTAAACCCCCGAGTTTTCTGTTATAGAATGTGTATTGTACCTGCCTAGTGCACCGTATAGGGTTGTTCAATGCCATAGGTTAACTTCTTTCTGGTTATTTTGGTACAACACTCTTGAAATTTTTCCCAAGAAACTAGTATTTTTAATTAGAATATCTTTTTTTTTTTTAAGAGGGAGAGAGAGAGAAAAATATCTATTTGTTGTTTCACATATTTATGCATTCACTAGTTGATGCTTGTATATGCCCTGACTGGGGATCAAACTGTGAACTTGGTGGATGGGAGGACACTTGAGACAACTGAGCTAATGGCCCAGGGCCTGTAATTAGAATGTCTCAATTAGCATGGTGGATCCCTCTGCTTACTTGTTTCCATGATAAAGTTCAAAATGCTTCAGTTTGTTTTCTCATCTAGAAAAAGGCAGTAATGATACCTGGCTTATCTACTTCAGAGGATGTTTGTGAGTTTGAAGTAAACAATGTTTATGGGTGCCTTCTAAGCTGCAAAGTGCTTTATTAATAGTAATATCTTAAGAGTTAATTTTTTTAGTCTGTTGAGCCTCTTAAAATTAAATTACTGGGGTGGGGAAGATCTTGCCTATATAAAAGGTAGTCATTACGCTGACTTCAAACTGTAATTACTTGAGTTGAAGGAAACAAGATCACATTGTTAGTCTGCAAAATGGCAGTTCTTTCATCTTGAAATTCTCTCCGGTTCATAAGAAAAAAGTCGTTTTTCTATTTCACATGTCCTCATGGTCCATTGAGGTTGAGAAGGGTATCAAGGAGGAAGTGCTCATTTTCATTAGTCTTCAGCAATGAGATGGTAAGGCCAATATGGAGTTGTTTTATCCCAATTGCTTCCACATCCACTCTTGGTACCTTGTGATATGTCCTGAATGATTTCTCTCAATTGTAAAGACCTTTGGGCAGAGACAGTTTTTAGACTACAGACTTCTTCAGTATAAATGAATCTGTTGATCAAAGATTATCTTATCTCCTTAGACAAAGTATTTTTAGTTCGGTTTTAAACATTTCAAAGAGCAAATTAAAAGGGCAGGTTTCACATTAGTTGTAGCTGGAAACTAAACTGAAGAGGATTGGACACTAAAAATAGCATATTAGTTGGTTGTATATCTAGGACAGGGGTCAGGAACCTATGTCTCGCGAGCCAGATGTGGCTCTTTTGATGGCTGCATCTGGCTCGCAGACAAATCTTTAATAAAATAAATAATAACATTAAAAATATAAAACATTCTCATGTATTATAATCTGTTCATTTCCTACCACTCATGTTCATGGTTGTGGGTGGCTGGAGCCAATCACAGCTGCCCTCCGGGACAACACCAAATTTTTATTGGATAATGCCTAACGTACACAGGTCATTGTATGGCTCTCATGGAATTACATTTTAAAATATATGGCATTCGCCCTGGCCAGTTGGCTCAGTGGTAGAGCGTCAGCTTGGCATGCAGGAGTCCCAGGTTTGATTCCCGGCCAGGGCACACAGGAGAAGCGCCCATCTGCTTCTCCACCCCTCCCCCTCTCCTTCCTCTCTGTCTCTCTCTTCCCCTCCCACAGCCAAGGCTCCATTGGAGCAAAATTTGCCCGGGCGCTGAGGATGGCTCTGTGGCCTCTGCCTCAGGCACTAGAATGGCTCTGATTGCGGCAGAGCAACGCTCCAAGATGGGCAGAGCATTGCCCCCTGGTGGGCGTGCCGGGTGGATCCTGGTCGGGCGCATGTGGGAGTCTGTCTGACTGCCTCCCCATTTCCAGCTTTGGAAAAATAAAAAAAAAATTTTAAAAATGTGGCATTCATGGCTCTCTCAGCCAAAAAGGTTCCCGACCCCTGATCTAGGGCATTGGTTCTTAACTTTAGTGCACATCAGAATCAATTGCAAAGCTTGGTAAAACACAGATTGCAGGGCCTCTACCCCAAAGTTTCTGATTCAGTAAGTCTGGGATGGAGCTGATAATTTGCATTCTAACCAGTTTCCAGTAATGCTGATGCTTCTGGTCTGAAGACTACCCTTTGAAAATCAATGTTTTAGGGAAACCATATAGTTTATATCTTGCGAACTGATCCATACTTTTTCAGAACTGCAACCTACCCCTTACAAATCAGGAGATAGAGTCATCCTAATTTTACCTAATGGAAAAATCTTTTTACAAAGAGGTTTATGTAATAGAATTTTCACCTGGTAGATGACTGATAATACCCAACTTGTATTTATTTTATTATGTTAAATCACCAACAGATGATTCAATCAGATTTCCTCCTTGATTCTTGTCCTTGCAAAATGTTAAGAGAGAATAGAAGTATTCTAGATTCTTTAAGCTGATTTATTTTGCTGTGAATACTAGCAGAATTGTAGATGATTTCTTTCATTGGATGTGTGGTTGGATTAGATACTAGAAAGTAATTTTCAAGTTTGTTTTTACAGTAATATGTTGCAACCCAGTGCTCAAATATATGTGTAAGCTTTAAAAGATATATGTATATAGCTTTAAAACATAAGTTTCCAAACAGTACTATCTCCTAACATTTGTGTAGTGAATAGTCTAATATTTACTCTTTTATACTAGTCATTTAAAAATTATATATTGAATTTACTGGGGTGACATTGGTTAATTAAATTATACAGGTTTCAAGTGCACAGTTCTACAATATAGCATCTGTGTATTGCATTGTGTGTTTTACCACCCCAAGTCAGGTCTCACTCCATCACCATCTGTCCCTCTGTTCTAGTCTTTTATTTTATTTAGAGTTAGAGAGAAGGACAGATAGGGACAGACAGGAAGGGAGAGAGATGAGAAGCATCAATTCTTCATGGCACCACCTTAGTTGTTCATTGATTGCTTTCTCATATGTGCCTTGACTGGGGGGCTACAGCAGAATGCGTGTCCTTGGGCTCAAACCAGTGTCCTTGGACTCAAGCTAGCAACCATGGGATCATGTCTAGAATCCCCCACTCAAGCCAGCGACCTTGGGGTTTCAAACCTGTGTCCTCCACGTCACAGTCCAAGGCTCTGTACACTGCACCACCACCTGGTCAGGCTTGTCATTTTTTTTATTTTTTTTTATTTTTTTCTTTTTCATTTTTCTGAAGCTGGAAACAGGGAGAGACAGTCAGACAGACTCCCGCATGCGCCCGACCGGGATCCACCCGGCACACCCACCATGGGGGACGCTCTGCCCACCAGGGGGCGATGCTCTGCCCATCCTGGGCGTCGCCATGTTGCGACCAGAGCCACTCTAGCGCCTGGGGCAGAGGCCACAGAGCCATCCCCAGCGCCCGGGCCATCCTTGCTCCAATGGAGCCTTGGCTGCGGGAGGGGAAGAGAGAGACAGAGAGGAAAGTGCGGCGGAGGGGTGGAGAAGCAAATGGGCGCTTCTCCTGTGTGCCCTGGCCGGGAATCGAACCCAGGTCCTCCGCACGCTAGGCCGACGCTCTACCGCCGAGCCACCCGGCCAGGGCAGGCTTGTCATTTTTTAATGCTAGTTGTGATCGCCTAAATTTATTTCATGACCTAACTGGTATAGCCTACTGTTTAAAAATCACTGCACAGAGAATCTGTGTGATTCCAACAAACTGTGACATTCTAAGATTCTGAAAGGTAGTTATATTTAGTTTTCTTTACTCTGATTCTTCTCAAACACTCTAGTCATTCTCTATCATTACAACCAACTAATGGGGGAAGGTCTTAGAAGTTGAGAGAAAAGAAAATGATGCTATATTTATGACATTCTGCTGACTTGCTATTAGTTTAATAGTCTGTCATTTATTCCCTATGAAAATTAGCATATGCTCCATTTTATTTTCTAATTTTTAAAAATTTAAATTGCATCTAGCTTGTAACTGAAAACTTTGCACTAAAATAAGACAAACTAGGCTTTTATTAATAAAATCTAAACTCAGCTTGTATTCAAAATTTAAAAATAATAAAAGTATAATGTGATAAATGCTTAATAAAGTGTGTATAGATACTCTGACCTTAGCATGGGATAAAGTGTCAGCCTGCCTTTAGGCATTAGGGAATGAAAAAGAAGAAGATATAATATCTCATTTATTCTCCACATACTAACTCTTATATTTCTTATAAAAGCCTTATGAATAAGGTGGTTGGTATTGATTACCTTTATACAAATAAGCTAACAAAGCCTAGCGACCTGAAATAATTTTTTCTACCAGTGTCATAGACAGGATCCAAATTTGATCCAGTATATTCGTTATCTGTTAAGTTTGTACTGATGTACTGCCCCTGGTCGGGTAGCTCAGTAGGTTAGAATGTCATCCCAATATGTCAGGGTTGTGGGTTCCATCTCCAGTCAGGGCACATACAGGAATCAACCAATGAATGCGTGGAACAATAAATTGATGTTTCTCTCCCTCCTCCTTCCTCTCTAAAATTAATAAATATATTAAATAAATAAATGGGTGATGTACTTTGAAATGTAGAAAGCTACAATAGCAAAAGTTTACCAGATGTAAAACAGGATGAGATACTACTATAATGGATTTTTAAAGTGAATTATAATGTTCTACTTCTTAAGGGGTTTATAGTCTAGCAGTGCTGGTAGAATGTGATAAGAGCTCTGATTGAGGTACTTGAAAAAGCTTAAAAATGGTAAATGATCAAAATGTAAAAATTTGTGTGCCCATCTGAGTATTTGTCAGTTATTGCACATCTGCTGAGTGCCACACCTTGTTACCTTTCTCAGTATGAATCATCCAGATTAATTGTAGACTGTATCAGACAGTTACTTGAAATAAGGATGGAAAGATAAATTCATTAAACATTTTGGACCTAGGCAAGTACTAGATTATGACAAGGTAGAACTTTGTTCTGTAGACAGTAGAAAACATTGATGTTTTTAAAGGAAAGAGTACAGAACTAGAGTTAAAATTAAATTAGAAGATATATATATATATCATATCATATATATATGGTCTACCGGAAAGTTCCGTCTGTTTTTGGAATAAAACAAAATACAAATTTTTCTTACCGTCAATAAACTTTATTAAATAATATATTTCCACACCAATCTTATCTTCCGAATATGGTCCGAAATGGTTTGCTGAGCTGAATTAAGCCTTTCTGCGATCTCCAATGTTGTCAGAAAAGGATCTTGCTCCAACATGGTCTTAACAACATCGTCATCCATCAAAGATGGTCGCCCAGAATGTGGCTTATCAGAAAGGTCGAAATCACCTGTTTCGAATTTTTTGAACCATCTTCTGCATGTCCTGTCAGAAACTGTACCTTCACTAAACACTTTCAATAAATTTCTATATGCTTCTGTAGCATTTCTTCCTTGTTGAAATTCGTATACAATACAGTGGCATAAATGAACTTGATATCAGTAGCCATGGGAAAATTATCGCTTCACACATAAGACTAACATGAATCAACTTGTAGTTAGTTTGCTACATCAGTATGTATACATTAAGTGATAAAAATAGAGAGGCACACATGTGCCAAATAAATGTGCTTATGTGTTGAAACATGATAGAAACGGACAGAACTTTCCAGTAGACATATATATGTTCATATTGTTGTACAGTCTCAGAGACATCCTAGATGTTAAATGTAATCCTTTCCTTCTATTTTCATTTCTCATGCATCCCTAGTGCAGTTATATGTAAGATGGATTAGAAAGCTGGGATGTAGTTAGATGGTTATTACAGTGGTCCAGATAGGAGGTAAAAAGGGGCCTTATCTAAGGTAATGGTAGTAAAGGTGAAGAGGAAGTTACTGGTGAAAGCTCAAAGTAACAGGGTTTAGGGAAGGATGTTGTAGGGAGTGAAAAAATCAGAGACAAAGGTAGTTTTCGGGCACTTTGCAGTTCAGAAGACTGCATGCTTCAACTACAGGCTCTTTCATTTTTTAATATGAAAGCAATGAATTTTTAATATAAAAGTAAAGAATGCCAACGTTAAAACACTAGAATGGCTGAATATGGGATATGGGGGGAGGGTGACAGATGACATCATACAAAGAGAAACAGTTCAGGGGAAGCACAGAAGTTAAAACTTTGATAAGATCCACTCCCGGCCCGGTTGGCTCAGTGGTAGAGCGTCGGCCTGGTGTGCAGGAGTCCCAGGTTCGATTCTTGGCCGGGGCACACAGGAGAAGCACCCATCTGCTTCTCCACCCCTCCCCCTCTCCTTCCTCTCTGTCTCTCTTCCCCTCTCGCAGCCGAGGCTCCATTGGAGCAAAGTTGACCCGGGTGCTGAGGATGGCTCTATGGCCTCTGCCTCAGGCACTAGAATGGCTCTGGTTGCAACAGAGCGACACCCCAGATGGGCAGAGCATTGCCCCCTGGTGGGCATGCCGGATGGATCCCGGTCGGGCGCATGTGGGGAGTCTATCTGACTGCCTCCCCGTTTTCAGCTTCAGAAAAATACAAAAAAAAAAAAAATCCACTCCCCAAAATAGTGGGCTACACATAGTGACTTCTTTCCAAAGAGTATATTGTGGAGCGGGATGGGGAAGAAGAGTTATTTTGCATTGGAGAAACCTGGCAAGGTACCTCAGCCAGGAATCAAGGTTAGCAGCAGTAATTGGTCATGTTGATAGTAGGTGTCCTTGTTTTGTTTTGATGTGATGAAAATTATACTTTCTGTAATCTTCCTCCCAAATATCCATAACTTCAGTGAATCATGGGGTGGGGGGTGGGGAATCAGACAAATCCCAATTAAGGGACATTGTGCAGTATGCCTGACCAGTACTCCTGAAAACTGTCGAAGTCATCAAAAACAAGGAAAGTGCCTGACCAGGCGGTGGCGCAGTGGATAGAGCATCAGACTGGGATGCCGAGGACCCAGGTTCGAGACCCCAAGGTCACCAGCTTGAACGTGGGCTCATCTGGTTTGAGCAAAAAGCTCACCAGCTTGGACCCAAGGTCGCTGGCTCGAGCAAGGGGTTACTCGGTCTGCTGAAGGCCCTCAGTCAGGGCACATATGAGAAAGCAATCAATGAACAACTAAGGTGTCGCACCGCGCAACAGAAAACTAATGATTGATGCTTCTCATCTCTCCGTTCCTGTCTGTCTGTTCCTGTCTGTCCCTCTCTCTGACTCTCTCTCTGTCTCTGTAAAAAAAAAACAACAAGGAAAGTGAAAAACTCACAGCCAAGAGAAGCCTAAGAACTCAGGACAACCAAATGCAGTGTGGTATTTTGGGTAGGACCATGGATAGAAAAAGGGCATTAGGCAAAAATGTAGTGGGGAAAAAAAATCAAAACTTTGGGGAAGTAAAAGTAAAGTGGCTTCATAAAGAAAGCAGAATAGGGGATAAAGTACTCAAGGCTTCTACACTCACTATTTTGTTCCCATAGCTGCTCAGTAAATAGTGGCTAAGTAAATACTGTGATTGAAACTCTTCCTAAGTCTGTTTTTAAAATAATTTTACCCTTCAGTAAGGCTTGACTTCTTTCTTTTTTTTTTTTTTCTGAAGCTGGAAACAGGGAGAGACAGTCAGACAGACTCCTGCATGCGCCCGACCGGGATCCACCCGGCACGCCCACCAGGGGCGACTCTGCCCACCAGGGGGCAATGCTCTGCCCATCCTGGGCATCGCCATATTGCGACCAGAGCCACTCTAGCGCCTGAGGCAGAGGCCACAGAGCCATCCCCAGCGCCCGGGCCATATTTGCTCCAATGGAGCCTTGGCTGCGGGAGGGGAAGAGAGAGACAGAGAGGAAGGCGCGGCGGAGGGGTGGAGAAGCAAATGGGCGCTTCTCCTGTGTGCCCTGGCCGGGAATCGAACCTGGGTCCTCCGCACGCTAGGCCGACGCTCTACCGCTGAGCCAACCGGCCAGGGCCAAGGCTTGACTTCTTTATCTGTTGTTTCCTAGAATCCATGGCACACCCAGCATGGATGAGATCATCTTTTCTTCCTCCTTCAACATTTACAGTAGAGGATATTGTTTTTTCCCCCCTGAAAACATACAGTTATATTATAACACATAGCCAAAAAGTCTCCATATAACTCACTGTGCAGAGGTAGATGTGTATTATAGAAGCTTCCTAGCGGTTATGGCACTTCGTTTTCTGTTCTTTTTATTTTTAGAGAGAGAGAGAGGTGGATAGGAAGAGAGAGATGAAAAGTGTCAGCTCGTAGTTGAGGCACTTTAGTTGTTCAGTGATTGCTTAAACGTGTCAAAACCAGGGGGCTCCAGCCAAGCCAGCGACCCACGCTAAAGCTGGTGAGGTGGCACCCAAGCTGGCAATCCCACGCTCAAGCTGGCAACCTCAAGGTTTCAAACCTGGGTCCTTAGCATCCCAGGTTGATGCTCTATCCACTGCACCACCACCCTCTGATCAGGTGGCAGTTTAGTTTTAAAGTAGCTGTTAGCTAAGTGGACAAAGGTGACTCCCATCTTGGGGATGATGCTCAAAACAAGCAAGCTATCCTCCGCACCTGGGCAGTGCTTGAACCAGTTGAGCTACTGGCTGCGAGAGGGGAAGAGAGAAAGAAGGGGGACAGGGACGGGAAGAGAAGCTGATGGTTGCTTCTCTTCTGTGCCCTTACCAGGAATTGAACCCAGGACGTCTGCATGCCAGGCTGACACTCTATCCACTGAGTCAACTAACTGGCCAGGGCCTCAGCTCACAATCTTATGGGAGCTTTCTTATAGGTAACTGACTGCATTTCTCTTGCTGCTTTTAAGATTCTCTCTTTGTCTTTAACCTTTTGCATTTAATTTTTTTTATTTTTTAACCTTTTCATTTTAATTATGTGCCTCTTTAGGACTCTGCTATTTCCGGACTTGTATGTCTATTTCCTTAACCAAGTTAGGGAAGCTTTCTGTCATTATTTTCTCAAATAGGTTTTCAAGTTCTTGCTCTCACTCTTCTCCTTGCAGCACCCTCCTGATAGGAACCTTGGTTGGCTTGAAGTTGCCCCAGGCTCCTTACACTGTTCTCATTTTTTTTTTATTCTTTTTTCTTTCTGCTCTTCTGATTGGGTGTATTTTGTTGTTTATATTCCAAGTCACTGATTAGATTCTCAGCTCTATCTACTCCACTGTTGATACGTTGTAAGTTATTCTTCATTTCAATTAGTGTATCCTTCATTTCTGACTGGCCCTTTTTTATGCTGTGTTTAAGTTCTCATTAAGTTCATTGAGTATTCTTATAACCAGAGTTTGGAACTCTGCATCTAGTGAGTTGCTTGTCTCCATTTTGCTTAGTTGTTTTTCTGAAGTTTTGTTCTGTTATTTCATTGGGACATATTTTTTTGTCTCCTATTTTGGCAGCCTCCTTGGTTGTTTTTATGTATTAAGTAGAGTTCTATGTCTCCTGGGCTTGATAGCATGGCCTTAGTAGTCAGTGTCGGATCCAGTGGCACAGCCTCCCTGTTCACTGAGCTGGGCACTCCAGGTGTGCCTCTTGTGTGGGTTGTGTACACCCTCCTGTTGTAGTTGATCCTTGATTGCTGTTGGCACCTCAGGAGGAGGGACTTGCCCCAAGGCCAATCAGCTGTAAGGACTGGCAGTAGCCACTGACCACTGATCTCTGACCACTATGGAGGATCAGCAGGGCTTTGATACCTGCTGAGTGTGCCCCTTGAGTGTATAGCTTGTGGAGGTGTTTGGGTGGTGGTGCTTTCATGTGGTCTGAAGCTGTCCACTGGGTACACTGGCTCTGGGGCCTCACAAGAGGTGTGGGCCAAAGTCCTCACTGCCTGTGTTCTGCTTGAGGCTACCCGGCAAGAACTGCAGAGAAATCTGCAGGTGGCTGCTGCTTGAGCTGGGCTTGGAGTTTCTTAGTGAGGCCAAGCTATGAACCAAGGATGGCTGCTGCTAGTGCTAGGGCTGGGGCCACTTAGCAAGAGGTACTGGGCTCTCTGAGGCCAGATGCTGCTTGCTTGAAATATTAGGAAAATGTGAAGCTTGAGCCAAGACAAGCCATTTGTACAGAAAAGCCACTGGAAACAGCTTGGATGGGCCTGAAGATTGGGTTGGGTGGGGCCTTGGAATCACCAGGGTGGGACAAATAATATAAGCCAGGTTATTGGAGTCTCAGATATGGCGCCTGCCTGCTAGCTCTGTAGGGTTGGGGTTCAGCCAAGAAACAGTGGCCTCTGCCAGCCCTTCTGTCTGGGAGAAAGCTGTCCCCAGCTTTTACCTTGATGCTGGACAGTTTAGTTCCTCCCCTTATGTATGTCTTTGGTGCCTTTTAAGCTGCTGCTCCCACACTGGAGCTCAAAGAGAAGGAGTCCAAGTTAGTTCTTATGTGGGCCCTTTAGGAGGAACTGTGTAAGACTCCATCCAGCAGCCCTCTGTTTCCCTCAGCCTCAATCCTCACTGTTTTTTACAGCCAGAAGTTATTGGGATATCTCTTCCTTGCACTGGGCTATCTGGTGTGAGGCTGGGAGACTTGCTCCTCAGGGGGTGACCTGAGGAGCTGAATATTCTGTTTTTATCTGCCACATGTGGGTATGGGACCAGCCCAATCAGCATCTGTGCCCCCCTACAAGTCTCAGTGTGGCTTCTTTAATATCCTCAGTTGTAGGACTTCTGTTCCATTTGATTTCAGGTGGTTCTGAATGGTGGTTGTTCTATAGTTGTAATTTTGATGTGATAATAGGAAGAGGTGAGTACTGTGTTTACCTATGCTGTCATCTTGATTTACTTGTCTTTTTAAAGATACCTATATATTTTAAATCATTTTTTATTTTTTAATTACAGTTGGCGCTTTTTTGTATTTTAATTAAAACTCTTATGATTTAAAAATAGAGTAATCACCAATTTTTAAAAATTATCATGAAATTGGTGGAAGTCAGTTTAAAATTAGGAAAATAAACTTCGGTCAAATACCTAGCACACATGCTAGTTTTCTTGTGGAGAAAAACCTATCATTGACTAAAAGTCACTAAGGGACTTATTAATTAGATTCTTGGGCCCATCCAAAGACATACTAAATTGGAATCTCTGGGGTGGGGCTTTAAGAATATGCATTTTAAAAATATTTTATTGATTATTTCAAAGCAAGAGAAAGGGAGAGAGAGACAGAGACAGACAGGAACACTGATTTGTTCCTATGTGTGCCCTGACCAGGGATTGAACCAGCAACCCTGTGTATCGGGACAGTGCTCCAACCAACCAAGCAATCTGGCCAGGGCAGGAATCTGCATTTTTAACAAGTGTTATTTATAATTGTTTGGCATTGATGTGGTATTTAGGTACACATTTCTCACCACAGCACTAGGTCCTACTGAAGACAATGACTTGGACCCTGAGTAAAGGAAGAATGTAAGGTGAGTTCATGGTATGAACTCTTAACAGCAGCAATATTAAGTGTAATAATTTGTATTAATTAAAGAGTGGTTGAATAGCCAAAGCAATCTTAAGAAAGAACAACAAAGCTGGAGATATTACAAAGCTAATAGTTAATCCAAACAGTATGGGATTAGCATAAAAAATAGAAACATGGATAAATGGAACAGAATAGAGAGCCAAAAATTAACCCATGCATGCCTGTATGATCAATTAATCATGACATAGGAGCCAAGCATATACAGTGGAGAAAGGACAGTATCTATAGTAAATAGTGTTTAGAAAACTGGGCAACTACATGCAAAAGAATGAAACTGATATCATAAAAGTCCTAAAAGAAAACATACATGGTAAGTTCCTTGAGGTCAGTCTTGGCAATGATTTTTTTTGTATGTGACAACAAAAGCAAAAATAAACAAGTAGTAGTTCATCAAACTAAAGTGCCTCTACAAAGCAAAGGAAACAGAGAGACCAGTGGTTTGTTCAAGGATAGGCAACTCGTGTTTTCAACCACTGATACACAATGCTGACACTTCATTCAGAATCTTGGTAACTGATTTGGGGATATTTTGATAAAGATAGAAAACTTGTAATGAGTAAAACATGATTTGAGAGTGGGAGCTACTTCACATAGAATGGTTAGAGAGGTGCCAGGTGGTGGTAGGAACCCAGCCATGATAGTGTCTACAGGGAGAGAGCGAAGAGGATGTGTGAAGGCCTTGCAGGTTCCAGTGGTAGGAGATGGATTTGGCGAGGCCATGTTTGTTTTTTCTGTTTCTGTTTAATTCTGTGATTATAAAACATGTACTTTTATAAAACAAACATATCTTTTTATGCTAGTTTCTCTCTTCATATAGCTTTAAATACTATCTTCATGCTGACAACTCTTAATTTATGTCTCCAGGCTAAACATCTTTCCTGAAGTCTAGATTCATATATCCATTTGCTTACTCAACTTTACCACTTGAGTGTCTAATAAACATCTGAACTCAAAATAAGCCAAACTGGAACTAATGATCTTTCCCTATCTACGTACAGTTTTCCCCATCTCATTGATTCCTCCATTTGATTGGGCAAAAATATTGGAGCCATAATTAACATACTTCTCTCAAAACCCACATCAACACTATCAACAAATTCTTTTGGCTCTGCTTCAGAATGTATACAGAATTCAGTCACTTCAAACTGCCTCCATTGTGACTGCTCTGGTCCAAGATACCATTTCTTGCTTCATTGAGAAAGCCTCCTTAACCAATTTTTTTACTTTCTCTCTCATCTGCTTCTATTTACAGGGTATTCTTATTGTAACAGCCAGAGTAATGTTAGGATTTAAGTCAAGTTATGTTACTCTGTGCTCAAAACCCTCCATCTAGTGAATGAGTCTTCCAGGTTATCACACATAAACTTAGTCCTGCAGTGTCTGTTCCCAGGGTTATGACCCTTCCCTGCCTCTTAATTTTTAGCCACTTTGGCCTTACTGCATTTTCTCCAGCACATGTCACCTTACAGCTTTTTTCCTCTAGCTGTTTCCTCGGCCTACAGTGCTCTTCTCTCAGTAATCCATCTGCCTATATCCTCACCTCCTCTATAGTCTTGACCCAAATCTCCCTTTTCATAGAGAACCAAGTTTAAATACTACATCCTTTAATACACACCCGGCAACTAATTTAGCCCCTCTCTCTTCTCTCTTTCTGTATATACACATACATATAAATGCACACATACATGTTTTTTAAAAGTTTTGTTTATTGGGCCCTGGCCGGTTGGCTCAGTGGTAGAGCATCGGCCTGGCGTGCGGGAGTCCTGGGTTCAATTCCCGGCCAGGACACACAGGAGAAGCAATCATCTGCTTCTCCACACCTCCCCCTCTCCTTCCTCTCTGTCTCTCTCTTCCCCTCCCGCAGCCAAGGCTCCATTGGAGCAAAGATGGCCCAGGCGCTGAGGATGGCTCCATGGCCTCTGCCTCAGGCGCTAGACTGGCTCTGGTCGCAACAGAGCGACACCCCAGATGGGCAGAGCATCGCCCCCTGGTGGGCGTGCCGGGTGGATCCCGGTCGGGTGCATGCAGGAGTCTGTCTGACTGCCTCCCCTTTTTCAACTTCAGAAAAATACAAAAAAAAAAGTTTTGTTATTGTCTCTTTCTCCTCCCTTCACAAGGAAAGGGGACCTTTGTCTTTATTGTTTGCTGATATATTCTAATTGCTAAGTCTTAGAACGTAGTAGACACTTGATATTTCTAGAAAGATTGACATTTGGCAAGTATTGGAGATACATGTGGTTACACTGAAAATGAATAAAACTTGGGTCCTCTGCTTTTAGGAAGCTTAAAAAGTGTAAACAGATGTAGTAAAAAGTGACAGTAGTATTAACAGTATTAACGTTTGTTGAATTCTTTATTGAATTTAACTAGGAACCCAGCACTGTTTTAAGCGCTTAATACATTAACTCATTTAATACTCCAATAAACCTGTGAGATAGGTATTATAGATTAGGAAACTGGGGCATTGAAAGGATAAATAATGTGAGGTTTTATCAGTAGTGCAAAGTTGGGATTAGAACCCAAAGAGTGGGCTTTAGAGTTATAAATCTGCTATAATGTTCTTAGAACTAAGTGAGTTGACATATATAAAAACACTTAGAACAGTGTTTTGAACAAGAGAAAAGAAAGTCTGTGTAAGTTTTATCTGTTTTCAGAAATCATAATTTTTAATGTTTTAGAGTTATTGAGAATATAGTCATCATGATATGAAAATATTCATTGGTCACTTAAAAGACTATTTCTCATTCAATTATCTTTTCTTAATGTCTCCCTCCAGGAAAATCAACATATTTGACTATCTTCTCTGTGAAAATAAAGGATGTGAGTCAGTTACAAAAATATATATAGACAAAATTGTAGGATTTCATCAGTTCTGTGAAAATGTTGGAGCACTACTTGAATTCCATTATAGTGCCATTGATGAATGGGGGTCTGATATTTAGACTAATAAACAGCTAAAGAAGAGGAAAGATACAAAAGATGCTTTTAAAGAATTATTTGAGGCCCTGGCCATTTGGCTCAGTGATAGAGCCTCGCCCAGTGTGTAGATGTCCCGAGTTTGATATCCAATCAGAGCACACAGAAGAAGCTCCTGTTTCTCCAGCCTTCCCCCTCTCACCTTTCTTCCCCCCCCCCTCTCTCTCTCTCTTTATCCCTACTCTTTCCCCCTCCCTCCCTAATCCTCCCCCTCCTGCAGCCATGGCTTGATTGAAGCACATTTGCTCTAGGTGCTGAGGATGGCTCCATGACATCTGCCTCAGGCACTTAGCAATGGAGCAATGCCCATGATGGGCAGAGCATAGCCCCCTATTGGGCTTGCCAGATGGTTCCTGGTTGGGGCATAGGTAGGAGTTTGTCTTTGCTTCCCCTCCTCTCACTGAATTAAAAAAAAAATTTTTTTTTAAGAAGAACTACTTAAATATCAAACTTTAAGAGAGGCTTATGGGAAAATTGTAAAATCTTAGAGATTTTTATATACTTTTCTTTTTTTAGAGAGAGAGAAGAAGGATCAACTCGTACTTGCTTCATGTTAGTTGTTCATTGATAGCTTCTCATGTGTCTTGACCTGGGGGCTCAAGCCAAGCCATTGACCCCTTGCTCATGCCAGTGACCTTGGGATCATGTTGATGAACCCATGCACAAACCGGCAACCTCGGGGTTTCAATCTGGGACCTCGGCATTCCAGGTCAATTCTCAGTCCACTGTGCTACCACCAGTCAGGCAGCCTTGGAGATAGTTGTCAGTTTTACTTTATACTATATAAATAATGCCCTACAAAGTATGCATATTGCCAAAATCTTTAACTTAATATTGATTTCGTTCTTTGTTCAGGAGTATAGTTATAATTGCAAATTAAATTTTATTGCATCAAATGTATTTAATAATATATTATATTTAGCATCTTTTTTAAATGTTTTTTTATTTCAATTTACATGAAATTTTGGTCCCTGTTTAATGGTTTCATTTTAGAGGCTTATTTTTTCCTCCCCCCAAAATGGGGAAATTATTTAAAGAAAACATCAGATTTGGACATAAGTTTGGTTATTTTTTTGTGCTGAAATCACTATTTTTCTTTACAAACTATTTCACATAATCATAAGTTCCAAGAATTCACTGAAAAATCTAGCCTCAATGTAGAACATTTTTTAAATATGGAAAGCATGACATTTTGGTAAAATATCTTCTTTCTGCATATCTGATCAATGAATGATACAGGTTAGAAATAGTAGAAGTTCTCAGAAGGTCTTTGCATCAGTCTTGTGGGGTTAACTACTTGAGCTGAGAGCATTGCTGTTCCTTAAATCTGTTGAATTAAGCGTGCATTTCACTTGAATATGGAGAGATGTGGCTTATATGTTTTAACCATATAGCGGTCATTATATTTATATATATATATATACACACACACAGTGGTCCCTCATCTATCATGGGGCTTGTTCCAGAACACCCCCCCCCCCCCGTGATAGGCGAAAATCCGCGAAGTAGCAACCTTATATTTATTTTATTTATATATATTTTAAAGCTTTATTTCAGTTTAATATTCTTTTTATATGTTTTAATTAATTTTTATATATTTTTAATATTGTTTTCAATTTTTTAGGCTAGAAAATGCTTATTTTACCACAAAAATAATTAAAATAATAAATATATAAAAATACCTACATACTGCAAAATCCCGCAATATAGCGAAAAATCTGCAGTACAAAATTAGGTACAGTGGTGCCTTGAGATACGAATTTAATTCATTCTGTAACCAAGCTGGTAAGGTAGTCAACTCGTATATCAAACTGCCGATACTGGACCCATGCGCCAACTAGCGGCAGTTTCCCGAATCACGACTCGTATCTCGGAACTTCGCTCGGATCTCAAACAAAAATAGGGACCGAGTCACAGCTCATATCTTAAAAAATTCATATGTTGGTCTGTTTGTATCTCAAGATACCACTGTATATACAATTTAAAAATCTGCACTACAGTGAGACTGTGGAAAGTGAACAGCTATATGGCAAAGGATGGCTGTACCATATTTCCCCGTGTATAAGACATTTTCCAAAAAAATTTGGGGTATAAAAACTGGGTGCGTCTTATACAGTGGTTATAGATTTTTTTTTACTTGCTTTTTCTGCTTTTTTGCACTTGTTTTTGTGCTCATTATTGAAGAAAGTGATTCGTCATCAGACACAGATGAGGACAAGCTAATGGATGGGAGTTTTGACAGTGATGATGAGTTGTATAATTTTGTGATGAATAAAACTTGAGTTCAATAATTTTATGTAATACATTTTTTTTTTCAAATTTCGGACCCCCAAATTAAGGTGCATCTTATACATGGGAGCATCTTATATATGGAGAAATACGGTAATAGAGCACTTAAACAGCTTAATACAGCAATGAAACAAGTGCTCTTAGATTTTAAAACGCAGTAGAAGTCTTAAATATTCAACATAGTATACTTAATCATAAAATAAGGATTGGCCCTTTTTCTGGAAGTACAAGTGTGTTCAAAAAAAGAACTTACCACTTGGTGGCATTGTTTTTGCTATATTCCAACACAAGAATATGATCATACTCTTAAGTTGAAAGGAAAAATCCTCTGTGGTATTTTACATCATATTACTGTGCTTTGTGGCATGCTGGATCCATTGCTTTTCATTTAGATTTAAATAGGAGATTACTTGTTAACTTAAAATTCATTCATAGTAAAAAGAAAATCTTAAAATTTTTAAATTCTAGTGATATAAATTATCATAACTAAATGATAGAGTTAGGGCCCTGGCCAGTTGGCTCAGCGGTAGAGCGTCGGCCTGGCGTGCAGGAGTCCCGGGTTCGATTCCCGGCCAGGGCACACAGGAGAAGCGCCCATCTGCTTCTCCACCCCTCCCCCTCTCCTTCCTCTCTGTCTCTCTCTTCCCCTCCCGCAGCAGAGGCTCCATTGGAGCAAAGATGGTCCGGGCGCTGGGGATGGCTCTATGGCCTCTGCCTCAGGCGCTAGAATGGCTCTGATTGCAGCAGAGTGACGCCCCAGAGGGGCAGAACATCGCCCCCTGGTGGGCATGCCGGGTGGATCTCGGTCGGGCGCATGAGGGAGTCTGTCTGACTGCCTCCCCGTTTCCAGCTTCAGAAAAATGAAAAAAAAAAAAAAAAATGATAGAGTTAGAAAGAAGTGTAATGATTATCTGGCTCAAATCTCTGTACATATAGTAAAATTATGTCCAAAAAAGGTTAAATGAATTGTACACAATCCCCTTGGTTATTCCCCTGCAGGCAGCCATCTTCCTGAGGTAGGGAGAAAAAAATCAAAATTAGCTATATGTGCAAAACAATTAAAAAAATTTTTTTAAGAGTTTATTTGAGCCAAACTGATGACAGTGGCCATGAAGCAGGATCTCAGATGCTTTTCTCTCCTTTTTTTCATGATGGCTAACACAATTTTTGTAGTAAGAAAGGAAGGACAAAAAGAGTCTTTATAAAACTTGCGTTGTATCCATTATGTGCTGGAGATACATTCTTGAATGTGGTCTCTATCTTAATGGAGCTCATTTTCTGTTGGGGGTCACATTCTATTGCTGGAGAGCCTATAAAGCATTATGATATAATTGATATACTAAAGGAAGAAGGGAAATTAAGGGTGATTGTGAGTTTCTTGCTGGTGTGGTCCATTGGTAGGCAGTGCTTCAGGTAAGAAAATACTGAAAGAGAAGCTAAGTTCTGAGTTATTGTTTGGTAGGATGGGTGGTGGACGGGAAAATGAAAAGGGATGGCTTAGGTTTTGGAAGTTTTGAGTTTCAGGCCTGAAGGAATTTAAGTGGGACATGTTCAGCAGGCAGTGGAAATAATGAGAGTGAAGTTAAAATGATGACTGGAGAGATGGATGTGACTAAAGTTGAGGCTCTATGACTTGGTTAGATCTCTCAGTTGAAAAGTACCGTAATTAAAGATGGGAATGTGAGGAAAACATCCAATATTGAAGGTTTCATAAAGGAAAAGGAGCAATTGTCACAGAATTAAGAAACCAAGGAGATAGTTACAGCTTGATAAAGCCAAAAGATTATTTTCAAGGAGATTGCAGGCAGATAAACTATAGTTTGTGGCAAAAATAGATCATATTTCTGGATCAGATAAGATGAGGACTGAGAAAGGGCTAATTCAATTTGGCAATTTAGAAAAGCATTGGTGGTTGTGAGTCAGACGCCTCAAGTATTTGGAAACAGATTTATAAGAATTAAAATAGAAGTCAACAAATACTGAATAAGATAAGCTATCTGTAAATATAACTGATTCTAATAAATGGCCGGTAGTAAAATTTAGGAGACTTGGAAAACATGACAATGGCACTTGGATATATTTTCTGCTTTGAGAGATACTTTGATTATCTGAAGAAAGAATGTGGAGTGTTGAAAGTGAAGAACCAAGGAGTAAGCGTTTTCTGTATTTAACGAGGACTTGGTCAGAATAAGTGACATTGGTATTACTAGAGCAATATACAGTGTGTCCATAAAGTCATGGTGTACTTTTGACCAGTCACAGGAAAGCAACAAAAGATGATAGAAATGTGAAATCTGCACCAAATAAAAGGAAAACCCTCCCAGTTTCTGTAGGATGATGTGGCAGCATGTGCGCATGCGTAGATGATGACGTAACACCGTGTATACAGCGGAGCAGCCCACGGCCATGCCAGTCGAGATGTGGACGGTATAGAGGAAAGTTCAGTGTGTTCTGTGGCTTGCTAAATTGGAATCTGTGACCAAAGTGCAACATGAATATCGGCGCGTTTATAATGAAGCGCCTCCACATAGGAATAACATTACTCGGTGGGATAAGCTGTTGAAGGAAACCGGCAGTTTGGTGGAGAAACCCCGTTCTGGTAGGCCATCAGTCAGTGATGAATCTGTAGAGGCTATACGGGATAGCTACCTAAGGAGCCCTAAAAAATCTGTGCGTGAGCCCACATCGAACTGCACTGATGAAACTGGGAGAGTTTTCCTTTTATTTGGTGCAGATTTCACATTTCTATCGTCTTTTGTTGTTTTCCTGTGACTGGTCAAAAGTGCACCATTACTTGACGGACACACTGTATATTCTGTTGTGAGGTAAAAAAGAGTTTTCAGGCTTTTGTATCACCTAAATTACTGTTAGATGATTCTTTAGGTTTCTCAGTAACAAAATCTGTGACTTCTAATTATATTTTTTTTAGACCATATGAGAAACTTTGGGGTGTTAAAAATAAGAAATGAAGAAAAGACACAGAAGAATCTTAAGTACATATTACTAAGTGAAAGAATCCAGACTAAAAAGGCTACATAGTGTATGATTCCAGTTATATGACAATCTGGAAAAGGCAAAACTAAGGAGATGGTGAAGACTTGCTAGGGGTTCGGAGTTATGGAGGGACCAATAGGCAGAGCATAGGGGATTTTTAGGGCAGTGAAACTATGGTATTCTGTATGTTATAATGGTGGCTACATTATATATTTGTCAAAACCTGTAGACTGAACTCTAATGTAAATTATGAACTTTAAATGATGATGTGTCAGTGTAGTTTCATTGATAATAACAAAACAAGTTTTACTATCCTGATGCAGGATGTTGATAGTTAAGGAAAATGTGCTTTTGTCGGGTAGGGGAAATATGGGACTTGCTGCTGTACTTTCTGCTGATTTTGGTTGTGAACTTAAACTGCTCTTAAACATAAAATTTATTTTTTAAAAAGAACTGAAGAATAGCGCTGACCAGTTGGCTCAGTGGATAGAGCATCGGCGCTGTGTATGGATGTCCTGAGTTCAATCCCTGATCAGGGCACACAGGAGAAGTGACCATCTGCTTCTCTCCCCCTTCTTTCTGTCTTTGCCTCTTTCCCTTCTGCAGCCAGTGGCTCAGTTGGTTCGAGCATTGGCCCTGAGCGCTGAGGATAGCTCAGTTGGTCCAAGCATCAGGTTCAGTTGCTAAAAATAGCTCGGCTGATTGAGCATCGGCCCCAGACAGGATTTGCCGGGTAGATACCAGTTGGGGCGCATATGGGAGGCTATCTCCCCTCCTCTCGCTTAAAAAAAAAAAAATCAAGGTATACTAATTTGTAAGCAAATGTGAAAACTTATAAAAAAATTTAAAAATAAGATTTATATCTCAGTGTTTCACCTATTTTGTACTTTCATACTTGCAAAAATATTTTTCCTTTCTATCCTAAACCTGAAAAGCTATTCAAAGTTAGAAATCTGATAAATGGGTTAGTCTTTATGCATTTTGTAATATAAGAGAAATCATGGATAAAAGAAGAAAACTAAGATCAAATGTTTTGAAATTCCATTTTATCTTAAAACAATTTTGAACAAACAATACACTATTTTCTAAAACACAGTTGTCTATATATATGACTTATTTTAAGAATATGTTTATTAAAGCTGGGTACAGTGAAACAGGAAGGGCTTGGGATAGAAGAAGGAACAGGAGAGAAACGAGACGAGGCTGCTTTGGCTCACTGTAAAGTCAGAAAAGGGGCCTCCTTGGAGACAGGTTGAGGAGAGTTAGCCTGGGATGAGCTACTGCTGTCCATTGCTCCCCTGATTACAAATCTTGTGGGGTTCGTTAGAGTTTAGGAGATCCACCTTGTGGGGAAGAGGAGGTGGAAGGGAAAGGTGCAGGAATGCTCCCAGGAGGGAGAATACGCCAATAGGACATTTCTTTGATTTGTTATTGGGCATTTTGTCAATCTTTGTAACATTTGACACGGACCAGTCATTTGACAAAATTAAGTGCCTTATTTCTCCCGTAAGGCAGCAAGTGACAGTATATTCATTGTCCTCTCATGAGTTTATAATCTAGAAGACACTGAACAGCTTAGTTTGAGTGTCACATCCTTAGAAAGACCATCTCCAGCCCTTCAGTCTAAATTAAGTCTCTGCTGTTACTCATCCTAATAAACTTTACTCTCTTCTTTCAAATAGAAGTTATATTAAGGTATTTTAAATTACAGTTCATGTAGATTATTTAGACATTCATCCCGTTTAATTTCTCTACCTATATTTGACTCTTTTTTGTATTTTTCCGAAGTCAGAAGCAGGGAGGCAGTCAGACAAACTCCCACATGTGCCCTACTGGGATCCACCTGGCATGCCTACCAGGGGACAATGCTCTACTCATCTGGGGCATTGCTCTGTTGTGGCTGGAGCCATTCTAGCGTCTGAGGCGGAGGCCATGTAGCCATCCTCAGTGCACCAGCCAACTTTGCTCCAGTGAAGCCTTGGCTGCAGGAGGGGAAGAGAGAGACAGAGAGGAAGGA
The DNA here is from genome assembly GCF_036850765.1 of Saccopteryx bilineata. NCBI lineage: Eukaryota > Metazoa > Chordata > Mammalia > Chiroptera > Emballonuridae > Saccopteryx > Saccopteryx bilineata. The sequence continues at coordinate 59,000,021 of NC_089492.1, forward strand.
GAGGGGGAGGGGTGGAGAAGCAGATGGGCGCTTCTCCCGTGTGTCCTGACCGGTAATCGAACCTAGGACTTTCAGATGGTGGGCTGACACTCTACCACTGAGAAAACTGGCCAGGGCCTACCTGTATTTGACTCTTATGGAAGGAAGCATAACAGTTTTTTACACAATTTTGTCTGGTATTTTTTGTTTGTTTTTGCTAATCTTTTCAGTATTATTCCAATGTTAGTACATGTGCTGCCTAAGTGAGCACACACACAATTGTATCTTCAAGTCCCTACTGCAGTGCATAGTTAGCATTTGATAAAGACTTTTTGAGTGAGTGAATGAATGAATGGTGACTGCCTTTAGTGTTTTGTAGAAGTGCATGATGCTCTCTAGTGAGCAGACTAGGTCTAGTGTGAGGATAAGGGCCTGAAAATGAATAGGAAGGTTGTGTTGGTGTTCAATATACATTTCTTGTTAGAGGACAAGTAGGAGTAGGTAGAAAATATACCTTTAATTTAGGAATATGGAAGTTAATTCATAACCTTAATGAGGTGAAATTTGGTGGTAGAGTGAAGGAATGCAATTCAGGTTTCATTAGTTGATCTAAAATGAATTAGAACATACAGCAAGCATTTTTTCCAGAAAAGTAGATCCAGACACTGCTAGCTTATTTATTTGTTTATTTACAGAAAAGAGTATAGACTTCAAAAAGAAGAGATTGTTTTTAAATATTTTTACTACTACACAGAGAGGAAACATAAATGAATACTTAACTGCATGACTCACTGTGGTAGAGGCTACTGGAAGGACTGCTGTTATCTTTTAGCAGTTACTGCCACTTTTATCTTTCAGACTGATATGTTGAATGAATAAGAAAGGATGAAAAGAGGTATTTCTCAAGAAATTAGAGCAATTAGAAATCATGGTAGATTGTTTACAGAGCACTGGAAATCCTAGCTGCCTGTTTTTCATGTGCTTTTGTAAAGTTTCTTAATTTCTGAAGTTTCTGTCTTAATTATTTTTTTTTTAACTTCCAGGTGTTGGTAAATCATGCTTATTGCTACAATTTACAGACAAGAGGTTTCAGCCAGTGCATGACCTTACTATTGGTAAGTTTTATCAAGAGATGAGAAGAATTCAGAAGTTTCGGGTAATGGAAATGGAACATGCTTGGAGGGTTCTATTCATTTAACTAGTATGAGTCAGGAAAATTGGTAAAACTTGATTTTTTGCTGTGCAGAGTTCAGTCTCCATCACTTTTTAAAAATATAAGTATGGTAAAAATAATACCCAATTTTGTAAAGTGAACAGAATGCAGCAAGATATTAATATTCTTTTATTTATTGCTTTTTTAGTGAGAGAGAGAAACATTGACTTGTTCTACTTATTTATGCATTCATTGTTTGATTCTTTTTTTTTTTTTTCTGAAGCTGGAAACAGGGAGAGACAGTCAGACAGACTCCCACATGCGCCCGACCGGGATCCACCCGGCACGCCCACCAGGGGGCCACGCTCTGCCCACCAGGGGGCGATGCTCTGCCCATCCCGGGCGTCGCCATGTTGCGACCAGAGCCACTCTAGCGCCTGGGGCAGAGGCCACAGAGCCATCCCCAGCGCCCGGACCATCTTTGCTCCACTGGAGCCTTGGCTGCGGGAGGGGAAGAGAGAGACAGAGAGGAAAGCGCGGTGGAGGGGTGGAGAAGCAAATGGGCGCCTCTCCTGTGTGCCCTGGCCGGGAATCGAACCCGGGTCCTCCGCACGCTAGGCCGACGCTCTACCGCTGAGCCAACCGGCCAGGGCCCATTGTTTGATTCTTATATCATTCTGACCAGGGACTGAAATCTACATCTTGGTGTCTCAGGACACAGCTCCAACCAACTGAGTTACCCAGCCAGGGCAGTATTTTTTATTATATATATTTAATGATGAAGCAAATGAGAGACAAGATAGCCTAGGGGTAAGAGCTGAGACTTGGGACCAGCTTGCCAGCATTCAAATCAAGGCTCTGCCACTATCTGGGCATGCCAAATTACCACTCCATCAGTTTCTTTATCTGTAAAATGAGAATAATAGCAGTATCAATCTCACAAAGTTATTGTGAACAGTAAATGAGTTAACAATAATGAAGCATTGGAACAGTTCTTGGCAATATGGTACATGCTCTTGGTTTACCTGTAATTACTCATCAAGAAAACTACCATTAAGCATTTTTTAGTTTCCTCAGTTGTGAAGCATAAATGAGACAGTTACTGGTAAGGAGTTGTCAACAAATATTAGCCATTATTATTGGTGGCATTACTCATTAGTATGCCTGCATGGAGAAAAAACAGAACCATGCTAACTAGTGTCATATTAATTTCTTGGACACTGACTTCTAACTTCTGGGCAGTTATGCTTTATTTCCAGTCCATTCATTCCACTTTCTTGTACAACTGTATAATACCTTCTTGTTCTTTAAGCATGCAGCATCTTTTCTATCTTCATTCTCAGATGGTAACTTTGGTTACTATTTCACTCAGGAAATAGAGACAAGTAGAAGAGCATTTTCACAGATTTCTACCCCCACATAGACCCACCTGCCTGCATTGTGCCCGTAAGCTTGCCCTTCTTGCTACTGTGGATGAACTCTTACCTTGTTAGGAAGGCCTGCTCAAGAACACTGCTTTAGCAGTTTTTTCTTTCAGCTGTCATTAATTTTTCCCTTTTTTATGGTTATATTTCATAACTGTTTTCTAGTTTTCAATCCTTTTCTCTCCTTTCAGCAAAACTCTTCTTGACTATATTTTCTATCTCTAATTCTTTTCCATTCATTCTTGAGCCCACTCCAACTAGGGCTCTTCCCTCCATGTACACATGCTCAGCTTCTTACTCAGTGTTTTCTCTTTCAGATATCTAATAGGCATCTCAAATTTAACATGTTCCAAATAGCTCCTGACTTTTTTCCTCCTAGGTTTCATAAGTGTATACATGTACACACACCCATACTCATCCTCTTGCCTAGAATTTTCTTAAGTGTTTTTTGTTTGTTTCTTTGTTTTTGTTTTTTTGAGACTACGTTTATTAAAGCTAGAGACAGTGAAAGAAAGGGAGGGCTTAGGATAGAAGAAACAACAGGAGAGCGCCTAAGCTGGGCTGCTTTGGCTCTCAAAAGACATTATAGAAAAGAAGTGAGCCAAGGTAGGGCTGCTGTTAGCTCAGTGAAATACCAGAGAAAAGGGAGCCTTGGAGAAAGGGTTTGCCCGGGATGAGCTGCTACTGCCTGTTGCTCCCCTGGTTGCAAATCTCATAGGGACCCTTAGAGTTTAGGAGAAAAAAGTAAAGATGCACACCTGAGCGGGAAAAAAGGTGTGGGTGTGGTCCAGAGAGAGCCTACCTCTCCTTAACATTTTATACAAGTGTGTAGATGTAAGTGAACATTGCCTCCCACCATTATAAAGTATCTATATTTTATTCATTGCTGTATCTCCAGGACCTGGTACATATAAGGACTCTATAAATATTTGCTAAAGTAATGACTATGGAGGGAGGAGCTTCATAGAACAGCACTTAACATTACAGTGATTAATGTTATTCAGTTGTGTTGCTTTCAAATAATTCTAATTATAGCCCACTAATTCCCACTACATTTATTTCACTACCTATCTGCTATTGAACAGTTTGACAAACACTGGTCTAGAGGCTGGGCCAATTTTCTTGACAGGGTATGATTGCTATTAAAACATTATAAAAATCCAAAGAAAATTTAATTTCCTATGTAGCTTGCCTTTGGCCTTCTAGCCACCACTGTGAAGAGTTCAGTGTGTGTATCTCCTTCTAGAGTTTTAAATATTTTCATAAACACACACAAAGCTCGTTTGCACTTCTTCCACCAGTGTACTAAAGTACCTTTTTCTTCTTACCCTTACCTCGGCTGTACTTACTGTTTTTTAAAGTTCGTGACTTGGAGAGGGAAAAATGTTAATTTATTTTTCAGTTTTTTTATTTTCTAGCTCACTGAACCTTTTTTCCCCTGTGTTTAAGAGCCACGTTTTTGTTTTCTCTTTCAATTATCTGCTTATATCTTTGTGCCTTCTGCTTGTGGTTTTCTTTGATCAAATCCATTGATGTTTTTCTGTATGGCTTTCAAACCTTACTGAGGAAGGCTCCCTAGTGCAAAAACTACAGACATATTCTTTTAAATATTCTTCTGATACTATAAATTTGCACTCCATCTGGCAGTATGGTCATATAACGTGATTTTCTTTTATCCTTATATAATTTGTGGTCCCACACCATAAGTTAAATAAGCCATTCTTGGCTCTGACTAGTTAACTTAGTTGGTTAAAAGCATCATCTCAAAACAACAAGGTTGCAGGTTTGATCCCCATGTCAGGGCACACATGGGAAGCAACCAAAAAATGCATGACTGAGTGGAACAACAAATTCTTCCCTTCCTCCTCCCCCTTCTCTCCTTTCCTCTCTCTTTTCCTCTCTCTGTCTCTAAAAATCAATAAAATATTAAGCCCCCCCCAGATAGCTCAGTTGGTTGGAGCGTTGTCCTAGAGCACGGAGGTTGCCAGCTCAATTCCCCAATCACATACAGAAGTAGCTCGATTTTCCTGTCTCTGTCTCTCTCCCTCCCGCCATTCTTCCCCCTTGCCTCTCTAAAATAAATAAATAAGCCATTCTTTCTTTTTCCTATTTGAACAATCACCTTTGTCATATGCTAAATCTCTGTATGTAAGCAAGTTTGAGACTTTCAGATCTATTCCGTATATGGGTTTTGTTTTTGTTTTGTATTTTGCTATTTTCTGAGTCAGTATCACATGGTAGTATTTATAGTAACTGTAGTATATATGTGATTGACATTTTTCCTTTTCTAAGTATTCTTGATTGTTCTGTGCATTTGTTCTTCCAGATAAACTTCAGTCTCAGTTTGCCCCAAGTTGCAAAATTTTTAGTGAGACTTAAAATTTGATAAGAATTTTACTAACTTTCTAAGTTACTTTGGAGACAATTTATGTTTTTATTGTGTTGAAATCACTTGTTTACACACAACATGTATTTTCATTTATTCCAAATTTTTAAATGCTCTTCAGTCAAATTTTACAGATTTCTACATACAGGCCTTGTGCTTTTCTTAAATTTGTTTCAGTATTTATATATTGTTTTACTATTTTGAATAGGATTGTATTCCATTATTATTGTTATTAGGTTAACTATTTTGCATGTTGTGTGTAGATGGTTGGGTCTTACCTGGAAGTCATACTTTTTTTTCCTTAGCTAATATTTTTATACCATTTTGTTTTACTGTTATAACTTACGGCCAAAATCTCTCTAGAATACTTTATATATCGAGGGCATTATCTTTTTTCAGTGTAATTTGAATTCCTGTAGTGTTTTACCTTTAAGTATGGTGTTTCTGGTTTATTTTTTATAGAAAATTAGGAAATTATCTTTTTATATATAGTTTCCTCTTTGTTTCTACATTTATGAAAGCCTTTTTCCCAAAGTGTCAGTTTTAAACCTCTGCAGTGTCTAGGTTCGAGAAACAAATCCCTGTGTTCTTAGGCTGATATAAGAAAAGCTCAGCCTGTTTGTGTGGTACCTGGTTCTGCTCTCTGTTTGGGAACCTACCTGGGGGAAGGAGGCACATTCTGCCTCTGGACCTCTGCAGTCACCTGGCTCTGACAAGTGGCCTTTGCTTATAGAGGCTAGCATTATTTGTTTTGTGAATGATGGTTTAAAAATCTTGGTTACAGTATGGAAGAATTATAATAATAGCTGAGACATACTGAACACTTCCTGTGTGCCAATCACTGTTCTATTTTATATGTAATAATTCTTTTAATCTTAAAAAAATATCTTTATCATTAATACCACCTTATACATAGGAAAACTGAGACACAGAAGTGATTTTAATAACCTGCCCAGGTGTCAGTAGATATTGTTGAATGTTCAAAAAGTGGTTACTATGCAAGGATGCAAGTACTTATTATGCAAAGATAAAAATGATATGAAAACAATTAGAAAATGTGTATTTACATCCTGATTATTTTGTTCTGGAAGGTCGGAAGTCAATAACATTTGAAAAAATAAGCATCACTCCCTGACAATGTCAGGTAAATGAGACCTTGCCTTTGGTTCCACCGACAGTTTCTCTGGCAGCCAAATTGTCTGATAATTGAAAGTGTATCTGGGATGACAGCCTCAAGGGTATAGGGGATGACGGTTTATCCTATTAAAAAATAGATAAGGAAGCCTTTCTAAATAGAATTCTCAGGCGCGTGTGTGTGTGTGTGTGTGTGTGTGTGTGTGTGTGTGTGTGTGTGTGTATTTCAAAGGTTTTAAAAATTTAACAACTATTAGAGAGCTAAAGTGTTCAGGTTTTTTACTTGTTTGGTTCTGAAATTATCAGGACACTTTAGGTTTCAGTATTTTATTTGCCACATAGCACAGAAAGGTGAAACCTGCCCTGAACTCAGTTAAGAATGAGAAGGTAAATGCGAAAGAATTACGTTTCTGAAGCTGAAGTTGAATTTTGTCTGTTTTTGTTTCATTTGATAGGAAAATAGAACTCAGATTTTTTTCTGTAAATAACAGTGCTTGTCAGTTCTCCTTTTTGAGGTGTGTATTTCCTTCCTACCATTGTTCTTTATCTCATTCCTGGGTAATAATACAGTATCCTTTTTTTTCCCTTTTTTGTATTTTTCTTAAGTGAGAAGCGGGGAGGCAGATAGACTCCCGCATGTGCCTGACCGGGATCTACCCGGCATGCCCACCAGGGGCCAATGTTCTGCTCATCTGGGTTGTTGCTCCTTTGCAACTGGAGCCATTCTAGTGCCTGAGGTGGAGGCCATGGAGCCATCCTCAGTTGGAGCCTTGGCTGCAGGAGGGGAAGAGAGAGATAGAGAGAAAGGAGAGGGGGAAGGGTGGAAAAGCAAATGGGCGCTTCTTCTGTCTGCCCTGGCCGGGAATCGAACCTGGGACTTCTATACACCGAGCCAACGCTCTACCACTAAGCCAACTGGCCAGGGCTACAGTATCCTTTTAACTAGTTTCTTTGCCTCTTGTTTTTTTAATTCTCCATCCTAACCCTGTTGATAAATGAAGTTAAAACATCGACTTTATTCTGTCATTTCCCTATTTTAGAAACAATCCTGATTTTTACGTAACATTTCTTTAAAATTGGTTCTGTTTTTAGAGGCAGAATCTTTGTTTAAACACTTTTAAGCTTCGACAGTCTCTGTCTACTTACTTGGAATAAAGATAGATAGATAGATAGACCAAAATCCAATATGGCTAAGTTAAGCAAAAGGAAATATATTAATTTATCTAGAATTTTACGAAGAATTCACAGGAGGTTGGAGACTTGGACTTGGGAATGTCCAGGAATGAAATGAAGCATCTTAAAGCCCTGGACACAGGAACCGTAGGTAACAGTGGTCTTGCAGCAGAGTAGCCTTAGCCTTTTATCTTCTAGGATGGAATGGTTGCCAATTAAGTTTAGTATCTTTATCCCTTTACTCAAGATGTCAGTTCCAGAGCAGGACCATCTTCTTGACCTTGCTTGGCTTGCCTGCCATTCCTTGGTAACAAACAGTTAAGGACCTGTTTCTGATATGTAATTTTTTGTTTGTTTGTTTGTTTTTGTGTCAAATTTCGCAGTGTTCATTGGATTGACGAAATCTTAAATCCCAAAGAGCAGTGCAGATTTCTTTTGATTGTGATTAAAAGCCCATTCATGATAGAAGAAGGAAGAATAGGGTTTTTCGGGTTTTTCTCTCCATTTGTGGCTAGAAACAATAGATACATGAAAAGACTTCTATTTTGTCAAATATCTTGCGTATATGTAGTATTTTGTACTTTATTACACTTCTTTTAAATACAAGATATTTCAAAGACTGTTTTTACCATACTTAGTGTCTGGTGTTTTTCCTCAGCTACTCTCATTTTTATATCATTAATGGTAAGCTAGTGGATGATCGTGTTGTGTGCCCTCTTACCCTGTGACATAGAATGTATATGACAATGTATATATAAATATACTTGTAAATGAATGTATATGTAGGAATATAGGTAGGTAGATTTGCGAACACTATAATGGTTTTATATGGCATAATTTAAAATATTTTCAGTTTTTATTCTAGTACATCCTGACTTCTGGGTCTCTTCTCTAGCTTTCCTATAGTTCTGAATCTGAGAAGCATACTATTAGTTTCTTAGTATTGAGTATGCCTCTAGGATGGAATAATTGTTAAATATAGTGTAAAAACTCCATCAAGTTATCATGGGAGGGCCCTGGCCGGTTGGCTCAGTGGTAGAGCGTCGGCCTGGCGTGCAGAAGTCCCGGGTTCGATTCCCGGCCAGGGCACATAGGAGAAGTGCCCATTTGCTTCTCCACCCCTCCCCCTCTCCTTCCTCTCTGTCTCTCTCTTCCCCTCCCGCAGCCGAGGCTCCACTGGAGCAAAGATGGCCCGGGCGCTGGGGATGGCTCCTTGGCCTCTGCCCCAGGCGCTAGAGTGGCTCTGGTCGCAACAGAGCGACGCCCTGGAGGGGCAGAGCATTGCCCCCTGGTGGGCAGAGCATCGCCCCTGGTGGGCGTGCCGGGTGGATCCCGGTCGGGCGCATGCGGGAGTCTGTCTGACTTTCTCTCCCCGTTTCCAGCTTCAGAAAAATACAAAAAAAAAAAGTTACCATGGGAGGACAAATTACCCTTTTTTTATTATTTATTTATTTATTTATTTATTTATTTATTTATTTATTTATTTTCAGTGAGAGGAGGGGAGACAGAGACAGATTCCCATGTGTTCCCCAGCTGGGATTCACCCGGCAAGCTCACTAGGGGGCAATGCTCTGCACATATCTAGGGTGTTGCTCCATTGTTCAGCAACCAAGCTCTACTTAACTCAAGGGCCATGGAGCCATCCTCAGGGCCGAGGACCAGCTCTCTCCAATCAAACCATGGCTACAGGAGGGGAAAGGAGAGAAAGAGAGAGAGAAAGAGAAAGAGAGAGAGAGAGAGAGAGAGAGAGAAGGGGAGGGGGAGGGGGAGGGGTGGAGAAGCAGATGGGCACTTTTCCTCTATGCCCGGAATCAACTCTGGGACATCCACACACCAGGCCAACGCTCTACCACTGAGCCAACCAGTCAGGGCCCAAATTACCTTCCTATTTCACCCTAATAATCACAGTTGGGAGAATTATAGGAGATGCTAAAATGGAATTCTGACACTGGGCAGTATGCCCTTCCCTGGGCAACTAGAGGCTGATTTTCTGCCAGGAAGACATTTGCTTTCTGAAGATCACATGTGTCTTTCCTTCACCCTGACTGATCTAAATACTGATAGAACACACTGCAAGCAGTAATGATTTGGTGTGATAGAAGTGATAGACTTCTTTCAGGGCTTTCTTCACACCTGTTTTTTTTTTCTGAAATCATCCCCTCTTTTTCTTTTCTTTCCTTTTTTTTTTTATGATTGAAAGAGTACTTTCAAAAGAGATGATAAATGTAAGGGGAAAGCCAAAGTAAAAATGCTAAGTGTAAAGTTTGTATTCCCTTTGACCTGCAATTTACCTAAAATCATAATTATAAATTGAAAATGTATACAGGAAAGTTAATTTCAGCAATTGTTGAGTGTTCGTGTACATATCTTAGTGAATTTGAGAATGACCTAAATTTGTAACAATAGAGTACCAACTTTAGTAAAGTGGGTGTGTGCATATATGTATGTCTGTGTATAGACGCACACACATACACACAGAAATATTATACAGCCCTTATAAATACTAATGGTATAGTTTTATCTATTTATAGGCAAAGATATTTGCCATGGAATAATGTTTATGACATGTTGACTGAAAAGCAAATTGCAGAACAATATTTGTTTCCATTTATGTACAGTTGTATACTTATTTCTACATGTGTTTATTCATGGAGCAGTATCTGAAAATAGGTTTTAACAGTGGTCATCTCTAGTGGACAGAGTTGGAGATTTCTTTCCTAGTTGATGGCCCATACTGGGAACCAAGATTATGATGTTGGATTTTATTCATCCCTTTTAGTGATTTTTATATGACATTGTTTTTTAAGAAACATGTTAATGTTTGTTACTAAGTATTATGATTCTTGAATCTCATTTTTAGTTTTTTTTAATTGAGCTTGTGAAATATAAATTATCACAACTGGTTTCTTGACTACACTAGCCTCAAATACCTTAGTTTTTTATTTATATACTTAGCTTAAGTCTTATTAACACCTCTGCCTTAACATACCATATTTCCCCATGTATAAGATGCACCTTAATTTTGGGGTCTGAAATTTGGGAAAAAAAGTATTACATAAAGTTATTGAACTCAAGTTTTATTAATCACAAAATTCATACAACTCGTCGTCACTGTCAAAACTCCCATCCATTAGCTTGTCCTCATCTGTGTCTGATGACAAATCACTGTCTTCAACAATGATTGCAAAAACAAGTGCAAAAAGGTGAGAAATGCAAGTAAAAAATCTACAACCATTGTATAAGATGCATCCAGTTTTTAGAATTCAAATTTTTCGGGAAAAGGTGCGTCTTATACATGGGGGGATACGGTACATTTATTAAGAATGAGAGGTGTATTTTTGTATATCTGTGTATCACCTAGCATAGCTTGTTCTGGAACTAAATTTTTGTTTTTAATCCTTAAATGTGAAATATATTCCCACTAGATTGTGTAACAAATCATTTTCTACTTTATTCAGGTGTAGAGTTTGGTGCTCGAATGATAACTATTGATGGGAAACAAATAAAACTTCAAATATGGGATACAGTAAGTATAACAAAAATACATTGTATGACTTCAGTAAAGTTGTTTTATAAAAGTGCATTGTATGTTTGTTTTGTTTTCCTTTATTTTAAGCCTGTAATGGTTTGTTAGACATTAACACTCTCTGTAGCCATGAAATGAAATGTGGTACCATAAAAGATTAGTTGTTCTTACGCAGTGTTTTCAACAGGTGGACCCCAGCTATTGGATGTTGCTGAACACATCTGAGTAAATGCTTAGGTTGGAGCCTGAACACAAATATTCTAGAAACTATGTTTTTAAGGAAAACAAGCAGCATGTCTGAAGGACATGTGAAGTAAAATATTTACCATAGAGTCTTGATCTTATAGTTCATTAATTTATTGTAAAAAGTTTGATTTAATCCCAGTCATCTGAAGCCACCTTGTTTTCTTTTTTTTTTCTTTTTGCATTTTTCCCTAATTGGGGGGGGGGGGCAGACAGACTCCTGCATGTGACCAACTGGGATCCACCTGGCATGCCCACCAGGGGGTGATGCTTGGCTCATCTGGGCCATCGCTCTACTACAATTGGAGCCATTCTAGCTCCTGAGGTGGAAGCCTTGGAGCCATCCTCAGTGCCTAGGCCAACTTTGCTCCAGTGGAGCCTTGGCTGTGGGAGGGGAAGAGAGAGATGGAGAGGAAGGAGAGAGGGGGAGGGGAGGAGAAGCAGATGGGTGGCTCTCCTGTGTGCCCTGTCCGGGAATCAAACCTGGAACTTCCACACACCGGGCCAACGTTCTACTGCTGAACCAACCAGCCAGGGCCGCCACCTTGTTTTCACTCCTAATTCTATCACTTACATTCATTGAATGCCTCTTATATGCCATATAATTTTTTCAATGTTATTGAATTTATTGGGATGACACTGGTTAATAAAATTATAGGTTTTAAATGTACAAGTATATAATATATCATCTGTATATTGTATTGTGTGTTCACCACCCCAAGTCAAGTCTTTTCGCATCACCATTTATCCGACCTTTACCTTCCTCTACCTCCCCCCACCTCCCTTTCCCTCTGGTAATCCCATACTGTTGTCTGTGTCTAAATTTTTTTTCTTTGCTTAATCCCATCACCTTTTGTACTCAGCCCTTCCATCCACCTCCCTTCTGACAGTTGTCGGTGTGTTCTTTGTATCTCTGAACCTGCTTCTGTTTTGTTAGTTTATTTTGTTATTCAATTCCACATATATGTGAAATCATATGGTACTTGTCTTTCTAGAGAGGCTTACTTCACCTCATATAATAATCTCCAGGTTTTCATTTATGCTATCGCAAATTATTTTCTTTTATTTCTTTTACAGCTGAGTAATATTCCATTATGTAAATATACCACAGCTTTTTTACCCACTCATCTACTGATGGGCACTTGGGCTGCCTCCGAATCTTGGCTGTTGTTTAAATAATGCTGCTGTGAACATAGGAGTGTAAATATACTGCTCACAAAATTAGGAGATATTTCTAAATGAATTTGAAGTGTTAAAATGTCCCCTAATTTTTCTAAGAAGAATTGAGGGTTATTTCAAAATGAATGTAAAGTGATACAATACCACCTAAATTTTATGAGCAGTATATTCTTTCACACCAGTGTTTCCTGTTTCCTTGGATAAATCTCCAGAAGTGCAATTATTGGGTTATGGACCAGTTCCATTTTTAATTTTTTGAGATAACTCCATACTGCTTTTCATAGTGGCTGTTCCGATCTGCAGTCCCACCAACAGTGCAGAAGGGTTTTTTTTTCTGCACATCCTTGCCAACACTTTTTGATTTATTGATGGTAGCTATTGTGATACGTATGAGGTGATAGCTTTATTGTGATTTTAATTTGTATTTATCTGATGATTCGTGATGTGAGCATTTTTTTATACGTCTATTGGCCATCTGTATGTTCTCTTGGGAAAAGTGTCTATTCAGGTCCTTTGCCCTTTCTTGAAAATTTTTTCATAGATTTGAGTCATGGAGAGGGAGAGAGACAGAAGTATCAACTCGCTGCTCCACCCAGTTGTTCCATCCAATTGTGCACTCACTGCTTCTCACACGTAAAGTTTTTATAAATTTTGGATGTTAACCCCTTGTCAGATATAATATTGGTAAATATGATCTCCCATTCAGTGGGTTTGCTTTTCATTTTGTTGAGTTTCATTTGCTGTGCAAAAACCCTTTAGTTTGATGTAGTCCCATTTGTTTATTTTTTGTTTTGTTTCCCCTGACTGAGGAGATACATCAGAAAAAATATTTTTATGAGAAATGTTCAAGATTTTACTGTCTAGGATTTTTTTTGCTTCTAGTATTTTTATGTTTGCAAGTCTAACCTTTAAGTTTTTAATTCATTTTGAATTTATTCTTGTGTATGGTGTAAGAAGGTAGTCTAGTTTCATTTCTTTGCATGTGTCTATCCAGTTTTCCCAACACCATTTATTGAATAGACTATCTTTACCTCATTGTATGTTCTTGCCTCCTTTGTCAAATACTAATTGACCATAAAGGTATGAGTTTGTATATGGGTTCTCTGTTTTGTTTTGTTGATCTACATGTCTCTTAATGCCACTAACCATGCTGTTTTGATTACTATGGCCTTAGAGTATAGTTTGATATCAGGTAGTTTGATTCTTCCAACTTTGTTCTTCTTTCTCAGTATTACTGTGACTACTCAGGTTCTTGTGGGTCCATATAAATTTTTGGAATATATATTTTATTTCTGTGAAAATACACCATTGGTATCTTGATAGGAAGAATTGCATTGAATCTATAGATTGCTAAGGGTAGTATGGATTTTTTTTTTTTTTTTGTATTTTTCTGAAGTTGGAAACGGGGAGGCAGTCAGACAGACTCCCACATGCGCCTGACCGGGATCCACCCAGCATGCCCACCAGGGGGCAATGCTCTGCCCATCTGGGGCGTCGCTCTGTTGCAACCAGAGCCATTCTAGCGCCTGAGGCAGAGGCCACAGAGCTATCCTCAGCGCCCGGGCCATCTTTGCTCCAATGGAGCCTGGGCTGCAGGAGGGGAAGAGAGAGACAGAGAGGAAGGAGAGGGGGAGGGGTGGAGAAGCAGATGGGCGCTTCTCCTGTGTGCCCTGGCGAGGGATCGAACCCCAGGACTCCCGCACACCAGGCCGATCCTCTACCACTGAGCCAACTGGCCAGGGCCAGTATGGATTTTTTAATGATGTTAATTCTTTGTATTCATGAACATGGTATATGCTTCCACTTATTTGTATCCTCTTCAGTTTCTTTGGTGTCTTAAAATTTTCTGAGTATAGGTCTTTTACATTCTTGATTAAATTTATCCCTAGGTATTTTATTTTAATTTTTTTAAGTAATTGTGAATGGTATTGTTTTTCTTAGTTTCCCTTTCTGGTAGTTTATTTTTGGTGTATAAAAATGCAACTGATTTCTGGATATTTATTTTGTATCCTACTGCTTTACTGACTTGAAAGTTCTAGTGGAATCTTTAAGGTTCTGTTTATACAGTATCATGTCATCTGCCATGCTATATAATTTTTAATGGCAATTTCTTTTCTGGAGCACAGACTTATGATTTAAGTGACTATTTTCTCTATACTGGCATTTTAGATGCATAAAAGAGAAGTGTATTATATACAGTGGATGTCTTAACGTATCAGTTCTCAAATTTTTTGGTCTCAAAATCCCTTTATACAGTTAAAAGTTAGTGAGGACCCTAGAGAATTTTTGCTAATGTGGCTTATAATTATCAATATTTACCATATTACAAACTAAAACTGAAACATTAAATATTCATTAATTAATTCACTTAAAAATAACCATAATACATTTATATGTTGGGATAAACAATGGAACTTTTATAGAAATTAACTGTTTTTGCAGATCCAAAAATAACACTATTTTTTAGTGAGAAGAGTTTCATTTTGTTATATTTAGAAAAATCTATTTCCTTCTTCTGCATTGAGTCTTATGTGTATTGTTTAGTTGAAGTATATGAAGAAAATACAACTTTACACTAATAGATAGTTGGGAAATGGGGGACTTCATGGACTCTTAAAAATGTTTGGACATCCAGGAATCTTGGGATCACACTTTGAGGAAAACTGCTTTGGGGCAATTAACACTTAATTCTTCGAGGAACCCTTGTTCATACTTCCTCTAGGAGGGGTACCGTCTTTTTTTCCTCTGTGTCTAAAAGGGATTTGTGGTGCCTCTGAAGACATCATGACCCCATCCCCAAAAGAATCCCTGGGCTTCTACATGGAGGATGCTAGAGGCCTGTTCCAAAATTTTAAGGAATGTTCAAAAAGAGCCTGTTAACTTAGTACTTTGGAAAGTTGTGTTTTTGAGTTTCTGCCTTCCAGCATTTTCTCTTACTGTCATTGGTTTTCTTTCTTACCTAACTACCAAAACTCTTTTATTTATATATATATATATATATATATATATATTTTTTGTATTTTTCTGAAGCTGGAAACGGGGAGAGACAGTCAGACAGACTCTCGCATGTGCCCGACCGGGATCCACCAGGCACGCCCACCAGGGGCAACGCTCTGCCCACCAGGGGGCGATGCTCTGCCCCTCCGGGGCATCGCTCTGCCACAACCAGAGCCACTCTAGCGCCTGGGGCAGAGGCCAAGGAGCCATCCCCAGTGCCCGGGCTATCTTTGCTCCAATGGAGCCTTGGCTGCGGGAGGGGAAGAGAGAGACAGAGAGGAAGGGGGGGGGCGGGGGTGGAGAAGCAAATGGGCGCTTCTCCTATGTGCCCTGGTCAGGAATCGAACCCTGGTCCCCCGCACGCCAGGCCGACGCTCTACCGCTGAGCCAATGGGCCAGGGCCAATATATATTATTTGACACACATTAACTTTGGGTCCACAGTCAATATATATCTGAGTGAAAGTTTCCCGTATCATTGCTTTGTAGTGTGTCTCTGCATTGGATAGCAAGCTGCATTTTTAGCAAGGATCATGTCTATTCCTGGCTTAATACATTTACAAGACTATTCTAGAGTCCTTCAAAGAAAATTTTTCCAAATGTTAATACATTTACAAGACTATTCTAGAGTCCTTCAAAGAAAATTTTTCCAAATGTTATGGTTAATTTTATTAGCCTTAAGGAAATTATTTTTCCTCTAATTACTAAGTTTCAGTATCTTAGTATATTTTTTATTCATTGTATATTCATTCCATTTATAAAAATATTTATATTTACCATCTTTGTGTCACTTTTTTTCTTTTATGAGAAGTCAAATGTGTGCTATTCTCTGTCTCTGTCATGGTAAGCTAAGAAACAGAAGTTGCAACCAGTTCCTATGCGTTAACCGATGCAGAGGGCATAAGAAGTCCATTCTCACTCTTAGACCCTCATCTAGCCTTTACCCACCTCCTTTTTCTATTCTTGTCTTCTGATTTTTGTCACTTATTCAGTCACCTTCCTAGCATATCCAGATAAATTTTATTCTCCTCCCAAATTTGTAATATGGACATTTTAAGTTCATATATCTGCTCAGTTTCCCTAAAAATATTTTTATTTTGGATTCACAGATATTTTTGGCATCAAATGAGAGTGAAACTATGTAAAAAATATCATGTGAAATATGTATGCTAAAACTATCTTTCTAGCAAAACAGGCATTTTCTAGGTCCTTTGTAAACTATGTCAGTTTATACCCAACATTTCACCCCTCAAAATGATTTTTTTTTTTTTTTTTCATTTTTCTGAAGCTGGAAACAGGGAGAGACAGTCAGACAGACTCCCGCATGCGCCCGACCGGGATCCACCCGGCACGCCCACCAGGGGCGACGCTCTGCCCACCAGGGGGCGATGCTCTGCCCATCCCGGGCGTCGCCATGTTGCGACCAGAGCCACTCTAGCGCCTGGGGCAGAGGCCACAGAGCCATCCCCAGCGCCCGGGCCATCTTTGCTCCACTGGAGCCTTGGCTGCGGGAGGGGAAGAGAGAGACAGAGAGGAAAGCGCGGCGGAGGGGTGGAGAAGCAAATGGGCGCCTCTCCTGTGTGCCCTGGCCGGGAATCGAACCTGGGTCCTCCGCACGCTAGGCCGACGCTCTACCGCTGAGCCAACCGGCCAGGGCAAAATGAATATTTTTATGTATCAGCAGAGTAGTATGGATGGATGGATGACCAGGATTCAGTGGGACTAGGGAAAGAAATGGTCTGGAACCAAGCCCTGGGAAACAACCCTGCTCCCAACCCCAGCCCAGTAGTTGAGGGGCTTTTGGAGGTTCAGCTGTTTTGCCTCCTTTTGCAGCTGTTCATCAACCTTTTCTTGAATAGCCACAGGGACAGAGAGCAATCTTAGACATTTCAGTCTACTCTGTTTACTTCCCACCTATGGTCTCTATTTTCTCTTAAATGGCAGCATTAAAAGAATCTGGAGTCTTCAACAACATCCTCTAAGTCTTATTTATAACCCTTGTTTCTCTTCTCAGGATCTACTTGAGTTTCTCTAGGAGACCCCCTTGAAAGGTCTAGAATTATAGTCCAGGTAGAATTTTTCTCCATCCTTGCTGTGAACCCTGCCACAGCATAAGTTACTTTGATTCTTACTAAATGCCACTGTTGTCTAAAACAGAAGTCTTGTTCCTGCATGTAGATTTCAATGCATTAAAATTTTCAAGTTCCTCTGTGATAGCAGTTCTTGATCATTGTTTTAGATTTTTAGGTTAAGTCTGGTTAGTGAAGTACCTGAAATTTCAAGTTTGGGCACTGGACAACTTATTTGGCCCCTTAGAAATCCTTTTTTTTTTTTCCTTTTCCTTTTTTATTTTTCTTTTTTTGGTTCTAGGCTAGGTTTTGATAACTGGAATTGTTAGATAAATGACTAACAGGGAACATAAGAGGTGTTACTGTAATATTGATTTTTGCAGATCTTAATTTTCTAACTTTATTGTCTCTTTGAGATCAATCAAGATAAGATTTTAGTGCCTTCTATAAGTATACTTTAGTATTCTGTAAGTCTATTCCTCAAGAACTGAAGAGGAAAAAATGATAAGTATTTGATTTTATCTAATCAATAGTATTAGAATTAAATGATCATATGAAAGTGCCTTTGGGTTTGTTAGGAGAAAAGGTCAACTATGGGCTGTGGTAGAGGAGCTTGCTAGCTTTGTGAGAGAAGTAGGCGCTTGAACTGGTTGTCAGAGGGCATAGAAATTGGATAGGAGAACAGAGAAAATGTTTTTTCAATCAAAAAGGTAAACAGATACAAAAGCAAGAATAATCAGAATATATGCCAGATATCAGACAAAACATTAGCGGCATGACCAAGACTTACTGACTAGGAAGATAAAATTCTGAGAAACAAATAGAGATCAAATTCCTGAGAGCTTCAGGGTATTTAGAGAGTTTTAAGCAGTAGCTTAGTGTGTGTAAAGTATGTTATAGAGGTAACAGGAAAGGAAGAATTAAGTTGCCAACCAGGTTACTACAGATTTATTATCAACAAAATGACTCATGTATGTGGGGAAGCCAATTTGGGCAAATATTTATCTGGCAATGCATAGAAGTACATTTTAAAGGTATAGAGCAAAGAATCAAGTTTATTTGATTTATTATGAAAAATGAAGGGCTTGAAGGCTCTTTTTCACACGTTTTTCCATGACTCTGATTTTAATCACTAAAAATAGTTGCCCATTATCTCTCGAAGCGGATTTGCTCTGTTCTACTTTGTCGATATTTGGGTATCCTTGCTGATGTACAGAAATAAACAGCTACATTGTCCACTCTAGCTGGCCTCCAGGTATATCTGGTGTTGTTCACTTAGCCAGTCATTCTCACTTCATTAAATGCGTTTTTCTTTATACCTCTAGCTTGTATTAGGAATCCCTTAACTACAAAGAATTCTTCTGTATCCTGTTCAGTTTCAAGCTTCCTAAATCTCTTTAACCCAACATTTTATAGTGAAGAGGATCAAAAATAACATCTCTCCTTCCTATGTTGATATTCTTTTTCATTTAAAACAGTATGGTCAATCACAATTTGGACAAGTTTAGATTACTTTGCTTGACCAGGTGGTAGTACAGTGGATAGACAATTGAACTGGGACACTGAGGACCCGGTTCAAAACCTGAGTTTGCCAGCTTGAGCATGGGGTCACTAGCTTGAGCGTGGGATCATAGACATGACGCCATGGTTTCTGGCTTGAGGCCAAAGATCACTGGCTTGAGCAAGTGTCACTGGCTAAGCTGGAGACCCCCCCCCCCCTCCAGTCAAGGCACATTGGAGTTGCAGTCAGTGAACAATTAAAGTGCGGCAACTACGAGTTGATGCTTCTCATCTCTCTCCTTTCCTCTCTTTTTCTCTCTCAAAACAACAAACAAAAAAACTAATTACTTTAATATGATCACGATAATTAATCATTTGTCTAGCTTTAGCTATAGTTTGTTTATAGTTGTTTAAACCATAATAAAACACTTATTTGAGCAAGATTTTTTTTAGGGCTACCAGTGTCATTAACAAACCCCAGAGTGGGTTTTTTCTACAAGTCAGGTCTCAAGAATTTGGAAACTATTCTGAGAACTGATTTTTGCTTAATAAGTAGAGATTTTAAGATGCATAGCTACATTTGTAGTACTCACTTGGAATGTGTACTTTTTTATTGCATTTTTGTTTGATTTTTATAATGCTGGGCAAAATCCAGATTCAAAGGACTCAGGATAAAGTGATGCATTATATGTTATTTCCATGTTGTAACATGTTTGTTCTTGGTAAAATAATTCAAGAGGAATGTGTGCTGCTTCTTTTCCTCAATCTAGATTTTATTTTTTACTTTTCTTCTCTAGTTTGTAACACTGAAATTTTAATTTTGTAGCGGCATCCCTATAGCAATGTATTTATTTTAACTTGTCCCACGGAATGTTCCAACAAGTTTTAAAAGACATTTACCTTGCTTGAAAAGAAGTGATTAAAAATGAAAAAGTATATTTTGATAAGAACTGTCTCAATTTCAAACTCAAAGGCAATAGGCATATTCCTCACTAGCCTTTCTTAAAAAACAGGACATTAGTGCCACCAATAAAAGAGAAATTAACTAATTTTGCATAATCTCTGGTCTGTTTTCACAAGTGGATATAAAGATGACTTTTACATCCTGTTGCCTTTTGACAGCATTATATATCAAATAGAGAGAAAATTGATTAAGTGTGGAGAAAAATTATATAAATTAAAGTCAGAACCATTTTCTGTTTTTCATAATAAAATGATTGCTCAAAGAATTCCATCTGATGACTGTTGAAAGCTCACTGCAGTTTATGATATAACTGATAAAATCTGCATCCTTGGCCTTCCGACAACCTTTACACCAGCAGATGGTGGGCGTAAAGATGTCATTCATCATTTATTTACAATGGACTTTATTTATTCTAGTGTCAACAGCTGCCCCAGGGAGTGGGTTATTGAATTCAAATGTGAGGCTCTGGGTTATTTGCTTCCTTTCAAATTTGTCTTCAGAGCTTAGTTGCTAGGAGTCCATTCTGTTCTCTAATAATGATTCATGTATTGTGAAGCCATTCAGTAAATTGGGTTGTCAGGGATTGCCAAAAAAGGTTTAGAGGTCTTATGGGGGGGGGGGGGGGGAGGGATTGCATGTGCATCTGGTTGACTTGAGCAGTAGTGGTAGTATGTGACTTTTTCCTAAGATTGGTGAAGTTAGGTTCTTTTTTTCCTTATGTACTCATTCCCTACCTGCTCATATTCTACATATGAATAATAAGAAAATGATGAGGACAGTTTATTAAAGGAAACTCTCAACCTTTTTTTCCCCTCACAGGCAGGGCAAGAGTCCTTTCGTTCCATCACAAGGTCATATTACAGAGGTGCAGCAGGGGCTTTACTAGTATATGACATTACAAGGTGAGGACTTGGAAATTTTTCAGTTCTATGGTCAATGCAGAGAATTTTTCTAGGTAAATATGGTTACTAGTAATAAATATATATATTGTTTCGCCTTTATGCTTTGGTTCTTTGCCTTCAAAATTTGTGTGTCTTGAATTAAATTTAAAAATTTGCAACCAAATAATTTCCTTACATGAATAAGTACCCCCAAGTTGATCAATGTTGTAATATTATTTATGCGTTGGAATGTGCTATTATCTTTAAATGTAACTATAATCAGTGGACTCTAAATCCAGGTTCTGTACTTGAAATCTGTTTTTGTTACATAAGTTGATGGGGTTAAAAAGTTATCTTAAATGGAATATATACTGTTCCATAATACACTGCTATGGAAAACCTTTTGACAATAGTAATCAAAGTATCATTCATGTTTAGGAGAGATACATTCAACCACTTGACAACCTGGTTAGAAGATGCCCGCCAGCACTCCAATTCCAACATGGTCATTATGCTTATTGGAAATAAAAGGTAAAAGGAATGACTTACGCTTTTTTTTGCATTAATTATGAATACATTGCTAGCTATGTACGTGATCACTGTTAAAGTTTTTATCTTGTCCAAATGAAAAGTGCTTACATTTGTCCAATGTAAGTTATTTGTTTCTTAAATTATAAAATTTTGAAAACCTTAAGATATTTCATCTGATTTTTAAAATACAGATAATAAATTTTGTTGAAAGTTATTATTACTTCAAATAGTTGTTGTTGAAA
Organism: Saccopteryx bilineata; assembly: GCF_036850765.1. Lineage (NCBI taxonomy): Eukaryota > Metazoa > Chordata > Mammalia > Chiroptera > Emballonuridae > Saccopteryx > Saccopteryx bilineata. The sequence goes on from NC_089492.1 coordinate 59,021,401, forward strand.
GGTATACTTTAAAGAGTAATCTGAAAGTTTAACTGATTAGTAATTTAAAATAAAGCCTGCTGGTTTATTTGGGAGATAAATTACTGTTAAATATTATCTGAATCATTTTTAAATACTTCCAGTAGAAATAAGTATCTGTCAGCACTCAGAAACATATTTTTTCCCTTTTTCATGACTTAATGTATATTCTGTGAGTTAATACAATGCAGAGATTAATCCTGTATATTTCTACTTAAAATTTTGAAACTCTTTAAATACTGTTTAGTAGATATCACATTAGTACTTTTAAAATTATCTCTAAAGATTTATATTGGTGTCATTAATGTTGTTTTTCAATCTAATTTTACTTTATATTTTCTAGGAAGCATTATCTGCAGTAAATATCTTTATGTTCTACATTTAAAAGGATAGCATATGGGAAAACATGTTCCTTTCCATAGTTGCTATAAACATGCAAGAATATGGGGAAATTACCACTAATTTTAGTAGAAAATTACAGTGGTAAGAAATGAAATTAATATTTCTAAATTCATTCTTTAGGTTTATAAAATAGGGTTAAAAGAATGTTTTTGGAAAGGTAAATCATGACTCATAAAGAACACGTGAAAACTTATTTAACTTAATAATTAATAAGGGAACCAGTAAGATACTAGAGTTGATATAAAAAAGAACTCAGCACTACATATATAGTCAAATAAAGAATATTGAAATGAATTTACAAATGGATACAAAATTGAACAATATTTATAGGATGATAATTATATTTCACTGAACGTAGTCAGCATTTCTAGGGACTACAGTTATTTACATTATCATCTGTTTTCCAAAAGTCAATTTCTATCTTACAATCTTTGAAGATTTGTAGGATACAGTTATGTATCCTTGTATTCTACAAGTTCTTAGAGAGAGATTATTACACTAAACATTTATGTTAGGAAAAAGTTTCAAACAAGTAACCTAAACTTTCAATTTAAAACTAAAACTAGAACAGTTAGAGCAAATTAAACCTAAGGTAGGCAAAAAAGGAGATAATATGAAAACTAATGAAACCAAAAATTAGTTCTTGAGAAGATAGATAAAATAGATACTGATCATAAATAAAGAAGGCATATTGTTAATACCAGGAATAAAAGAGGTATACCACTACAGATTTTTCAGGTGTTATACTTGTAAGGTATTTTCCCCGCCGAGAAAGAAAGAAGGGCGTAGCCACAAAGTGTGAAATAGCAAAAGCTTTATTTAGTAGAGCGCATCCCAGATGAGGTTCTCTGGTCCGCAAGAGGGGACAGAGAAGTCGCGCCACCCCCAGTTTGTGGGTAATTTAAGCGTGATAGAGTGGAAGGGTTGATAGGACGTGGCAAAATTTCATTGGTTGACAGACAGTCGCTCTTTTTCAAAGGGCTCCTGGGAAGTTTCTTTTGGCACGCATGGGTGTGGGCGGTTCCAGCCAAAGTTCCCTGGCCTGATTCCTCACGTGACCTTCCCCCATTGCCAACCGACCTCACAATACTTATAATACAAGAATATTGTAAAAAAAATAAATGGGTTGGGGAGATGTTGGTCAAAGGATAGAAACTTGGACTTAGAGGATGAATGAGTTCTGGAGACCTAATGCACAGCATTGTGATTGTGGGACCAGTACTGTATTACACACTTCAGAGTTGCTAAGAGACTAGATCTTAAATCTTTTTACCACGGGATGCAATAATTGTGTGATGTGATGGAGGTGTTTACTAATGCTGTGTCGGTAATATACTGTTATGTAAATACCAAATCAACAAATTATACACCTTAAACTTACACAGTAGTATGTGTCAGTTATATCTCAATAAAGAATAAATGATCCCTAAATAATTTATTTAAAAACTTTTCTTTACAGCTGTTTGATTCCTCAATTCTCAATTACAGTTACCCTGGTCTTCCTAAAATTCCTGTGTTAGATGACTACTTTCTCATCTTTAGAGTCTATCTTAAGTCCCCACCCAAAAGAACCCCATAAATAAATGGAGAGATAGACCTGTAGTCATGTATAGGAAAACTAAATTTTGTATGTGTGTGTATGTGTATGTGACAGAGACAGAGAGAGGGACAGAATGGGACAAACAGGAAGGAAGAGAGATGAGAAGCATCAATTCTTCATTGTGGCACCTTAGTTGTTTATTGATTGCTTTCTGATATATACCTTGATTGGGGGGGGGGCTACAGCAAATCAAGTGGTCCCTTGCTCAAGCCAGCAACCTTGGGCTCAAGCTGGTGAGCCTTGCTCGAACCATATGCGCCCGCACTCAAGCTAGTGACCTCAGGGTTTCGATCCTGGGTCCTCCGCATCCCAGTCCGACACTCTGTCCACTGCACCACCGCCTGATCAGACTAAACTAAATAGTTTTTAAGACGTCAGTTTTTTCCAAATTTATCTAAAGATTTACTGTAACTCCAATCAAAATTCATTCGAGTTATTATTGAAAGGTAGAGATTGACGAGCTGATTTTAAAATTTATGTGACAATATAACTCTGGCCAGATAGCTGTTGGTTGGATCATCAGCTCCAAGTGTAGAGGTCAACGGTTTGATCCCCATTTAGGGTACCTACAGGAACGGAACGATGTTCCTATCTCTCTCTCTCTCTCTCTCTGTCCCTGTCCCTATCCCTTTCCCCTTCTCTCCCTTCCTTTCTGGCTAAAATAAATAAGTAAATAAAAAAATTTTTAATTTAGATTAAAATAAAAATTGAAGGATTTACTGATTTCATTAATACTGATTTCAAGATTTATTATGTTATTATAATCAGTCTGATAATGGCACGCATAAACATAAGTCAGTGGAACAGAGCAAGAAGTCCAGAAGTAGATCCATATGTATGTGGTCACCCAAACTTTTTTTTTTTTTAATTACCTCTATTACATCCCCATATTTATCTTTTTTAATATTTTTAAATTATTTTTATTTATTCATTTTTTAGAGAAGAGAGACACAGAGAGAGAGACAGAGAGAGACAGAGAGAGAGAGAGAGAGAGAGAAGGGGGAAGGAGCAGGAAGCATCAACTCCCATATGTGCCTTGACCGGGCAAGTCCAGGGTTTTGAACCGGTGACCTCAGCATTCCAGGTCGACGCTTGATCCACTGCGCCACCACAGGTCAGGCTGTCACCCAAACTTTTGACAAAGGTACTAAAGGCAGTTCAGTGGGGAAAAGGGTAGTCTTTTCATCAAATGATGTTGGAACAACTGAACAGCCATGTACACACAAAAAAAGAACCTTAACTTTTGCCTCATACCATATATAAAATTTAACTGAAAGTGTATCTTAGACCTAAATGTAAGTGCTAAAAGTATTGAAAATTTCTAGAAGAAAACAAGATTTTAATGTATTCAGTATTGTCAAGCATTTCTTAAATAGTACAGAAACATAAAAAGGGGGCACAAGGGATCAATAAATTATACCTCTACAAAATTTAACACTTGTTCTTTAAAAGACAGTTTCAAAAATGTAAAGGCAAGCTATAAATTAGGAGAAAATAAATATATGTAGAACATGTATCTGACAAAAAATTTGAATCTAGAAGAAATGTAAAATTCTTACAATCCATTAATAAAAAGACAACCTAGTTTTTTGTTTGTTTTCTTTAGTGGAAGAGACAGACAGGAAGGGAGAGAGATGAGAAGCATCAACTTGTAGTTGTATCACTTTAGTTGTTCATTGATTGCTTCTCATATGTGCCTAAACTGGGGCGGGGGGTGGGCTCCATCTGAGCCAGTGACCATGGGGTCATGTGTATGTTCCCACGCTCAAGCCAGCGACCTGTCCCCACCCCCCACCCCCACCGTCCCACACACACACTGAAGCTGGCAACCTCAGTGTTTCTAACCTGGGTCCTCAGTGTCCTAGGTCCCTGGTCGGCAAACTGAGGCTCACGAGCCACATGCGGCTCTTCAGCCCTTGAGTGTGGCTCTTCTACAAAATACCACATGCGGGGCTACCTCGATAAGGAATGTACCTACCTATATAGTTTAAGTTTAGAAAATTTGGATCTCAAAAAAAATTTCAATCGTTGTACTGTTGATATTTGGCTCTGTTGACGAATGAGTTTGCCGACCACTGTCCTAGGTCAACACTGTATCCACTGCTCCATTGCTTGATCAGGCAAGATAACCTAGTTTTTAAAAATGAGCAAAAGATTTGAACTAGCACTTCACTAAAGAAGATATACCAGATGGCTAATACAAAAATATGTAAAACTACTGAAGGGAATGCAGGTTAAAATCTCAATAATATACCATAGCACACTCACTGAAATGGCTAAAATTTAAAAGATTTAACATACCAAGTGTTAACAAAGGTGAGAGGAACTGAATCTCATAAAGAGCTGGTGGGACTACAGTGATACAATTTTGTAAAACAATTTGGTAATACCTTTAGAAAGTAAACATGCATCTGCCATACTACCTAGCCATTTCATACCTAGATTTTAACCCAAGATAAACATGCTTCATATGTCCACACAAAGAATTATACACAAGTTTTCATAGCAGCTGTATTTGTAACAGCCTAAAACTGAAAACAAGCCACATTTTAATTAACTGGTGAATAAATTGTGATATAGCCATATAATGAGTACCACTCAGTAATAAAGAGGAATGAGCTATTGATATATACAACAATGTGGATGAATCTCAAAATTATTATGCTGAGTGAAAAACAGACAATAAAGAAGACATAGCATGTGATCTCATTTATATAAAATCCTAGAATATAAAGAAGAATCTGTAGTGGCAGAAAGCAGATCGTTAGTTGCTTAGAGTACAGGGCAGGGGGAGGAAAAGGATGTATTACAATGAGGTAAGAGGAAATATTTTAGAGGCTGATACCTTCACAGGTATACATATATCAAACTCATCAAACTTTTATGTACATTACTTTTATGTCAGTTATGCTGTAAAAGTAAAATAGCAAATAGCAATATATGTTATAGATTTGAATGTGAAAAGTTGTTTTAATGGAAGTCTAGATTTGCTGTTAAGAGAACATACTTATAAGTACTATAAGCCTTTTACAATGGAAGTATTAACTTTTGATTACTTTGTAACTAGATGTATGTATTATCTTGGCTTTCACTCAAGGACTTTCTTGCTTATCCTTTTCTTATTTAAATCACTTCACTAAACCATTTAGGATGAAATATATGGAAATGAAGTTTTAATTTTTGTAATATGGAAGTATTCATACTATTTTTCAGTGAGGATATGTAAAATAAATTTAGATTTACATAAAATACTGCCAGTCTTACTGGGTACTCAATAAAAAGAATATTGTAAAAGACAACAAAAGTGCCCTGGCCAGTTGGCTCAGTGGTAGAGCATCGGCCTGGCATGCAGGAGTCCCGGGTTCAATTCCCGGCCAGGGCACACAGGAGAAGCACCCATCTGCTTCTCCACTCCTCCCCCCTCTCCTTCCTCTCTGTCTCTCTCTTCCCCTCCCGCAGCCAAGGCTCCATTGGAGCAAAGTTGGCCCAGGCGCTGGGGATGGCTCCATGGCCTCTGCCTCAGGCACTAGAATGACTCTTGTCGCAACAGAGCGACGCCCCAGATGGGCAGAGCACTGCCTCGTGGTCGGCATGACGGGTGGATCCCGGTCGGGTGCATGCGGGAGTCTGTCTGACTGCCTCCCCATTTCCAACTTCAGAAAATACAAAAAAAGGAAAAAGAAAAAGACAACAAAAGTGAAAGTGACATGGGAAAATGATCCAAGATTTAGTAAATTAAAAAAAGCAAATTACAGTGAATAGTGGGTGTGAGGGTATTTTGGTAGGGAAAAGCAAAATGAGTAATATAGAATTACATTCACCAAGATGTTAATTACTTGTGGAAAATAAAGTTATGAGTAGGAGTTTTTTGTATTTTTTCTTATTTGACCAAAGTTCTTAAATATAATTGATTATCAGAAAAGGTAATGATTAAAAATGTTTTAATGATACAGTATATATAGCACAGTGGTCTGGATGGAATCACTACATCAACTCTTCGCAGAATTGATGCTTTACTTAACACCTTTGTGCCTCAGCCTCCTGATCTGTCATGTGATTTAAATGAAATTTTAAATGACTATGTCACTGGAGAATTTCAAATAAATTGTTGCAGTCATTTAATAGAATATAATACAGCACAAAAACATTAAGAAAATAGACCTACATGCATTATGTAGATAACTTTGAAAAACATAAGATTGGCCAAAGTTACAAGTTGTAGACACTAGCTACATCTGAATTTTTTAAAACATGCAAAAAAAAGACCTTTTCTATTTATGACTATGAACATGAGTGTAAATATAAAAACAATAGAATGAAAATGCCAAATACAGAGTAGTGGTTACCTTTGAGTTAAGAGGAAAGAAAATGGAATCAGTAAACAGGCACACAGGAGACAATTTAGATGTATAACTACCGATTTTATTTCTCAACAGAAAAACTGATACTAATCTGTCAAAATGATATGTGTGAAGGCTAGATGGAAGTACATGAGTATTATTTGTCATCCTTTTCAGTGTGCTTAAAATATTTTATAATAGTAAAGATTAAATATTTTCAACAATAAAACACACTTGAAGGAGACTCTTAGTTTCCCCTCTACCTTACTAATACAAGTCCAGTAGGATAAAAGTGAGTATCATACTTTTGTCCTCAATTTCTAGCTTCGATTTCTCTCTTTTTTGTTATTAACAGGTATACTGAGAATTACACCAACAGGGATTAATAATCTAATTTTGTTTTTAGTACTTTAAATTTTATTAGTCTCTTCAGCGTCTGAGATTGTGTGACTTTTTTTTTTAATTCATTTTTAGAGAGGAGAGACAGAGAGAGAGAGACAGAGAGGGAGAGAGAGGAGAGAGAGACAGAGAGAGAGAAGGGGGGAGGAGCTAGAAGCATCAACTCCCATATGTGCCTTGACCAGGCAAGCCCAGGGTCTCGAACCAGCGACCTCAGCATTTCCAGGTCGACGCTTTATCCACTGCACCACCACAGGTCAGGTGTGTGACTTATTTTTTAATCACATTCGTAGAAAGTATTTCTGGCTGAAGGATGAGGAAACTAATGTAGTTCTGTTTTCTCAAATTATTACTTTGAATAAAATGGCTTCCTTCTTTGAGAATGCACTATACTCAAAGGCAGGGTATTAGGCAAGATACTTCCTTTAGGTTTCTCCTAGTTTTGGCATTGTAGGACTGTAATTCAGAATATTCTCTTGGATTGTTAGTTCTTTTTTTTTTTTTTTGGTATTTTTCTGAAGTTAGAAAAGGGGAGGCAGTCAGACAGACTCCCGCATGCACCCAACCGGGATCCACCCGGCATGCCTACCAGGGGGCAATGCTCTGCCCATCTGGAGCGTCACTCTGTTGCAACCAGAGCCATTCTAGCACCTGAGGCAGAGGCTATGGAGCCATCCTCAGCGCCCGGGCCAACTTTGCTCCAATGGAGCCTTGGCTGCGGGAGGGGAAGAGAGAGACAGAGAGGAAGGAGAGGGGGAGGAGTGGAGAAGCAGATGAGTGTTTCTCCTGTGTGCCCTGGCCGAGAATCGAACCCGGGACTCCTGCACGCCAGACCACTGAGCCATCCAGCCAGGGATGGATTGTTAGTTCTTTGAAACTAAGCAGTGTGTTCTAAATACTTAGACCCTCATAATACCCAGGCTAATGCAGTGATTATTATGTAATAAAAATTAATTTAAAGCTTTGGTCCCATAGCTCAGCTGCTTAGAATATTGTCCTAGTATGCCAAGGTTGTAGGTTCAATCCCCAGTCAGGGCACATACAAGAATCAACCAATGAATGCATAAATAAGTGGAACAACAAATCAGTGTTTCTCTTTCTTCCTCTCTATATCCCCCCCCCTCTAAAATCATTAAATTAAAAAAATAATTAATTGAAAGAATGATCAGTACAACATTGAATCTATTGGTACATTTTCTATGGATATCTCTATTTGTCCTGTGTTGGTTAGTAACATGGCTCTTTCTTTCCTATTAGTGATTTAGAATCTAGAAGAGAAGTAAAAAAAGAAGAAGGTGAAGCTTTTGCACGAGAACATGGACTTATCTTCATGGAAACTTCTGCTAAGACTGCTTCCAATGTAGAAGAGGTAAATAAGAAGCCCTTTTAAATGTTCATCATCTTTTTACTTAATAGAATTGTTCTATATACTTTAATATTCATTCATTGGTATCTCCCATAGCTTTTTAATCACTGATAGTCTTTGAGTATCATGAAGTAGGAAAATTTCTTTCCTTGGTGAATTGCCTTTTAACATTGATTTTATATCAGTCTTGAATTATATTCTGAGCCCTCTCTTAAAGCCAGAATGCTTTAACACATCTTCGTATGCGTTTTCCCAAAATCTTTTTTATGTTGCATAAGAGGGAGCAAAACAACACTAATGAAGTTTGAATAAGTAGATAATTATCTTTTACAAGGTAGATACATTGCTATACTCCATTTTATAGAAAGAAGAAATGAGGCTAAAAAAGTTAAGTAGTTTGCCCAGAGTAATGCTGTATATCCACCTTCTGTATAAGAATCTTAACAGCAACTGCAGGAAGAGATTCTAGAATACAAATGATTAAAGAATCTCATTGTTCTAAGGATAACAGGGGATGAGGTCATAGGCAGCAGCTAGCCTTCAACATAGTAAACAGTGAGTAAATAGTTATTAAATAGATACTTAGAGCTCTTCTAATTAACCCTCAAACCCAGAAATTGACTATAGTAATTTAACAACATTGATATTCACTGAAGAATTGTTTCTTAGGTGAGATATTACATTTACCCAAACTTGATGATTATGTTCTCCTTAATGCATTTCCTATAGTCACCTGCTAATGCTTTACCATATTTTATTGCCAATAATTTCAACTTGGTAACATATAAGAGCAATGTTTCACTTCACACAGCAAACTCAGAGAAAACTGTTCCGTCCCTTTGTTTGATAATAGATATATATGTAAACCTGCCTGCTTTCAGGGAGGGACTTCTTTATTACAGGTATTGTATTTGAAACTATAAGGGCCAACATGCTGTGGGGGTTTCAAGACATCTGAAATGTATCCTTACTGATTAATAACAATGGATTTTCTTGCTGTTTTTTTGAGCCACACAGACAATTGTTTGCATTTGAATGATGTACCATACTGTGAAGTCAGATAACAAGGCATCAACTACTGGAAAATAATCCTAGATTTCTAGTTGTGTCTAATGCTTTTGTGTTCATTTTTATTAGTTATAACAAGTAACAGTAGGTGCTTATTTGTAAATAGTAAAACTACTTTTATCATTTAAATGAAAAAAATTGAGCTGCTGCTTTTACCATCAGCTGACTAGTAGTAAGGTTCTTTCACACTTATCATTTTTCTGTGGGAGCAGTGTCAGAGGAAGCCAAATAAAGCATAGGTTTAAATAATAAATCTAAAGTCTTATAAAAACAGTACCCAAAGTGTCAAGGTTTCAATAAAAAGTTACTCTTCATACCTAGAACCAGGAAGGTCTCAAACTGAATTGAAAAAAAAAAAATCAAAGAATGCCAGGAGCAAGATGACAGGTGTTAGAATTTCTATCTCACAAATATTTTCTTAGACAAGCATTGTAAAAATACCTCAACAGGCCCTGACCGGTTGGCTCAGCGGTAGAGCGTCGGCCTGGCGTGCAGGGGACCCGGGTCTGATTCCCGGCCAGGGCACATAGGAGAAGCGCCCATTTGCTTCTCCACCCCCCCCCCCTCCTTCCTCTCTGTCTCTCTCTTCCCCTCCCTCAGCCAAGGCTCCATTGGAGCAAAGATGGCCCGGGCGCTGGGGATGGCTCCTTGGCCTCTGCCCCAGGCACTAGAATGGCTCTGGTCATGGCAGAGCGACGCCCCGGAGGGGCAGAGCATCGCCTCCTGGTGGGCAGAGCTTCGCCCCTAGTGGGCATGCCGGGTGGATCCCGGTCAGGCGCATGCGGGAGTCTGTCTGACTGTCTCTCCCGGTTTCCAGCTTCAGAAAAATACAAAAAAATAAAAAAATACCTCAACAAATAGAAGCAGACTTGAAACAGTGAAAAACAGTCTCAGCAAAAGAAATACAAGGTAAAAAGAAGAACCAGATAGAAATTTTAGAACCGAAAATATAATAGCAAATAAAAATCTTAGTGGATGAATGAAATCAGCAGAATGAAGGGGACAGAGGAAACAGTTGGTTAACTGGATGACAGAACAATTGGAACTACTCAGTCTAAACTACAGAGAGAAAATAGACAAAAAAAATTAACAGTGCCTCAGAGACCTATACAATAACCTAAGTTCTAACATAGTGTTATCAGAATTCTAGAAAGAAGATGGCTCTGAAAAAGAACTAAAATAATGACTGAAAACTTCCCAAATGTGGCAGAAGATACAAACCTATAGATGCAAGAAGCTACGCCAAATCCAAACAGGATAAACCCTAACAAATCTGTACCAAGACATACTTCCATTCAGAGTCAAATCTCTGACTAAAGACAGAGAAAGAATCTTGAAAAAAAACTTTACTAAGTTGAATAACAGCAAATTTGTCATCAGAAACCACATAGGCCAGAAGGAACTAGCACAGCATGTTTTAAGAGCTGAAAGAAAAGAACTTTAAGCCCAGAATGCTAGAATCAGCCAAAATACCTTTCAGGAATGAAGAGAAATCAAGACATTCCTAGATTTAAAAAAAAAACTAGGAGTTTATCAATAGCAGGTCTACTGGCAAAAGGAAGTTACAACCTAAACAACAGAAGAAAGAGTCTTGGGTGAAGGAACACTAGTAACCAAAAATATGAATAATTATGATAAACTTTTTCTTAAAACTTCTGAGTATTGTAAATAATGTTTGACAATTTAAGCAGACCTATAATGTCTGATGTGGTTCTCTGCATACATACAGAAAATACCATAAATCATTGTGAAGTAAGGGATGTCAAGGGAGGTGAGACTACTACTCTTCACCTGATTGGGTAAAATGACAGTATTAGTAGACTGTGATAAGTTTTATATACACTATTTAATACCTGGAGCAACTACTAAAAATATACAAAGAGATACACTAAAAAACTATATAAATCAATATAGAAATAAAAAAAGTTTCCATTAATCCTAAGAAAGGCGGAGGAAAAAAAACAAAAAATAACACGAAAAAATAAAATGGTAGATTTAAGCCCTCACTTAGCAATAATTACATGAAATGTAAATAATCTAACTGCAACAATCAAAAGACAGATTGGCAAACGGGATTAAAAATTATAACAGCTATATGGTGTCTACAAGAAACTCATTTCAAATATAACAGTGTAGGCAGGTTGAAAATAAAGTGATGGGAAAAGATATATCATACCCTAATCACAAAAAAGCCAGAGTGGCTTTATTAGTATCATATCAAGTAGACTTAAGAGCAAAGAAAATTGCCAGAGACAGAAAAACATATAATAACAAAAGGAGAATTCATCAGGAAGATATAGCAATACTAAATTTGTATCACCAAACAACACTGCTGAAATATATGTGAAGCAAAAACCAATAGAACCAATAGAATTAAACTAGGCAGTGGAATTAAACCAGACAGAAATCAAAGATAGTCTCCACCTATAATTATGAATTTGTCTCTCTTTCCTTTCTATTGGTTCCAGTTATCAATAACAGATAATTGGAAAATTCTTCAAAGACTTGGAAACTAAACAGCATACTTCTAAATAATATATGTATCAAAGGAGAAGTCTAAAAGGAAAATTTAAAATACACTAAACTTAATGAAAATGAAAATAAAGCAGTTTTTGTGGGTAACAACTAATGCAGAGGTAAATTTATAGCATTAAATGCCCACTTTAGGAAGGGAAAATCTCAAATCAGTCATCTTAGTTCCTACTAAAGAACCCAAAGCAAAAAAATGAAGGAAATAACAAAGATAAGAGCAGAAATCAGAAAAAATTGAAAATGAGAAAACAATAGAGAAAATAAATGAGAAAAAGCTAGTTTTTTAAAGTTCAATAAAATTGACAAATTTCTGGCAAAACTTGACAAAAGAAGAAAAGAGAAAAGACACATCTTACCAATATCAGGAACAGAACAAAATACCACGATTTATTCTGCAGACATCAAAGGAATAATACATAAATATGATAAATTAGATGAACAAAAAAACCCATAAACTACTACAACTCCTCTTGTGTAAAACATTATTTGAATAGCCCTCTAGTAAGGAAATTGAATTCATAATTTTAAAATTTCTTGAAAAGAAATGTCTAGGAACAGATGGTTTCATTGGAGAATTTTATCAAACATTTAAAGAAAGGATAAACAGCCGTTTTTTTTTTGTTTTTTTTTATTTCTATTTATTCATTTTGGAGAGGAGAGGAAGAGACAGAGAGGAGAGGAGAGACAGAATGGGGGGAGGAGCTGGAAGCATCAAGTCCCATATGTGCCTTGACCAGGCAAGCCCAGGGTTTCGAACTGGTGACCTCAGCATTTCCAGGTCAACACTTTATCCACTGCGCCACCACAGGTCAGGCCAACAGCAGTTTTATACTATCTTTTCCAGAAAGTAGAAGAGATTAAACATTTTCTTATTTATTTTATAAAGCTATTATTACCTGATACCATAACCAAAGAAAGTAAAAAAAGAAAAGTACAGACTGGTAGCTTTTATTAATACAGAGTGGGGCAAAAGTAGGTTTATAGTTGTGAGTACATGAAACACTTTTTCTTGCATTATTACTATATTTTCCGTACAAACAACTATAAACCTACGTTTGTCCCACTTGTATATAAACAAAAAATCTAGACAAAATATCAGCAAATAGAACTTCAACAATATATGAAATAATGTATGTACCTCATGCTGATTGGAATTTGTTCCAGATATACAAGAGTGGTTCAATATTCAAAAGACTTGAGTATTGTAAATTATGTATAATCACCTATTTTAATAGGATTAGGAAAACTACATAGCAGTCAATGCAGAAAAAGCATTTGACAAAATTTAACACCCACTCGTTTTAAAACTCTCAAAACATAAAAAATAAAAAGAAAGGAATTGAAGAGAACTTCCTCAGCTTGTCAAAGAGCATCTACAGGAAACCTACAACTGACATTATACTTAATGACAAAAGGCTAAATACTTTAATGCTTTAATCCTTTGGAACAGGATAAGAATGTCTGCTCTCATTTAACATATTGGTGGAAGTCCTAGCCAGTGCAACAAAGCAAGTAAACGAAATTAAGGCACACAACTCAGAAAGGAAGAAATAAAACTGTGTATTACGTGATTGTCTCTATAGGGAATTCCAAAGAATTCTCACACACACACACACACATACACACACACACACACACACACACACACACATGAGGTGACATGAGTTCAGCAAAAATACAGGGTGGAGCAAAAGTTGGTTACAGTTGTATGTGAAACAGAGTTTATCCTTGTATTATTATCTATTAATGTATTTTCCATATGAACAACTGTAAATATACTTTTACCCCACCTTGTATATCAAATCTTATTTATTTATTTATCTTTTTTTATTATTATTAAGTGATAGGTGGGGAGGGAAGGAGGGAGGCAGAGAGACAGACTCCCAAATGACCCCGACCAGGATCCACCCTGGCAAGCCCACTGTGGGGCGATGCTCTGCCCATCTGGGGCCGCTGCTCCGTTGCTCTAAAGGAAGCTAATTCAGCACCTGCACCTGAGGTGAGGCCATGGAGCCATCCTTAGCACCTGGCCAACTTGCTCCAGTGGAGCCTTGGCTGTGGGAGAGAAAGAGATAGGGAGAGGGGGAGGGGTGGAGAAGCAGATAGACGCTTCTCCTATGTGCCCTGGCCGGAAATCGAACCCGGGACTTCCACAGCAGTTCTACTGCTTAGCATCTAGCCAGGGCCAAAACTCTATTTCTTATACTAGCAGTAAATATCAAAATTTAAAATACAGTACTGTCTATAGTCACAGAAAAAGAAAATGAAATACCTAGGTGTAAATCTAAAAATAACATGCATAGGATGTGTATGCTGAAAACTACAAAACACTGATGACAAGTCAAGATCTAAATAAATGGATAGATATATATATACTCATGTTCATTGATTAGAATACTCAGCATAGTAAAGATGTCACTTTCTTTGCAAATTGATATACAGGTTTAACCCAATTCCTAGGAAACAAAATCTAATAAAGAGTTTTTGTAGATACCTGACAGTATTAATATAAATTGATATGGAAAGACTAAGGAACTAGAATAGCTAAAAAAAACTTTGAAAAAGAATCATAAAGTAGGAAAATCACTGTTTGATTTCAAGTCTTAAGTAGCTATAGTCACTGAGACAGTGGTACTAGTGGAGGGATAAGTAATCAGTGAAAAGAGTAGAGATCCCATAAAATAGACCCACATAAATATGCCTAGTTGATTTTTTTTTTTTTTTTTTTTTACAGAGACAGAGAGAGAGAGTCATAGAGAGGGATAGATAGGGACAGAGAGAGATGAGAAGCATCAACATTAGTTTTTCGTTGCGACACCTTAGTTATTCATTGATTGCTTTCTCATGTGTGCCTTGACCGTGGGGCTACAGCAGACCGAGTAACCCCTTGCTCAAGCCAGCAACCTTGGGTCCAAGCTGGTGAGCTTTGCTCAAGCCAGATGCGCCCGCGCTCAAGCTGGCGACCTTGGGGTCTCGAACCTGGGTCCTCTGCATCCCAGTCCGACACTCTGTCCACTGTGCCACTGCCTGGTCAGGCGCCCAATTGATTTTTAACAAAGGTAAAAAAAAACAGTTTATGGAGGAAGCTATCCGCTTATACAAATGGTACTCTAGCATTTGGATAAATTATCTCCTATTCTTAGGGAAACAAATGAGAAAATCTTTAGAATCTGGCACTAGGCTTGCTTGTCACTAAAAGCATGATCCATAAAAGGAAAAATTGATAAGTTGGCCTTTAAAAATGTTTAAATGATCCTGATAAGAGGATTCAAAGACAGTCTACAGATTGGGAAAAAATACTTAGAAACCAAATGTACAAATAACAAATAATATCTAGAATAAAGATCTCTCAAAATTCAAGAAAAAATTTCAATTAGAAAATAGGCAAAAACATGAGCAGACATTTTTATGAAGAGGATATATAAGTGACACATAAACACTTGAAAAGATACAGCATCACTAGCCATTAGAGAAATACAAATTAAGACCTCTGCAAGGTATCATCACCACATACCTATAGGAATGATTAAAATAAAAAATAGTGACAACACCATATGCTGGCAAGATTGTAGTAAAAGTAAATCACTCATACATTACTGGTTGGACTAGAAATGATACAGCTACCTGGAAATATTTTGGCAGTTTATTTCAGAACTAGACATACAAATACCATACAGCCTAGCTTTGCACCCCTGGGCATTTATCTGAGAGAAATGAAGACTTACGTTCATGCAAAAACCCATACACAGATGTTCGGAGCAGCTTTGTTCATCATAGCCAAAACTGGAAATCTAGATATCCTTCATTGGATGAATGATGTACCCACACCACGGAATTCTACTCAGCAGTAAAAGCACAAACTTGATACGTACAACAACCTAGATGAATCTCCAGAAAACCATACTTTGATTAATGGTTACATACTGTGTGAGAATTTCTTGAAATGAAAAAATTAGAGAAATGGAGAATAAATTAGGGATTGGCAATGTTAAAGAGGATGTCAGGTTGAAAAGGAAGGTGGGTATTGTAAAAAGACAACGTGGTAACAATTGTTCTGTGTCCCTTTTTTAATATTTTAGTTGTAACAATGTACGATACATTTCCAAGATTTCACCAATGGGGGTAACTAGGTAAAGGTTACACACTGTCTAGTATACCTGCATATAAAGCTTGAATTATCTCAAAAGGCTTGATCAGAACACCATAATAACCACATACAAACTAGTTAAATTTATCCTTGGATTACAATGTGAATTTAAGATTATAATGGCAATTTAAAAAATTTTAAGATTAAGAAGCCTCATAATGGTTATAATAAAACACTAATCTGAGGATATGGGTTATAGTTGTAAAAGCTTAAATGGTACTTTTTGAATTCATGAAGATCATTTAATTTATTTTTTAAATTACTAAGTTTTTTATTAAGCATGGCTTTTTCATGAGTTGGTCACATTTCTGCACAGCACATTTTACACATCAGCCATCCTGCTAACCGGCTGAATGGTAATGTTTAGCATATGCCTAACAAATTACAGTTACTATTGAGATTTTTATTATGCATAGACTTTCTTAAGATTTCTCAGGAGTAGCTAACAGTGAGATTATACTGATATTTATTTTTAAAAGACAAGGTTATATGGAATTAGAAAGACCTGGTTGGAAGAGGAGTTTTTCACTTTAACAGACTAGAATTTTTTTAAGGATTCAGTTAATTCATGAGTCCTATACAATGTTATACTTTAAAACACAATTAAGTACACCACTATGTAAAGAGTATTTGTTGGCCCTGGCTGGTTGGCTCAGTGGTAAAGCGTTGGCCTGGCGTGCGGGAGTCCCCGGTTTGATTCCCGGCTAGAGCACACAGGAGAGGCACCCATCTGCTTCTCCACCCCTCCCCCTCTCCTTCCTCTCTGTCTCTCTCTTCCCCTCCCGCAGCCAAGGCTCCATTGGAGCAAAGATGGCCCGGGCGCTGAGGATGGCTCTGTGGCCTCTGCCTCAGGCGCTAGAATGGCTCTGGTTGCAACAGAACAATGCGCCAGATGGGCAGAGCATCGCCCCCTGGTGGACGTGCCGGGTGAATCCCGGTCAGGCGCATGCGGGAGTCTTTCTGACTGCCTCCCCGTTTCCAACTTAAGGAAAAAAAAAAAAAAAGTATTTGTACAGTGCACATTTATTCATTAGTTTATTTTTCTATATCACCTGTATTCAAGATTGAGAGAATTGCTTTTTTATTCATAGCTACTTTGCTTCAGTTGTTCATTGCTCACTTGTTGTATGAGAGAGAACTGCTATTCTAAATCAGTTTAAACTGTCACCATTTTAAAAAGTAAATCCTTATATGCATTGTCTGGCTTTAGAAGTTAGCACCATTTTGACAATTTTGTTTTATGATATTCCTTGTTTTTTAATCCAATTTCAGAACTGTGTGACCTATAAATATTTCAATGTCAGTAACTTTAGAAAATATAACCACAACACCATTATTATACCTAATGAACTTAGCAATAATTGCTTAGTAATATCTGATACCATGTCTGAATAGCACCCTTTTTACTTTATTCAGCAATTAATTTTGGAAAAGAAGGACTTAGTTTCTTTTTTGGGAATCAGGAAAAACTAACAAGGTATTCCTTTTACTTCAGGAAGGGGAAGAAGGACAACTAAGCCAACATTGATCAGGCTCTGCATTGCGATAGGCACTCAGCACCAGTCTCTGTAGTAGGAAAGCAAAGGTCTCAGTGGGAAACTATACAGCTCATAAAATTAAAATATATTATGTCTGGGTTTAAGCCTGAGTTAGCCTGCTAGAATTGAATCAAAAGAGGAATCATCAGCTTACTGCCTGAACTTGGAGGGACACTCCTAGAGGAGAGCTGATCATGTGAGAAGTTTAAAGAGCAACGAAGGTATCCTAATGACTCATCGTAGTCATCAGTGAGAGTGGTGGTTGGTGTTTGGCTTACAGGAGAAATCACTGTCCTCGTTTTATATAATCTATTGAGAATTATCAATTCATAGCCAATCCTTGGCTCTTGTGTGGGAACCCCAACTTAAAAAAAAAACTCTTAAATGCCTTTTTTAATGAAAATTATTTTGAGATAATGATGTTAAAAGATAGAATTATTGGCCTGACCTGTGGTGGCGCAGTGGGTAAAAGTGTCGACCTAGAATGCTGAGGTCACCAGTTCAAAACCCTGGGCTTGTCTGGTCAAGGCACATATGGGAGTTGATGCTTCCTGCTCCTTCCCCCTTCTCTCTCTCTCTCTCTCTGTCTCCTCTCTCTAAAATTAATAAATAAAAACTAAAAAAAAAGTCTAAATGTTTAAAAAATAAAAAAATACTGTTTAAAAAAAAAAGATAGAATTATTTTTACAAATGCCAGTGTCCTGATTATGGACCACCTAAGGGTTCCTTTTAGAAATTTAAAACTACATGATTATTTATTAAGATAAACATACTGGTACGTTGATTATTTCTTTTTGTTTAAAAATTGACCTGTTTCCTTTTGCTATTTTGCTGTAGTCTTTTTATATTTTAATCAAGATCCAGTTACTATATAGCAATAGGGGATTATGAAGTTTAACTCTTGTGTTTCTGTATAAGAGATTGGATAGTTTGCAGCATTCATATAACATCATTTTTCCAGCAGTAGTTGAGTTGTTGCTGGAAATAAGTGTACTTTTAATCTGTGGATCTATGATTTACTTAACTTCATTTTTATCCAGGAAGGACCTGTTGAAGGGGAGAAGGATCAGAGTGGTGTTAGAGAAAAATATTCAGAATAGCTTCCCACAACAAAGAATGATCTGGCCCCAAATGTCAGTAGTATCAAGTTTGAGAAACACTGAGCTATAATAAAAGGATACAGTTAAAATCAGTGAAGTTAAGTGCCAACAACTCAGCATAATACATGAATCATTCCTCTTTATTATTTAGTAGTAGATGGGGTGGTATATGATTATGATCTTTAAAATGCTTCATTTCAATAATAAACTAGGGAAGAGAATGAAGACTGGGAAGTACTGTTACAAAATGACATCACTTCTATTTTATGAACTTTCTCTGACCTATGAATTCTACAGTGAGTTTCCTCAACTGTTTCGGCATCTTCCTGATGACGTTGCCACCTGGATCCAAATTCATTCAATTCCTAAGCCATACTGACCTTCTTCTCCGTTCCACTTCAGGCACCCACTCATTCCATCATTCAACACTGCTCTGCTTAGAATGTCTTGAACTTTATATTTTCCTTTATAGCCTCTGAATTTGTGCTGCTGATCTTTAACTGAGATCTTAAATAAAAATGGCACCCAAAACTCTACTTTCAAATTCTTTAAAAAAAAAATTTTCTGAAAAGCACAAAAAATAAAATGATACTCTAGTCTGCTTAATCTAGGTATTACTTAGAGAAGTAAGAAATTCTAAGACAAGATCTATGTATTTAGTATGTAGATATAATTTTATGTTTATAAAATTATGTATACCACACATATGCACATGCATTTATTATACATACATATAACTCTTTATTCATATAAAATCTCTGTATTAGCAAACTGATATGGTACATAAGTGTTATGTTTAAGTATATTTGTTTTCAAACCAAAAGTTATAATTTTCAACTTAAAAGTTATCTTTCTATGAAGTGGATTTAAATCACTTTTTTATAATTTGGGGTGGCTCCAAATGTACCATTATCATTTACCTTTTTGTAACTAACTGAGGAAATATAACCGTAAATGCGATAGAAGTACACTTTAGAGTTCATCTCCTAAATGACAACAAAATTTAAAGGACAATTTCAACCAAAATAGTCTTGTTTATATGGTATTCCCGTAGTAATAGCAGATCAGAACTCATTCTGTACATTTTCAATTCCCATTACTATCATTTTTTTAAACATAATATTTAGATGCTATACACATATTTGAGTACAGAGCATGTAGGGGAAAATCCTGTATTTAGTTGCCTACCATCTATTTAAGTAATATTTGTACTGAGTGTACAGAACATTTATAGTGTCATCACATTTCAGATTAAGAAAATGACATATAGGCCCTTTTACCTCAGTTGACAAAAAATTATTTTGATCTTTTTTTACTGACATTTTGTTGATAAGCAAATAAGAATCAATATGGTGATCAACAGTAACTCTTTAATTTTGACTTCCATTTTCAAGTAAGACTTAAAGGTCTTTGAGGACACCTTCATGAAAAGACGTTATGTCTGCCTGGTGACTGCCCTGGGTCCCCATCAGGTTCACAGCTCTTCATCTGCTACCCTCTGGCAGTTTATTCCAGAACCATAACTTTGTTTAGTGTCCTACTCTGCAGGGTTCCAGGGATTTCTTACCCCTGCAGTCTGTCCTGCAGCAGATTGAGGAGTTGGTATGACGATCACAAGGACCTCTTCTGTCACTGGAGTCCAGTGATTGCACATGTGTGGTATCTGCACTAGCAAGAATCTCATAAGCAGAAAATTTCTTTCATAAGTATTTTTAAATGATTAAAACACATCAAGTACCTGAAATAATAATGCTGTTGTATTTTTGCATGGCACGTTGTCAAAGTTCTTTTACATACACTGTCCCTATTTTTCCTAGAGGACTCAAACCCAGGGGTTTCAGTTCCCCATCCATTCACTTTTGGTTGTGCTACACAGTGGAGAATAGCACAGTACTGAAAGTTATTCTTTCTTTCTTTAAGGAGTGTTGATTAAAATGATCATGTCTACATAGTCAAATACGTATAGGAGGAGCTGGACAATTATCTGCTCCCCTTTAAAAAAAGAACAATATACAATGGTATATTAGTTTTTGAGAACCCACTGTTAAGAAACTTGTTGAGGCCCTGGCCGGTTGGCTCAGCGGTAGAGCGTCGGCCTAGCGTGTGGAGGACCCGGGTTCGATTCCCGGCCAGGGCACACAGGAGAAGTGCCCATTTGCTTCTCCACCCCTCCGCCGCGCCTTCCTCTCTGTCTCTCTCTTCCCCTCCTGCAGCCGAGGCTCCATTGGAGCAAAGATGGCCCGGGCGCTGGGGATGGCTCTGTGGCCGCTGCCTCAGGCGCTAGAGTGGCTCTGGTCACAACATGGCGACGCCCAGGATGGGCAGAGCATCGCCCCTGGTGGGCATGCCGGGTGGATCCCGGTCGGGCGCATGCGGGAGTCTGTCTGACTGTCTCTCCCTGTTTCCAGCTTCAGAAAAATGCAAAAAAAAAAAAAAAAAAAAAGAAAGAAACTTGTTGACTTATATGAAACCTAGAGATTTTCAAGTGTGATTTAGCCATTCCCCCACAAAATGGGATTAGGGGTGGGAACCCATAACATTGGAGAGTTTGGTGTCTCTTATTTTGCTTATTCTTTTCATAGTAACATACAGGTTATAGTGGAGGATGTGAAGACTATTTTTAAGCTCAGAAGAATATGTTCTAACATATTTTTTTCAAATAAATTGTATTTAGAGAAGCTCTTCTCAAACATTAATGTGCATTCATATCACCGAGAAATCCTGTTAAAGTGCAGATTATGATTCAGTAAGTCTGGGGTGTGGCCTGAAAGTGCATTTGGAACCAGCTTTCAAGTGGGGTTGATGCTACTGATCATGGGCTCTGAGCATAGAGATTGTGAAGAATCTGGCAGAGTCCTTTCCTATCTCCTCACACATCATTTCTTTGAACTTCTTCATTTTCATCTCTGCTACCAATTCTTGGTTCTCAGTATATAATTACATAATAATGTTCAACTATCTTAAAAGTCTGTCATTTCCAGTTCTGGCTATGTTCTCTTCTAGCTTGTAGTAAGATGTATCCATTTTCTCACTCTTTTTCACACGTCGGTGACTTCCTCTACCATGGCTAAGGTCACCCTGGACCTCTTAATTACCTCACCTAACAAATGCTTTTCTGTTCTTACCTTAATCCCTTGGGGATGTTTGACATTTTGACTACTCTTCTATAAACTTCCTTTTTCCTTAGCTCCATGATATCATTTTATCTTCTTTCTTTGTGCTTCGTTAGGCTTCACAGATGCTTTTTCCAGCTCTTTCATGTTGAAATGTCACCTAAAATCCATGACTTCAGATACCCTTCTTAGGCTTTGTGTTCAGCACCACAATGACCACTGATCCCTCGATATTTACGCGTGAGTGGTCCTTGGACCCTCCCAGTTTATCACACACAGACCAAACTGATAACCCTTTTCTGGACTGCACATCTTCATTATCCTGCATCCTAGAGCATTCCCTTTCTCCAACCCCTTTACAGCTATTCAGTCAACATTTATCATTTTCCACTTGTGTCTTGTTATTTCTAACTGTTAAATACATCTCCAAATTGTCCTCTTCCTTAATTGCCTCCTAATTGGACTCCCTGTTTTCATTTTTCAATCATCTACACTGTTGCCTTCAGATCTTTCTAAAAATGAAAATTGAATGTCACACCCAAGTTTTATTAAATCATGTCATGGTTCCCCACCACTTCAGAATCAAACTCTGTTGCTTAGAATACAAGTTTCTTTATCTGCCAACTCCCCAGTGTGCTCTCTACTTTAAACTAACTGCCAACAACTGGGTGGCACTCTTGATCCCCCTTTACAGAAAGATCTCTGTACTTGAAATGTTCTTCCTTCCTACTTGACCCTTCAAGGATATAGTCAAATCTGGTGCATCATGGAATGACATGGTACCAAATCCCTGCCCCACCTCATCAGCACCCACCACACACCATACACCACACACACAGGCAGAATTTATATGCTCTTTTCTCTGTATCCATTCCTGTGTCATCCTGGGCATGAATTTATTTTTACACTCTATGACAACATTTATTTTTCATGTCAGCTCACCATAAGGGCAGAATTCCTTGAAAACAAGCTATCTTTTCATCTCTGCATTTCCAATACCTAGCACAGTTTCTCCCCTCATGTAGTAGATAACAGATGTTTGGATAGTTGGTTTAATTCAGCCTTGCTCCTCTTCCTTCAGTCTTTAATCAGGTTATGCTTTAGTCCTACTTGTTAACATGTAGGTGGAATTCTGTCCTATGAAACTGTTGGAAACCCTAATGAACAGATTGGCTCCTGCTTTGATCAGGAGGTTTCTCCAGTGGCTGCCTGGGATCTGCAGTTTGAAAGGGTTTTTTTATACCCAGAGTGACGACTGCAGTAAAAGTTGTGGCAGGCTAGGGGGAAATACCCCTGCACAAAATTCTCATGCCAGATTTTTGAAGACTTTACCCCACAAGTGATATATTTACTTCTGTAATTCCTTCCTGTTTTCTGTGTGTATTTTCCCTCTGTAAACATTTTATTTCCTTAGAGTTTTACATTACCAAACCTTAAAATATTATTATATTCCCTCTGGGACCCAAAGTTGCTTGTGGTATAAATAATGGTTAAATTTACCATTTCCCAAACATTTGTCACTTTGTCAAATATTCTCAATATCTTAGCCATTTGATGAGTTGTTTTTTCCTATATTCATCAATTTTACTTAAATATAAGATTGGAAATTTATGTGAAACAAAAAAAATATATAAACATCTTATTGAGTTATGCAGTTGAAACCTGTATAGTTTTCTGAACAAATGTTGCACCAATAAATTCAATATATACGATATATAGCCTGACCAGGTGGTGGCGCAGTGGTTATAGCGTCGAACTGGGACATGGAGGACCCAGGTTCAAAAGCCCAAGGTTGCTGGCTTGAGCCCAAAGGTCACTGGCTTGAAGCCCAAGGTAACTGGTTTGAGCAAGGGGTCACTCGCTCTGCTGTAGCCCCCTGGTCAAGGCACATAAGAGAAAGCAATCAGTGAACAACTAAGGTGTTGCAATGAAGAATTGATGCTTCTCATCTCTCTCCCTTCCTGTCTGTCCCTCTCTCTGATTCTCTGTCTCTGTCAAGAAAAAGTGTGTGTGTGTGTGTGTGTGAGAGAGAGAGAGAGAGAGAGAAAGAGAAATTGAGGCAAAAGTCTGATAATTAAAAATATCTTAATACTATTGAAAAATCAGGGCTGGAAATTCCTGGCTTAGTTGTTCAAGTACTAAAGGTAGAGCCAGCTAACCCTAAGACAGATTGCAGAAACCTGCCAGGCCATCTATACTGACATCAAATAGGTGGATTTCTATGTCTGGGGAAAACTTACAACTTGGTAAGACTTTAGTAACTAAGACAACCATTATCAAGGCCCCTTGCTAAGTAAGACTTGTGTCCTGTTCAGTACTTGAAAACCTACAGACTTAATTTTCATTGAGAATAACATGTTACTTACCTTGGCTGTTTTGGCAGGGTTAAGGGTACTTTTCACTGGAAATCTGACCTGACTTTATCAGGCTGAAAGAGAGTTTAGTTTAATAAATTTTACTACTCTCTTCCACAAATTGGAAAATTTTGTTCACTACCATCAGCTTCTCCAACCTTATTTAGCCATTATCCTACAAAACTTGAGGATCATCCAAAGCAAACTAACTTAGAAAGTTACATTCATTTTCTCTACTTTTTTCTAAATTTATTTTTACCATTGGGTTGTCATGCCTATTGTGGAAGTTTCCATGCTGAGTTTCAATTTTGGATTTACATCTATCCTGTACCATATCTTTGGGTTAAAGATACTCATATTTACCTCACTATGCTCAGTCCATGCCTGCTACAAATCAAGTACTCAGTAAATGCTTGGATGGAAGAACTAAGTTACTAAGGAATTAAACATATCTGTGTGTTATCTGTGACACACCATAATTATCACCAATTAAACATATCTGTGACAGAACATAGGAACAGGAAATTCATAAATACTAGAATCTCCCATACCTTTCTAATCTAGTTCTGCTCCCCCTTCCTTTATTTCCCTGGTAAAATTGATCAAGATTTGTTTAGGCTCCCTCTTTTCCTTCTTAATAAGCATTCACTGGTAATGTTAATTTTTGTAAAGGGAAGAAAGGACACAAAGAATGTAAATAATCACAAGTACTAAATACTTCTCAAGATAATTCTAGAAATCCAAAGTGATTTCTAGCTAGAAGCTTTTGAGAGATATAAGAAGTGTGCTTTTTAAAATCAGTAAAGTTAGCAGTGCCCCCCTCCTTTTTAATGGAACACAGGAAACTTGTATGAAAGAGATAAAAGTGGAACAGCTCTGCTTGTGGTTCCATGGGAAATGAGAAGGGAAGAGGAGGAAATGGTCTTCCCTCCACTGGGCTCTCCCTTCTTTCTACATCATCCCCAATAGGTGGTCCCTGCAAGATTTCTGTAATAAATAGTTGAAAGCTACTAATTTGGATGATGTATGTATGGGTCCTCTCCCAATGAAGCTAAATCAGATAACATCAGAACATTTTAAAGTCACATAATTTAAAGGAGTTTTGTATTTAATCTGCACAATCCTGATTTGTAGTCTAATGTTCTTTCCCTAAGAATTTCCTGTCTGCATTATATTTAATTAAGTCTGAACTTAATATATTTTTTAATTGATTTTAGAGAGAAGGGAAAGGAGAGGGAAGCGTTGATTTGTTCCCCTCATTATACGGTCATTGGTTGATTCTTATATGTGCCCTGACCAGGATTGAACCCATAACCTCAGCATATCGGGATGATGCTGTAACCAACTGAGCTACCTGGCCAGGACTCAGTTTTATTCTTTAGGGCTCACTGAACACAGTACATGTTGCTAATTTACTTTTTTAATGTTTATTTTTATTTAATCAAGAATTTAATCCACTGAAGAGCACTGATCACTATTTCTCTCTTAGTCTACAGTGTTTCAGGCACATTGACATTTAGCACCTGTACCTTTTATTGTTCCTGCATGTCTTCGTATTCAGATACGATGATGAGAGCTAACATGCATTGAATACTCCATGGCAAGCACTGTTTTTGTTGTGTTACATTCATGTGTTATATTCATCCTCCCCGCAATTCTATAAAGTAAACACCATTATCCTCAGTCTACAGGGAGCTTAAGCAGTGGTTCCAAAGCAACACATCTGGTAAGTGTGTCACTGGGGTGTGAACCTAGGCAGTCTTGTTCTAGAACTGCACCCTTAACCAGTCTGCTAATCTTACAGATATAATTTCATCCTACAAAAAGATTTTATTGAAACAAAATAAAAATTAATTTTCTTATATTTATTCATATTTTGAATTTTGCTTCAGAAATAACACCTATGTGAATAATTTAGAATAGTGCCTGACCAGGCGGTGGCGCAGTGGATAGAGCATCAGACTGGGATGCGGAAGACCCAGGTTCAAGACCCTGAGGTTGCCAGTTTGAGCGCGGGCTCATCTGGCTTGAGCAAAAAGCTCGCCAGCTTGGACCCAAGGTCGCTGGTTCGAGCAAGGGGTTATTCAGTCTGCTGAAGGCCCACAGTCAAGGCACATATGAGAAAGCAATCAATGAAAAACTAAGGTCGCAATGCACAACGAAAAACTAATGATTGATGCTTCTCATCTCTCCATTCCTGTCTGTCTGTCCCTGTCTATCCCTCACTATGACACTCTGTCTCTGTAAAAAAATAGAATTAAAATTAAAAAATAAGAAAAAGTATTAAAAATAATAATTTAGAATAGTGACTGGCGCATAGTAAGTACTTAGTAACCATTGGTTGTCATTAGCTTCGGCAAATGGACACCTGTAATGTCCATAAGCATTGTTAGCAAGTGAGAAGAAAATTAAAAAGCATTCTAGTTATTTTATGTTTTCCAGTTCTAGGAGAAAACTAAAGAACCACTTACTTTACAGGGTACTTTGTCTCTAGCATCTGTTCAAGACAGTTAAATAAAATTAAGATACTTTGATTTATTTTGAATTCTAACCTAACAGACGCTGTAATTTTTATCTTTCCACCAGGTGGCAGCATGTTATATAAGGGAATAATTTAAATATTACTCTGTTGTAGGATTTTCAGTATTTTGCCTTGAAAAATGTTAAACCATAATGGAAAATAAAAAATTTTTCCTCTAGTCTCTCTCATGAGAAGACTTTGAAGTCCCCCTTAGCACATTGTCCTGCAGCCAAACCTGCCTAGTCCTGCCTTAGTCCTGCCCTGCACACATTCTTCCTAAGTCATCAGTGCACATTAACTTCAGCAGTAGGAACTATATCCTCTTCCTTTATCTTTCATAGTACCTAGAGAAGTCCTGAGTCTGGTAAATGACAAATGATGTAGGCAGGATACACGTAATTTTGTGTGTTTACTGAATATATATTTAAATCCTAATGCATTTACAGTTTTTTGTTACTTAATTTGTGCTATAAAAGTCACTGAAATTTTACTTTGGTTTAGATATTATCAGGACCATTCATACAACTGTTGTTGCCAAGGGTTGAAAAATTAGTGCCTGAGGTGGAAGGCAATTAATGGCTAATGAAGGTAAAGGACTGAACATGGCAATTAATCAAAGCAGGGTAAAGGGGAAGAGCTAATGGTAAAATGAAGAGAGGCTCCTGATACTGGAGTGGAGCACTGCATGGGAACGCAAGAGGCTTGCCAGATTGTTGGATGCAAGGGACTCTGTATACTTCATAGTTATGGTTCTGCCTAGATATTGTTTGTTTCACAGTGCTGATAATGCAGTCCTTTGACACAGTGTCTTTAGCAAATATTTTTCCTCTTTAACCTATTAATATTTTGATTGACTGAAATGTGAAGTATATGTATATGAATATAATGTTCTTAAAGTCTGATTTATGTGTCACAAAACCTGTGATCTTTAGGTGTCATGTTTTAAAAGTATTGCCTTAACTAATGTTCTGTCTTTCCTCTTTCCCGTCCTCTCTCTCTAAAATCAATACATTAAAAACATTCTTTTCGCCCATTTGCTTCTCCACCCCCCCCCCCTCCTTCCTCTCTGTCTCTCTCTTCCCCTCCCGCAGCCAAGGCTCCATTGGAGCAAAGATAGCCCAGGCGCTGGGGATGGCTCCTTGGCCTCTGCCCCAGGCGCTAGAGTGGCTCTGGTCACGGCAGAGCAACGCCCCCAAGGGGTAGAGCATCGCCCCCTGGTGGGCAGAGCATCGCCCCCTGGTGGGCAGAGCATCGCCCCTGGTGGGCGTGCCAGGTGGATCCCAGTCGGGCACATGCGGGAGTCTGTCTGACTGTCTCTCCCCGTTTTCAGCTTCAGAAAAATACAAAAAAAATAAATAAATAAAAA
This sequence comes from Saccopteryx bilineata, assembly GCF_036850765.1. Lineage (NCBI taxonomy): Eukaryota > Metazoa > Chordata > Mammalia > Chiroptera > Emballonuridae > Saccopteryx > Saccopteryx bilineata. Next base: position 59,049,265 of record NC_089492.1, read on the forward strand.
CATTCTTTTAAAATAGTACATTAATGTTAAAATTTTTCTGTAGATATGCTATCAGCTTGCTCATTTTTCTGACATAAGGAATTAAGTGTTCCAGATAAATGTTGTTGTTGTTATTATTATTAGAGTGAAAGAGATGAGAAGCATCAACTCATAGTTTTGGTACTTTAGTTTTTCATTGATTGCTTCCTGTACGTACCTTGATTGCGGTGCTTCAGCTGAACCAGTGACCCCTTTGCTCAATCCAGCACCATGGGGATCATATCAGTGATCCCATGCTGAAGCTGGTGACCCTGTGCTCAAGCTGGTTGAGCCCACACTCAAGCTAGCGACCTCAAGGTTTTGAATCTGGGTCCTCAGCGTTCTAGGTCAACGCTCTATCTGCACCACCACCAGCAGGCTATTCTAGATAGATTTTTAATTTTACCCTTGTGAAACATCAAACCTTATAAGAATAATAAAAGTTTTCCAAAACAGATTTTCTGTTTCTTACATTAAACAGCAAACACAGAACCTCTCTCCTGGAGGACTTGGACTATCTTCATTAACACTTGTCCTCAGCCATCAGGAGCTGTCTGCACAAGTCATGCCACAGCTGCTGCCGTGTGCAAGTTCCCCTAGTGCCTCTGTCCCTGATGCTGCACATGCTCAATCCCCACTTACATACACAAACACACCCATCACGTCTGCTCTTTATCCCCCCACCCCTAGAATTTGCTTCAATAGCCTTGGAAATAGAAATGATAAAACTGGTTAAAATTCTGTCTAAAATTAGAAGGAATTTCAAGTTAAGGCTGTCCTATTAAAGCATGAGCATTTAATGTGAAGTTTTGTAGTATCTATTTAGTTAACTTGCTAATTTTCTCTTTTTTCTGTGTTCTAGAGGTATTTCAGAATGTTACCTATCTTGAAAAATACATATATGGGGATTAAATTTTAATGACTAGAGTGAAGAGAGAAATTAAAGAAAATTTTGTCCATTTTCTATAACAGATATGTATCTCTTGTCTTTCTTGGTTCTTGAGATGCTTTGCAGCTTTAGTGAACAGATATTGTCTGTGACACTCAAGGCTCTTAGAAGTTTCATTTGATCTCTAATAAGCCTTAATGTTTATTATATTTGGGAACTGGATAATTTCAATTTATAGCTACACTTTTTTAAAACAAGTATACTCAGGCCCTGGCCAGTTGGCTCAGTGGTGGAGTGTCGGCCTGGAGTGCAGAAGTCCCAGGTTCGATTCCCGGTGAGGGCACACAGGAGAAGCACCCATCTGCTTCTCCACCCCTCCCCCTCTCCTTCCTCTCTGTCTCTCCCCCTCCTGCAGCCGAGGCTCCATTGGAGCAAAGATGGCCCGGGCGCTGGGGATGGCTCCTTGGCCTCTGCCCCAGGCGCTAGAGTGGCTCTGGTCACAACAGAGCTACGCCCCAGAGGGGAAGAGCATCGCCCCCTGGTGGGCAGAGCATCGCCCCTGGTGGGCGTGCCGGGTGGATCCTGGTTGGGCGCATGCGGGAGTCTGTCTGACTGTCTCCCTGTTTCCAGCTTCGGAAAAAATACAAAAAAATAAAAATAAAAAATAAAAAATAAACAGGTATACTCATGTCAGCATTTGTCACATTGAGTTTTAAACTCTAAGGACTCATTAAAATTGATCACTAATTAATCACTTGATAATATTAAGTATGCCTGTCCTGTGGTGGCACAGTGGATAAAGTGTCTACCGGGAACACTGAGATAGCCGGTTCAAAACCCTAGACTTGCCTGGTCAGGCACATACTGGAGTTGATGCTTCCTGTTCCTCCCCCCTTCTCTCCCCCTGTCTCTCTCTTTTCTCTAAAGTGAATAAATAAATCTTTAAAAATAATAGTATTAAATGTTTTTGCTATGATGTAGATAAAATAATCTGTATAGCATCTTCTCTATAATAAGTACTATTTGGGTAATAAAAGTAGTGACTTGGAAAATGTTATCTAGCATAGCTTTCTTAAGCCAGTTTCTAAAGTGATTTATCAACAAATGAGTAAAATAAATTTTTTTACATAAATTGGCACATTTATAATGACTTTTATAACAAATGTTCATTTATATGAAGTTTGAACTCACTTATGGGACCTTGTAGTTCTGTGTAACATTGTAATGAAATGTACACGTGGGCTCCCTTATAAGAAATTCCAACCCTGTGAATTTGTTGGCTTCAGTATTTAGTTAGCCTCCTTTCTGAAGCCATCATTATAATTGACATGTTATTGGAAATAAAGTTTTTCTTTATCAGGATAACTTTGATTTTGAGGAATGTAAATCAATTCATAGTTGACTGAAAACCAGTTTCTCCTTCACTTTAACTCTAGTGCCCATATGAAAAGCACACTCACTTCCAAAGTGCCATATGAATCTGCAGTGATGAATTCTCATTATTTTGCTGCAGATTGTCATGACCCTCTGATGATTCAATCAGCCACTTAGAGTTTATGCATATTCATATCTCTGTGCTCCTGCCACTGTCGTTCACATCTCCCTTACTGACTTGTGTGTTCTTGGTGCAGTAATTGAGCTCCAGTAGATTGATTACTCTGGAGAGCTGTAAGGCCTTTAAAGGTGAAAACATATCAGTCCTGTTAATGAGGAAACAAAAGCTCTGGTGGCAAGTTCAGCAATCAGATATTTCCAGTGTAGAAAAGATGAAAGATATGATTTGTTCCTCTCCATGAACCCTAGTTTACTTTTCAAATTTTGAAATAAGTCTATATCAGTGCTAGTAAAGAATAGATTTCTTGATGAATTTTCATAGAATGCTAATTAAAGAGGACCTGATTTATTAATACTATTTTTTGTGATCTCAAATCTGCTAATTTAGAAACACCTTCTGTGGCATTGGCAGTATTTGCATAAAGTATTTTAATACTTTGTATAACCATAGAATGTTTGTGGGTTAATTTTGGTATTTAGAGGCTTAATTTTGTTACAGTGTTCTAACACTAATTTTTTTGTCAATGCAGTAGCATGCTGTATGGGGAAGAGGTGAAACTTGATTCAACATGGCATAGAAGTTGAGCTGTCTTTTTATCTCCATATCATAAGCATCCTTTAATTTTCCCCTCTTAAACTGTGTAATAAGTAGTACCTTGTCCTGGCAAAAAAGGATTTTGTGTGAAACAGTAACCTCCAGAAGTAAGCTAGTTTCAACATGGAAGGTATTGCAGTTTATGTAGTTGACATGTTTTTCTCATGTATGCTATTCTCACACTATTGTATCCCCTGCTCCCCATCATTTTTCTTTTGAGATCTAATTCACATACCAAAAATTTCAGTCTTTTAAAAGGTACAATTTAGTGGATTTCAGTATATTCACAAAGTTGTGCAACCATTACCGCTAATTACAGAACATTTTCATCACCCCAAACAGAAACCCCCTACTCATTAGTCACTGTGCAGTCAGTCCCCCTGTCTTCATAACCCCTGACAGCCAGTAGTCTATGTTTCTCTCTTTGAATATTTCATATAAATGGAGTCGTACTAATGTGGTCTTTTATGCCTATTTTTACTTGGCATAGTGTTTTTAAGGTTTACTCATTTAGCATAAATCAGTGTTTCATTTTTTTGTGGCTTAATAAAGTTCCATTATAAAGTGATACCACATTTTGGTTTTCATTCATCAGTGAAAACATTTGTGCTGTTTTCACTTTTTGGCTATTGCTGCTAATATATTAATGAACATTCACATATGTTGTTGCTCTGTTCTTGATCTTAGTGGGAAAGTTTTTAGTGTTCATCAGTGGGTATGGTGTTAGCTATGGGTTTTTCTTAGATGCTTATTGGATCAGGTTGAGGAAGTTCCTTACTAGTCCTATTTTGTTGAATGTTTCTATTATGAAAGTTTGTTGGATTTTGTCAAATGCCATTTCTCTATCTATTGAAATGATTATGTGATTTTTGTTATTCTATTACTATGGTATAATTACACTGGTTAATTTTGTTGTGTTGAACTTTATGATATTCTGTAGAGCTTTTTATATACAGCTAGTGCTCAACTTACTACCACGATTGGTTCCGACAGACCGGTCGTAACACGATTTGGTTGTAAGTTGAGTAGGCTATATGTCCAGTACTGTGAAATGATGTTATAAAAATCTTTAATATTTTATCATAATTCTCTTTCATTATTGTTATATATCATAATTTTCTTTGTTCATTTTATGCCATTTGTATCATCTCTACACCATTTTGTTTCTTATTTTTACATTCGTCAGGTTTAAGTAAAACACTGCATTACCAGTACAACTGATTTAATATTTGCAAAGACAATTTCCTCTTGGTAGACATCTTGGGAGGGGTTTGATGAAAAATATCCAAGACACAAATTGCTGTACCGAGTCTGGGGTAACAGTTGATAACAGTCTGGTGCACGCGGAGATGGTAGTGCTGCCGGAAGCTGGTCCTCACTGTTGTACACCCAGCTGGGCAACGCTTGCGCTGCCAGACGCGGAGCAGTCATGGCTAGCGATTGTGGTCATAAAGTCAAATGGTCGTAAGTTGCATAGGTCATAAATCAATCAATATTTGTAAAGTCCTTTTGCTATTGTGGTTTTAAATAATTTGAACTAATTTCTCTATCTTATATTTCAGGCATTTATTAATACAGCAAAAGAAATTTATGAAAAAATCCAAGAAGGAGTCTTTGACATTAATAATGAGGTATATACACAAGTAAAATTTATTGGCTAATATTTGCAAATAAAATTTATTTGCTAATATTTGGGTTTTATGCTTTTATGAAATATTTTAAATTTTATTTTTCAGTTACAATTTACTGTTATTTTTTATGGTTTTAGATGTATAGCATCATGATTAGACAATCATATACTTCAATTAATTTGGAGCTTAATTACTAAGATTTATGGTTTTATATTTTTTAAACCATAAAATGAATATGTGATATCAGTTATACAAGGGTCGGCAAACTCATTAGTCAACAGAGCCAAATATCAACAGTACAACGATTGAAATTTCTTTTGAGAACCCAATTTTTTAAACTTAAACTATATAGGTAGGTAGATTGTTACTAACTTAATTGGGGTACTCCTAAGCTGGCCCTTGCACCCACACTCAAAGGGCCAAAGAGCCGCATGTGCCTTGCGAGCCGTGGTTTGCTGACCACTGAGTTAACACATTAGTTTATAATCATCTAACTGAAAATTTGTTGGATGCTGTATAATAGTTAAATGTTTATGTTCTAGTATAGCATCACTTTATATGTGCAAATGGATTAAAGTGAGTGACTATCCATTTATTGTAAGCAATGCAAAATAATATAAATCCTCCAAAGAGAGAAGAAAATTCACTTTCATCCACATGTCCATATCTGCTTTGGGGAATAATTTTCTAGTTGTATAAATGCGTATACTGTCTCACTAATAAGATACTCTCCCCGTAGTCAATATGAAAGTGGGAAATGCCCAATTTGGAAATTACTCCCAGTGTAGCATAGCACTTTTAGGAAGCTAAATTATAGGTATAATTGGCAGTTAGCACTGGTTTATTTTTTTTGTTTTTGATTTTGTTTTTGTAAAATTATTTTGAGCAGTTTTGATCAACATGGTTAGCATAAAATGGAAAGCTCTGGAGCATGTAATTCAGGGTGTCTACCAATCAGTGGTCATCATTTTGACCTAAATTCCCACTGTGTGGACACAGCATATTATTTACTGTTACATAAACATTTTTGCCATTGTATGTTAAGAATTTTTGTTTCTAATACTTGTCAGGGGAGACACCATGATCAGGAAGGTGGTTTTCCCAGGGCAAGCTCTATCCATTGAACTCTGGATGTGCTGACCCCTGCAATTTCCCCAAGTGTGGAAAATTCAACTGCATAATTTGTGGGAGTGGGGAACTGCGGTTGTGCTCTCCACTACTTTAAAAAAAACACTTTTTGCTTCTAAGGGAAAAACTTATTTCTCCCCCAGTTGCAGTTAGGAAAGCATTGTGTTAGGAAGCCATTGTATGTATGCATCTTGACCTGTACATAAATGAGATTCTTCATTACTGGTCTCAGTAGTCTTTGCTAAAACTAAACTATAATTTCCTAAGTTTTCCAGAAAGTGCTTGTTTTTCTCATTTATTTTAATTTGGAGTATTATGGTTTCTAAATCCTATCTTCTAGGCTAATATGGCAGCAGATCTTAAGTTAATTTAAAGACGACACCATTCAGAGATGAATGCCACATAAACTGAACAGTAATTGGGCCTCTGTGTAAAAGCACATGTTCATTGTTTCTGTCTGGTTTCATATAGTAGCTGACTGCTGTACTGTGCCTGGTGCAGCTTTGATTGTAATATACTGTCAGGAGCTAACAGGCCGTGCGATTTATTTGGCCTAATGCCAAGTGTGACTCCTTGATTCCTCAAGAAGTTGCTACCAGCCTAGAGGGGGCAAAACCAATGAGCCATAGGGCATGCTTTTTATTAAAGAGGAGTCAAAAGAGCGAAAAGAAACCACATCAGCTGCTGTCAATACTGAACTAGTGCCAGAAACCCCAAGGCTACTACTGTTGCAGAACAACTGCCAAGCACTATAAATCTGAGATTTACTGTGACGTAAAGTTTCCTTAAGAGCTTAATTTCTGAAGCTACTGTATTACTTTTCTCAAAGTGTTGTATTTTTAGGTAAAATCCACTTGAGGGAGTGAGGGTTAAGACATAAGTGTGAGTTTGATGAATGAAAGAACTGCTCTGTGTGTGGGTTCTTGGCAAGCTGCCATGTCTTTGGGGATCATAGAAATTATTGATGACACAGAACACTCATATGCCCTTAGTCTGTACAGCTGATTCAACATGGAAGAGAAATGCTGTCTAGAGAAAAGATTTGACATTGTATTAGAGCAGCATAGGCTTTACATATTTTTATCCTTCAAAGATGACTTGCAGTAATTGTTTTAAACATTTTCTCTATTGTGAGAATTCCCTGAAAAGCAGCACTATCCAGTTTCTGTGTACCCGGTTCCTGATGGGCTAAAGAATTATTTTCAGAAATATTTCCACAATACTGTTTCTAAACAGAAGAAATATCCTCTAGAAGAGATTGTTTTAATTGTTGCAAAAAATCTCCTTAATGTTTTTCTGAGTTGTTTGGTAAAATTGTATCATTAAGAATTAAATAAATTTTTATTGGATCCAGTTACATTTGTAATCCTTTTGTCTTTTATTTCAGGCAAATGGCATTAAAATTGGCCCTCAGCATGCTGCTACCAATGCCACACATGCAGGCAATCAGGGAGGACAGCAGGCGGGGGGGAGGCTGCTGTTGAGTGTTTTTACTGTCTCGCTGCCCAAATGGGGCCTCCTCACTATTTCATTCACCCTCTCTTGCTCAGCTGAGACATGAAACTATTCAAAATGGCTTTATGTCGCAGAAGACTTTAATCTTTTAAATTCTTGTATAACTTTGAATAAATGGTTAATGTTCACTTAAAAAGACAGATTTTGGAGATTGTATTCATATCTATTTGCATTTGATTTCTAGGTCAATTGATGTGATTATTTTTGTTAAATGTTGTCTTGTGCCCTTACCTAGAACTGAATTGTATTAAACACTACAGAGTCATCTTGAGTATTTTAAATTGGTTTGTGTAGTTAGGTTTCCCAACACCAAACAATGTTTAATATTAATAGAACTGTCCTCAAAAAGTTTGTCAATTTCCAAGGCTATAAGGAAAAACAGAAGGATTCTTTTAATTCTGTATTTATCATTTACTTACTGTGTATATAGTTTAATAACCTGCTTGGGTGTAATTTGCCAAGCTTGAATTCATTAATGCATTTGCATAAATTCTGAACTGTTTAGAGCTTAAAGCTACCGAAGCATTGTTAGGAATTGCTTGGACACTGAATTTTAAACTTTTTGACATTGTTAGCAAGCATGTTCATCTTTTGTCACTAGTCCAAGAAAAATATGCTTAATGTACATTATAAAGGCTATGTATATGTTAACCTCTTTTAATGCTAAAAGTTTGCTCTTTGTCCACGATTTCTTTAAGACCTCTTCAGAAAAGGATTTGTTTGCCTTAATGAATACTGCTGGGTAGGAACAGTGTAATGAGGGAAATGGGTGGAAGCAAGAACTCCATACAACCTAAGTGACTCTAAGAAGAAGGAATGTCCACGTTGAGGTGGCACGTGATGAGGATTTTAATTTTTCCTTAAACACACTAATTTTTCTTTTACTCACATGATTTCTAAGTATATTTTTCATGCAGGACAGTTTTTCAACGTTGATGTACAGTGACTGTGTAAAATTTTTCTTTCTGTGGTAACCTAGAATCTTTAAAATATGGTAAGCATCTTGTCTATTTTGAAGAGGATATGACCATAAATCTGCCAGATGGAAGACCCTGTTAAAAAGTAGGAAAGCTTTAGTAATTTACTCAGTGTGGTGGGTTTATCCTTTTATTTTCTTTTTCTTCCTTGGTCTATACTGAAATTGTTATAGCAGTGCAAAATAAAATCCTATGTATAAAAGTGTTCTTTTTTTTATTATAACCACATCATTTTTTTAATGTATTTTTCTAGCCCATCCACAGTTTTTACATGTATCTAAGCATATTTTTTAAAATAGTCCTTTTAATGTTTAATGTCCTTTTTAAAAATTTTGCTAAAATGTGATGAAACTCTTTACAGTATTGAAGTTCTTTTTGTTATTGATGTAATCATTATTTTCTTCTCAAACAGCACAAAAGCACATTTAACCTATAAGAAAGCTTTATAAAGAATTTCTTAGTGTGAAACTAATACTTTCAATCACTTAGGTCTTCAACCTTCGTAGGCCTTCCCTGGGTGTTCAGCAATATTCTTTTAAGCTTTAACATTACTCTTATGGAAAGTCACCTATCTTTGTTTTAACTGGGTCCTGGAGGACTGAGGGAAAGGTGAGAAGAAATAGAGATTCTTGAGTATTTTTATTGTAAAATATTTTTTCTTAAAGTGGTCATACCAAAATCATTGATTGTACCATTAACTCTTTTTATAATGGGTGGGTAGGAAAAGTTATACTCTCTACCAAGAAGAGGATGATTGCTTAGATATTATATTTAAACTACTGTTAGCTTTTCCAGAAGTTTAATGTATTTCTTTCCTATGCTGTCTAGCCTAATTCTTTTATAAATCAAGTATAAGAAGAGCAACTAATGATTAAAATAAAACAAGAAAAACCAGCAGATGTACTTAATACCCTAAAAACAGATGGAGCATTAAAATACAGCTCTACGACAGCAACCTTAACTAGCCTTCATCCTGGGCAGCAGGGGTGAGGAGTGAATGGATTCCTCTCTAGTTCATCACCACTTTCTCTACAAATCTCATCTTCTCACATCAGCCGACAAAGCAGTGTTCCTTTCTGCTTTCTACTCTTTGCTCATTTTATTATTGGTATCACAAATAATGTAATAGTGGCACCTGTAATTGAATCTTTAATACTGTAATTGAGTCTTTAATCTTTGGTTAATTTTTGTGGCATCGTATGGACACGTTTTAAGAGCTAGAAGATCAGTCACTAAGAAATAAACACAACTTTTAATGTCTCAACATGTACCATTCCAAAGTTGTAATCTTCATAAAGATAGTGATACTATTTGTCTTCTGGATTAAAGACGGCTGAATGGAGGGCAGATTTTTGAAAGAGTAGCATATAATTAATTATACAATTCAACAATACAGGGTAGGGTAAAAGTAGGCTTATGGTTTTGTGTACACAATGAAGTTTCTTCTTATACTGTTTATTAATTATGGTATTTTCTATTCAAATAACTGTAAACCTAATTTTTCACCACCCTGTGTATGGAAACTGAACTGAATTGTTATACAAGTTTTTAAAATACATAATTAGGCCCTGGCCAAGTAGCCCAGTTGGTTAGAACATTATCCAATACGCCAACGTTGTGAGTTCAGTCCCTGGTAAGGGCACATACAAGAATTAATCAGTGAATGCTTGGATGAGTGGAACAATAAATTGATGTTTCTCTCTTTCTCTCTAAAATCATTCAATAAATACAATTTTTATGTTTATTTGCCAAAAAATACACTATTAACAGGAAAATTGTCTCTTCTAATAGAGTAGGAATGAATGTAAATGATACTAAAATGTGTATAATCAACCAAAAAGTAATTTATGTCTGGCTTTGCAACATTAAGTATTGGTTTTCTCAAAGGTAGTGAAGCAAAAAAAAAAAAAAAAGTGAAGCCCCATTTGAGCTCAGTGATAACATTGGCAGGACAGTGTTTGAATATATGAGCTAAAAAGAAATACAAGAAAACCATAATAATGAAAAAAGATAACCCTGTTTTATAAGACTTGACTATACAAACAAACAAACTCAGCATATTGACCTGTGTTTCTTAGCGTTTACATGTGCTTTGGTGTTCAAATGAAAATAGAACCGAACTTGCAGTAGAGTGTCTCATATTGCATTGGTATATACTCGTATAATGGTAGGCACATACTTAGTTGAAGTCCTAATGGGAAACTTAAAGTGCCAGTTCATATATTCAATGTTCATTATTTGAATAGTCCTGAGGCCAACTATTAAAAATTGAAGGACATAAAGTGTCGACCTGGAACGCTGAGGTCGCCGGTTCGAAACCCTGGGCTTGCCTGGTCAAGGCACATATGGGAGTTGATGCTTCCTGCTCCTCCCCCTGTTCTCTCTCTATCCCTCCCTCTCTCTCTCTCCCCTCTCTCTCTAATAAAAATGAATAAATTTAAAAAAAATCTAAAAAAGTAAATAAGTAAAAAAAAAAAAAATTGAAGGACAAAGGACCAAGAACCTTATAGAAAAAAATGGGAAAAGATAGTCAATTCACCACCAAAAAAAGATATAAAATGTCCCTAAAATATATTTTTTTAATTCAAACATGGTTGGAGAAATGCAAATTAAAACATACTATTTCTCATCTATGAGAATAGGAGAAACATAAAAAAAGGATGACAGTACATTCCGTTGGTGAAACACTAATGTTGGTGGTGGAAGTGCAAATGAGAACTGCCTGTCTGGATAAAAACTCAGCAGTACTTAATAAAACCAAAATATACTTTCACCTGTTGTCAGCCATCCCACTTGTAGGAAAGTAGCAATGCAAAGGCATTTATGCACAAGGTTACTCATTGCAGCATTGGTTGTCATTGCAAAATATTGGAAATGACATAAAGTCTATACATAGGAGCACTCTTATGAAATAAACTAGTACATCTACACAGTGGAGTCCTTAACAGCTGTAAAAAGTACAAGGAAGAGTTCTACAAACTGGCACATTTTCCAGGATATACTGTTGAGAAAAATAAAGTGCAAGAGGATCTACAGATTACCACCTTTCATGTAATAAAGAAGGCAATATAAGAATATGTATCTACTTGTCTGTGCAAAAGAGGAAGAATTAAACTAGAAACTAGTGAGGTGAGTTACCTACAGAGTGGGTGGGTACAGGGTAGGAAGTGATTAGGAATGGGGTATTTTGAATGAGTGACACCTCTCACTTATATTTTTGTTTACCTCTGACTCAGAACTATAATAATATTCCAAAATATAAAATCAACCATGTTGTGCAGGGAACTCAACCTAACCTACAAACTAATGAATGAACCGCCTATATTCCAAATGAGTGACATTACCACACTGGATGAGGATGTGAAAGAAAACCAGCATACGACCAGCAACTTTGGAAAACAGGATTTTGACTAAATACTGTAAGGTTAAAGATAACGTGAACTATCCACAAAGTGTAGGGGGCTGGATTAGCAATTCTAAAAATACCTTTTCATATTAAGATTGAGCAAATATATTGTGGATAATGAAAGCAGAGGTTCTCATTGAGAAAGGACTTAAAAATAAAAGTTGGGAAAGGCACAAACTGTGGTGTTGGGTTGGAATTGGAGATGTTAGCAACTCATGGTTCTGTGAACAGATGTGTAGAGAAATATAAATGAGTGTGTGAGTATACATATATCTATTTCCTAGCTTTGTCTGCAGTTGTGACCAAAGATACCTCAGTAGTAATGAGCAGACCTAGTGCTTAAATATTGATCTCTACCATTCTCTTGTGAAAGAAACTAGGGCTCTTTGGAGAGATGGTTGATTCTGTGGTGGGGCAGTGAAATTAGAAAATGAGTTTGGAACATCTTATGATGCCAAAAAAGTAAGTAAGTACTCATAAAATGAGGGGAGTTAAACGTATGTCAAAGGACGACATGTTGCTTCCAATGGCCAAGTTTGGGACAATCTGAAAAAATAACTGATGCTAGTAACAAATTATAAGCCCTGGAGTCAAATATCCATGATATAAATGATTGAAGTAAATAAATGGGGAAGTGGGACAGCTTTTCCTTACAGAATACCAATTAGTAGAGACAGAAGGCATGGTATAAGCAGAAAATCATTGAACAACACAAGAATTGTTAAAAGATAGGAATTGTTGGAGAATACTAAATGTAGTGGGCAAAACATGGCAAGATAATTTGCAGTCTCAGTATCTCCACAAGATACTACTACACATGGAAAAGTATTAACTTGATAGTTAACAACACCACCCTCATTAAGTGATCAAAAATAGTTGAGGACATTATGTTCCAACTGATGGGATACACAGGAGGAACACAATTCTGTGGGATTCTTGCCAAAATACATAGCCTCAACTAGTCATTAGGAAACCTCAGACAATCCCAACTAAGAAACATCCTGGAAAGTGTCAGTGCTCTTCAAAAATATCAAGGTCATACAAGATGAATGAGGAACTGTCATACTTTGGAGAGAAGGAGGCATGACTAAATGCAATGTGGGATGCTGGATGGATCTTGGAGGAGGGTTTTTTTTTGTTTGTTTTTGTGTGTTTTTTTAACAGAGAGAGAGGGACAGATAGGGACAGACAGGCAGGAACAAAGAGGTGAGAAGCATCGATCATCAGTTTTTTGTTGTGACACCTTAGTTGTTCATTGATTGCTTTCTCATATGTGCCTTGACCGTGGGCCTTCAGCAGACCGAGTAACCCCTTGCTCAAGCCAGTGACCTTGGGTCCAAACTGGTGAGCTTGGCTCAAATCAGATGAGCCCGCGCTCAAACTGGCAACCTCAGGGTCTCAAACCTGGGTCCTCCGCATCCCAGTTCGATACTCTATCCACTGCACCACCACCCGGTCAGGCCAGAGGAGGGTCTTGATAAAGGAGGGGCACACAGGGCTTCTTTGGTGGGAGAGGGGGGTTACATGGGTAGTTCCTTTATAATATATGCATATGTTTTATGTACTTTCTTGTAAATACGAAAATAACAATTTTGTCTCCTTTAAACAAAACTGCTGCCTTATGACTTGCCCTCAGAACTTAAATGTGTGAAGTTTACTTTATCCCCTTGTTAATGGGTTGAATTGTATCTGCCCCGCCCCAAATATGCTGATATCCTAACCCCCAGTACCTCTGAAATTGTACCTATTTGGAAATAGGATTGTTGCAGATGTAAGTAGTTAAGATAAAGTCCTACTGATGCCCTTCTAAGAAGAGGGCCATGTGAAGACACAAACACAGGGAGGCCATGGGACAACAAGGTCAGAGACTGACATTATGCAGCCTCAAACCGAGGGACACCAAAGATTGCCAGCAAACCACCAAGAGGTTGGATGAAGCAGACCAATTCCCCTACTGGCTGCAGAGAGTGCTGCCATCTTTTTTTTTTTTTTTTTAAGATTTTATTTATTCAATTTTCAGAGAGAGAGAGAGAAAGGGGAGGAGCAGGGAGCATCAACTCCCATATGTACCTTGACCAGGCAAGCCCAGGGTATTGAACAGTCGACCTCAGCGTTCCAGGTCAACGCTTTATCCCACTGCGCCACCACAGGTCAGGCAGAGTGCTAACTAACATCTTGACTGCAAACTTCTAGCCTCTAGAACTGAAAGAGTAAGTTTGTTGTGTTAAGCCACTCAATTTGTGGCACTTTGTTACAATCGCCTAGAAAATGAATACATCCCTTATATCTCCCAAATGAAAATCTTTTTTGATAGGTTGTACCTTCAGTGAAAGGGTATGTTGAAGCCGTGGAGTTAAGGGAAGGTAACGGCTGCTTCACAGCTCGGCACATGTAGCACAAGGCTGGTTGTCTGGAGAGATGCAACATTAATATCTAGGAATTTTATTCTTCCTGCCTCAGAATAATTTAATTTATACATTATGGTGCTGTTCAGAATACAGTGGTACCTTGAGATACGAGCAGACCAACATACAAATTTTTAAAGATATGAGCTGCGACTCAGTCTGTATTTTTGTTCAAGATCCAAGCAAAATTCCGAGATACGAATCGTGATTTGGGAAGCTGCCGCTAGTTGGCGCACAGGTCCAGTATCGGCTGCACAACACCAGCATCTAGTTCTTTCTCACGTGTTACCTGCAGAATCAAGTTGAATTTCGTGCACTGTACTCGTTCTTGCACCATCTTTGCATTTTTTACTAACTTTTTGTGTGCTATCATGGGGCTGAAGAAAGTGAGTGTAAAGGACAGTGGTGAGAAGAAGAAGAGAATGATGTTGATAGAAGTAAAGCAAGAAATAATAGAAAAACATGAGCGTGGTGTACGAGTGATTGAACTGGCAAGGCTGTACAACCGCAACACATCTACAATTTGTACCATCCTTAAACAAAAGGATGCCATCAAAAGCGCAAATCCAGCAAAAGGACCTACAATTTTGTCCCAATTAAGGACAAATATCCATGAAGAAATAGAGAGGCTTCTGCTGGTGTGGGTGAAAGAAAGGGCTGGCAGGAGATACAGAGACAGAGACTGTAATATGCACAAAGGCACGTATTATTTATGGTGACTTGAAGAAGAAAGAATCATCAACCTCAAAAGAGGCAGCAGAAGATACGTTTAAGGCAAATCAAGGCTGGTTTGAAAATTTCAAGAAGAGATCTGGCATCCGCTAGGTTATAAAGGCATGGTGAAACTGCAACTGCTGACGTTAAGGCAGCTGAGGAGTACATTGCACATTTTGCTGCACTTATCGCAAAGGAAGGCTACATCCCCCAACAAGTGTTCACTGTGATGAAACAGGATTGTTTTGGAAAAAAATGCCCTGGAGGACTTTCATCACCACAGAGGAGAAGAAGCTGCCAGGCCATAAACCCATGAAGGACCATCTGACCCTTGCATTGTGTGCAAATGCTAGCAGTGACTGTAAAGTAAAGCTACTGTTAGTGTATCATTCTGAAAATCCTCGAGCCTTTAAGATTCACAAGATTCTTAACTGCAGGTTATGTGGCACACCAATGCTAGGGCATGGGTTACGTGGCAGTTTTTTATTGAATGAGTAAATCTCGTCTTTGGTCCTCCAGTGAAGAAATATCTTCAAGAAAATAAACTCCCAATGAAAGCATTACTAATCCTTGAAAATGCTCCAGCCCACCCACCTGGTCTTGAAGATGACATTCTCAATGAGTTCAAATTCGTGAAAGTCCTCTACCTCCCACCCAACACGACTTCAATCTTGCAACCTATGGATCAGCAGGTCATTTCTAACTTTAAAAAGCTTTACACAAAGCACTTGTTCCGCCGCTGCTTTGAGGTGACTGAGAATACAAATCTAACCCTTCGAGAGTTTTGGAAAGATCATTACAACATCATGATATGTTTATGCATATTGACTTGGCATGGCAAGAGGTTACAAAAAGAACCTTGAACTCGGCATGGAAAAAGTTATGGCTTGATGTTGTTGCAGACAGGGACTCTGAAGGATTCGATTCGAACCAGAGACCAAGACTGAGGTAGAAGTGTTGGAGGAGAATGTGTCCCTCAGAAAGTCAATGGTTCTGGAGGTAGATGAGGGTGTCGTAAACGAGCTCGTTGAGGAACATGAGGAGGAACTCTCAACTGAGGAGTTGAAGGAGCTACAGATGATGCAACATATGGAGCTTCTGCAAGAGATTAGTTGTGAGGAGGAGATAGAGTTGGAGGAAGTGATTTCTACAAGTGAAATTAAAGACATGCAGGCAATGTGGGAGAAGCTTTCAAGTTTCATTAAAAAGAAACACCCAGAAAATGTTTCAACTGGTCGTGCTTCAGCACTTTTTAATGACAGTTGTTTGTCACATTTCCGTAACATTTTAAAGGGCAGACAAAGCAAACCTCTTTGGATAGATTTTTACTCAAAAGTCCTGCAAGTGAAAGTGCCGATAGTGCAGCCCAAAAGGCAAAAACAGGTGATGAGTAAATGAAAAATAAGTAATGTTAAGCTTAGGTTAAGTTTAAAGTTAAGAAAGTGCATTTTTTTTACAATTAAGTTTTTGTGGTTTCATTTTAAGTAAAGAAAGTGCAGTTTTAGTTTTGTTTAAAGAAAATGCAGTTTTACTTTACATTTCGTGTTAAGAAAGTGCAGTTTTAGTTTACAGTGCCTGCATCCCTTCCTCCCTCCCTTCCTTCTCTGCCATTCACCTCTGTTAGCCGCACTCATCTGTCTCCAAGGTAAGAATACAGTACTAAATAACACTTTTTTCTTTTATTTCATATATTCTGTTATGCATTGGTAAACTTTACCATATACCTGTGTGTTTCTTAATTAAAAACATATCTTTTTTGCCTGACCTGTGGTGGCACAGTGGATAAAGCGTCGACCTGGACATGCTGAGGTCGCCGGTTCGAAACCCTGGGCTTGCCTGGTCAAGGCACATATGGGAGTTGATGCTTCCAGCTCCTCCCCCCTTCTCTCTCTCTGTCTCTCCTCTCTCTCTCCCTCTGTCTCTCCCTCTCTAAAATAAATAATAATAATAATAAATTAAAATGAAAAACATGTCTTTTTTCATACTTTAGGATGGTTTGGGGATGTTTCACAGGGCTGGAATGAATTAAATCTATTTCAGTTATTTTAAACGGGAGAAATTTGATATACGAGTTGACTGACTTATTAGCCCGGTTACAGAACAAATTAAACTCGTATCTCAAGGCACCACTGTATTAAATCTTTGTATGAATATTTCATGAGAAATATAGATATAACACATAGGCCTTCCTGGATATGACATTGAAGGTAACAAAATTTATAATTTTACACCCAGAATTCAGTTTAAAATTGAGGCATGTATCCAGTGTGTGACCTTACAGTGACAATGAATTGATATAACAAATGGTAGGAATGGTGTTCTTCCTGTTGTGAAATAAGTGAGTAAGGACAATTAAGAAGTGAGGGCAAGCTGACCAAGGGGGGCAGTTTTGGGTTTGAAATACTGAAATCATTTATGATAATTAGAATATGCAAGAGTGAAGGCAACTAGCTGGAGGGTGAGGTAATCACTAGGGAGAAGGCTACTGCAGTCTTCTAGTTGACAATTAATTTTGCATTAAAATAGCCACATTTGGGTCCTCAGGAGCTGCAGCTGCACAGAGGCACATTTACCAGAACGTGGTATGTGGCCACGAAGTTGGCCCTCTGCTGACTTCATAAGTGCCTGTGTGTGGGTTGGGAGTGGCCGAGGTTCAAGTTACCCATACTTCATTTCCCTCAAGCAGGTGGTGATTTATGTTAAAGCACTGACCTCAGCATCGTCTTTGCAATTAGTATTATCAAAGCATTTATAAGGGCTGTAATCATAGTGGTTTAAGTGGATTAAGGACTGTAATCAAGCAATCAATGATCCTGTCAGGAGCTGTGGCCACAAAGTTATCTATTCCTAGGACCTATCCTATGGAAACTTACAATCTTAAAGAACCATGTGTTCATTCCACTGGATTGTCATAACAAAGTATTATAAACTGCAGGGCTTAAATAACAAATTTATTGTCTCATCATTCTGGTTGGTCCCTTCTGAAGGCTGTGAGGGAAGGATCTGTTGTAGGCCTCTCTCCTTGGCTTGTAGATGTCTGTCTTGTTCCTGTGTCTCTTCACACCATGTTCCCTTTATGTATGTCTTTATATCCAAATGTCCCCTATTTATAAGGATACAGCCACACTGGATTAGGGCCCACCCTAATTGCTTCATTTTAACTGGATTACCTCTGTAAAGATTCTATCTTCAAATAAGGTCACATTTTGCCCTGGTCAGTTAGCTCAGTTAGTTAGAACATTGGCCGAGTATGCCAAGTTTGTGGGTTCGATCCCCAGTCAGGGCACAAACCAGAGTCAACCAATAAATGCAGAATTGAGTGGAGCAACAGACTGATCTTTCTCTCTCTCTGTTCCCTTTCTCTCTCCCTCACCCTCTCTCTCCCTTTCTTTCCTAAAATCAGTAAAATTAAATTCAAATAAGGTCACATTCTGCAGTACTTGGGGTTTAGGATTTCAGCATACAAACTTGGGAGGAGACGACAATTCAGCCCATAACAAAAGTGGTTATGGAAGAGTAAGAAAGGGAAGCACTTGGCTTGCTAATCAGCCCAGTGTGTCTTTATGAAGAGGCTGGGGTTTGAGGAACACTGCATAGGATATCAACAAGCTATGTGTAAAGAGATTTTAATGAACACTTCCTTAATGTTCCTGATTTCTTCATTTTCTTCATCTGTGTCTACTAAATCTAGAGAAAAGCTCAGCACATGAAATTATTTCTTTCCTAATTTTTAATGTCTTACAACTTAACCCATTGAAACCCAACCCTTTGCCACTTAAGCCTCCATTATTCTGTGGTGCTGGCATGTGTCTCTCTAGGTCATTGATCTGAGGTCCACATGTCCCCATGAGGCAGTATCACCCAACTCAGAACAGAATTTCTGAAAACTGTGCAGTGGCACCAAGCTTCCTAATTCTTGCCTTCCCACACCTTTCTCTGTCTGCATTTTTTTTCTTCCTTTATTTTAAACGAAGATGAAATCCACATAATATAACATTAACTATGTTAAAATGTACAGTTCAGTAGGATTTAGTTCATTCACAATCTATGCAGCCACCCCCTCTACTTTCAAAACATTTCATCACCCCCAAAGAAGACCCTATACCTGTTCAGCAGGTACCTCTCATTACTCCCTTCACCAAGTCCCTGGTAACCACTAATCTGTGTTCTGTCTCTATGAATTGACCTAGTCTGGACATTTCATATAAAAGAAATCATACGATGTGTGCCCTGTGTCTGGCTTTTTTCATTTAGCAGATTGTTTTTACATTCATATTCATTGTAGTCTATATCAGGACTTCATTCCTCTTTGTGATTGAATAATATTCCATTGCATTGTATTTACCTCAATTTGCTTATTTGTTTGGCCTCTTTCCATCTTTCGGTTATTGTGATTATTGCTATCAAGAAGTGTGTACATGTTAATCTGATTATCTACTAGTACTTGTCACAAACCTAGTTCTGATTTTTCTGCATTTATTTTTTTGTTTGTTTGTTTGTTTGTTTTGTTTTGTTTTTGTATTTTTCTGAAGCTGGAAACGGGGGGAGACAGTCAGACAGACTCCCGCATGTGCCCGACCAGGATCCACCCGGCACGCCCACCAGGGCGACGCTCTGCCCACCAGTGGGCGATGCTCTGCCCCTCCGGGGCGTGGCTCTGCTGCGACCAGAGCCACTCTAGCACCTGGGGCAGAGGCCAAGGAGCCATCCCCAGCGCCCGGGCCATCTTTGCTCCAATGGAGCCTTGGCTGCGGGAGGGGAAGAGAGAGACAGAGAGGAAAGAGGGGGGGGGTGGAGAAGCAAATGGGCGCTTCTCCTGTGTGCCCTGGCTGGGAATCGAACCCAGGTCCCCCGCACGCCAGGCCGACGCTCTACCGCTGAGCCAACCGGCCAGGGCCTGATTTTTCTGCATTTAAATAAAAACATTCCTTGAAGCCCTGGCCGGTTGGCTCAGTGGTAGAGCATCGGCCTGGCGTGTGGAAGTCCCGGGTTCGATTCCCGGCCAGGGCACACAGGAAAGGCGCTCATCTGCTTCTCCACCCATCCCCCTCTCCTTCCTCTCTGTCTCTCTCTTCCCCTCCCGCAGCCGAGGCTCCACTGGAGCAAAAGATGGCCTGGGCGCTGGGGATGGCTCCTTGGCCTCTGCCCCAGGCGCTAGAGTGGCTCTGGTCTTGACAGAGCGACGCCCTGGATGGGCAGAGCATCGCCCCCTGGTGGGCGTGCCGGGTGGATCCCGGTCGGGCGCATGCGGGAGTCTGTCTGACTGCCTCCCCGTTTCCAGCTTCAGAAAAAAAAAAAAAATTCCTTGAGTGTTTGATAAAATATTAATGCATATATACTTTATTTTTTCTTCTCTCTCCAAGTGACAAGAGGGGAGATAGATATACTCCCGCATGTTTCCCAACTGGGATTTACCCAGCAATCCCCCATCTGGGGCCAATGCTCTGCCCATCTGGGGCTACACTCCCAACAGAGCTATTTTTAGCACCTGAGGCAGAGATTCCACACAGCCATCCTCAGTGTCCAGCCTGAACCAGATCAAGCCATGGCTGCGGGAGAGCAAGAGGGAGAGAATAAAAAGTTTAATAGTATTAGAAGGTTTACAATAAAAACACTTCCCATGGCCCTGGCCGGTTGGCTCAGTGGTAGAGGTCGGCCTGGCGTGCAGGAGTATTGGGTTCGATTCCTGGCCAGGGTGCACAGGAGAAGTGCCCATCTGCTTCTCCACCCCTCCCCCTTTTCTTCCTCTCTGTCTCTCTCTTCCCCTCCTGCAGCCAGGGCTCCATTGGAGCAAAGTTGGCCCGGGCGCAGAGGATGGCTCTATGGCAGGGGTCCCCAAACTTTTTACACAGGGGGCCAGTTCACTGTCCCTCAGACCATTGGAGGGCCAGACTATAAAAAAAACTGTGAACAAATCCCTATGCACACTGCACATATCTTATTTTAAAGTAAAAAAACAAAATGAGAACAAATACAATATTTAAAATAAAGAACAAGTAAATTTAAATCAACAAACTGACCAGTATTTCAATGGGAACTATGCTCCTCTCACCGACCACCAATGAAAGAGGTGCCCCTTTCGGAAGTTCGGTGGGGGCCGCATGCGGCCTGCGGGCCGTAGTTTGGAGACCCCTGCTCTATGGCCTCTGCCTCAGGTGTAGAATGGTTCTGGTTGCAACAGAGCAACGCCCCAGATGAGCAGAGCATCGCCCCCAGGTGGGCATGCCGGGTGGATCCCTGTCGGGTGCATGCGGGAATCTGTCTGACTGTCCCCCCCCATTTCCAACTTCAGAAAAATACAAAAATAAATAAATAAATAAATTCAAAAAGATAAAAACAACCTTCCCAGCCTTGGCTAGTTGCACTGTGGCTCACTATTCATAGATACCCCACTGTGCTAACTCAGTCAAAATATTGCTGGCACTTCTTATATTTTGTTATCTCCTCTCCCATCCTCTTTGTGAATTTGTACCAGTTTCTTTCTATAATTATGTATACATACACTCTTTTACAAAAAAAGGATCACACAGTGCATACCACTTTTTTCATCTATATTACATAAATCTTCCAGTGTTGTGACCTAATCTCTTTGGACATAATGATTAGGAATATGAGCTCAGGAGTACCACTGACTAGCTCAGATACTGGCTCTACCACTTACTAGCAAGGGATTGAAAATGAAAGTAATAAAGGATCTATTTCATTCAGTGGCTGGGTTAGTGAGACAGTCTTTTACATGTGAAGCTCTTAGAAATGTGCATGGCACACAGTGAGTACTCAATAAATGTTTCTTACATGATTTTGATGGCTGTATAGTATTTCATTATGTGGGTGTGCTATAATTTATGCAATCATCCTCTTTATTGACTAGGTTTATAGAAATTTAGACACAATAACCAACAGTTAACATTCTTATAGCTAAATCTTTGAGCACATCTACAATTTCTTTCAGATACATGCTTAGGAATGGAACTACTGGTTCACAAAGCAAACATTGTTGACATATATATGGAGGGCTGAGGTTTACAGTTATGAGCACATGCCAGTCTATTCTTATATTATTTATTATTATATATAAGGTCTACCAGAAAGTTCTGTCCATTTTTGGAATAAAACAAAATACAAATTTTTCTTACCGTCAATAAATTTTATTAAATAATATAATTGCCATTAATGATTTCTTGCCAGCATGAGGGCAATTTGTATATCCCATTTTTGAAAAATGTTTTATCTTTTGATGCGAAAAATTGAACCAGTGCTTGTTTGATATCTTCTTCATTTTTGAATTTTTTGCCCTTCAAAAAATTTTGTAAGGACAAAAACAAGTGATAGTCGGAGGGTGCTAATAAGTCCGGGGAATAGAGTGGATGCGACAGACATGCTTCTGTAGCATTTCCTCCTTGTTGAAATTCGTAAAAATTACAGTGGCGTAAATGAACTATATCAGTAGCCATGGGTACACTATCGCTTCACACATAAGACTAACGTGAATCAACTTTGTTTTAGTTAATTTGCTACGTCAGTATGTATACATTAAATGATAAAAATAGAGAGGACACATGCGCCAAATAAACATGTGCTTACGTGTCAAAACTTGTGATAGAAATGGACAGAACTTTCCGGTAGACCTTATATTTTCCATGTGAACAACTGTAAACCTACTTTTGGCCACCATGTTTATAAATTTCTCTCCAATTTATATTCCAACTAGACCTTAAGAGTGTTCTGTTTTGGGTACTCTTATTACCAACAGTGAGAATTTTCATTTTAAAAATATACTTGGGCAATTTGATGAGCACCCAAAAAATTTTTTGTTTCAGTGTCATTTATTGAAGTTTATCTTTTCCTCATCTCACTTAAATGCTTTAATTGCAGACAATTTTTATATGCATGTTTGGACCGGTTTGTAACATTTTATTGAATCACAGATTTCTACATTAACACCACCTCTCAAAACCCCCAGAATTCTATAGGGATTTTTAAAAATTGTGTCAGAGTTATAGTTTATTTTATTTATTTTTTAGCAAGCGAGAAAGAGACAGGAAGGGAGAGAGATAAAAAGCATCAACTTGTAGTTGTAGCACTTTAGTTCTTCTCATACGTGCCTTGACAAGGTGGGGTGTTCAAGCTGAGCCAAAGACACCTTGCTCAAGCCAGTGACCTTGGGCTCAAGCCAGCAAACTTTGGCTTCAGGCCAGCGACCTTGGGGTTTTGAACCACTCTACCACCACTGGTCAGGCTAGATATAGTTTAATTCGGGAAATATTGATAGTGTTTTAATATTAAATATTCTCATCTAGGAACTCATACAGGAAGAGTATATTATATGTCTATCTGTCAATAAGGCTTTTAAGATAGTGACTTTCATTCCAGAAAACCAAGTTTTAAAGACCTCAGTTTGTTTTCAAAATCTAAAATTAGTCTTACATCTGCATTTTCAAATTCAGTGCATTTTAGGGAGGAATTTTTCCATTTTTCATTTTGTTTGACCAAATCTAAGCATTTTACAATTCCTACTAATTTTCATTATTTATCTAATTTTAAACTTTTTTTCCTTCTATTCATCTCTTAGTTCATAATCCTAAAAGTTAGCCTTTCTCTTTTATAAAATGTCAAAAGTAAATGGCACCTATTCATTCAGTATGCATTTGACTCAATTCAATATGAATAAACATTCAGCAAATACTATTTTCCAAGTAAATATATTAAATCATGTAATGTGCTACTTGATAATAAAGTGTGATATTCTTTTGTGTTTACATTCAGATCATTAAAAAATAATCACTATCAGAGCCCTCACTTGTGGCTCAATAATCAAGCTTTCTGCATGATATTCTTCCCTAAGGCTGGCTCTTGTTGACTTCTTTTAACCTTGTTCTCAAGGCAATCTCATTTGATTGGCTCCATGGTCTCCCAGCTTAGAAATGCTGTAAAGGTGCATTCGTTCTGCGGATGCCTCCACACCCACACTAGTGCCCTCAGCCCTTTTGCCTCCTACCCATTTCAGTACTTCTGACTCTCTCAGCCCCTCTCTTCCTCAGGCTCCTTGCTGGGTCTCTGGGATGTTTGTTGCAGCACTAGTGAAAACAGCAGAAACTTGGAAACAATGAAAGCCTATCAATAAGGGAATTTTAAAATAGACTTTTAATCTATTTTGCAACTGACTAGCAGTGTGGTCTTAAGCAACTGAATCTTTTTATACCTCAGTTTCCTTGATAAAATGGGGATACAGAAATACCTGTTTCAGGTGTTGTTAAGATACTAAGATGGGCTAATACTTATGAAGCACTAGAAGAATACCTTATGCACATTAAGCAGTGTATATGTGTTAATTAAATGGAAAGAAAAATTCATTGAATAATAAGCAATGGTTTTAGAAAATCAGGGTTCTATATATATGACATTTTATTAGATAAAACCAGTTAGATGATATATGTCTATACATATAAGATGTATTAAGTAAAAAACTGATGCAAAATAACATATTGTGATCATATATACACACATATACACATATATACATTATGCATCACACAGAAAATTGTATAAAGGAATACATCCCAGACTTGACTAAAATAATTCATTTCTGGATGAAAAATTTTTACTTTTAATTCTATACACTTCTATAGTGTTTGAATTTTTAAATATTACATCAATATATTATATAAACAAAATATTTTAAATAAAAAAAGAAAAATAGGCAAAGGAATAAATAGACAATTCACATAAGAAGAAACATGATTTTTAAGCATATTAAAAGATGTCTGAGATCAGTATAAGTTGAAACAAAGAGATACCAATTTTTACCCATCAAATTTGCCAAAAAAAAACCAAAAAAACAAAAAAACTTTAATAACATTCAAAATTAAGGATTTATTTGGCCCTAGCCAGATAGATTGGTTGGTTAGAGCAGTGGTCTCCAACCCCCGGGCCATGGACCGGTACCGGTCCGTGGGCCATTTGGTACCAGTCCGCAGAGGAAGAATAAATAACTTACATTATTTCCTTTTTATATTTAAGTCTGAATGATGTTTTATTTTTTTTAAATGACCAGATTCCCTCTGTTACATCCATCTAAGACTCACTCTTGACGCTTGTCTCAGTCACATGATACATTTATCCCTCCCACCCTAAAGGCTGGTCCATGAAAATATTTTCTGACATTAACTGGTCCGTGGCCCAAAAAAGGTTGGGGACCATTGGGTTAGAACATCATCCCAAAGCACAAAGGTTGTTGGTTCAACCCCCAGTCGGGGCACATACAGGAACAGATCTACATTTCTATCTCCCTTCCTCTCTCTAGAAAACCAATTTCTTTGAAAAAATGATTTCTTTGGCCTGACCAGGCAGTGGCACAGTAGATAGAGCATTGATCTGGGATACTGAAGGCACCGGTTTGAAACCCTGAGGTCACTGACTTGAGCATGGGCTCAGCAGCTTGAGCATGACCCCATTGTCTGTGGTTTGAGCCCAAAGGTCACAGGCTTGAAGGCCAACATTGCCAGCTTGAGCCCAAGGTCCCGTCCCTGGCTTGAGCAAGGGGTCACTGGCTCAGCAGGAGCCCCCCAGTCAAGGCACGTATGAGAAAGCAATCTATGAACAGCTAAAGAGTCACAACTATGAGTTGATGCTTCTCATCTCTCTCTCCCTTCCTACCTGTCTGACCCTCTCTGTCTGCCCTCTTGCTGAAAAATAAATAAATAAACAAGGGTTCATTTGTTCTTAAAATTCAATGAAATTTAAAGAGGGGACATTTTATATATAATTATGTGTGTATATAAAATGACCCAGTGATCCCAATTCTATATTTCTATCTTATAGAAGTATTAACACAAATGCATAAAGATGAGTGTGTAGAATGATTACATAAACATGATTTATAATGGAAAATGCCTTAAATACCCATACTAGAGAAATGTTCAGGTTATGTGTAGAATACTATACAGCCATTTACAAAGAAGAAATTATTTTTTATGCATTAAGCTGCAAATTTCATAATACATTTTAAAAAATTATTCTGCAGAATAATATCTATAGTAAGATATCATTTTTGTAAAATAATTTTTATAAAAGTCAAACCTACTTCAGTGTAAATATATTTTCAAAGCCTAGGAAAAATATCTACAATTTACATTTATGAATGGTGATTAGGGGAGGGTGGGAGGCAGGAAAAGTGATGTTTATATTGCACAGGTCTGCAAGGTTTGTCCTTGTTTCTGTCAGCATCTATGACTTCTGCACTTTAAAAGTTATGTCTTTTAAAAGAAAAAAGTGCATATTTTAATAAAAAATCTATGTGAAACTATATTTTCATAGACGATTAGCATTACAAAATAAATGTGAGGGCATGGACTGTATGACAACCTTCGTTTGCTATGAACCTAAAATTGCTCATACACATAAAGTCTAGTTTTTAAAAATCCAAATAACCCAAAATTTGTGCTGGACATTGAAATTTTTCATTGCTTTTCAATGGCAAATACTGATTCTTAAGCTGACAAACTCATATCAGAAAAAAAATAGCACATAATGTACTATTTTAAAGTAAAATGTTATGCTGCATTTTTTTCTGCATTTAAAATTTTATATAAAAAGAGTTTATTAAAGGAAAGTGTAACAGTTAAACATACTCTTACCACAGGCTCCAGCAATCATGCTTCTTGGTATTTATTTGAGAACTGAAAACTAATATCCCCATGGGAAAAAAAAATTGTTTTTGACAGAGAGAGAGTCAGAAAGAGGAACAGACAAGACAGGAAGGGAGAGAGATGAGAAGCATCAATTCTTCGTTGCGGCATCTTAGTTGTTCATTGATTGATTTCTCATATGTGCCTTGACTAGGGGGCTACAGCAGAGTGAGTGACCCCTTGCTCGAGCCAACAACATTGGGCTTCAAGCCAGTGACCATGGGGTCATGTCTATAATCCCACGCTCAAGCCAGTGACACTGTGCTCAAGCTGGATGAGCCCGCGCTCAAGCTGGCGACCTTGGGGTTTCAAACCTGAGTTCTCTGCGTCCCAGTCTGATGCTCTATCCATTGTGCTACTGCCTGGTCAGGATGCACATGGATACTTACAGTAGCTTTCTTCCTAACTGCACAAATTTTGACACAACCAAGATGTCCTTTAATAGATGGAAACACAAACTGGTACATCCATACAACGGGATAGTATGCAGTGCTATAAAGAAATGAGCTATCAAGCACAAAAAGACATGGAGGAACCTTCAATGCACATTGCTATTAAAAGAAGACAATCTGAAAAGCTACATACTGAATGTTTCCAAGTATATGACTTTCTAGAAAAAGCAGAAACTATGAGATAGTAAAAAGATCTTTGGTTGCCTGGGATTCAGGGCAGGAAGGGATGAACAGGCAGAGCACAGGTCACTGAAACTCTTCTGTATGTTGTAATGGTGGGTACATGTCATTATACATTTATCAAAACACAGAATGTATGGCCCAGGTGCTGGGGATGGCTCCTTGGCCTCTGCTCCAGGTGCTAGAGTGGCTCTGGTCACGGCAGAGCGACGCCCCGAAGGGGCAGAGCATCGCCCCCTGGTGGGTGTGCCTGGTGGATCCCGGTCGGGCGCATGCGGGAGTCTGTCTGACTGTCTCTCCCGGTTTCTAGCTTCAGAAAAATACAAAAAAAAAACAACAACAAAAAACAAACAAACACAGAATGTACAACACAGAAAGTGAACCCTAAACTATGGACTTATAGTTAATTATAATGTATCAAATATGCAATCATCAGTTATAAAAAATTACCACACATGCAAGATGCTAATAATAGAGGAACTAGGGATGGCTGAGGGTTTATATAGAAACCTCTATAAACTGAAACTGCTTTCTAAAATTCTGTTAAGAAAAAAGTATAAAGATTGAGGTTCATTCTTCCCATCAGATCTGATTGGAGGGCCATGGCAGAGCCCCCATAATTTATCACAGTTCATTGATACGAGGGTTCAGAGGCAGCCCAGATACTTGAAGAGGGAAGAAGGAAGCAGGAAAATGGATTTTGTATGAACAGAAACCTATCAAAAAATTAAAAATTATGGCCTGGCCTGTGCTGGCACAGTGGGTAGATCACTGACCTGGAATGCTGAGGTCACCAGTTCGAAACCCTGGGCTTGGCTGTTCAAGGCACATACAAGAAGCAACCAATGAACAACTAAAGTGAAGCAACTATGAACTGACGCTTCTCATCTCCTACCTCCTCTCTCTGTAAAATCAATAAATTATTTTAAAAAATTAAAAATTGCTCTTTTCAGCCCTGGCCGGTTGGCTCAGTGGTAGAGCGTCGGCCTGGCGTGCAGGAGTCCCAGGTTCGATTTCTGGCCAAGGCACACAGGAGAGGTGCCCATCTGCTTCTCCACCCCTCCCCATTTCCTTCCTCTCTGTCTCTCTCTTCCCCTCCCACAGCCAAGGAGGCTCCATTGGACCAAAGTTGGCCCAGGTGCTGAGGATGGCTCTATGGCCTCTGCCTCAGGTGCTAGAATGGCTCTGGTTGCAGCAGAGCAACACCCCAGATGGGCAGAGCATCGCCCCCTGGTGGGCATGCTGGGTGGATCCCAGTCGGGCGCATGCAGGAATCTGTCTGACTGCCTCACCATTTCCAGCTTCGGAAAAATACAAAAAAAAATAATAATAAAAATCAATCTTTTCTCTGCTCTTTAATATATCCCTTATACCCACCCTGCCTCACATCTCTTGCATTTTTTTTTAGGTTTTTATTTATTATTTTTAGAGCATCTCTTGCATTTTTACTTACACCTGAACCAAATTCTATTGTCAGACTGTTCATCGAGTCTCATTCAGACCCACATGTAGAGCTTCAGTTAGTTTTACTAGCCTAGCCTCTGATCAGTCCCAGGCAAGGCAGCTGGGCTCTTTGTAATCTCCTGCCCAGCTTTGTTTCTCATGTGCCTGGAATACACCCAGATATCAGTCAACCCATGGAGGCATCTTCTTACATTGGCATCTGTTGGCTTTTCCCAATTTATTGACCTGGACTTCCGTGTCCCAATTTCAAGTCTACTCCCAACGAGGATATAAAGTCCAAGAGGGCAGGAAATAATATTTTCACTGTTCTGCTCTCTGATGTGTCGCCTGAACTCAAAACAATACCTTACTCATAAGAAGAATGAAAACAGTACTTGTATAAAAGAAATGGGAAAATTAAGAAAGGAGAAATTGTTTTCCCAACTGTTCCTTTTTTGGAAAAAGCTCTCTTTTTCTCTAAGATTATATGTCCTTCCTACTTCTTCACTGTTAAATGGCTTTTCTCAAGTGACAGTTGTCTCTGTGGGAGGGACATTTACTTTTCACTGCCATTCTTAGTACATTTTGGTACTACTCATCTAAAAATAAATAAATACAAATTTTAAATTAAGTCCTTTTCTGATAGCAAATTAAAATTTTTTTTATTGATTGATTTTAGTGAGAGAGGAAGGAAGAGAGAGAGAAACAGGAACATCAATCTACTGCCTGTGTGCCCTGACCAGGGACTGAACCAGCAGCCCCTGCACCTCAGAACGATGCTCCAACCAACTGAGCTATCTGGCCAGGGCTCTGATAGCAAATTTTTAAATGTCCATAACTGGCAAAATAAAAACTTTTTTTTTTTTTTTTTTTCTTTTCATTTTTCTGAAACTGGAAACAGGGAGAGACAGTCAGACAGACTCCCGCATGCGCCCGACCGGGATCCACCCGGCACGCCCACCAGGGGCGGTGCTCTGCCCCCCAGGGGGTGATGCTCTGCCCATCCTGGGCGTCGCCATATTGCGACCAGAGCCACTCTAGCGCCTGAGGCAGAGGCCACAGAGCCATCCCCAGCGCCCGGGCCATCTTTGCTCCAATGGAGCCTTGGCTGCGGGAGGGGAAGAGAGAGACAGAGAGGAAAGCGCGGCGGAGGGGTGGAGAAGCAAATGGGCGCTTCTCCTGTGTGCCCTGGCCGGGAATCGAACCCGGGTCCTCCGCACGCTAGGCCGACGCTCTACCGCTGATAAAAACTTTTTAATTGCAATGTTATGTTAATTTTCTAAGTTTACTTAATTTTTTTCTTTTTTTTTACTAATAGCAAAACCTCCGAATCCCAAAGCACTGAGTACAGTGTCTTGCACATACGTGGCACTCAGATATTTGATGACTAAATGAACCATCTCTCGTTTGAGATGCTTTAGCTTAGTGCATGGACTTTAGAAATAAAAATAAAAGGTCTTCATCATGACATCGTTAAGGGCTCTTATCTCCTGTCACTGTGCTCTAACAAACTCCTAATTGCATTCTCTATGACCAGGTTCCCCCACACTCCCCCATTGTCTATCTGCAAGCACACTTGGGGTCCAGGCAGGGTGTGGGGAAGGCTGGGAGGGTTGGAGACTTCCAAGGGCTCCTGATGCCCATGGAGGTGGGTTGCAGGTAATGCTGTGTTTACATTTGGTTGTTACACAGATTTCAGCACCATAGGATCAAAGTGAAAGTGGAGGGTGGCCTGAAGTCTGGGTGGAAAGATCCTGCCCCTGCCCTCTTCTCTGAAACAGACTTCCTCCAGAGGCCACGTCTTCCTCATCTCTGAATCTTGGAGTCTAGCAGAATGTGACCTTATTTAGAAGTCGTATCAATGCAGGTGAGGCCATACTGGAATTGGGGGACAGAGGACTTAATCCAATATGACTTGTTTCCTCACAAGAGGAAGAAAAGAGCATGTGAAGAGGCAGACACGCAGGGAGAGTGCCATGTGCCAGCCAGGTGGAGGTGAGCACAGCAGCTGCAGGCCTGGGGCTGCCCGAGCCCTTCTGCAGAGAGAGGAGGGCAGGGGCAGGAAGTCTCTCTCCCTGGAGTCTCAGAGGGAGTGCAGCCTGCCAGACCTGGACTCTGGACTTCTAGTGTCCAAGACGAGAGAATAAATTTCTGTTGTCATCCAGTCTGGACTTTGTTACAGCAGCTCAAAGAAATAACTATTTTAAATGTAATACTTGCCCACTGAGTGACAATTTCACCCACCACCTTCTTTTGTTGGATTTATACCTTGGTGATAATCTACATTGAACTATATGTATTGATTAAGCTCTGTGAGGGCCTGACCTGTGGTGGTGCAGTGGGATAAAGTGTCGACCTGGAACACTGAGGTTGTCGGTTCGAAACCCTGGGCTTGCCTGGTCAAGGCACATATGGGAGTTGATGCTTCCTGCTCCTCCCCCTTCTCTCTCTCTCCCCTCTCTCTAAAAATCAATTAAAAAATCAATAAATAAGCTCTGTGAGGTAAGTATTCCTTTTTTATCTCCCCACCCAAGTCCTTCTACTCCCTGGAAACACATGCTGAAATGATTCACGCAATACAAACGAGGTCCCACTTGAGCAGCTGGGGCACTCTGGGTCATCTTCCTCCGGGCGTGTTGTAGCCAGGCTGCTCACCCGGTGCTGTGCCCGTGGGCCCTGTGGACCCAGCAAAATGCAGGTCCTCGTTCTGAAGCCTGAGCACAGCCTGAGCTTCTGCATTTTCAACCCTTTGGTCCTATGGATGCTGCTGGGCCTCACACACACTTGGAGCAGCAAGGCCTTGTTTTTCTTCTTCTCCTTTTCCAAGTGAGAGGAAGGGAGACAGATAGATTCCCGCATGCACCTGACTCGGATCCACCCAGCAACCCCGTCTGGCCAGGTCCTGTCTGTGGGCACCTTTTAGAAGACAGCAAAGCTGACCTGAAGAAAGGATGAAACAGGTTTCCCAAATGGAAGTGTGAATCAGGGGAGAGTCCAGCCAGCAAGGAACACCCACTCCAATGGGAATATAGGGCAAAGCACACCTCACCAGGGTTATTTATTTGCCAAGGACTTATCTTTTGGATTCCAATATACTGATGGAAAAACGGTTAAAATGCCTTGCACAAAATCATAGAAACTTTGTCATCAGCTCTAATAGCTACCTGCTTGTCAGTGTCTCTAGTTTCTCTCTGGGATTTTAATTATTACCTAAGTCTAGATGCTCTGAACCCTTAAAAATGCTTTACTGGTTCTGGTCAAGATGGTGGCATAGGTAAATGCCGCAATCAAATCTTTCCACAACCACATCAAAATTGCAACTAAACTCAGAATCATCATTCAGAACCACCTGACATTTGGTTGAACAGAAAGAAGTCTTACAACTAAGGATATAAACAAAAAGCCATTCAAGACTGGTAGGAGCCTGACCAGGCGGTGGCGCAGTGGATAGAGCATCGGACTGGGATGCGGAGGACCCAGGTTCGAGACCCCAAGGTCGCCAGCTTGAGCGTGGGCTCATCCGGTTTGAGCAAAGCTCACCAGCTTGGACCCAAGGTCACTGGCTCGAGCAAGGGGTTTCTCAGTCTGCTGAAGGCTCACGGTCAAGGCACATATAATAAAGCAATCAATGAACAACTAAGGTGTTAACAACGAAAAACTGATGATTGATGCTTCTCATCTCTCTCCCTTCCTGCCTTCCTGTATGTCCCTATCTATCCCTCTCTCTGACTCTCTGTCTCTGTAAAAAAAAAAAAAAAAAAAAGACTGATAGGAGGGCCAGAGACAAGGACCAGGATGGTCCCACACCCATGTGTGATGGATGAAAATCGGGAGGCACATCTTGGCTGCAGAAGTTCCCCCTGAGGAGAGAGGGGTTCCAGCCCCACGCCAGGACCACCAGCCCCATGTTTCAGTGCCAGGAGGAGAAGTCCTCATAACTTCTGGCTGTAAAAACCAGCAAGGATTGTGGCTGAGGGAGACGGAGGGCTGCTGGAACCCCAGGTGTTCTTCTTAAAGGGCTAGTGCATGGACTTACTTGGACTCACTCACTCGGAGCTCTAGCACTGGGGCAGCAGCTTGAAGGCCCCAGAGCCATATGGGGAGGAACTGAATTGTCCAGCAGCAGGGACAGAGCTGGGGACAGCTTTGTCCCAGAGAGAAGTGCTACAGAGGCCACTGTTCCTTTGATGAGCCCTTCCCCTACAGAGTCAGCAGGCGGGTGTCATATCTGAGTCTTCCTCAACCTGGCTCACAGTTTGCTCCCCTCCCTTCCCTGGTGATTACCTGAGACCCTGCCCCATCAACTTGAGAGTCTACCCAAGCTGTTTGCAATGGCTTTTCCATACAAGTAGCAGGTCTTGGCTCATGCCTCAGACTTTCCTAAAATCTCTCAAAAAGCAGCATCTGGCCTTGACATGCCTGGTTCCTCTCATTAAGTGGCCCCAGGCCAGACACTAGCACCAGCCAGCTTTGGTTCACAGCTAGGCTGCTCCTGGGCACCTCCAAGCCCAGAAAAAGTAGCAGCCATCTGCAAATTGCTTTGTAGCTCATGCCAGGTGGCTCCGGGCAGGGCACAGGTTGCAGCTGACCTTGGCCTATACTTCCTCGGAGGCTACAGAGCCAGCACACCGGGTGGATAGCTTTAAACCACACGGAAGCACCACCCAACCTCCCCCACAAGGGACACACTCAGCAAACATGCGGCCCTGCTGAAGTGAGTCCTGCTCCAGGGGGTGGGCCCTTGCACAGCTGGTCCTCCACAGTAGTTGCAGTCAGTCAACCGGGGTAAGTCCCTTCCATTAACATGCCCACAGTAATCAAGGCTCAAAAGCAACTGGAGGGTGTATACAGCCCACACTGGGGCAAACCTGGAGTGCCCAGCTTGGGTGAGCAGGGAGGCTGTGTCACTGGACCCTACAGGACACCTACTACATAAGGCCATTCTACCAAGCCTGCAAGACATAGCAGCTCTTCCCAATACATAGAAACAATACAAGGAGGCTGCCAAAATGAAGAGACAAAGAAACATGTTCCAAAGGAAAGAACAAGACAAAATGCCAGAAAAGGGCCCAAAGTGGAGACAAGCAATCAACTAGATACAGAGTTCAAAACACTGATTATAAGAAAGCTCAATGAACTTAGAACTTCAGCAAAGAAATAGGAAACCTAAAAAATAACCAGTCAGAAATTAAGGATACACTAATGAAATGAAGACTACATTACAGGGAATCAATAGTGGAATAGATGAAGGAGATGATCAAACCAGAGATTTGGAAGATAAGGAAGCAAAAGATACCCACAAAGAACAGCAAAATAGAAGAATGCCCAAGAATGATGATAGTGTAAGGAACCTGTGAGACAGCTTCAAGCATGCCAACATTTTGAATGGTGGGGGTGCTGGAAGAAGAAGCAGAGCAAGACATTGAAAACCCATTTGAGAAAATCCTGACGAAAATGTTCAGAAACCTGGTGAAGGAAATAGACATACAAGTCCAGGAAGCTCTGAGTCCCAAACAAGATGAACCCAAAGAAGCCCATATGACATATTATAATTAAGATGTCAAAGGTTAAAAATAAAGAATCTTAAAAGCAGTTAGTTATATACAAGGGAGCTCCCATAGAGTGTCAACTCATTTCTCAACAGAAACTTTGTAGGCCAGAGGGGATTATCAAGAAATATTCAAAGTGATGAAAAGCAAGGAACTACAACCAAGGTTACTCTACCCAGCAAAGCTACCATTTACAATAGAAAAGATAAAGAGTTTCTCAGACAAGAAGAAACTGAATGAGTTCATCACCACCAAACAAGTATTACAAGAAATGTTAGAGGGTCTTAAGATTGGTGGGGAGCTGGGAGGATGTGTAAAAAAGGCAAAAGGATTAAGAAGTATAAATTGGTAGTTACAGAATAGTCATGGGGATGTAAAGCACAGCATAGAGGACATAGTCAATAACATTCTAATAACAATGTATAGTGTCAGGTGAGTACAAGATTTATCAGGATGAGCTCTTAGTAAGTTATACAATGTCTAGTCATTGGGTTGTACACTTGAAACTAATATAATATTGTACAGCAATTCTAACAAAAAATATAAAAAATGTAAAGAAAAAGGATGCTTTACTCACAATTGTAACAGTAAAAATAATATTAATATTTAAATTAACTAATAATTTAAAAGGAAGCCTAAATGTTTTCAGCTGTCAAACATCTAATTATTAAAGCAGAGAATGTGATTGTTGAGACACTGTAACTACAGTATTAAGAGTGATGGGAGGATTGGATGAAATATAAGCTAGTGTTGCTTTTTCATGTTAATGTTTGACAGTGCAAGAAGTGTATTTCATCAGATTATGAACAGCCTTATAGATAGTATATCAGAAGCATATACCTGAACCAGCCTTTGTCTTTCTAAAGATACAGCACTGAAATTAATCAAATTTCCCCCTTATCACTGACGGGAAGTCTTGGACAGTGAAAGGCCACACTGTCCTGGGCTGGCCTCTATTCAGATAATTCTCCCTGTCCGCACAAGTCACTGACTGCATTTCTTCCATGGGTTTTATTACTGTGAAGAAAAACTTTTTATTTCTACCACATGATTTGACATTAAAAATTATTTGAAAGAACTTAACAAAACCTAAGCCATGACAAAAAACCAATGTGTTGTATATGTATCGTTTTTATGCTTGGGACTGGTTTTATTATTTTTGGAACTATTACAAGACTGCTGTTAAACATGTTGAATGTTAAAAGGAAACAGACTCTTGGCAAATGTGGAAAACCAATTACAGAAAACGTCTCTGCTAGAGCTAGAGAAACACCAGGGAGGCGTAGAAAGCTGGTCCTCCCCCTTCCCTAACTGCCCGAAACACAGGCACGGAATTGCCTCGTAGAAAAATACGGCTGTTACATTGTTGTCTTTATTTTTACACAGGCAAAAGACCATAAAATGATATTTCTCAGTTAAATCTACTTATAAAGTAGTAACACAGAATTATTTTTCTTAAGACAAATCTGATGTAAGAAAAGTAATATTTTAGAAATAAATAACAAAGAGAATTATTTGCTACATACACCAAGTGTACACACACACACAGCTTCACCACTAATAAAGAAATCATGTCTGACCAGGTGGTAGCGCAGTGGATAGAGCGTCAGACGGGGACACAGAGGACCCAGGTTCAAAACCCCAAGGTCACCGGCTTCAGCACGAGCTCATCTGGTTTGAGCACAGCTCACCAGGTTGAGCCCCAGGTCGCTAGCTTAAGCAAGGGGTAACTCAGTCTGCTAAAGCCCCCCAGTCAAGGCACATATGAGAAAGCAATCAATAAACAACTAAGGTGCTACAAAGGTGAATTGATGCTTCTCGTCTCTCTCCCTTCCTGTCTGTCTGTCCCTCTCTCCCTCTCTCCCTCTCTCTCTCTCTCTCTCTCTCTCTCTCACACACACACACACACACACACACACACACACACAAACCACTTGAATCAGAAGTATCAGTTTGGTCAACTCTGAGCACATATCTGTTGTATACAGTGTTAGCACATAAATATCAATTAAAGGATGTAATTTAATCAGTGTAAATACTGACAAGATTGAAATAGTGAAACTTCCATTTTTTTTATTACACTTTGAAAAGCTAGAAAGCTGACTTAGAAAAATAATCAATAGAAAACAAAACATTTTCAAATTATTTAGCTATTATATCATGATGTTCTTTCATGTGTTGGGCACTGTACTGAGCACCAAGACCCTGTCTGACTGCCCAAAGGCATGTGGCTGTGTTCTCAACCATTCACTAAACCTACTGACTTATTACCATGATATATGATTATTAATCTATTTTGGATCTGATCTTTTTGACAGTTATGCATTTAAATATTTTTGCACTAGCCCTTTCATGAGTAATACATAATCTTTAATCTCAAGGAAATTCCAGTTTTGGAAAGGCAAAGCAGTGATTCAAGTACAATGTGGTAAGTGAAGTTATAGACACAGCCCATGTGGAAGGAGGCCAAGGAAGTCCTCATAGAATATTCTTGACAGAAAGAACAACATACTCGTGGGTCAAAGTGTGGGGGTCAGGAAGAGGAGTTTGCTACATGAAAGAAAAAGGATGCAGAAAGGAGAGGCCACAGCTTAAACGGAAGGATTGGACAGGGGCCAGATCATGATGAAGTCTGAGGCAGGAACAATCAGAGGAGGTAAGGAAAAGCTCATTCATTTGGGGCTTTTGAACAGACTTTTAAGATGTGTGGGCAGCTAGCTGGTTGGCTCAGTGCTAGAGCATTAGCCCGATGTGTGGATGTCCTAGGTTCAAATCCCAGCCAGGGCACACAGGAGAAGTGACCATCTGCTCCTCTGTCTCCCCCTTCTCTCTCTCACTCTTCCACTCCCACAACCATGGCTTGATTGATTCAAGCACATAAACCCCAAGCACTGAGGATGGCTCTGTGGAGCCTCCACCTCAGGCACTAAAAATAGCTCGGTTGTGAGCATGGCCCCAGATGGAGGTTGCCAGGTGGACCACAATCAGAGTGCATGTGGGAGTCTGTTTCTCTATCTCCCTTCCTCCCACTTGGAAAAGAAGAGAAAAAGAAGCGTAGGCAGGCCCTGGCCAGGTGGCTCAGTGGTTGGTATATTGTCCCAATCAGCCAAGGTTGTGGCATATATAAAATCAACCAGTGAAGTATGGACGGGTGGAGCAACAGGATGATGTCTCTTTTTCTTTCTCTCCTTCCCCCTTCCTCTGTTTCTAAAATTAATTAAAAATTTTTTTCTTAAAAACAAATGTGGGTAGGGTGAAAGGAATTGACAAGGTAAGGCATCACAGTACCCATGAGAAGCCATCAGCACCCAGAGGGTGAGGGGTTGAAGAGAGAAGATGGCATTACTAAAATCGAGTTGTGGCTGGAGCCCAAGAAGAAAGAGTGGCCACCTGTTGAGTGCTAAGAAGTTCTGGTACAAAGATAAATGAGTAGGTGATTGATATAAGACTGAAAATATTTGTACACATTTATATGATGCTTTAATATTTGGATTCAAGAAATATTACATGGTAAGAACTTAATTATAGAATTTTGTAAAAATAAAATAAAAGCAGCCACTAGCTAATAAGAGATGAAGTAGTTCTCTGTCAGGCTTCCCCAAACTATGGCCCACGGGCCACATGCGGCCCCCTGAGGCCATTTATCCGGCCCCTCACCACACTTCCAGAAGGGGCACCTCTTTCATTGGTGGTCAGTGAGAGGAGCACTGTATGTGGCGGCCCTCCAATGGTCTGAGGGACAGTGAACTGGTCCCCTGTGTAAAAAGTTTGGGGACCCCTGTAAGTTGGACCTGCCTCTCTGGGCATGTTGGGTGTTCAGAGTGACTGCAGCCTTGCCTGCCACCACTGATGGCAGTGGGACTCAGTGGGCTGCGCTGGCCAGATGTCCTATCCTCCAGGCAGCTGTGCGGCTTCCCTGCCAGTGTTTCACAGCACATGGGGAACCGCCTGTTGGCCAAGGACAAAGCGCTAAGTGCTAGCTGCCTGTGTGTGTGTGTGGGGGGGGGGGGGGGGGAGTGGGAGGATAGCTGAGTACAATCCTTTTGTCCTCCTGGGCCTCCAGAACAGCAAATCCTAACGCTGATCCTTAATCACAAAAGTTAAACAGACTCAGCCAACTCAATTTTCAGTAATAATGAGCATCAGAAATCACATGGATTAATGAGTCACATATGATCCCCTTCCGAATAATTTTATTTCTAATATCTTAACCCTCCTGACAAAGGCATGGTGAAGAAGCAGTGACAGGGATTGATTTGAGACCAACTGCCATCTCTTCCCTGTCTCTGGGAGAGCTACAGATGACCACTATCATGGCCACTAACCGTGGAAGAAGTACTGAAGAGACCACAATATATGTGAGGGGCAGAACCCTTTACTTCGATGTGCCACTTCTCAGTCAAATGTACACAGTGAAGAAAATAAGCAAAGAAAGAAAGAAAGAAAAAAGAACGAAAAAGAAACATTCTTAAAGGTACAGCCTTTGTCTCAGTTTTATGCTACTCAACCCCCAAAATCCCTATCTTGCATTTTTGCCTACTCCTCCCTCTCTACCTTCTGAAGGACTGGATGACATTCAGTCACCAACTGTAAGCATTCAGCCAATAACTGAATGACTGAATACACCGCCACATCTTCTGGGCCTGACACCAATTAGATGTAGTAAACATGGCCAATAGGTTTTACTAGGGTCCTGTGAAGTAATACATCTGGAAGAGGAAAACAAAGAGAAAGAGAAGACAGAAAAGCAGAGAGTGAGAAGACTTAGCCCTGTGCTTCCATCCATGTGTACGTGTCGGGTCAAAATAGAACAGAAGATGCAAATTTGAGGTATTTCTCTTTAAAAAAAAATGGGGATGCTTGACTTTCTGTAGCAAAATAAATACTAATGGCAATCTTGTATCCATACTGCCACTTGAAATATAAATGAATAAAGGGCCAATAAAAACAATCAAATGCATAATATCAAAATGACCTGATCAAAAATGGATTGATAATCATAACCAAGAAGTCTGTTTAGTGAGTGACTGAGAACATCTAGCCACATGGCTCTGAGCAGAGTCAGAGAGGATTTTAGGCCCCATTCCCAGTTCTATACCCACCAACTGACCTTGGGCAAGCTCCCTAACCTCTAGAGCTTCAGTTTCTATGCTTCTAAAATGGAGAAAACAAACCTAGCTAGGTTGGTTGGAGCCTTGTCCTGATGCACCAAGGTTGCAGATTTGATCCCTGCTCAGGGCACATGCAGGAGTCAATCAGTGAAGGCAAGGATGGGTGGAACAGCAGATTGATGTTTCTTTCTCCCTATCTGTCTCTCTAAAAATCAATAAACACAATTTTTTTAAATTATAAAAAAAAAAATGGGGGTAATAATAATTTCTCCCTAGAATTTTTGTGAGGATCAAGAAGATACTTAGAATGGTGTTTGGCATATACCAAGTGTTCCATAAATATTACCACTCTATATAGATTAATCAATAGTTATATATTGAATAACAAAGCAAAATTCCTAAGGAAAAGACTTGCTGGAAGTTTTAAACTTATTTCACAACACATTCATACCTTATAGACTGTATCTTATTACTGCTGCTTGTGTTTATTACAAATACTTTATTTCATCTCAGTCTTTAAATTGTAATCATTTATTCAGTCACTTTAAAGTAAAATTGCCTGAGCTGTGGTGGTGCAGTGGATAAAGCATCAACCTGGAACGCTGAGGTCGCAGGTTCGAAACCCTGGGCTTGCCTGGTCAAGGCACATATGAGAGTTGATGCTCCCTGCTCCCTCCCCTTCTTTCTTTCTCTCTCCCCTCTCTAAAAAAGAATAAAAATAAAATAAAAAATAAGTAAAATCAGTTTAATTATAAACAATTTAAATGCTAAAAATGTAAATAATCAAAAACTAAATTTGCTTCACTCACAGCTACCCATGTTTCACTTCTAGAGAGAGCTAATCTTTATGCTGATGACTTCTGCTTTTTTTAATCCTTTATTATGATGGGTGAAGGTGAGGAGCCCAAGAAAACTGTCATCTGAGAAAGCTGCAACAATATTTAAAAATTATCCCTGAGTCTCTTCACTTTATAATATCAAGGAGAAAAAAAGACAAATCAAATTAGTATGAGTGAGGAAAGTCTGTAAAATAAATTTATTTACCATCAAATCCGGTTTAGTAGAAATCCCTCTAATAAGGAATGAGGTCATGTCTCCTACAATGAATCATGTCCATTAAACTTATCTTCTTTTCTGGATGTTTTCCTTCCTTCATTTGTTTGTCATTTCCAAGTCTCTAATTCGTGTTTGGTCAGGAATCAAAAAAGGAAATTAGTGATTTTTTTTTTTAACGTTGAAGAGGGCATGTAACCAAAGCTACAAAATATATCAGCACAAACCTGCTCTTAATTCTACAATTTTTTCAAAGTTTTTTTTTAAAGAAAATACCAACTTAATTTTATTCAAAACTCTTCATTTTATATTTGTGTATCGTTTATTTCCTGTGTGTCTTCTCTCTTTTGCCATTTTTCTCCTCCTTTGATACTAGGCACAAAATAGGAAAGATGGTTATTCTTTGTTATAATATTCCTTTACCTGCAAAACTACTTTAAGATCAAAGAAAACCCTGCTCTTCACATTGACTAATAATTGATTGATCACACATTTCTCTATTGCACTCATTTTCCTTTACTACAATATTACATACTAAAAGACTACAGCTCTGCTTAAATAACTCCCACCTATTTCCAAAGACAATCTGAGGAGAACTATGACGTCCTCAAGCGTTCTCTAAAAGGTCTAATTTATTCCAAGGTCTTGAAATATGATCCACTACATAGGATATGTCAGGATTTTAAGTCTGAAACCAGAATCAAGAGTTGTTTTAACAAAGGAAGCAAACTTGGAAACCAACCAGTCCAGCGTCGTCTTTTTACACATGTGGAAACTAAGACCCAAATAGGCCATACTGCCCAGTACAAGATTATTTCATATATATACACATATAAATTTTGCTTAAAATTCTTAACGGGTATTCAGATAAATGATCACAGCTCCTAATTAAAGAAATCTTAAAGACAAAACCAAGCCATTTTATATGTTGGCCTTTTGCAATTACCTGAATATATTTAATTTTAAAAGATAACAATTTTGTGTTTTAAAACAGCACCTTTATGCAATTCTTAAAATCCATAATCTCGTAAAAGTACGTTTTCCCACTACGGCGTTACCAGCATCGAGGGGACGGCCCTTACTCCGCACCCATTTTGATCTTTGGAAGGGCGGCGAGCAAGGACAGAGACCGCCGCGACCAGACAATGTCCTGCATTCACGGTGGCCTCGGCCAATCACAGGCCGGCGCCTCCCGGCCCCGCGCGGCGCCACCGGCCACGGCTCGGCCGGAGGAAAACCTGGCCTCGGGGCAGCCATCTGCGCCCAGCCCGGGCCGGGCGCGCCGCGCTCCAATTGCGCCCCACCTGGTGGCGGGGGCTCGCGGCAGCGGACGCCCCGGCGTCCCCTCGGGGCAGGGGTCGCGCACAAGGGCAGGACGCACCGCCCCCTCCGGCTCTAACGAGGCACTGTCCCTTTAAGACGAGCCTCCTCCCGGGGCCTGGAAGCACGTCGATGGCCCCGCCGCGGAGGGCACAGACATCCGGGCTACCGGGCTGGCGACGACAACGGCCCCTCGGGTAGCTCCCAGTCCCCGCGGGATGCCCAGTTGGCCGCGGCTGGGGAGTGCCCCCCGGGCAAGATGGGGACTTTAGGAGCCACACAAGCCTCCAGCCCGCTGTGCCCCGCTGCCGCCCGTCCCTCTCGCGAACGCCGACACCGAGACCGAAACACCCAGGCCAGCAAGCGGGTCGCGGACACTTCGTCCGCGGGGCCGCGCAGCGCGCGCCCGCCCGCCTGGGGCCTGCCCCACCTCCTGCGCGTGCACAGGGGCGGGGCGCTGAGGAGGCAGCCAATCAGCGCCGGCCAGCCCGGGGCCGCCTCCGAAGTCCTCGCAGGGGGCGGTGCGGGAGGGAGAACTTAGTCCGGGGCGCGGTGCCGCGGGGCTGGTGGGGAAAGTGGGAGTAAGCCAGGGGATGGGGAACTTGTCGCGGAGCCGGCCGGCACCCGCTCCGTGGCTCCGCGAAGTGAAAGGGGCGGGAGCGGCGGGTAGGGCCGCGGGCCGCGCGTGAGAACTGGCGCGGGCAGGCTGGCGGGAGGAGGCGGGAGGCGCCGGGAGCAGGTGGTGCCGCCGGAGGGGGGCGGAGGAGGGCGGGGTGGCGTGGGGGCGGCATGTCCTCGAGTTCGGAACACCGATAATGGACGTGCCGAGTTAACTAGCTTAGAGCCAAGATCTGTCAAGATTTGTTTATGCAGCGGAGAGAACTTGAAGAACTTGTGTACTTCCTGGTAGAAATAGATTCTAAAATATTCCTTTGTCCGAGTTGTTTATTTTTGTTTGTTTTGTTTTGTTAAGGAAAGTGCTTACCTATTTTTAACTTATGGTGGTATCTATCAAAATTGAAAGCTGATCACTTAAACATTTTCATGGAATTTGAGAGAAGGAACAGAAGACATTTAAAAGGAAGATCCATTTCTTTGATCTACTCTACCAAATATTTGAGAAATCAGATACGCTGAGTTAACGTGTAGGGTGGAATAGGGGGTGTGCTGGCTAACGGACTGGAGGTGATCATGAACAAGCCTCTACCACAAGGTCTCATTTTCCCCACCTGCAAAATTAGAGCAGTGAACTCCCCTACCTAACACGCAGCACGTTGTGTGATTCGCTGTATATCTGAAGAAAAGTGGCATAAGAGCATTGCTCCACTCTGTGGGCGGGGTCCCCTGGGAACTGTCCAGGCCACCTTCTCTGGCATCCCTGGATTGTCTCGTCCACTTTTACAACGTCATCCTGCTTGCAGACCACCCTGTCCTGAGGTCTCGGCATATTTAACTTGGGTGTCACAGAAACTGATGTGTACTAAACGGAGTTATATACCTTCCCTCCAAACTTCGCGTGTTTCCCAGTTTAGCAACTGCATCACTGCGACTTGGTGGCCAGCCCCCACTTCATCCTCCAGTCATTAAGTCTAGGATCCGTTTTACTTCCGTACAGCTTGTGGTTGTCGCTCCTGCCACGCTCTGACTACTCCAGTGCCTTCTCCCAGCGTCTTCCACCTGGATTACCGCAGTTACCTGCGCGCCAGTCTCTCGGCTTCGGGTTTTGCTCCTCCCCCACCTCGACCTTTCAACCAGATTTTTTAAGAAATAAAACCGATTGTGTTACTCCGGTTTAAATCTTTGGGGATCTCTGCTGCTCTCAGGATAAAATCTTACGTCCTTAAATTTGCTTTATGAGGCTTTCCTAATCTTGTTTTTCGTTTACATCTCGTCGCCAGCTGGATCTTTACCATCGGCTACTCCTCCCACCCCTCCCTGAGTACCGGTTTACCTAAAATGCTTTCGTTTCTCTAAACGTGCCCAATCTTTTCTAGCTTCTGCAACGCTCCCCTGTCTCCTCCTTTCCTCAGAGATGGCTGTCTTCCCTTCCCTCACCTATTTAGCCAAAGTGAGGATTAGGGCGCCATTGCATCCCTACCTTTTCAGTGCACCCATAGCCTTACACTGCGGTCGCCTGTCATCCTGCATGAGTGTTACATCCCACGCTTTCGCAGCTGGGGCTGCATCCTGCTCGCCATTGTTCCCAGTTCCCAAGATGGTCCGGGATATACTGGTCGGAGCCCAATAACCCTTTTAGAATATACAGTGATGGACACAGGAAAGCAGAAATAACGAGTAGCTTTAAGTATCTACTAACAGATTCATTTTATGTTGCTGTATTTTTCAGTGTTGAATTCATCCTCTCTTAGTTACAAGTATCTCTGTCAGGAAAATTTTTAAGAAACCATGAGATGATTAATTCTACTTAAACCAATGATGTTTTTGTCACAATTACTATAAATATCTTTTACCAGAAATAGTGTGTGTGACTTGTGAAGTGAAATTCTGGAACAGTGCCTAACTGTTCAATGTAAACGGGCAGAAATGTTCATTTAAAACTCAGACTCTGAAACTTTAAAACTGAGCTGAAACTAATGTACCAAAAATGACGGAGGGAAGGAGTAAAAGGGAAGACTATTAAGTGCAGAGTTCTGGTTCCTAGTTTATTATTAACTTTATTTTATTTTTTTATTATTAACTTTTATGATAGCAATTATCAATGTTAAGAAATTTCTCTGATACTGATTTATTTTAAAATCCTGATACTCTTAATATTTGTCTTTTGTTTACATGAAATGTGAGTGTAACAAATTGAAATTCTTATTTTCCTTGTGTTCACTCATAGGTAGCAATACTAATATATGTATATTTAGATCTGTACTATTTCTAAACACCACCCTGCTACACACTTTCCAATAAAGTTAAACAAGAATTCTTTGTTGAGAGATGTAATATTTAGAGCATAGGATAGGGGAATAAATCTTAACTACTACAAATTGTTTCCCTTCAGCCTTACTCTGAAGGAGATCCTTGTTGGTGTTCTCATTACTGTACAACTAGTCTGTTGACTTTGTTACAATATGGATGGAAGAAAGTAGGATTTAATAAGAAATAAAAAATTTTAAGAGAAGGGAGGGAAAGTTTGTTTCTTTAGTAAAATAAGCAAAAAGAATAAATGGGATATGTGAATAAAAACAAGTAATGTATTTTAAGTATTTAAAGGGGAAAATATGCATTATAATTATTGTTCCTACAGAAAAGCATTCTTGCAGTATGTATCATATTTGTGTACAGGACACACCAAATGATTATTAG
The DNA here is from genome assembly GCF_036850765.1 of Saccopteryx bilineata. Classification (NCBI taxonomy): domain Eukaryota; kingdom Metazoa; phylum Chordata; class Mammalia; order Chiroptera; family Emballonuridae; genus Saccopteryx; species Saccopteryx bilineata. The sequence continues at coordinate 59,094,207 of NC_089492.1, forward strand.
AAGGGAGAAATAAATGCTGGAGAAATAGCTTCTCTTTTGTCTGTAGGCTTGGGTCATTTTGAGTTTAGAAAATATTTTAGAAACCGTGATTTGGTAAAATCTCTATAAGTACACTTACATTTTAGCAAACTGTTTTTCAGTTTTTAACTCATTTTTTAAATCTCATTTTCAAACTTTATGAAGTGGTAAAGGATTTTTAAAAATATTTGTAGTGAAACATTTTTCTAAACAGCTTATTTTAAGAATATATCCACAATGAAATACATTTGAGCCTTATTTCAGTGTAACAAACATGAATAGATGACCATTTAAAAGAAACACATTTTTTGTTTTGCTTAATTTTTATTTATTGAATTTAGAGAAGGAGAGAAGGGGTGGGGAGATTTGTTATTCCATTTACTTATACATTCATTGGTTGATTCTTGTATGTGCCTTTACTGGGGATCAAACCCACAACTTTGCATATCTGGACAATACTCTAACCAACTAAGCTACCCAGCCAGCGCAGAAACACAAAAGATGAAATCTAAGATTGCCATTTGCTACATTTGTTGGTTTTAACAGCGATTTCAAGTCATTGGGGCATTGAAAATAAACTGTTGGTCCAGTAGAGACATGAAGATAGTGACTTCTAGCACAGAATATAGTGGGAAGAGGATGGAATTTGAAATGCAAAGACTCAGGTTGAAGTCAGCTAGTTTTATACCTTTTGTGAATTATGTCTGAGATTTAGTTTCCACATTTATAAATTGGGCAACAATTTGGCATCTCAGCTACCTCACAGAGCTAATGTGAGGATCAAACGAGGATAATAGATACCACCAACACTAAAACAATGGACAAATAGTTACCTGGGTGTTCTAAACATTCTGTATTGGACTTGGAGACATTTGGTTTTCATGGAAATTATTTCGTGTGTGTGTGTGTGTGTGTGTGTGTGTGTGTGAAGGAAATAACTTTTTCATAAATGAGATTCATATACACTTGCATTTGTTTATGGGTAATAGCTGATATTAGAGACAACTGGAGCACTCTATAAAAATTATCATGTAGTAAGTACAGAAGATTCTGGTATATTCTAGATTTTGCTATGTTCTACATATGATTCAAAAGCAAGGTGACATTTGTGTGTATGTGAAATGAAACACAAACTATAAAAATGAATAAGGAAAAACAATGCAAATATTTAATGAAGTATGTCTTGCTCAGTGCCCACTGTCAAAGGTTAAAAGAGGAAGATATTTTTCAATGACAATATCATTTGTTATTATTGACCCATGATAAATCTGAAGGATGAAGCAGCAACAAAAGCACATCTATTATTCTTGACTCCTTCACCCAAGTTTGAAATATTGGGCCAGCTGTTAATCAGCCTCCCAGGTTTGAGAACTGACTATGTGCAGAAAGCTATTGTGCACACTATGAATGGCAAAATAAATACACATCCATTTTCTCTCAAGGAAGTGAAAATCGAGTTGTGGGAAAGAAATAGGAAAAAAAAAGAGCCCTCACACATTTGTGAGTGAGCCTGCACTCTTTGTGAAGGAAGGAGAGTTGGGTGGGCAATGCCTCCTTGCAGCCTTTTAACAGACCCCGTCAGTATGCAGAGGAGGGTTTGCCTATGAGTCCATCACCCTGACCCTCTGCCATTATACCAGTACAATCCCATCTCTCTTGAGTCCTAAAGTTTTGTGGGTTTTTTTAAGATTTTATTTATTGATTTTAGAGAGAGAGTGAAAACATGGGGTAGGAGCGAGAAGTATCAACTCATAATTGCTTCTCCTCCATGCTTTGATCCTGCAAGCCCGGGGCCTCAAACTGGCAACCTCAGAGCTCCAGGTCGAGGTTCCATCCATCCACTGTGCCTCCTTTTTTTGGGCGGGAGGAGGAGAGAGAGAGAGAGAAAGTGGAGGAGCAGGAAGCATCAACTCCCATATGTGCCTTGACCAGACAAGCCCAGGGTTTTGAACCGGCGACCTCAGTGTTCCAGGTCGATGCTTTTATCCACTGCACCACCACAGGTCAGGCCACTGTGCCACCACAGCTCAAGCTAAAGTTTTTAATTTTCTAAAGTTGCTTCTTAAAATATAAATATCCCTGGGAGAATTGGAGATGGCACTTTAACAAGCATCAAAATAATCTTCTACCTGCTCAGCAGAGATTGTTCTTATCCAGCTGAGACCAGAAAAAAGAAAAGAAGCTTTGTTTCTGTGCTTGTGTGGCCTTGGGCCAGGGGATTCCAGCCTGGGCTCTCAGACCTCCAGGATCTGCCTGGCTGGCCCCACCCATACTCCCCCCGCCTGTCATGGAATCCCCCCGAACTCACACTCGCTTGCTGGTGAACGCGGTCCTGGAAGAAAGGCCAGAAGACATGTGTTCTTTCTGACTTGGAGTCTTTCAGACCCTCTGCAGACTGGTTTCCACATTGGTTAAACGAGAGAACAGAGTAACCTCTACCACAGGTGTTAAAAAATGTGGCAGCTCCTAAAAGATGGAAATGACCCTAATGTCCATGGGTGAATGGGTAAACAAAAGGTGGTATACACAAACAATGGGATATAAATTGAGCTTTAAAATGGAAGGAAATTCTGGTGTTTGCTACAACATGGATAAAACCTAAAGGCATTATACTAACAGAAATAAGTTATAAGCAATATAACAAATGTTGCGTGATTCCACTTATATGATTTACCAAGAATAGTCAAATTCATAGAAATGGAAAGTAGAACAGAGCTTACCAGGGCATGGGGTGGTGGGGAGAGGAAATGAGGAGTTATTTTTAATGGGTACAGTTTTAGTTTGGGATGGTGAAAAGTTCTGGAGATTAATAGTGGTGATAGTTGCGCAGCAATATGAATATAATTAAGGTCACCGAACAGTACATTTTAAAATGGTTAAAATGGGTTCTGGTTCAGTTAGCTCAGTTGGTTAGGAGCATCATCCCAAAACAAGGTTGTGGGTTTGATTCCTGGTCAGGATATAAGCAACCAAAAAATGCACAATTGAGTGGAACAACAAATGCTTCCTTTCCCTCTGCCCTCTCTCTCTCTTCCTCTCTCTGTCTCTCCAAAAATCAATAAAAATTAAGCCCTAGCTGGAGAGCTTCATTGGTAGGAACGTCATCCCAGAGCGCAAAGGTTGCCGGTTTGATTCCCGGGTCAGGGCACATACAGGAACAGTTCAGTGTTCCTGTCTCTCTTTCTCTCCCTACCTCTCTCTCTCTTTCTCTCTCTGAAAAAAGTTAAAATGCTACATTTTATATTATGTATATTTTAACACACACACACATTTTAAACAAACCACTTGGAAGCCCACAGTGGGAACCCTGACTGAAGACCTATGTTGAGCGATGCGTCTAATGCCTTGCCCCTGACTGTTGTGCAGCTAGCTGTTCGAGTTTTGACCCATCCACAGTCTCTTCTTGCATGACGGGGCCCCTCCACATTCTTCTCCAGGAAACATTGCTTATCCTGCCTCCACCTACATGCTGCAGAACCTGCGCTGGAACTGCATTACCCAGCTCTTTTCAAGCAAAACTCTCTGCTCTGCCCTTCTGTCCCCTCCCTGGAGCTGTCATTCCAAGCCCAGGTCTTGCTCTTTGTGTTCAGTAGGGACATTGCCTGCAACTGCCCAGTTCTGAAGTGTGTCCGTGTGTAGCCTCTATCCATAGCCTCCATCCTATCCCATGACTTCAATTTTATTACATCTACTCTTCAATCTCAGGGAGACCCCATTCCCTCAGCCTCTCCCCCAGCACTTGCTCTGTCCCTCGGGGGGTGTCACACAGTTGAGTGTGCTGGTACTGCTGCACATTGGCTAATTATAATTATCTGCAACCTCAATTGAACCCGAAGGGAAAGTCAACCAGTCCTTTTCTGCAAGTCTGTTGGTGAATTCCTTTTACACTCTTAAGAAAACGGGACTATCTGGAATCCTCATTCCACATCACGTTAGGCCTCTAGAGCAGTGGTCTCCAACCTTCTGTGGGCCACGGACCGGTTTAATGTCAGACAATATTTTCACGGACCGGCCTTTAGGGTGGGACAGATAAATGTATCACGTGACCGAGACAAGCGTCAAGAGTGAGTCTTAGATGGATGTAACAGAAGGAATCTGGTCATTTTTAAAAAATAAAACATCGCTCAGACTTAAATATAAATAAAACAGAAATAATGTAAGTTATTTATTCTTTCTCTGCGGACCGGTACCAAATGGCTCACGGACCGGTACTGGTCCGTGACCCGGGTGTTGAGGACCACTGCTCTAGAGTACTTTGTGTCATGTTCCAACACAGTTCTGCACGAACAACCCTCATCTTTAATTGCCCTTCCTGCAGCCCTCTGAAGTCATGCTCCCTCTGTTCCAAGTTTCTGCACCAGCAGATCCCACTGCTCAAGTCTGCATCTTCCTTCTTTGTCTGCCAAACTCCCATTGGTTCTTCAGGTCTCAGGTGAATCTCAACTCTGAGAAGACATTCCTGGTCCTTACCCAGGCTGCAGGAGGAGTGTGTGTGTGCCCCTAGTATTCTTTCCTTATTCCTGCTATCATAACTCCATTACAGTTTCCCCAGATATGAGATTCAGGAGGGCAGAGATGGGGCTATTTATTACAGCATCCTCAGAATTTGATACAGGGCCTGACACAATAAAATTGGCTGGCTAAGTCACTGAATATACTTTTTAAAACACTGTTACCACCCTGACCAAATAGCTAAGTTGGTTAGAGCATCCTCCCAAAGCACAGAGGTTGCCCATTTGATCCCCAGTCAGAGGACATACACAAACAGATCTATGTTCCTGTTTCTCTGTCTCTCCTTTCCCCTCTCTAAAATCAATAAAATACACACAAAAAAATAATTTAAAAAAATTTTAAATAAAAGCATTGTTTTAGATTCTGTTTGATTAGCTCAGTTAATTAGAGCATTGTCCTGAAACACCAAGGTTGAGGGTTCTATCGCCAGTCAGGGAACATATGGGTAATGACCAATGAATGCACAACTAAGTGGAATAACAAATGAATGTTTCCTTTTCCCTCTCTGCCTCTCTAAAATCAATTAATCAAAGATAAATAAATAAAAATAAAACCATTATTATAGGTTTGGTCTAATAGATAATAATTTGGCTTATAATTTCACTTCTGTGATTTTAATTATATATATATATATATATATATATATATTTTTTTTTTTTTTTAAGTGAGAGGAAGGGAGATAGAGAGACAGGCTCCTGAATGTTCCACCTGGAAACCCTCGTCTGGGGCCAATGCTCGAATCAACCGAGCTATCCTCAGCACCTGGGCTGACCCTTGAACAAATGGAACGACTGCCTGAAGCAGAGGAAGAGAGAGAAAAGGGGAAGATAAGTAGATGTTTACTTCTTTTGTGTGCTCTGACTGGGGATCAAAGCTGGGATGTCCTCACACTGGTCTGACCCTCTATCCACTGAGCCAACCGGCCAACACTAATATTATATTCTTATAAATACCTTTTATATGATTTTTAAAAACTAATGACTAGTTAATTTTAATACTTGTATATCAGTTAGAATTAGGTTTGGCTGCACATAACAGAATCTTCTCAAATAACTTTAGCATAAATGAAATGGAGGTTTTATCCCAATTCTTTACAAGTTCAAGTAAAGACAAGTTCTAGTTGTCCTCCAAGGTGTCTCACTCCACATCTGCTGAGATCAATTTTCTTCAGCTTCACTTGCCTCTCCCCAGGCTGTGTCGTCATCTTTGTAGGCCAATATGGAGACTAGAGTTGAACTGCAGGGAGCATTGTAGAGAAAGGAATAAAGAAAGGTGAAGGGTATATCACAACTGTCTTTCTGGAAGTTCTTCAAAAGCTCACATCCAACATTTTTGCTTACATACTGTTTAGCCGGATAAATTACACTTAGCTGCAAGAGAGGCTGAGATACACAGTCTTTATTTTGAGCAACCATGTGACCAGCTAAAAATTTTATTGGTATGAAAAAAAAGAAGAGATAAATATTGGCAGATAAAAAGAAAAGTAGAGCATACCTGAATTTAAAAAAATATATAGTCCACCCTTATCTACATGGGTATATGTTCCAGGACCCCCAGTGAATGCCCAAAATTGCACACAGCACTGAACCCTATACACACTATGTTTCTTTTCTTTCTTCATTTCCCCCTTTGATTTGAGAGAGAAGGAGAGAAGGAGGGGAAGTGAGAGAGAAAGAGAGAGAGGGAAGCATCAACTTGTTGTTTCACTTAGTTGTTCCATTTAGTTGTGCACTCATTGGTTTCTTCTTATAGGTGCCTTGACAGGGGGTTGAACCCATGACGTTGGCATGCCTGGATGGCACTGTAACCACTGATATACCCAGCCAGAGCTGTTTTTTGTTTTTTTCTTAAATAACCACACCAGTGGTAAGGTTTAATTGATAAATTGGAACAGCAAGAGATTAATAACTAATAATTAAATAAAACAATTATAGCAACACTCTCAACTAGGGAATAAGGGAACGTGCAGATACCCCAGTACTTTCAGCCTTTTGTATAGCGCATTTTCACCAATGAAATAAAAGTTGGGTTTGCATCGAATTTGCATAATTAAACAACTTTCTTTGACTTGTTTGCCTTCCTGATGTTCTTGTTTAATAAAAAAAAATCAAATGCTTCTTTTTTTAATCACTTTATATTCATTTTGAAATATCCTCTAATTTTTGTGAGCAGTATGTTTTAGTTCAAACCTATTCCTGAGTCTGTGTGCCATCTCTCACTTTCAAGAAATGGTTTGGTGTCACTTGCTTAAGGGGGATCCCTTGTTAAAGTCTTTCTACAGTGTTTTCTCTCTCTCTCTCTTTCTCTCCTTTCTTTTTTTATTTTTTTAGAGAGAGATAAGAACATCCAGCTGTTCCTGTGTGTGCCCTGACTGGGGAACTGAACCAGCAACCTCTGCACTTCAGGACAATGATCCAACAAACTGAACTATCCAGCCAGGGCTTACTTTTTATTGACTTTTAGAGAGACAGAGATAGAAAGGGAGATAGAGAAGGGGGAGGGAAGTATTCATTTGTTGTTCCACTCAGTCGTGTATTCTTTGGTTGCTTCCCATGTGAGCCCTGACCGGCTATCAAACCTGTAAACTTGTCGTTTTGGGACGACGCTCTCAACCGACTGAGATGATTGGCCAGGTCCAGGCTCAGTGCTTTAAGGTGAAACACATGTGGTCATTTGGGACATGCTTTCTGTTCATGTCTTCCACCATCAAATTTAATGCCTTGTCCATCTTAAGTAAGCATTTATCATGTACTGTGGTCCCATTTTTTGCAGTTTGAGGTGTGTCAGCAAAACTAGCTTGAATTTATTATTCCTTCTTCACAATTTCACAGAAGATTCGTTTTTACCATAGATCTTAGCAACATCAGCATATGATTTTTTTTCTTTCTTTATTAAGTCAAGAAATTTTACCTTTTTACTTAAAGGAAGCAGTTTATGGCTTCTCTGAGGCATATTCGAGTTACCAGCATCACTACTGTTGCACTTTGGGGCCATTGTTAAATAAACTAAGGTGACTTGAAGACATGCACTAGGATACAGAGATGTCCATCTAATCACCAAGACAGCTACTAAGTGTCTGCTGGGTGGAGAGTAGGCACAGTGTAGAGATGCTGGACAGAAGGGTGATTCCCACCCCAGGTGGGACAAAGCGGACTATGAGAGATTTCATCATGCTACTCAGAAATACCTGCAAGTTAAAAGCTATGAACTGGCCCTGACTGGGTAGCTCAGTTGGTTAGAGCAGTGGTCCCCAACCCCCGGGCCGCGAACCGGTACCGGTCCGTAGGCCATTTGGTACCAGTCCACAGAGAAAGAATAAATAACTTACATTATTTCTGTTTTATTTATATTTAAGTCTGAACGATGTTTTATTTTTAAAAAATGACCAGATTCCCTCTGTTACATCTGTCTAAGTCTCACTCTTGACGCTTGTCTCGGTCACGTGATACATTTATCCATTCCACTCTAAAGGCTGGTCCGTGAAAATATTTTCTGACATTAAACTGATCTGTGGCCCAAAAAAGGTTGGGGACCACTGGGTTAGAGCATTGCCCCATATGCCAAGGTTGCAGGTTCAAACCCGGTTAGAGCACATACAAGAATCAACCAATGAAAGCATAAGTGGAACAGCAAGTTGAAGTTTCTCTCTCTCTCCCTTCTTCTTACTAAAATCAATGAATAAAAAGAAATTAAAATAAAAGCTATGCCCTGGCTTGGTTGCTCAGTGGATAGAGCATTGTCCTGACACACCAAGATTGCGGGTTCCATTCCTGGTCAGGGCGCATATGTAAAGCACCCAATGAACGCACAACTAAATAGAACAATTAAGTAGAACAAGAAGTTGATGTTTCTCTCCCTTCCCTGCCTCAAATCGATAGGAAAAAAACTTTTAAAGCTATAAATTGTCTATGTCTGGAATTTTCTATTTAATATTTCAGCTGTAGTTGACCACAGGTAACGGAAACCATGAAAAGCAAAACTGCAGATAAGGGAGGCTACTGTATGTCAGCATCATAATCTGACGAACCTAGACTTCAAACGAATTATTCCCGTTTTTTTCTTAATTTTTTATTTATTAATTTAGTGAGAGAATAAAGAGAGAGAGGGACATCAATCTGTTCCTGCATGTGCCCTGACCAGAGATCGAACCAGTAACCCGTGTTTTGGGACGATGCTCTAAACAGCTAAGCTATCTGGCCAGGACTATTTTTCCTATTTCTTAATCTTCTTTGTTGGAAGGTCAGGACATTTAGACCCAGGAGTTTTACTCCAAGTAAGTCATTAAATATTCAGGTTGCTCCTTGTGATCAGGTAAAAATATAAAAAAACAAAAACAAAAACAAGTACTATCATCTTGTCCTTAGGATGAGGCTCTGAAATGCAGCAAAGGGCGGTGGAGGTGGAGGCTGGAGGGTGTAAGTGGAGAGAAGGGCTCAATAGTAACAAAAGGAGGATTTCATATTTTAGCACTTCTAGTATGAGCCCCGAATCTCACTGGCCGGATTTGCTTTATCCTGGTTTTCCCTCCGCTCTCTGGGGAGGTTCATGTGTTTCTTCACCAAGCACCTGCAGTTCCACCCCAGGAAGCTGGAGGTCTCTATTCCACCATGGGCCACTATGGAGGTGGTTTAGCATGAGGTGTCAGTTGACACCCTTCTCCAATCACTCAAGGGGAGGTATCATCAAAGGCCACACAACAATCTCTGCAAGGGGACAGAGTGCAGATGCTGCTGCTCAGGACCCCAGTGTGCACTCCATAAACCTGCTCTAGTTATTACCAGCCTCGCCATCCTCGTCATCCTCATCCACTAGCCCGAATGCCAAGCCCTTTACTCACCTGTTCACTCTTATTCTCATGCCATACTTCTCCGTGCTTCTTCTTCCTCATCTGATCTTTTTACCTTCCATTATTTTTCCTCTTTTACAATCCCTTCTAGTGTCCTCAGAAACCCTGATTTCTCTTGTGGCTTTGTCCTATTTTTATTTTCCACTGTAAATCAGCTTCCCCAAACCTCTGAGCCCACCACAGGGCCTGTCCTCTATCTGTCTCCTCAGCTGAGGAGTCTCTGCGCCTGGCTCCCTCCAGCCTCCTCCATCGTTCCCTCCCGAGGGGCGTCTTCCTCTCTCCCTGCAGACTCCCAGGCTTCCCTTCATTTGAGATAGGGCACCCTTGCCTTTGCTGTGCTATCCCTTTCCTCTCCTCATCGCCAAATAAGGAATACACAGTATCCACAGCTTCACCGCCGCTCTTAGTTCAGTTTCTTGTCATCAGGGTGTATCCACCACATTTTTTTTGAAACTGATATGTTGATGTCATCAGTGACCTCCAAATTACTCCTTGATTATAACATGACACCATTGTCATTGCCTTTTCATTAAAATTTTCTCTTGCTTTCTGTCACATTGCGTATTATGGTTCTTTTTCTTATCTTTTATGGACAGTCTAGTTAGTTATAAAACAGCAATGTAAATAGCTAATGTTTAGTGAGTGCTTATTTTGTGTCATGCAGAATATAAGATGCTTGCCTGACCTGTGGTGGCGCAGTGGATGGAGCATCAACCTGGAACACTGAGGTTGCCGGTTTGAAACCCTGGGCTTGCCTGGTCAAGGCACATATGGGAGTTGATGCTTCCTGCTCCTCTTGCCTTCTCTCTCTCTCTCTCTCTCTCTCTTTCTCCTCTCTAAAATGAATAAATAAAAAAAGTTTTTTAAAAAGCATATAAGACATTTTATATGTATTATTTCATTAAAACTGTATTAACTCTATGAGGCTGATGAAATGATTATCCCCGCTTTACAGATAAGGGGACCGAGGCTTGTAGGCTTACAAAGGTAAATGATGTGCTCAAGGTGACAAAGCCAGTAAGAATTAGTAAACTAGGCTTATTGGATTCTAAAGCACTGCTATTTTCCCAATATCATGTATTACTTGATATTGGGTAACCTCTAGCGGTTATTCTTCTTTTTTTTTGCACACGCAAGAGGGGTGGTGCTATTTAGGGAATGTTTTAATCATCCACAATGATAGAATTGTGTGATGTCCCCTCACCCCCAGGTACTAGCACCCAAGCCCAAAAGCCATCCATTTGTGGCCACTCCTTTTTAAAATTAATTCTTTGATTAATTGATTTCAGAGAGGGATGAAAGAGAGAGAGGAGAGAGAGAGAGAGAAAGAGAGAGAGAGAGACAAAGAGAGAGATGGAGAAGTATCAACTTATAGTTGCTGCACCTTAGTTGTTCATTGAATGTTTCTCTTATGTACCTTGACTGGGGGGCTCCAGCCAAGCCAATGACCTCTTACTCAAGTCAGTGACCTTGGGCTCAAGCTAATGACCTTTGGGCTCAAACCAGTGACCATGGGGTCATGTCTATGAACCCATGCACAAATCTGTGACCCTGCACTCAAGCCAGATGAGCTTGCCCTCAAGCCCGCAACCTTGGGGTTTCAAACCTGAGTCCTCAGCATCCCAGGCCGACACTCTCTCCACTGTGCCACCACTTGGTCAGGCAGCTGGTTCTTGAATGTGCTCTGACCTGGGATAGAAACTGAAACTGCAACCTTTGGCATATTGGGAGGGCGCTCTAACCAAATGAGCTACTTGCCCAGGGCTTTAGATGTCTTAATATTAAGATTCTCTTTCCCTCTATTTTTTACCCCTTGCAATTTGTTTGTAAAAAACACCAGCTAACTTGTCCTGTGCAATATTCTACATTCTGGATTTTGCTGATCACAACCCACGTGCTGTTTAACACATTCATTCCTCCACTTTCCCATATTTCCAGTAAACTGTAGTCAGATCTAGTGGTGCGATCTGATTCGAGTTTATTTCTATGGCAGGAAGATTTCACACTTCCATCAGGAATCTCATTTATTTAGGTGGCCTGTGAGTCTGTGTTCAGCTTTGTTCCTTTACCTTCAGGTAACTTCTGGATCATTCTACCTAGATATCCTCACATCATCTCAAAATCAACATGTCTAAAAACAGATTTATCTTCCCCTACGCAAGAATCCCCTCCTGACCCCATCTGTTTCTGCATTTTCTCCTGTTCTTTTAAATCACTTGGGCCATGGTCCACTCTTCCTCAGCTCCCATAGTCAGTCACAAACACATGCCCGTTATTTCTCTATGGAGTGTTAGCAACCTTTCCTTTTGATTTTCACACCGATTATTCTATACAGGTTCATACCCCTCCCCCCCCGGCCTCTTTTTCCTCAACTTCATTCCATAAACACAGTTGACTACTTATACATCATGTGCTCCTTACCATGTATCTCCTACTCATAGACCATTAGTGACGACCCATTACTTATAGAATCAAGTCTAAACCACTGAGAGTTCTCCAACAGTCTGATCCCCACCTACATTTCCAGCCTAACCCACACAGTTCCCCTTGTTCAGAATTGGCTGTTTTCCAGAGGTGTGGAAACCAATAGATTTAAAAAGGTTTAGAGCACTGCGGATATATTGGAAACTTGAATGAACAATTATCTTGGCACCAGAATAAGTAAAGCTTCTTTCTGAGAGTCGTCCTGGGTTTGTCTCAAGGGACACCAGGGGTTTCACACGAGGGGTAGAGAAGCTGCCTGTCACCCTGGCTAACTTTCTCAACTTTCCTAATAGGATATTTACACTACTACCCGTTTGTCTGGTCCTAAAACATGTGACCAGCCATGGGCAGCTAAAAGAGAATGCCAGCCACTTAGGTTCTGCCCTCGTGTCACCTGCTCTTTGGCTCTCAGTAAAAGCCAAGCACACAAACACCCAACAACACAAAGAGCTCTCAGTTGAGAGAGGGACATTTAGGGAAATTTCTCTAGGAGTAATAACATTCATCTACTCTTCCAAGAACTTTTAAAGGTTGATCACTGAACATCTGCACTGTAGATGACCTCCAACCAAGATGCCCTTGACCATTATCCTGGCTTACACCGATCCTGCCAAGGCTGTCGCTCACTGTCTCCTTACCAAATTTGACAGAAAGAACTGGTACTCAAAGAGCTGGTACACCAGCTTCCATTCCATAAGAATAAGCTATCTATTTTTAGTGTTTCTTTCACTCTGGCCATCAGCAAACTGAGATACAATTTCAAAACCCAGTAACTGGTTAATCCTTTTCATTAGAAATTTTCTATTTGCCCTAGGTTCTGATTTCAGTTTCTATTTCTTTTTTTAATGATTTTGTGTTGTTACTCATCTTACCATATGCATTTTGGAATGAGCCAGTGAATATATTAAGTAAATAAAATATGACCACATTCTATCCAGGCAGTCAATTAATTGATTTACCTCATATGACTCCTAGTGTGCTTATTTTGTGTATTCTAATTGGAATGCTGCCTCACCCTACTCTCCTATCAGCTCTCCACCTCAAAGCCCATCCATCCCATACATTGCAGTTTGGAAGCTCCTCTTCCTCCATATACAGCCCTGACTGCCCCGCCTAGAGCAAGCCTTCCTTCCTCTGAGAGCCCTTCATGTTGTTTGTACACTGCTCATTATACCACTTCCTACACACTGTCTCTTATTGTTAGTTTTATATACATTAAATTTTTTTAATTGACTGATTTTAGAGAGAGAGAGAGAACAAGGGAGAGAAAGAGAAAGAGAGACAGAGGGAGAGAGAGTGAAGAAAACATTGATTTGTTGTTCCGCTCATTTATGCATTCATTGGTTGCTTCTTGCATGTGCCCTGACAGGAGATAGAACCCCTCCTTGGCATGCTGGGATGACGCTATAACCAAATAAGCTACCTGAACAGGGCCACGTATTTTAAAATTTGAAGATATGTGGGAACACTAAGAAACTGAAATGTACAAAAAGGGTTGTACAGGTAAAAGAGGCAATCACCACTGCTAGCTCTTGTATTCCATTCCAGACATGCCTCTGCATTCACAACCACACATGAATCCTCATATCAGTTTACACAGACATGAATATGTATACAGGGGGTCCTCGGGTTATGACAGTCTCGACATACGATGTTTCGAGTTTACGATGATCACTCCCATAAAAACTTTAAAAAATTGAGATTTGAGTGTTTTGGCTTATGCTGTTAGCGTCGTACTTACAGACTATGTGAGTTAACTGGTTTGGTTGTGCACAGCGGAAGAATACACAGTAACACAGCATGTGAGTGAGGAAGTTGGTGTGCCCCAGTATGCTTGCCTATGTAATTTTGGACTGTTAAAAGCACAAGTGTTCCATTTGTGTTAGGCTAGGGTGTGTTTTGACTTACACCAAAATTTGGGTTACATCACTGTCATAGGAAAGGAACTGTCATAACCCGAGGACCCTCTGTGTATATATATGTGTATGCTTATAAGTCTTTGCATCCTTTTTTTCTCACATCTCTGAACATACCATATACATTCATCGGCATCTAAACTTTCTTCATATAACTGTATAGCTTGATGATTTTAACAATCACTACATAAATAGCCACTTCATTCTGTGTAACTTCTATTGTAAAGATAAACCATACCTTATTTGAGTAGTTATGCCGTAGGGTTTATATCTGTCTGATTAAATGTATTCTTTCTGAAAGCAATAGAGGGACTATGTCTACAGTTAGTATACTCCTCTAGAACCCCTGAGCATAGCACTTTCCACACAGGAGAAGCTTAGTAATTGCTGACTGTCAATGGTATCAGTAAATAGTCAAGTAGTAAGTAATTCTATCATATAAAAGATTTTAGGAGTAACTTAACTTGAGAAAGTCTTTTAGCATCATCCTATCAGGCACATGTGTCTTCTGTTGAAATTTTACACGTTATAATATACCTGTGGTACTACCTACAGCTCGGTTTAGAAAGGCTTGCCCTTGAGGCACACTAGGTTTCAGCTCCTGAAAAGAAGGACTGAGGGGGCTGAGGTCCCGCATCTACAGGCGAGAGTAGGGACTGCGCAAGAGAACCACTCCAAGCAGAAAGCACAGCAGTACATGAGAAAGCCAGCCTTGACTCTGCTCACAAGAGACAAGGCCGTCACCCTGGGGCGGCAAAGGGAGGAGGGAAGCTGGCATGGACTGGTCTGAGGAAAAAAAAAAGAGTTACAAAGCACCAGGACATTTATTAGGGGGGTTCTAGTCTTTAAAAAAAAATGACACTACACCCATGTTCATAGCAGTGTTATTCTCAATAGCTACAAGGTGGAAACAGTCCAACTTTCTATCAACAGATGAATAAAGAAATATATATATATATATTTTAACAATCACTACATAAATAGCCACTTCATTCCGTGTAACTTCTATTGTATATATATATTAGCAGATGAATAAAGAAAGAAATATATATATAATGGAATATAAGGTGCATTTATATAGTTGAATAAAACATATATAGTGGAATATTATTCAGTCTTAAAAAGGAAGTGAATTCTGACGGATGTCTCAACATTGTCCTAAGTGAAATAAACATACAAAAGAACAAATATTGTATCATTTCACTTAGGTACCTAAAATAGGCAAATAGAGACAACAAGTAGAGTAGAGGTTACCAGGGCCAGGTGGGAGGGAGAATGGAGAGTGTTTATTTAATGAGGACTGAGTTTCAGTTTGGGATGGTGAAAAATTTCTGGAGATGGATGGTGGTGATGGTTACACAATACTGTGAATGTACTTAATGCCATAGGCTTGTACACTTAAAAATGGTTAAAATGGTATATTTTATATTATGTATATTTTATCATTTAAAAAGGCATTTTATTTAAAAAGGTATGATGCCTGACTGGTGGTGGTGCAGTGGATAGAGCATTAACCTGGGACACTGAGGTCCCAGGTTTGAAACTCTGAGGTTGCTGGCTTGTGCAACGGGTCACTGGCTTGGCTGGAGCCCCCTAGCCCTGTCAAGGCACATACGAGATACAATCAATGAACAACAAGAGTGCTGCAACTATGAGTTGATGCCCCTCGTCTCTCTCCCCTCCGGTCTCTCTCTCTCTTTCTCTCAACAAACAAACAAACAAACAAACAAACAAAAAACATGAAGCAAGGGCAACACAAACACTTTAGAAGATAGTATTTTCCCCCTAAATTCAGTCATTCTTGTTGCACTGCCTTGATCTGTGCCAACTCTGAGCTCACAGGTACTATCTTACCCTCCAGAGTCAGGGCTGGTGATGCTACCATTTCTTTTCTTGAAAGGGGTAGTAAATGAATACGCTGTAGGTAACACATATGAAACCATACTTAAATTACTTCAGACATAGGTGACTTAAGAGTGACTCGGGGGAAGGGCCCCACAGCAGCCCTGTGAGGATGGAAGTAGGAATGAGGACAGGCAGGGTGCCGCTCTGCGTCCGGTCAGCGCCTGCCTTTCGGATCCCACGTAGCTTTGCCCTGGAACTGAAGTTAGCAGCAGCACTACCTGCTGGAGATGCTCCAGGGAGGAGCTTAAGAGAGGGGTTCCTAGGAATTCTTGCTACCTTTCTAAATGAAAAGCCCTAGTAGAGCAGCTTGCTCATATTATAAACACATTATAAATATATTAAAAAGTAATTACTTGAGTGGAAGTTAACTACGCTAAAATACAAATTAAGATAAAATTAGGAATGGTTCTACTTTCAGATTCAAGTACACAGGATAGTTTTTAAAATTTGTTTTTGCTTTCTGTGTGTATCCCACTTAACTCAGAGTATTAAATGCAACACTCATTCCGGGAGCATCTGTCACGTGCTACACTCAGTCCTAGGTGCTGGCCCTGAGCCAACCTCCCACAAATGGGCGTGCTGTACTGACTATGTGGGTTCCTGTGACTGCATATTTCAACGTGGATTAGTTTGGTGGAGAGTAGTTAGTTTTCCAACGAGGAGAAAGGGATTAATTAAAACTGGTTGCATAATTCTCAAGTCAGTCTTATCCAGAGCTGCAGCCTCAAGCAAGATCTTGTGAAAATCAAGGTGCAGACTTGCCTTTTCAACGGGACGTTCTCCCTTTAATGCAGACGAAGGTGAACAACTGGATGTCAGGAGCTGGGTTCATACTGAGTCATGAGAAAAGCAAGTAGACTTTTGGCAGTTACATGATTTCTGTCTAGGGACGAGCACACACAGGGTTTAGAAAACCGGTGTTGAATCTCGTCTCCGTCATTCACAGGAGGGCAGCAACCTCTCAAGCCTCAGATTCCTCATCTGTAAAAGTGGGTTGTATGTCCATGATCTGCAAAAACCAAATCTAACATTCTGTGAACCTTTTGACCAAGGAGGAAGAGGACTGGAGTATCGCGTGCTAGCACAAGTTATTGGCAAATATCTAAACCAGAGTTAAATGTGGGAACATCATGAGGTCCTATACATAAGTTATATAGTTAGGCAAACTTAATTAGCACCTGTTTTCATTTTACATATCAAAGCGCAACTCTGAATTTGACATTGTTTAGTGTAGAATTGTCTAAGAACTTGGTTACATTGATAATATACTGCATGACACTATTGAGATTACCAGAACAAAAACAGCACCAAAGCCTTGGCCTGGTTAAAACTGGAATACAACCAAATGAGCTAACCAGCTACCAAGGAAGTGAATGGAATAGCAGGAGAAGAGAAATGCTTAGCTACTTCTTTGTTTTTGCTACCATATTTATTTCCAAAGAGAAACATTTGAGATGGCCAGAAGTCTCTACATATCATATTATAGCCATATATAACTCATGTCTTTCATTCAAACAAAAGACCCATCATTGTGGCTTTTTCATGGCTCTAGGTAACAATACAAACTGCTCTGGCTATGTGGCCACAGATCCTTCTGGGTCTCCACAGAGGACAGTGACTCCCCTGGCTTAATCTGGCAACTCACCATTGTTAATCTTTTTCCTCAGTGGCGAACGTCACTTAAGGAAGTTGTATGACAACTTGGTGCCACTACAACAGGAGCTAAGGACTCAAGGAGACTGAATAAGAATCCTTTCTTTTCGCAGTTTAGCTCTACACACTTTCCTCAAGTCTCCTGACCACCCAGAAACATCTTAATCTCAGTAGATGATTGACCCCTGAATAATAATAGTAATAAAATAGAAGCTATTATAATTGAATTTGCTTAACTTTCTGACATCTCTTCCTAGCCCAGTGTATAAACTTATTGCCGTTTTCACCAGTCTTTCTTTGGTTTTAGAAAAAGAGGTGTCACTTCTCCCATCAACTCTGAGTTTGTAATCACATCTTCTTCCAATAAGCCTGACTCTTGTAGAGAGTTATTCTCTCTCTCTCTCTCCCCTAGCTTCTGTCTTTTAGTCTAAAATAATGCTTATCACTCTGCTATTTAAAAAACAAACAATACCCCCCAAAACTACTATCCTCTTCTTATGTGAGTTCTCTAGATACTACTCATCTCTCTTCATTTCATAACCAAATGTCTAATTAGAGTCTGAAGTCTGCACCAACCATCTCCCATTACTTTTCTTACTCCCCTGCAATCTAGCTTTCACCCTCAACACTAGAAATTAAAAAGGTGAACAAGATCGAATTTAATGAACAATTGCTATTCCTTTCCTACTTGTTTGTGACATTTGACATGGTTGCCCCTTCCCTTCTAGAAACTCTTTTCCCTTAATGTCTTATTTTTCCTTTCAGATTAATCTTTATGAGTTTTCTTCAATGAAATCTCTTTTGATGTGTTCCTTAATTGTTTTTTTCCCCGTGTCTTAACATGTGATTTATACGGGTAAGTAATGTCCCCCGATGAATCACTCCTCTGGGCAGTCACACAGTTTATACACACATTGATTCGAGGCTTGACCATGTGGCTTGCTTGGGCCAGAAGAACACCAGCCATACATGAAGCCGGCAGAGTGCTTGTGTTTGGGGGTTGCCTTCTTGGGACACTCCTCAGAGACTGCCATGCTATCTGGACGACTAAGATGAAAGATCAAGTTGAACAAAAGGAAGACAGGAGAGGAAGGGGGGAATGAGGAGAGGAAGACAGTCAGTTCTCCTAGGTTTTCCAACTAAGCCCAACTCCCAGGAAATCGACCAGATAAATTATATATATATAAAATTTATATTATTAAATATATATATTTGTTTAAAGTTATTAAATTTTGGGTTGGTTTGATATACAATAAGTAACAGATTTAAAATTATTAAAACATGTTATTTTAAAGATTCCTGTTGTCAGCCTGCTTTTGTCTCATGTTGTATGTTTTCCTAAGCAATGTCATCCTTGCCACTGACTTTAAGTACCATTTATAGCTCATAATTCTTATACCTACATTTCTAGATCAGATGACTCTGCTAAGTTCTCATATATTAATTGGCATTCCACTTGAATATTCCACAGATCACCTTGAATTCCCACACCAAAGTCCTGTGTTCTTCCACAAACCACTCCGGTTTCTAATTCTTTATCTTTTTTTTTTTTATTGGGTTTTTTTATTTTTATTTATTCATTTTTAGAGAGGAGAGAGAGAGAGAGAGAGGAAAGAGAGACAGAGAGAAGGGGGAGGAGCTGGAAGCATCAACTCCCATATGTGCCTTGACCAGGCAAGCCCAGGGTTTCGAACCGGCGACCTCAGCATTTCCAGGTCAACGCTTTATCCACTGCACCACCACAGGTCAGGCTCTAATTCTTTATCTTGATTAACGATGCAACTACTATAGTTAAGAGTCACTCGAGGAGGAAATAGAGAAGTGAATCTCCACTCCTCCCTTTCATTCACTTGCCAGCAATCACTCACCAAAGCTGAACATATATGACACCTAAATCAGTGTTTTTCAACTGCAGGTCCACAGAAATTTCATGCTAGTTTGCAAAAGAGTTAATCACTCTGATGTCTGAAGATTATAGACCAAATTATCTTACTCAAACTTACTTGTATGTTCAGGGCGATTTCTGCCTTAGCAGTCCCTGAAATAATTCTCCTATTTTTACTGGTCCTCAAGTGTAAAAATGCTGGAAACCATTGACCTAAATATCTTTCATATTTATTTCTTTATCTTCAGCACTTGGGACGCTGCCCTGGTCAAGGGACTTGTCATGTTATACTTTGACCCTCACCAATGTCTACTCACTGCCTCCCTGCTTTGAGGTTTGGTCCACAAGCCAACATACCCACATTTCTGATCATTTTCCTGCTGACAGTTCTTTCATGGCTCCTCATCACCTATGGAATAAGGTGAAGATTTCTTCATATAGTCTACAAAACCCTTCTTGATCTGGTCCTACTTATACTTCTGTTCTCATTTCCTGCCCTTTCCTATGTATGCTGTGCTGTGAGCCAAATTCCTTGCAATGCCAACACTAGCCATCTGTGCCATGGATGGTCTGGACAGTTTTCCTGCCTGGTGTACCTCCCCACCTCTGCCATCTGCAGAGTCCCTGAAGACTCAGTTTAAATTAACATCCTCTGTGAAGCTTTCCCTTCCGATCTGGGCAGAAGCAAAATCAGTTGTCCCTTCTTTTATGCTATTACTGTACCCAATATTAGCACTCTGGTACCCATTTTAATTGTAATGACTGACACCCCTAATGCTTAAATGTCTGACACCCCTAATAGATTCAGAGCACTCCCCAAGGCAGGGGATTGCTTTATTTTTGTTTTGCAATTCCCAGCACGGTGTGTGATGCACACCAAGTGCTCAATAACTATAGAATGAACAAGACACTGTATTTTCCCATTTTAAATGTTTTATAAAAGTATGCTATTGTAGTTGCTAAATTTGCACTATAAATTTCCATTCATTTGTCTAGAAATGGAGACAATGAAAAACTTTAGGTATTGCCTAATATTACGTAGGATGAGTTCAGTGACAAGTCACAGAATGCTGGAGATGGTAACTCAGGGGAGAAAGAGGCAAAGTGTCTTGCTCCGGGTTGGTGGCGGGGCACGTTGGAACCCACGGCTCCACATTCCGCAGATGGAGCAGTGCCTTCCTTTCTCCACCACAGAGTAGAGTGGTTCTTCAGCTCTGCCTTCTTTTCCCTATGGGATGACAGCCTGCATGACAAGCTTTTAGTAACTTCTTCAGTCTGAACAATACAAAGAAGTTGGTAATAGCTTTTACATTTTCCCTTTTCTTGTGTTATGAGGCCTTCCTCACTCTTCTCCCTGCTTCTGGTCCGCTTTCCCCCGTTCTTCACTTACTACAGAGATCTTTCTAAGGACAGATCTGACTTGTCGTCTCCTATTGAGCTCTTCAATGATTCGCTAAAAATCTTTGGGGTAGAGCTCTCCTTGGCCCTATCTACTTCTCTAGTCTAATCTACTACCTCCCCAACCCATTTATATCAGTAAATATCTACTGAGCACTCTTTCTATGGAAGCCTCAATCCCACTGAGGGTATTGACAGACAACACACACAGTCATTGCCCCCAAGTAGCTCACATCCCAATGATAAGATAGAACAGGAATGAACTATAACTTAATAATTATAGTAAGCCAGTATCAGTGGAGACAGGTACCTTCGGGAAAACCAAGGAAGGAGCCAACTTATACTCGAAGGGGGTTAGAGAAGACTGAGGAGAAAGATTGAGTCACCCTCCATGTTCCACTCACTGGGCTTTGAAACCTCCGGACCTCTTTGTGGTTTATTGGGAGTTCTTCTCTCCCTCGTTCTGATAAACTCCTGTGCCTACTCAAGACCCAGCTCAAGTCTCCCTACTAAGAAGCCTTCTCTGCTGTCCTAGGCAGCAAGGATCTTGCCTTTCTCTATGCTGCCACAAACCATGAGTTTCTTGAGAATGGGAGCCAACTATGTTTTCCAACGCTAACAGAGAATCTGGCACATGGTAGACATTCAATAGAATGTTTGCTAAAAGTTAGTTAAATGTGCTATCTTTGGGAGCCAACAGTGGTCTAATGGTAGTCCTAGTGGTTTTCTTTTCACCTGATATCTTGACTTTATGAATCTTGACAGTTGCCAGCCAAAACTCAGAGCATGTGGTTCCATGATGAGTGGACTAAGGAGAGTGAGCTTACATTCCCAACTGGATTCTTTCCCTTATGGAAAGGGAAGTTGTGCTGCAATTCTAGTGGTGCAGTAAATGCTTTTTAGACTTTTCTATTTCATACTTTCTCTGGCATTTTAGACTCTAAATATGGCCTTCTAAATATCTATGCTTTAATTTTTCTATATATTTTCATTTCTTTTTAAAATTTGGAATACGTTATGAATTTGCAGGTCACCCTTGCTCAGGAGCCATGTTACTCTCTCGGTCCAATTTTATATGGACTGCCAAAGTGAGCACTCTACGTATTTCCAACGGCAGTAAATCTTCATCATTTAAAGGCAATACATTGGAGCTCACCTGAATTATCTGGATGCGGATTTGGTAAATGATGAAGTAGAATAAGAAAGCTTTTAGTAGAAAGAAAGAGACATGGCTCTAAAGAGAGCTATTTTCTATGACTTGCAAATTGATTCTGAACAGTTTCAAACATCAGATTCAAAAGGGCATCAAGGTTTGTTCTCAACACTGGAATTAGTGTAATTTACGTAACATTTTTAAGTGTACAACACTTGTAAGAACAAATAGGAAGATGTTCTAAAGTGGGGTAAATTTCAGTTGTTTTGGATTTGCGTATTATTCCCCCTCACCATGAAGTATTATCGGTTGATACATATGACTTCCCAAAGACAAGTATTGATTTGCTAAGGAGCAGTGTAGCTGAACTATATATAGATCAGTTAGCATGAGTTTGAGTTCTTGGAAGAAACTTTTCATTCATTTAATGAGGTCTAGAAAACTTTTTTGTAATGGGCCAAGTTGTCTTTGGTATTTTTCTCAACTTTCTGGGGGCACCCACTTCATTCTTTAATGACCCACTACTTCCTAGGTCCCTAGAACCTTTCCCTGTCCTCTGGCTACAACACACTCAGACCGCAAAATTACCTTTTTCTCTTACTACTAAATCAACATTATCAGCCCATTGGACTGTAAATTCCAACAGGGCAGGCGTTTTGGCCTGTTTTGTTCAGTACTGTATCTCCAGCACTTAGAACAATGCCTGGAACCTCTTAGGCACCTCAATGCTGAATTAATATAAATAGATCTTTAAAATGTGTTTGTGATAGCTAGTGTTGGGAGGAAAACAACCCGTTGAATTTACACTCATCTGTGAATGACCCCAGAGTCCTTTATCTCTCCCTAAGGTATTTGCATACTTAAAAGAAAAGCTTGTGAATTCAAATTATTCTCATTGGGAAAACTTCAATAGTGAAGCAAACGGAGAGGAAACATTGGAGGCTAAAGATAGTGGGGGGTAGGAGTTAGGATGTAAGTAGGCCAGGGCCGCCTAGGAGTGTGCCCTTTAGGCACTCAGCTTTTCAATGCCCCTCAAGCTCTGAACCAGCACAACTTTGAAAAGCTTAGAGACTTCTTCCATTGTCAGGACAGTGGCAACGAGGAGAGAGGATGAATCCAGAGAAGGCTGCAGGGCAGCTCATTTTCACTATGAGCTTTGTGCTGTACTATTTTACCACTTTTCATGTGTTTCAAAGAGAAGTGTCCTAACTTTCTAGTGAAATATACAAGGGTAAGGGATATCTCCTCATAGTCACTTAATACTATTTATTGATTAAATGTTAACTAATATGCTGTTACTATATGTAGATACCACTTTTTTTTTTTTAAGCTTGTAAACTGACTTAAAATACATGTACATCTGACAGTGAGCTAGGGTATTCAGTAAAAGGAAAGTCCTTTACCACCACTTTTAGGTTGTGTAATATAGTCAGGTACTAGTGTGTCCTGTCTTTAACCCACCTGCTTTCTCTCTCTCTCTCTCTCTCTCTCTCTCTCTCTCTGTCTCTCTCTCTCTCCCTCACCAAAGTATCCCCCTTATGCTTTCACTGGGAGATGTAAACTTAATGAAAATGTAAAGCTAACCTCAGAATTCTGATTCTTGGTTTATATAAATAAGACTATAAAAAACGTAGAAGTTGATTTTAGTGTTTTCCAATTTTTTAATGTCAGAATTTTTTGTGGGGTCAATCTTCTCTGCTGTTTATCTGTGAATCCTTTCAATGAATCATTTATCTTTCTTAAAACACTCAAATCTAAAGGGGGTGGGCAAAGTAAGTTTACTGGTATTAGTATGTGAAAGAGAGTTTATTCTTACATCATTATTTATTAATTATTGTATTATTTGTTTGTATTAAAACTGTAAACCTACTTTCGCCCATGCATGTATGATGAAAGTTCAAACCAGTAGATTTCTATAAACAACAATAAAATGTAACAAATATATAATAGGAAAAATAAATATTTTATTGATTAAGACTAGGAATTCAAACTTAGTTATTGAATAGTTGTAATAGTTATATTACAAAATACCGTAGTTTTGATCACTCTTTTATCCAAATAGAAATATTCTGATTCCTAAAGTCTTAGCACAACAGGTGGTGAATGAAGAGAAAGTATATTTTGCATAGTTTTGTAATTTTTCTGTTTATTCTGGAATCCAATAATACAAAGTCGCTTTACTCTGCATCTATTTTAAAACTTCCTTTGGTTGTGTAAGTTCCTTAATTGATTTAAAAATATTTGTCATCCTTAACCTAATAAAATAATCCTAAAGTGTACAGTCGTTGACAGCTCGATATTTTGCACATAGAAAGAAGGTGCTTGATAAAGGTTGGTAGATTTATCGCCTAAAAGGAAAATTAGTAAAAGAAAATTTTCTCCAGGTTTAATATTTATTTTGCATCCGGAAGAGAATCAGAATAAGAAGCTTGGTTATTTAAGACTAGGATATCAAATAAAAGTGCCATTTTGCCAGAGAATGATTAAAACATTCTAGTCCTGACACGTTTAATAATGGGCACACAACCTATTTCTTTGTTTCATAACCATTGCGCTGTCTCTCCCTTTTTTGGCACGGCAACAAATTCAACAAAAGCTACTGCATCTAGTTAAACTTTTTGATTTAGTAGTGGATCCGCTGTTCTGTCAAAGAGGAGGCAGGAAAGGCAATGTAGAGAGGCGGAATAAATGTATTTGAAATAGAATGTGTCCATTCTAAATAATTTCATATGGGAAAATAATTTCAAGTTGAAGGATAATTACAGAAGAGACATCCAAACCCCTCAAGCCGCTGCCGTCCGCGTAGCCTTGGAAACCCCTTGCTGTGGCCGGAGGACCGCTGCTGGCTCCGAGCCGCCGCTTCCTGCCCCGGGGCGGCGCACCCTGACTCAGGGAAGGTGCCGCGCGGGGAAACGTGGCACCCTCTCCAGCCCGCGCCCGCGGCGCTGCCGAGCGGCAGCGGAGCGCTCGGAGGAGCCCTGCTAGCCATGCTGCGCGGCGGCCGCGCACCGGCCGGGTGGAAAGAACCGCCCGCAGAGCCGGCGCCCGCCCGCGGACGGGAAGTGGCGCCCGGCCCGCCCTCCGCCGCCTGCGGCCCCGCAGCCCCGCGCCGCCCCCTTTCTCTCGGCCTCTCCCTCGGCCTCCGCCACCCCGGCCGAATTCTTGCATAAATTATGCCAGGCGCGCCTGACGTCAGGTGGCGGCGCGCGGGCGCGGGCGCGGCACGAAGGGAGCCGGCACGGGCACGCGCGGCGTGCCGGGTGCGCGCAAGCGCTGGCGTGCTGGGGCCGCGGTGGCGGCGGCGGCGGCGGCGGCGGCGGTAGCAGCGGTGGCGGCGGCGCGGGGGTTGAGCCGTGGTAGTGCGGACGCGCTCGTGCTCGGGAACTATCGGATTAAACTTGAATCGAGTGAAATTACACAAAGGAGTGCCGCTGAGGAGGAGGCCCGGGGACCCGGAGACCCTGAAACTCGCCAGAGCCCCGTTCGCTCCCGGCCAACTCCGCGCCCGTGGTTTCAGCCCCCTGGCCGCGGCCGCCCAGCCAACTCCGGAGCCCGCTCTGCGTTTTGTTTTCCCCTTGGCACAGGGCAGCGAAGGAGCCCGACCGATCGACCCGGTGAGCGCGAGAGTTCGCCGGGCGCCTGCGGGAGGGGCGGCGGCGGCAGGAAATCGCTCCGGGCCGGGGCCGCGCGAGGAGTTGGGAGCGAGGAGTTGGGCGTGTGCGGGGCGAGGGGCGAGGGCGGGCGGGGGTCGGGGCCGGCGCAGGAGCGCAACGCCGCCTGTGCTCTGTCGCTAGTGTCGCCGTCCGCTGGGCCCGAACCCGCATCCCGAGCGCCTCCCGGCGCCCCAACTTTTGCCTGCGTACGCGGGGCCGGCGGTGGCGGGGGCGCGCGGTCCGGCTGAGGGTCACTTCCTCGCATGTAAATGGCTTTTTGTTGTGCTGCCGGCGTGGGGGGGGGGGGGGACGGGGGACAGGAGGGAGCGTGTCTGTGCGCGGGGGAGCGCGAGCGCGTTTCCTCCCGCCGGCGCCGAGCACGAGTTGCCGGCTCTATTCGAAAGAAAAAGGAAGGAGGAAAAGTTGGGTTCCAACTCAAGTGCGAGTGGGCGATGGGCGCGCGGGCGCGGGGCGGTTGAGCTGCGGCGGCGGCTCGGGGACGGCGGCGACCCCCGCCTCCCGCCCCCGCCCCCCGCTCCCCGCTCCGGACCGACCACGCCGCGCTCGCCGGGAGCGGCGGCCGCACCGGCGCGAACAAAGTGCGTCCCTCCTGGCGCGGCGGCGCCGGCCCGCGCGGGGACGGCCACCGGGCGAGGTGGGTCGGCGGCGGGGAAAGTGCGCTGGGTGCCGCGTGGGGCGGGGGCGGTGTGAACACGCGGCGCTGGGGGCGTCCTGAGCCCAGCCTGTGCCAGCCTCGGCCCCAGAGTTACGAACCCTGGGTCCGGGGCTCCCGGGGCTCCCCGGGCTTCCCGGCGGTTCCCAAGTACGAGAAGAGGAGAAGAAAGGGAGCGGGGCCGGGGCGATCGCGGAGAGGCGCGGCGAGGGGACTCCACCTTGCCGAGCTGGCCGGCGTCGGCGGCGGCAGCATAATAGCGACTCTAACCCCCCGAAGGCAACTCGCTCCCCCACCCTCGAGCCGGCCGAGGAGGGGGTCACCAGGTGGCCCCCGCGGTGGCCCGGGTGCGCTCTGCCCCCGCAGGGATCGCTGGTTCGGAGCGTGAACGGCGGAGGTGGCTGGAGGCCAATCGGTCAGCGGGGAGAGGAAGGAGGGCGGCGGGGGACGCGTTGTTTGTTTGGTTCGCACCGGGGACTGAGCTCACTGGGGGTGCGGGGGCGCGGGCACCCCGTGGGCTGTGGTGCCGGGCTCTGCGTCCGCTCAGGGCCAGCGCGGCCCGGGGGGCGGTGAGGAGGGCAGCGGACCCTGGGCGGGAAGGGGGGTCGGGGGGCTCCGGGGAAGGAGCCGCCGGCCCCGAGCAGCCATCATTACCGAGCCGCCTTTCTCCGAACGGCTCTGCCTCGAGGAGCCCAGCGCCGTGGGAGCGCACCCCAAACTCCCGGCCGGCCGCCCGCTTTGTGAGCGCCCCCATAGAGCGGGCGGCGCGGGGAGTGCTCCTGCTTGGGTCGGACGGTTTTCCCGGAGGTCACTTTTAGAGATTGTTCACGCCTTGATTTTAAACTAGTTTTTCCCCCCTCTTCTGAACAGACAATGGACAAAAGAAAAGTAGCAACCCACATGGAGAGTTTCCTTTTGAATTGCTAGAATTAGATACACTATCCAGCTCTCCACTTGCTAAGTATACTTTTTAGTTTCCCATTGTATATTATCTAACAATCGGTTAAAATAAGTTATCTTGAAATATGTACTTCTTTTGGGCTTGATTTTTGGGATGTATTAAATATTTTAATTTAATTTAAAGGATTGTGGGAAGGCCCTGATTTTGATTTTTTAAACATATTAATTTAAGCCGTCTTTGCAGTGGGTAAACGTTTCAAAAAGGTTGAGTGTATTTCCCCCCTATCCTCTCCTGATAAGGGGAGGGGGCGTACTCTCTATAGGTAATAATCAAATAGGAAAAAAAAACTTGTCTTTATTTCCTCACAGATCAATTCTGAGGATGACAAAAAATAAAAAATCTTAGTGATTATGACCTTAGCAGCATGGGAACTTGATTTATCCTAGTTATAATTCCATTTAGATTGTAGTAATGTGTAAGTACTGGGTCATTCTTATTTCAGAAATAACTTGAGCAGTGATTTTATGAAGTTGAATCCGTCTCCCAGCCCCCAGAGTACATCTGTCGCGGAGTGTTTTTGTCTTGGTGTTGCACAACAGTAGCCCTACAGTCTTTACCCTAAAATGGCAGCTTTCATTTGACTGGGGCCCATTCATTGACAATGATAATAAAGAGGCTGAAAGCTAGATGCTTGGGGCACGTGGTTTGCCTTTCTAGGTGATAATAAGTAGGAGACATTTTATGTCTTCCAGATTTGCTCAAGAAAAGTTTATTTTCCCTGAAAAAAAAAATCTGTGCTATAGAAAAAGTTACTAAGTAAACAATTTGGAAATAGAAAGGGGCTTGCAGCAAGTTTTAGGAACTAAATTTTCTTATTTTGCCAAATAGTTGAAATATGGCATTTCCCCCTTTTTGGTTACCTGATAAAGGGACATAGTGGATCTTTGGGAGGCTTTAACAGGTGAATTGCCTCATTGTGGCACTCAAGAATTGTTTTCTAGCACTATGGACTTTTTATCATTTATGTCCTTTTGCTGTTTTTTGTTTTTTTTTCTCCCTCTGCAAGCCAATAAATTGAAGTGGGATAAAGTCTATTCTGGGTTTTTCAAGATTGAAATGAGTTTCTAGTTAAGAAGTAAGTAATAATAAAAGACTGATATGTGAATTCCAAACTCTAGTTATATTTGTTTAATCAGTTAACTTATTTTTAAATTAAGTTAAAAATTTACTTCCTTTTCTGTGTCTTAACACGGAAGTCAGGATAGAGAAGTGATATAGGTTGTGTATATATAGGTAAGGGTGATGGTTAAAAACTCAAACATTACTTTCGTCTTTTGAGGAAAAAATAACTCTTTTTGCCCAAGGTGAAAATATAGAAGTCAAGTTTTAAATAACAGCTCTAGTAACTTAGCTTTAAAATAGTACGATAATAGATTCACCTGTACTTTTATCTAGTTTTTAATCAGTTTGGACTTGGACAATTCCAAAACTTTTTTCATGAGAGTGCTACTTTTGTTGAGTTAAAATGAATACATGAGGAGTACTTTCAAATACTGTATCAAAGAAGGGTTACAACTTTTCAAACAGATGCAGTCAATGTGATATTTATAGTATAGTTTTTAAGCAATTAGATGAAAGGGAAAATAACATTTTCCTCTAAGAAAGAATACTGTCTGAGTGCTCTTATTTTCATGCTATGTAACCCATAAGAGAGAACAGTCTACATGCTAAATTTAAAGTCATTATTTCAAACCTTGGCTTACAGCATTTCATTCTTCATGTTTAAGAAAGGTTCCTGCCATGCAGTCATATCCCTTTAATTACTTTTGTTTCAGCAATCATTGGCAAGCTTTGAGTGTGTAAATGACAAATGAAGAGGCAGTGCTTTCCCTCAGAGAGTTTACCATCTAATAGGAGAGAGTTCTATAGGTAACCAAATATATTTCACTTTTAAGATTAACTTTGGAGATAGTAGTTATCTTTTATTCTTTATTATCCATATATAGTCTTTTGGGTTTGATAGCAGACACTGTGGTCATCTTATAAACATCTACAATAAATAAGGCATAGCAAGAATAAAAATGCTTAGTCAAGATTGAGCAAAGTGTGTGACTACAAAAGAATGGCCCTTAAAACTTTAGCTTTGTAATAAAGGATTTCACTTCCAGTGTTCAAATGCTTTCTAGACGTATATAGATAAGCATTAAAAGAGATATGGGTCACATAGCTACATTCACTTAAAAAGATGGAGAAGGGAGCATTTTGGGTGATGGTGAGATGATGTCAGGCACACATTGGCCCTGTGTGACTCTTTAATTGCCTTTTTCATTCACAGGGACACATTTGTGTATCATTTTATGAGCTATTCATTTTGTGCCATTAGAAGTTTGGAATTTAGTTATTGTATCTTATTAGGTTTCTAAAGCCATTATACCTTTATTAGTTTGGGAAATAAAATTTCTTTTCTTGCTAGAAAACTTAATGATTTTGTTTTAGTTCTCAGAAAAACATATTCAAAGATGATAGATAAATAATGTTAAAATATAAAATAAATTGGGAGTAAACGATCACTTAATTTTTCTACAAAAATATGAAGATGTAATTATTTATTTTAATTACTCAGGTGAGGTTGCAATTATGGCAGAAGTCCATAGCTGATTATGGTGGTGGGTAAAAGCTGGGAAGGTAATTAAAAACACTACTACTGCTCTCTTATTATTTTACTTGTACTGACATATTACAAATCTTAAATTAAATTACACCTGTATGATAAAAATAACAAATAGGAATAGGAAATCATAATGATATTGTCAAATAGAAATTTATCTTACAAATCATTAATGAATCTTTGGATATTTAGAGCATGAGGACCTTAGAGAGCTAGTCTAACTTTCTCATTTTACAGAGTAAGGAGCTAAAGCCCAGAGAGATTAATTAAATGAGTTGCCTCTGGCTGGTCACCCAGTTATTGCAGAGCTGTCTCAGTCACAGCTGTCCTCCCGGTGCCTAGCTTGGTGCGGACAGGGCAGGTGCTGAGTTTGTCTTTGGAGGATGACTGAGCTGCCTCTGGAAGAATCTAGCTCTCTCCCTCTGATGTTCTGACTTCCAGTACCTTTTGAGTTGAGAATCCTATAGCATCTGCTAACATAGCTCTTAAAGATATTCTTCAGCCAACAGTAATTTATTTGCTTCTATTGTGTAATGGTTTGGAGGGTTTTTTTGGGGGGGGGGAGGAGGCTATGATTCTCCATCTATAAGAATGCAGAGATACTATTGCAGAATGTGATTACTGTTTTCATTTTAGAAGCATGTATGTATTCATTACCAAAACTAGATTCCTGTACCTTTTAACTGATGTTAGGTGACTGCGAACATGATAGTTTTCTCTAAAGTATTTTTGGAGGGTTCTGTTTTATTTTTACTTTGAAAGTTAAAGACTGTCTTTAAAAAAAAAGTAGAATAGTAGTGAAGAAGCAGAACCTGGTAGTAAAAGGCTGATTGGTCTTTGGGTTTGTTTGCTTAGCCAATGTGGAATCAGAAAAGCTTTCTTTATTGGCTATTTTAGCTACACACTACTGCTGTAGCTGTCAGGCTTGGCTCTAGTGGCAAGCAACTCTGGATTACAGTCACTTTTCCTGCTCATCAATTCAAGTGTTTATTGAGTACCTGCTACCTGGAAGGTGCTGGGTGTGGTCTGAGTTAAGGATACAGTGGTGTCGTGAGAAGACATGGCCAGCCCACACATAAAATGGACAGAACTACTGCAGCATCATAGGTAGTGGATACTGGGAGGAGCGAATGAGGGATTCAGCCATGTGGGGTGTTTGTTACCTCTTAAGAAGTGGCTTTAGCACTGCCATCTAAATGATGGTAGAAGGGGGCAGTGCTGGCTAACCTGGAGGGGGAGGTCATTAGAGAGCAGCTAGACAAGACTGAAGGGGCAGATAGAAGCTAACTTGGAAAGGGCTTACAGGATATGGAATTTGGGATTATTTAAAAAGCAGCAGAGATGCCTGACCACGTGGTGGCACAGTGGATAGAGTGTAGGACTGGGACGCGGAGGACCCAGGTTTGAAACCCCGAGGTTGCCAGCTTGAGTGTGGGCTTATTTGGTTTGAGCAAAGCTCACCAGCTTGAGCCCAAGGTTGCTGGCTTGAGCAAGGGGTCATTCGGTCTGCTGTAGCTCCCTGGTCAAGTCACATATGAGAAAGTAGTCAATGAGCAGCTAAGGTGCCGCAATGAAGAGCTGATGCTTCTTGTCTCTCTCCCTTCCTGTCTGTCCCTATCTGCCTGTTTCTCTCTCTCTCTCTCTCTCTCTCTCTCTCTCTCTCTCTCTCACACACACACACACACACACATGCAGCAGCAGCAGCAGAGGTCACCAGTGGATGTTAAGCAGTGCTAGACATGAGCAGATGTGAAGACTGAATTGGTGGGTGGAACAGAAGAAGGAGAATAGGTGGGGAACAGCATCTTGCCTGCTCTGTGGTCCATGAGATGGGGAAATAATGGTTTGTATTAGATTGGTGGCCATGGGGATGGAGAAGAACGGACAGATTTGAGAAATATTTAGGAAGTTCAATGACTAGGACTTGAGGATAGATTTGTTCTCAGGGAGAATAAGGTGTCAGGGAATACAGGTTTCTAGTGTAGTCCCTGCTTGGCTGACTTGGTTGGTGATGCTGTTTACTGAGGTAGGGAGCTCCTGATGAGATAGTTTATGAGTTCTTGTAGCAAATGACTGATGTAGCCAGTAATGGACCATGGTACCATTATAGTAGCATTCCAAAACTTTCCAAAATAATTTGCTAGCTTCCCCCAAGATGTTGGTGCATGGTGAACCAGCCTACCAAGGCTTGCTGGTAGGGATCAATGAAATGGGAGAGGGGAGGGAATCTTTGTTGCTTGTCTAACATGATAACTTCATTTATTCCTTGTATAATGTGTAGCACTTTGCTTGTTCCTTGCTTACTATGTAACACTTTGTATGAGTTCCCTCATCATAGACTGAGACTAGAATCTATGCTGAACAGACTTTTTGTTCTTCTGTATCTCCACATTCTGGAATCTGCTTTTTGTTACTAGTTACATATTGGGACAAGGTCTTTTGGCTCCCAAAAGATAACTAGTGGGTCCCACTGTACTCTTAGTGGAGGGAGGGAGTTGAGTTTTAGGAACTGATTGCAGTCATGCATGGGTATGGTAGAAGTGAATACAATACTTAAGTAATTGTGGAAGAAAGTGCCATCCTTGATCAGAATACTTACCCGATCTTTAGTGTATATGTAAACTACTTTTGTATGTAAGTTATCATAAAAGTCACTTTTTTCCAATTATTATGAAAGGGGGACTTTATAACATGGTTGATAGTAAATGTGAGATGCTAATGATAAATCCAGGACAGAAAAGCGTCTAAGTTACTTTCATACTTTATGAAATAAATTATGGAAACCTCGAGCACTTACTTGGAAACAATTTGTTGAGGAAAGGGTTTGCATTTTAGTTTTTGGCCAGTTTGCCTAAGCAGCACTATCATCCACTTATTTTTGTTGTGGTCAGACTTTGATCTCGGTATGCATCAAGCTATCCTTCCTGGGACTCATTGTCTTTGGCTAGGGGGTCTATTTCAAAGGTACTTTTATTAACTTTTTTCTCATTGGCTTTTCTGGTGGCTAGTATGACTTGGTCAAGTCTACCAGGGACCTTCCTGTCTTTAGGGTAGGTAAGATGGTGTGGCTTTACAGGGTAATTTACGGACTTAAACTGGTTGTAGGGACATGCTTCATCAGCAAGTTTTACTTTCGCCTTAGGTGGTTTTGAGGGCTGTTTGGATACGTCTAGAGGCAGTAACATTCCTATATGGTGGAAGAGAAGAAAAGCTTGGTGTGCTGTCTTAGCTTCAGATGGACTTGCACCAACAACTCTGTGGCAATTTACTTCTAATACTACTTCTTCAGCTTGCTAGTATAAAATTTTTCAAAATTCTTTAAAAATATATTCTCTTGTTTGGTTCCATCAGCAGTGTATTTTAATGGTTCAAGAAATCATTGCCTTCTCAAAGGCACGAATACTAAATGGAAAACGGTATTCAGGTTACTGTGATGTGGCTTTTAGTGGAAGAATAAAGAGGATGTTTATTTGGGGCTCTCTCTCCTCCACCCCTACCCTTCAGCAGTGGCCCAGAGGCAGCAGATTGGCTTTCCACCATGTGTCTCATCAACACGGGGGTGGGCAAAGAGCCACTGTCAACGAGCCTTTGTGTAGGAAAAGGCAGGGAATTAGACACGTATGTTAGTTTTGAGATGCTTCTTACTACTTTGATATCCTCCACTTAAAAGTCAGAGGTTTCCACACCCTGTTTTATTTGCATTATATCTGATGAAGGTATGTGGTACTATGGCCATTCATTTTCTCCCTACTTCTGTGGTAAGTTGGGGGACTACTTTAACTGATGAAGAAGGTATCTGTTTTCTTTTTATCCTTCTGAAAGAAATGTAACATTTTAGAGTCTGTTTTATTGGCTTTTAAAACGAATGATCAAATGTACATATTTTAATACGGTTATCATTAACATGAGACTCAGGCAAGTAGGGAGAAGTGCCTTGCAGGACATGTCTTTCGTTTCCAAGGCTGTGCTTGTCATTGCAGTAAGTGAATAATCAGATCAATTTGAGCACAGGTGTATAGTACAAAATAGGCCTCAGTTGGTGATATATTTTAAAGTGTATGGGTCTCGAAGTTACTTTATTTATAGATGGGACTAACAGTATATTGAAACTGTTAAGCCTAGATCCTCAAGGTGAACTTTAAAAAAATAACTATTCTAGTATTTTATATTCTTGTATACATGACCTTGTTTGTGCTTGAAATTTTGCTTTGGCCAGTTGTAGGCATATTGATTTTTGTCATCCAAGTCATGCAGACACATCTTGAATTTTAAAAATCTTGATTAGATTAAACTGTTTATTTTCTCAGGTGTATTTTGGGGCAATTAGAATAGTGCAGAAGTAACACAGTAATGTTAAAAAAATAACAGTAATAACCCTAATGAATAACAGCTACTGGGCATTTCCAGTGAGATAGGTCTTAATGCTGAGTATTTTCATGGCTTGTTTTAGTTACTCAGCAGAGTAACTCTAGGAATAGGTAGAAATGTTATTTCTATTTTACAGATAAGGATATTTGGGCCGAGTTGTTAAATCGCCATGTCATGCAACTCCAGCAAGCAGTGGAAGAAGAATTTGAATCTGGATTGGTCATTCTTCAGACTCTGTGTGTGTAAGCACCATGCCACCGTGCTGTCTGGACCAGCTCCGAGACATGCATCTTTGCTGTCTTAATAGGCAAAGGCCCATTACAAATGCCAGCAACACCCTGTAATCCTATATCATACCCTGTTTCCATATCCTGTCAGCCCAGGTTATTTCTGTCCACACTTCCTCTATTTGTGCCCCCTGTATTTGTGTAGCCATATGTCTTGGGATGTTTGGCACCTAAGATGACCAAGTTCCATGCCTGTCACCCTTAATTTCCTTCCCCCGTGGAGATGAGAACAATTGTTCTGTGAAGGTTTTATTCTGTGGTGGCTGAGACATCAGACACATCAGCCAGTGAATTATAAAAATGGAGATAACAATATTGTCTGCTACCCAGATTGATGTTGGAAGATTAAAGGAAGTACTAGGAGGTACTCTACCTAAAGTCATTAGTATAGCATTGGGCATATTTACTGAGTTGTTACTAGCTCACTCTTAACTATTGAACTTTTCAAACCCTGTATTTTGATTTTAATTTAAGGAGTCCCTCTAATTTTAGATCATGACTAGAAAAGAACGAGTGGCCTGCCGTGGTGACTTGGTACATAATTTTTAGTTTTTCTCAGGAGTAGACATCAAAATGAATATCTGTACATGTCTTTGTTCTAGTGTGTAGCTAGATATTATCTAATCCTCTCAGTTACACAGAAGTGATTCAGATATCCCAGGTACTAAACATGACAACTTTGTGGGAGCAGCTCTTCTTTTATAGTTGTGAAGATGCTCATCTGCTAATTGCATATGACTGTCTTGGTAATGAACCAATCATTCCTTCTTTTCCCCAAACGTGCAGTTCTCCAGAAATGGGTGATGCTACCTAGACGATCAGTGCTGGGATGTATTTGATCAGTTTTGGAATGTTAGGACTTTCCAATATAGATCAGAGTGGTACAGGTGTTCTTAAAGAACATTTGATTCAGCTCTTTCCCTCCAAATTTTGTTCATTGCTTAAGAAAGAAAATGTGATCTAAAATGAGAGTAGGTTTGGGGCTGGGTTATCAGATATGAGCCACAGCTAGAAAGTGAGAACACTTCTTCTGGAAGGGTCAAGACTCGGGGCATCTTCCTTGGAATTCCACTGCTATCTAGATTGGCATGAAAATGGAAGTGTTGAAGTATAGACAACTTTCTTTTTTTTTTTTTTAAGTGAGAGGAGGGGATATAGAGAGACAGACTCCCGCATGTGCCCTGACTGGGATCCACTCTACAACCCTATCTGGCGCCGATGCTTGAATCAATCGAGCCATCCTCAGCACCCGAGGTTGATACCTTCCGACCAACTGAGCTATCCTCAGTGCCTGGGGCCAAGCTCAAACCAATTGAGCCACTGGCTACGGGAGGGGAAGAAGGAGAGAAGGGAGAGAAGGAGAGAAGAATATGGCTGCTTCTCTTGTGTGCCTTAGCCAGAAATTGAACCTGGGACATCCATATACCTGGCCAGCACTCAATCCACTGAGCCACTGGCCAGAGCTAGATTCTATTCTATTTTTATATACTTACAAGTGACTGTAAGGGAAAAATAAAATGGGGGCAAAGTATAAAGAGTTGATAAATATGGATATATGGGAGTTCTTATACTATTCTTCCAGCTTTGCAAATTTGATAAGTTGTATCAAAATCAAAATAACAGTGACTTTAGGACTTGATCTCAAGAGTTAATGCTGTAGACTGTGGATGTTTATGTGAGTTTGCATTTTGCTGAAACTATTTACATAACTGTTTTTACTACCTACCAAACTAGGATTTTAAAATGCTGAGGTAAGAATAACTGTCATGTGATAGGTGAGGAAATGGAGTTTTAGCGATTGTTCACTAAATTTACCCAAGTACACAGCTATTAATGGTAGAGTTGGGATTCAAATCAGGTTAGGCTGTAGCATGAACCTCTCTGCAGAAATTGCTTCGGATGGCCTCAGCAAAGTGTCTTAGATGTTGGATGTGTGGGAGGAACACACAAGAAGTTACACACCTGTGCCTTTGAGGGCTGACTCCTGGGGAGAAAGCAAAGGGCTCAAAGATGTCCCTTAATGGATTATATATAGTCAGATGCTTCTTTTCCTCAAGTCATATCTTACCAGTTGCACACTCTTGCAACCTAAGGCATATGCTCATTGCAAGACTTACTAGTGTTCCAGGCCTGTTTCCATTAATCAGTCTAGGATCAACATCAAAGTATTCAGCTTGCCACAGAATTGGCTTTCCTCAAAGTTTCTTTCCAGTGTCTATCCAAGATGTCTTAATTTAGTTAGCTTCTTTTTCTCACTGCACAGGACCCGAATTGCCCAGAAAGAAACCCAGGATGCTGCTTACGCCCTTGTTCTTCACAGATACGTGAACTTGGTGAATGTGCTGCGTCCATGAAGCAAACTGTTCTGCTGACACATGAGACAGCAGGCCACCTTGCAGCCATAAGTGTGCTTTAAATAAATGTAAAATGTATAAATCAGTAAACTTCTGCCTTTTTTTTTTTTAAAAAAGATAAAATCCCAAATCTGAATACTACTTTGTGTCAGAAATATCGAGTGGTGATATATTTCTAGGTTTTGTACAGGTTTACAGGTTTTTCCTTGACAACTGAATAAGCTGTCAACTAGCTTGAGTACAGTGAGTTATAATTTAAGTTTTGCTATTTTTGGTGCAGTTAAAATTTTAATTTTTGTATTGATGTGTGAAGTTTCAGAGCCAGTTTTATCACCAGAATTAGCATTTTAAGTTTTCTGTGTACCCTCTCACTAAAAAACAAAAATAAAAATTTGGGCTGGTACTTGAAACAAACTTCAGGTTTGGAAGGAACTTTGTGGCTAGTGCTGCTGCTGAGAGCCATTCCTTTGAGTTGCTCAGATTTAGCAGGATAAGGGAAACACTGTCTTACACGCTGTCAAGTAAGGACACAGTACGAAAACATAGGTCATTTCCCCACACAGTCGAGCCCACAGGTGGTGCCGCTGCTGTACCTGAGTTGCTGGCCGGCAGGCAGGCAGTGCCATGGTGCTATCGCTGGAAAATGGGTGTCCTTGTGTTTCACGCTCTGTGTGGTGAACAAAAGGCAATGTCTTGTCCAAGGATCTGCAGGGAAACCCACGCTCTGGCTTGCAGAATAGTTGACATTGAGGCCCTGCTATCATTCTCTATGCTCAGGCTTTTTGGAACTTAGGGAAATGCCCACATCATTGGCATTATCCTCTGTGGATTATTGCCACCGTCATCATTATCACTTTACAAACCTGAAAATAACTCTTTACTACCTTTCTTCCTCTAAAAAAGACTGCTTGGGCTAGCTAATGAGTCTAGTAAGCACTCTGATTTGTTTCACTTACACTATTTTAGATTCAAAGCATTACAGTATTAATTCATATCCTTAACAGAAAGCTAATGGAATAGTTGCTACTTGTCGTTGTTGGGGAAAGCGGGAACAGACAGCTGTGAGCCTGGCTGTTTGCCTTGATCCTGCAGCTTTTCAACAATGTTCTTTTTTTTTTTTTCTTCCTTTGGATGAAAGAGAGAAGAAGGGAGAGAGATGAGAAGCATCAACTTGTAGTTGTGGCACTTCAGTTGTTCGTTGATTGCTTCTCATATGTTGCCTTGACTGGGGGGCTCCAGCCAAACCAGTGACCCCTTGCTCAAGCCTGCGACCTTGAGCTTCAATCAGTGACCATGTGGTCATCCTGATGATCGCACGCTCAAGCTGGTGACCTTGGGGTTTCAAACCCGGGACCTCGGCATCCCAGGTTGACGCTTTGTCCACTGTGCCACCGCTGGGCAGGCTCAACAGTATTCTTATCTCCCCTCCCCTTCCACCTCACTGGGATTCAGAAGGCACAAGGTTGTTTTGTAGATATAATGCACTCGTGTTTAAGGAAGTGTGGAACACTGAACTGGAGTGAGGTAGCTTTCTCATCTGTTTTCTTCAAGGGGCCTGCAAAATGGGTATGATAGATGATTTGGAGGATCTTATATAATTATTTTAAAAGTTCATCTGGTAATATGAAAATGACTAATACAACAGCTACTTATCAGGTCTTAGACTCAACACAGTCATCTGGGATACTTGTTAAAAATGCAGATTCCTCAACCCCACACCAGTTTAACTGAATTTAAAATCTCTGAGGACTATTTAGAATATGAATTTTTCTTTAGGTGCTTCTGATGTCTTCTAAAATTTAAAAAGCCACATGGTTTAGACCAATATAGTGTGTCCATAAAGGAAAACTCTCCCAGTTTCATACCTATTCAGTGCAGTTCAATGTGGGCTCACGCACAGATTTTTTAGGGCTCCTTAGGTAGCTATCCCTTATAGCCTCTACAGACTCGTCACTGACTGATGGCCTACCGGAACGGGGTTTCTCCACCAAACTGCTGGTTTCCTTCAACTGCTTATCCCACTGAGTAGTGTTATTCCTATGTGGTGGCACTTCGTTATAAACGCGCTGATATTCACGTTGCACTTTGGTCACGGATTCAAATTTAGCGAGCCACAGAACACACTGAACTTTCCTCTGTACCGTCCACATCTCAACTGGCATGGCCGTGGGCTGCTCCGCTGTATACACGGTGTTACGTCATCATCTACGCATGCGCACATGCTGCCACATCATCCTACAGAAACTGGGAGGGTTTTCCTTTTATTTGGGGCAGATTTCACATTTCTATCGTCTTTTGTTGCTCTCCTGTGACCAGTCAAAAGTGCATCATGACTTTACGGACACGCTGTATATTAGTTACACAGTAACATGCTGTGGAAATATAAAACAATTTAGAAAAATGGTAACTCATATATTTTTAGAATCATTTTAGAAATTTTGTAAGTAATGTAATTCTTTCACACATAAGTGAACGAAACTTAGCTGCGATTTGGCAGACCAGTTAATATAAAAGGTGAAGATGGACAAATGAGCAGTCTGCTTTAAAGGTGATGTTAAAGAGATGGAGAACAGCACGTTTTGTATTTGTGTTAAATTTTTTCATTGCTGCCACAGAATAATTAACTTGTTTTGTGTGTAGTTCTAGTTTATATGGTACAAAAAGCAAATTGCTTTAATATACAGCAATAATAGTTTTGGGCAACCCATTTCAAGCCAGTATTATTTCCAAAGGCATGTGATACATTTAAAATGAGAGTCCTGCCTGACCATGTGGTGGTGCAGTGGATAGAGTGTCGGATTGGGATGTGGAAGACCCAGGTTCAAAATCCCGCCCGAGGTTGCTGGCTTGGGCACAGGCTCATCCGGCTCGAGTGTGGGCTCACCAGCTTGAGCGCGGGGTTGCTCATTTGAGCATGGGATCATAGACCTGACCCATGGTTGCTGGCTTGAGCCCAACATCACTGACTTGAGCAAGGGGTCACTTGCTCTGCTGTAGCACCCAGGTCAAGGCACATATGAGAAAGCAATGAACAACTAAGGAACAGCAACAAAGACAATACTTCTCATCTCTCTCCCTTCCTATCTGTCTGTCCCTCTCTCTATCTCCATCACAAAAATAAAATAAAATGAGAGTCCTCCTAGAAGCTAAATTGGTGAGTGGGTTACTGCCATTCTTGAGGACTTGGCAGTATCATCTTTCGTTAGGGGACAGGATGTCAGATGGAAGGTGGAGGAAGGATGGACATGGTGCTCTTTCCTCAGCTCTCCTCTCCCTTCCTTTCTGATCTGTCCCTCCCTCACCACTGGCTTCTTTGGCACCTGTCTCGGGACCAGGGCCCTGAGGCACAGTTAGGGTCCTGGGCCCGCCTTCCTGTGCTCTCTCAGTGTCTTGCTCCTCTCCTCCCCCCTGAACACAGCCTGTGCTCAGGAGGTTCCGCTTGGGCTTGTCTGGCTAGCTCAGGCCCACAGCTTCAGCTTCTGTTTCCATGTGATTAACTCAGTCTGCATTTTTATTCCCGGTATCACCACCAAACTTCTGTCCTGAATGTTCCCAGCCTCTCTAAAATCTGAAGTCTTCCTAACATCTCCTCCTTTCTCGTAAGCATAACAGAAGCCTGAACAGCAGAGCATAGTTCTTTTCTTGGACCTCAGCTCCACACCTCCAGCCTGCGCTGATGTCCCCTGTCCCTGGCTGATATCATCCTGCCTGTAGCTGCTCTGCAGGCTCATTCTCTTCTGTGGGTCCAGCATCCCTGTGTTCCAGCATCCTTGTTCTTTCTGCTACATTGCACCCGCCCTGACACCCACTTGGCTATTAGAGCGCAGTCCCAGGCCTGCTGGGCCATTGCTGGCATTGTTATTTGCTGTGGAGGACCGCAGGGCAGTGACCAGTGTATGGGGAGCCCC
Source organism: Saccopteryx bilineata (assembly GCF_036850765.1). Taxonomy (NCBI): domain Eukaryota; kingdom Metazoa; phylum Chordata; class Mammalia; order Chiroptera; family Emballonuridae; genus Saccopteryx; species Saccopteryx bilineata. The sequence goes on from NC_089492.1 coordinate 59,134,789, forward strand.
TCTCTTTCTTCTTGCAGTTGTGGCCTCACCAGTCTGACGGTGGGTTTGCTTGAGCTCCTGCCCGTCAGCCCCTCTCTGGGGTATGGCTGCCTGCAGAGAGGGGCCTCCCTCTCTCTCTGCTCCTGTTGGGCCAAGGCTTGTGGGCCGGCCTCCATGGGCGAGGCCTCGGAGTGCAGCTGGCTGGGTGAGTTCAGTGTTGAGGCTGTGTCTCAGGTGGTGTGAGGCAGCCCTGCACCTGAGGCCTGTCCCCTCCCTGCCTCCTCTGTGACAGCTACCACCCCCTCCTTGGCTGTCTACCAGCTGTTTCAAAACGTGGGTGAACAAAGAAGAGGTGAGAGTTAGTCTAGCCTTCTCAAACCCATCACCATGTTCCTTGCATCTGATTGGAGTGTTTTCCCACGGCAGCATTGTTTTGATTGGGTACTCTAGGTGCACTGTGGGTTAATCTAGTGCTCTTGTAGGTCAGTGTGCAGTAATGTCCATATTATAATATGGTGCTGGAGTGAAATCAAAGTAGCAACATAAATCCTTTTGGGAGAAAATCTGTTGCTGTGTAAGCATTTCCTAAGAGTTGGACTAGAGTGGGTCGTATTAGCACGCAGGAACCATTTGGTGATTGAAGTCGGTGCACGCACCTGCCTTGCAGGCCTGGGCCGGACAGCAGGCTTTCAGGAATGGGGTTTGGGAAAACTGGACCTGTCCAAATTCATGTGACAGTGAGCTTTTTATACAGGGCCATACCTAAGTCATTTGTAGGAAGGACTTTAATGAATGCAAAGACATGGCTAGTAATGACAAGGAAAAAAATTCAATAATGTTTTTGTATTTATACCTGTGAAGATTAAATGGCAATTTTTAATAATATCTGTTGGGTTTTTTTTGGCTTTTGGAAACATGAATGTACCTGGTGAAAGCTATTTTCTTAACTCCTTTTAAAGCTGGATAAGAATTATGAATATGCAGATGGTTAGAATATTCTTGCTAACTTTTTGGTATGATTTTAATGTAACATCATAGCTGTGCTCCTGTTCTGTGGGATATACCGAGGATGTTAACATGCGTGAGGCTGTGGAACAGGATAGCGCAGTGTATGATTAAGAGCTGAACGCCAAGGTGCTATTAGCGCAGCAGCCACGGGGCGCAGCTGGTGCAGGGCGTGGTGGTGGAGGAGGAAATTAGGAAGTGTGACTTGTACTCTCTTTTGATAGATTGGAGGAACTGAGAAATAACATGAACAAAATTATGGAGGTGCTGTGAGCCAAGGGTCCTGCCAGGAAACAGACAGCCCAGAGCAACCTGCAGGGGTCAGGGCAGGGACCTTCGTCCCAGTGTCCTCCTCGGGAGAGCTGGACACACACCCAGCCCCTCCTCCTCTCAGCCTCCTGAGACAGCCGGCAGGCGGGCTTTGCAGCTCAGATCGGGAGGATCAGCCTTAGTCAGGAGGAGAGGGAGAGGCTGAGGGTGGGCTATGGCGAAATTGGAAGTTTAGACAGAGTGAGATCCCAATTTACATTACATGATGGAAATGGAGTTGAAAGGTTAGTTTAGCAACATGTGACGGATTGCAGTTGAAGAGGGACTAGAGGCAAAATGTCAGAGACTGTCGAAATAGCCGAAAGAGCTGAGCCAGCAGGCAGAGGAGCGGTGACGATGGCAAGGAGAGGTGGAGAGGAGAGACTCGGAGGGGACGAGGAGACGGTAGCCTGTCCTTCCAGGGGGCCTCGGAGTGGCCCTCAGAATGGCTTTGAGGAGAATTTAGATTTGATATATTAAACTTAGATTAAATTAAAAAATAATGTATTCTAAGGGAGTAAGATACATGAAAAGGTAAAAAAAAAAAATCTCTTTAGAAAGGTTCCAAAATAAAGCTACTTCATTCACCATGAGGTTATGTAACTTGCAAGTCAAGAAATGCCAAAATATTAAACCTTTTTTATTTTCAATAAAGGCCTCCAGATCTTATAAAAATAATTTTTGAATTATTTTCACGTGTAGTTCAGCTTTATTTTTGTCGATGCCCTTACAACATGGACACAGTCAGAATAATAGGATAGAATTTTGTAGAATGCTAATAGTACTCTTTCAGAATGAAAATATCCCAGTGGTGGTTTGGTTAGGAGAATGGGAGAGGGCTGCACAGACACTTACTACAGGTTGGAGGTAATCAGTCTGTTCCAGTTCAGCTTTGTTGTTAATGTGTGAGTTCCAGCGTTAGGAAGAACTGTCTCATGCTTTATACTTCTGTTTAATGTGCGCATATGAGCCTATTCAAAAGACACACCAACATACTCTGGGAGAGAATACAGGAGAGAAATAGTTGTAGCACCATAGAAAAGCAATAAAGGTTACAGGTAATGTGAAGAAAAAAAATTAATTGATAATAAACATGAAAAGTTTTAAATTATGGAGTAATAATAGAAATGCAAATTAAAATGAGATACTTCTATCAAGTTAGTGAATATTTAAAAAATATTTTCATTGCTCCTAGAATATAATGAGACCTGTGTGCTCACTGCTGTCCAAAGTTCAGTAAGTCCAAACATTTTGGTAAAAAATGAGGGAATACATATATGTATGAAGACCTTTTAAAACAGTTGTGTCAGTCATCTGTCCTATAAAAACCCCCTGAAATCCACTCAGCTGTGATGAATAAGAAATCACAACTTTATTTTCTGATAGAAATTGAGAATGGTTAAATTTGTGCTATACTTGTGTTAGAATATCATGCAGGTATCACAAGCATGTTTTTGGAAAACAGGAAGAGTAGGGTACAAAATAATGTGTTAATGGTGGTCCCAATTTTGTACAAATTAAATCATAAGCACAGGAAGAAAGTTAAAAAATTTTAAATTTTGAACTGAAAGGTACTTTTTTTTTATAAGCAGAAAAACAACAGCAACCAGTTCAAGAAGCAGTCTGGTAACTCATGTGGAGGGAGGGACTCTGACATTTTTTCAGTATTTTGTGGTATAGACAGGAAAATATTTTTAAAAATGTAATCTTAACTTAGTTATATTTATGAAGCAAATACTCCCAACTTTTGCTTCTTAGAGTTTTTATCTGCCCCCTCCCCCATCACTTAGCAGTATTTGGCTTATTCTATGCTAAAGAAAATTTTTTCTGCAGTAAGTTCAATTTAAAAGACCCTCCCCTTTTCCAAAAAGTTTTCTGAAGTCAGAGAAAACAATCATGTTTTAAAAAGTTTCTATAGATGAAATCTGAATTTGGTTAATATTAACTGCACATTTAGCACTCAGGTTTCAGACATATTCGGTGCTAGCTTCTGTACAGCTGACCTAATTGTTTAAATATGTGAGCACGATTTTGATATTTGGGAGGTGGACGAGAAACCCCTTGAGATTTTCAAGCTTGAGTTAAAAGGCTTATTTTGTCTTAGAGTCCGTGGATGTGAGCTGGTAGGAAGACTTTAGCATCTGGAACTCCTTCACCTTAGAATTGTGTCTTTCTCATAGAGGGAACACATTTGGGCTGCACACAGCCTGGAGAGACTTTCTGGCTACATTTTCTTCACAGGAGGGTAACAGCTTTGCACTTCTAATAAAATAGCTTCAAAGCTTTGTCTCCTTGAAGTTATGTTACCTTTCATTTACCAAACATTCTTTAGTATATGTTCTGTGGCAAACAGAGGAGGAAAGAGAGACAAGTTGCTAACATCGTCCCCTAAATTATTCTTTAGCATTTGTTCTGTGGCAAACAGAGGAAGAAAGAGACAAGTTGCTAACATTGTCCCCTAAATTAATTATGGTTCAATGGTAGCAGAAAACTTGAAAACCATAGAATTCAGAATATACAGCAGTACATTTCATTATTGTATTTTGTCAAATCTAAGTTTGTGCCAATTATAAGATAAATCTTATTTCTGATATATTGAAATACAATAAAAGTATGTCTTAGAATCAACGAAATATAGTGAGTTAAAAAAACAACAACCCCAAAGCACTTTAATTTGCAGTCAGTTGTATTTTTCAGTTTTGTTTCCTGAACAAAAAGGAGAATCACCTGAATGTGTCTGAAATTGGAATTTAAGCCTCTCATGTCTAGCAAAAAGATTTCCTAGGCATTGTTACTTTAATTACACCTGGTGCCACCTCTTACACACCTTGCTCCTTTGGTCATGAGTGCAGTATAGATGGACTCATGAATCAGGTATTTCAACATGACTGTGCTTGGCCACCAGACCTAATATAAGCAGACAGTGGGCGACTTTTTATGGTGTTAATCTGCCAGACTGCTGTCAACACATTGGGTACCATAAAGCAGTGTCACCAAGACTGTTCCACAAGAGTGATGCCAGAATCTATAAAACTCACAGTAAAACAAGAAATGTACTGCTAAAAGCCTGACTTACCAAACAATTAAGTATTTGAGTATAGATTCTGAGCTTAAGCTAGGCTAGTGCCCACACAGTATACATGCAAAAGTAGTAAATTCAGTGGTTTTGGTTTATAATTATTCAGTGATACAAAGCAAGGAAGGGTCCTCTTTAATTTTCTGGATCTAGGATAATTAGAGAGGAATTGACATCAGATAGTGTGAGGACAGTATGGAAAGAATACAGGGTAGGTAAACTTCAGACACAAATATAGACCTATTATAATGCTGCCAAAGATTTCTCTTCCACCAGCCACAAAAAAGAAAAATTTCAGGCTGACCAGTGATGGTGCAGTAGATGCTGAGGTCCCAGGTTTGAATCCTCGAGGTTGCCAGCTTGAGCAGGGGATCATCAGCATGATCCCAGGGTCGCTGGCTTGAGCCCAAGGTTGCTGACTTGAGCAAGGGGTCACTGGATTGGCCGAAGTGCCCCTCTCCCTGCCCCGGGGTCAAGGCACCTATGAGAAGCAATCAATGAACAACCAAAAATTGCCACAACTATGAGTTGATGCTTCTCATCTCTCTCCCTTCCTCCTCTCTTCCTCTCTTTCTCCGTCTCTCAAAAAAAAAAAAAAAAAAAAAAAAAAAAAAAAAAAGAAAGAAAAATTGGTAGCAATGTAAAGATTCCTTAAGTGTATAATTACAGATGAGAAAGACAGCGTGGCATATAAAAGTTAAAGCCACAGCCTGGGTTTAAAGCTTAATTCTGACACATAACTACTTTTGGGACCTTGGGCAAGTTAATTAACCTTTGTGCCTCAGTTTCCGCACTTATAAAACGGGGTTAACAATAGTACCTTTTTCAATGCCTGGCACATATCAGTTATTCATTGAAATGAGCAGTTATGAATATTGTTATGGTTTGCTTTGTTTCTTAGTAAAGAGAATATGAAAGTGAGAGGTGTAAAGATTTGAGAGCCTTGCTGTCTATTAGTATGACTGGAGGTTTCAAATAAAGATGGTAGATAACGCCTTTCTTGGCATCGTAGCTGCAACTTGTGAGCAATTAGTTATTAACATCTTGAAAAGAGAAGATTGAAAGTGTGATTATGACAGCTACCTGTAGAACATTTTGCTAGTAATATCTTGGTCAGGGTGTTCTGGATTTCCCCTTGTGTCATGTGGTTAAATAAGGAGTGGCTGTAACATGACAGTATGGATTTAGGTTATAACAAAGTGTAGTGTATAACAAAGTCTGTTTTATCACATAGATTCCTAAGGCTTAGGTGATAATAACCAAATATTTTAATTTCATAAAAAATTATATGACCATCAAGAGAACTGAGATGATTTCAAAATTGTCAAATATTGATATTTTAACTATTTTGTTTCTAGTCACCTAGGGTGAGCCAGGACTATGTGATAGGTCCTGTTTTATTACCTCCCAGCGCCCCCTTTAAAGAGTAGGATAGCCTGCTGTGCTGTAGCCAGCCCTGCATCTTGTCGTCTTCATTGCTGTGGAATACGTCCCAACTCCTCTGCTTCTTGAGAGCCTTCTCTTTACTTTTGGATGGGTGGGGGAGGTAATAGAAAACTAGAATAAGAAATAGTGCAGGGCCCTGGCCTGTTGGCTCAGTGGATAGGGCGTCGTACTGGCATACTGAGGTCATGGGTTCGATTCTTTGTGAGGGCACACATGAGAAGCAACCAGTGAGTGTACAACTAAATGGAACAACTAAGTGGAACAATGAGTTGATGTTTCTCTCTCTCCCTTCCCCTATTCCTTTTCTCCCTTCCCCCATCTCCCCCACCCCTCTCTCTCTTTCTAACTCTCAAATCAGTGGAAAAAGAAAAGAAATAGGGCAGGAATTTAAGGAGCTTATTGTTGAATTAGCTTTCATTTCCTCACACTCTCCTCTCAGCTATATCATGGGTTAGGTAAAGTGGGTTTTTTTTTTCTTATAGAGATTGTGTCTGGGGAAATGTTTTAGATTCTAAACAGTCAGAATTCAAAAGATCAGGAATAAAACCAAATACTAAATTGATACTTGGCGATTGCTTGCCTTAGCCTCTTTAAACCATATTGGCAGTTTGCACCTTCACAAATTGTGTCCAGGACGTTTCTAGAATGAAATGAGCCAGTGGCTGTTCTGCAGAAGGCATGTGCTGTCTGACCGGTTCTGGGGCTTTTCATTTGATGCTGTGCTGAGACTGGATATTGACCTGATGAAAACGGTCTCAACTGGAACTAGATGAAAACATGAAACCCCAAGGATTCAGGACCACCAAATGAGGAGATCACTGTGTTTGGCCTACCATGATGAAATGCTGTCATATCAGGTGACTAAGTAGTTTTAGAACTTAAAAATATTGCCAGTTCTGCCCTGGTTGATTGGCTCAGTTCATTCAAGTGTCGTCTGGAAACATCAAGGTTGTGGGTTCGATCCTAGTCAGGGCACATGGGGAAGTGACCAGTGAATCACCACTAAGTGGAACAACAAATGAATGCTTCCCTCTCTCCCTAACTCTCTGTCTCTCTAAAATCAATTAAAAAAATAAAAATATTGCCACCTTCAATGCTGGCGAGGTGCCTGTTTATACTAATTAGATGGTCTATAAACAGAAAACTGTCAAATGCTAGATCTGCTGTCGATAACCATTGGAGGCAGTGTAACCTAACAGTTACTAAGAGTGGGTTCTGGAGTTAGAGCATGGGTCTCATTCAGACTTCTCACTGGACCATGTGGTCTTAGGAAAACTACTTAAATTTTCCAGGCTCAGTTTTGCAAGAGACATCAGTGCCTGGTATACACACTCTTAGGTGGACAATGGGGATGATAACGAGGTCGATGGGGCTGCAGTTTCCGCAAGTCTGTCATTGCCTCGGAAGGCAATACTTTCCAGAAATGGAAGGCTGGTTTCACAGATGAGAACAATATGTTCATTTGAATTTTGAGCCGAGTGAGGTTTGTGAATAATGTATATTTGGGCTGGAAAGTAGTCTGCCAGAAAGTGAGCACACATATGCATGCAGACATAAACTTAAGACTATCTTAGCTCTGGCTGGGTAGCTTAGGTGGTTAAAGCATTGTCCTGAAGCACAGAGGTTATGTGTTCAATCCCTGGTCAGGGCACATGCAGGAGCGGATCAATGTTCTTGTTTCTCTCTCTCCCTTCCTTTCTAGCTAATCAACAAATTAAAAAAAGAAAATCTTAATGTGATAGGAACAGATACAGAGCTGCAGCCTGACCAAATCTGTAGACCTGAGGTAAAATAAAAAAGTTGCAATTAATATCTGTATAAGCAACAGCAATGGTTTAGTCACTATGTATGCGAGACAGCTCATGTAAAATGTCCATGTGGGAATACAGTCCTGAGTATTCAATGAAGTCCTTGGTGATTGTAGTAGTAGTTGAAAACACCACAGCTCAGAAAGCCAGTTTTTCAGACATTCATCAATCTGTAGAAAGTCTTACATTCTCATATCTTTTTTTGAGGACTTCCTTTTTTATTTCTCCACATAAGTGTAAGTCTCTTAAGGTGAAATAGATATTTTTCCTCTTCCTATTTTTCGACATAGTTATGCTTGGCCATTTGTTTGGGAATGGATGGGATTTACTAGTTATAATGCTGAGGGTGTTTCTTACTGAGAGATTATACTGTGGCTGTTTCACATATGTAGTAATTACAGCATGGGCTATTTTATTGTATCACAGTTCTTTTTTTTGTGTAGCTGTCTGTAATGGGAGTATTTCTTAATATGATTCTCTCTTGGAACAACTTTTTCTCAGGTAATTACAGTTTTTAAACAGTGTATTTTATTTGGAAGGGTGGATTTGGGTGAGAAAAGAAAAAAAAACTGCTTATTTGAAAGGTATTTGGTTTAGCAACAGCTCCTTGTGAACTTATGAGATACTTTTCAGCTTCCTGGGGATTTTTAAAATTTTTACTGAATTTATTGGGGTGACATTGGTTAATAAAATTATATAGGTTTCAGGTGTACAATTCTGTAATACATCATCTGTACACTGTACTGTGTGTTCACCACCCCCAGTCAAGCCTCCTGCCATCACCGGTGATGCCCTCTTTGACCTCTTTTCCCTCCTCCCACTCCACTTTTTCTCTTGTAATCACCGTATAGTTGTCTTTGTCTATGAGGGTTTTTTTTTCTTAATTCTTTCACCTTTTTCACCCAGCCCCTCCACCTCGCTCCCCTCTGACAGCTGTCCCCCTGTTCTCTGTATCTATGAGACTTTCTATTTTATTTGTTAGTCTATTTTGTTCATTAGATTTCCACATATAAGTGAAATTATATGGTACTTGTCTTTCTCTGACTGGCTCATTTCAGTTAGCATAATAATCTCCAGGTCCATCCCATGCTGTAGCAAAGGGTAAGATTTCCTTCTTTTTTTATGGTCGAGTAGTATTCTATTATTAAATGTACCACAGCTTCTCAACTTATCTAGTGATGGGCATTTAGGATACTTCCAAGTCCTGGCTATTGTAAATAACACCGCAGTGAACACAGGAATGCATATATTCTTTTGAATTAGCGTTTTGGGTTTCTTCAGATAAATTTCCAGAAGTGGAATCTCTGGGTCATACATAGGCAGTTCCATTTTTAATTTTTTGAGCTAACTCCATACTGCTTTCCACAGTGGTTGCACCAATCTGCATTCCCACCAACAATTCATGAGGGTTTCCTTTTCTCTACATCCTCAACAGCACTTGTTCGTTGATTTTTTGATGAGCGCCATTCTGATAGGTGTGAGGTGATATCTCATTGTGGTTTTAATTTGCATTGCTCTGATGATTAGTGACATTAAGCATCTTTTCACATGTCTGTTGGACATCTTTATGTTCTCTTTGGAGAAATGTGTATTCAGGTCCCTTGCCCATTTTTTAATTGGATTGTTTGTTTGTTTTTTGATGTTGAAGTTTGTTTTTTATACATTTTGGATATTAACCCCCTATCAGATGTATCATTGGCAAATTTTGTTGATAGTTTCCTTTGCTGTGAAAAAAACTTTTTCGTTTGATGTTCCTTTTTTTTTCTTTTGTTTCCCTTGCTGAGATGTTTCAGAAAAAAATATTGCTACGAGAAATGTCTGAGATTTTACTGTCCATGTTTTCCTCTAGGATTTCTAGGGTTCTGAGTTTAACATTTAAGTCTTTAATCCACTTCGAGTTTATTCCTGTGTGTGGTGTCAAAAGGTGATCTAGTTTAATTTTTTTTTTTTTGCATGTATCTGTTTAGTTTTCCCAACACTATTTTTTTTTTCTTTTTTTTTCGTTTTTCTGAAGCTGGAAACAGGGAGAGGCAGTCAGACAGACTCCCGCATGTGCCCGACCGGGATCCACCCGGCACGCCCACCATGGGGCAACGCTCTGCCCACCAGGGGGCGATGCTCTGCCCATCCTGGGTGTTGCCATGTTGCGACCAGAGCCACTCTAGCGCCTGAGGCAGAGGCCACAGAGCCATCCCCAGTGCCCGGGCCATCTTTGCTCCAATGGAGCCTTGGCTGCAGGAGGGGAAGAGAGAGACAGAGAGGAAAGCGCGGCGGAGGGGTGGAGAAGCAAATGGGCGCTTCTCCTGTGTGCCCTGGCCGGGAATCGAACCCGGGTCCTCCGAACCCGGGTCCTCCGCACGCTAGGCCGACTCTCTACCGCTGAGCCAACCGGCCAGGGCTCCCAACACTATTTATTGAATAGACTGTCTTTATCTCATTGTATGTTCTTGCCTCCTTTGTGAAATGTTAATTGGCAATAGAGGTGTGGGTTTATTTCTGGGTTCTTTTTTCTGTTCCATTGATCTATATGTCTCTTTTAAAAAGCTTCTCTCTTGCTCTTTTTGGAGGTTGGTACCTGTTGCCACTGCAGCTTATTGAAGTTCTTTGCCGAGGAAGTTTACTTTGCAGTAGGATGGGTTTTTTTTTTTTTTTTTTTTTTTTTTTTTTTTGCCACCTATGTAAATCTTAGCCTGTGGGGTGGGGCTCTGCTCACAGCTGATGGCGAGTGGAGACGTGCTTTCTGCTCCTGCAGTGTTGGCTTTGGAGGCGGGACAAAATGGCAAAAAGAAAAAACGGTTCCTCTGTTCACTAGTTTGTGATTTGGAGAGTTAATTTCTTTGATTTCATTTTCCTCCTCTACAAAGTATGGGCAGAAGATACTTCAGGGGGACTTGTGAAGATGACATATGTGTGTGTTGGGGGGGAGTTTAATAAAGCACTTAGCATAGTGCTCTGTTCATAGTAGGCACTTACTATGTTTGTTACTTTCCACCCTGCTGTGATGTTTATTTTTCAAATGTGGTGGGTATATAATCTGGAAAATAGAGGATTTTATAATTTTAAATATACTTTTTTTTTTTTTTTAAATTATTTTTTTTTTCTGAAGCTGGAAACGGGGAGAGACAGTCAGACAGACTCCCGCATGCGCCCGACTGGGATCCACCCGGCACGCCCACCATGGGGCGACGCTCTGCCCACCAGGGGGTGATAATCTGCCCATCCTGGGCGTCGCCATGTTGCGACCAGAGCCACTCTAGCGCCTGAGGCAGAGGCCACAGAGCCATCCCCAGCGCCTGGGCCATCTTTGCTCCAATGGAGCCTTGGCTGCGGGAGGGGAAGAGAGAGACAGAGAGGAAAGCGCGGCGGAGGGGTGGAGAAGCAAATGGGCGCTTCTCCTGTGTGCCCTGGCCGGGAATCGAACCCGGGTCCTCCGCACGCTAGGCCGACGCTCTACCGCTGAGCCAACCGGCCAGGGCCTAAATATTATACTTTTAAAAAAGATTTTATTTACTGACTTTTAGAAAGAGGAAAGAGAGAAAGTGGGGTAGGAGTGGGAAGCATCGACTCAAAGTAGTAGTTGCTTCTGGTATGTGCCTTGACCGAGCTAGCCTGGGGTTTTGAACCGGTGACCTCAGCATTCCAGGTTGACGCCTTATCCACTTCGCCACCACATGTCAGGCAATGTTACACTTATTTTAAAGAGGAAGTATCCCTTCTGATATGACTTCTACATACGTGACTATACTTGTTGCATCCACATCACACCTCTGGTGGCTCTTCCTTGGGTTTCCTCTTCAACTTAACTGTGCACTTCAGCTCCATAGGACAGCTGGAATCTATTTAGTCCCCTAACTAAATAAAGCGTTTAATATTAAGTCTGCCCAACAATAAGCTTGTGAGAAGGTAGAGACTGTGGTTTTAGTTGTAAACAGAAACAGAACCCCTTAGACCATTTTTTTTCTTCCTATCAAAGCTTTTTAGTTGCTGGCGAGTGGAGCATGAAAGAGACAAGGAACTAGCTTATACGCTTAGACTCTTATAATTGGGTCTTCCCAGTGAATCTGTCCGTTCCCTATTCACGTGGCTAGGCAATGTGGGGAGCACTACTTAGGGAAGTGTGAGTAAATCTTCCACAGTGAATGTGCATATCTTTTAATTTTTTTATAAAGTGCTTTCGGCCAGTTGACTGGTGATGGTGCTGAGAAGAAAAGACAAGGGATAAATGTGTTAGAGCAGGTGTCCCCAAACTACAGCCTGCGGGCCGCATGCGGCCCCGAGGCCATTTATCCGGCCCCCCACCGCACTTCCGGAAGGGCCACCTCTTTCATTGGTGGTCAGTGAGAGGAGCACTGTATGTGGTGGCCCTCCAACGGTCTGAGGGACAGTGAACTGGCCCTCTGTGTAAAAAGTTTGGGGACCCCTGTTTAGAGTTTCATCGCTTTCTCGTTTTCTCTCATTGGTCAAGGTAGGGTTATGGGGAGGAAACAAAAGAAGGAACACAACAAGAACAGGAGGCTATTTACGCTTTCATTTCCTGCATTATATAGTACTTAAATCTTAGAAGTTGTTTTAGGATAAATTCTTAAAATCTTGTTTGCAAAAAGATGTTCACAATGCTTGTTACTAGAACCACTGCTTCAGCTCTCATTTTGTTTAGCTGCATAATAAAATTAATGTTACATTCCTATCTTTGAGTGTAAACTGAATACTGTATTGTACCACCCCACCCGGAAGGGCTTTCCCATCAACAGTCCTGCCTTCCCGGTGTCCTCTTGGGCAACTTCTTCAGATTTTAATCTCCCACACTGCTCTCCTTTCTATATTTGGCCAATATCGAGCCTGGTATGTTGTTCTGCCTCATCTTTGAAAACAGCTCATGACTCCCACCTCTTCCTGTATCTGACTTCATTCTGCCAAATTAATCTCGATTCAAGCATGTCTCGGCTCCTGGGTCTACAGTGTAAAATTTTCACTTACCTTTTCAAGACCCTCCACTCCCATCCTGCCTCTGTCCCAGCTCTTCCTCTCCGCTTCAGCGTGGCTCAGCTCCACTCTCCACTCATGCCAGGCCATGCCATGCCATCCTCCCAACTGTGTCCAGGCAGGGTCTTCCCCCCCACCCCCATCTCCCTTTAACATATTAAAGCCAGTCAGAAGATTTTTCTCCCTTGAGTTTCCTCAGTGCTTGTGTACTTGATCATATATTTAATTCACCTCCCCCTAAGGTATTGGCTATAGAATTAGTTGTTTCATGTTTCTTTATTGATCCAAAGAGTAATTATAAATATCTGTGGGCTGGGTACCATGCTGAGTGTTGGGGATACAGAGGTAAGCAAAACTTGTACCGCATGCCCAAGGCTAGTGAGATAGATGGTTATTAATCACATAATCACCAAAACAAATAAAAGTGCAACTGTAACAATTATTTTTAAGAAAAAGGAAGTATGAGGTGCTAAGGTGTGGCTAACAGGCATTTGCCTTAGATGCAGAAAAACTGACTTACCTGAGGAAGGTAAGTGTGAGCTAGAGTCCTCCTGCCTGGAGGCTCATTAGCTGCGCTGGGGAGAACTTGATCTGTACACCAAGAAAAATGGGGAGTAGTTACTCTGGTTATGCTATGTGCATAGATTGGAGGGGGTTGGAGATCGGGGTGGGGAGAAGACTACTGCTTCATCCAGTGAGAGGTAATGTGGTGATGGTGGATACAGACAGAAGTGGATGGCTCAGAAAGATTTAGTGGGTAAAATCACTGTGATTGATAGATTGGATGTGGGGAGCCATAGGAGGAAGAAGCCGTCTAGGTTTCTGGCTTGTCTAAATGGCTGGCTGGGTGACTGATGTTTGTGCGGCTACCCCTAGGCCATAGAGTGCCCTTTCCTTAGGGCACTGGGATGGTTGGTGGAGTAATGACTGGATGTTTACACATGTACTTGCTTCCTTAGTCACTTGTGTAGTAAAAGGACTGTACAGCTATACTCTTGACTGGAGCAGCCCTGGCCAGTCACCATGACACAGGCTTACCAGCGTCTTTTTTCCTCCCCTCCAAACCAGACATATACCCACTTTTTCTTTTTTTTTTCTTATCAAATAGAAGAGACTTAAGTGTGTGAAAGTAAGTGGGAAGGCTCCATTTGAGAGATGGATTATATAGGTCTGAAAGAAAAGCAAAGTAAAACTGATGAAGTATGATTCTTTTTTTTTTTTTTTTTTTTTTTTGTATTTTTCCGAAGCTGGAAACGGGGAGAGACAGTCAGACAGACTCCTGCATGCGCCCGACCGGGATCCACCCGGCACGCCCACCAGGGGGCGATGCTCTGCCCCTCCGGGGCGTCGCTCTGTTGCGACCAGAGCCACTCTAGCACCTGGGGCAGAGGCCAAGGAGCCATCCCCAGCGCCCGGGCCATCTTTGTTCCAGTGGAGCCTCGGCTGCGGGAGGGGAAGAGAGATGCAGAGAGGAAGGAGAGGGGGAGGGGTGGAGAAGCAGATGGACGCTTCTCCTGTGTGCCCTGGCTGAGAATTGAACCTGGGACTTCTGCACGCCAGGCCGACGCTCTACCACTGAGCCAACTGGCCAGGGCCTGAAGTATGATTCTTGATGGGGGAAGGTATGGGGTGCAGAGGGGGAGGGATGAGCATTAACTCGCAGGAGTGTAGCTTCTCGGTGGTAACAGGAAGGCTGGTGGAGTGGATGGGTGCACACATTAGCGAGCACACTAAGACACAGAGGCCTTCTGCTTTCCTGTGAAGTAGGAAATGAGGTTACTTATAGCTTGCTGCTCCAACCAGAGTATAAATTCACTGAGGATGAAGAAATTTGTGTTCATAAACATGCTTACTTGTTTCTTTCATAGCACTCACTAGTTGATAGTTACTTAGTTGCTGGGTTTCATTAAAAAGTTGGGCTCATTGAAAATTTTAGACTTGTTACTTGGGGTTAAATATTACATTGAAGGGTAATTCACTGTTTTATCAGGTTGGCAAAACTTTAAATGCTATAAACAAGTGACATACTAGGTGATTCCTAACTACTTCCTGAATGTTGCCAATCTAGTTTATATAATAAGGTATTAATAAGCAAATCTCATAGAGTGAAAATGCAGAATTCTTGCTAATAGTTTGATACCTGCTCCCACTCTTTGAGATTTAGATATCGTTAGTGCAGAGATAATGCTGACATATGTAGAAAACAGAGGAGGAGGAGCTACATGGAATAATAGTTCTTGACTTCAACCTCTATGCATTGACCAACATCACTTCATAAAGTGAATCACATTTGTAGTATGTTTTATTACTAACCATGCTCTTTAACACACATTGGATTATAATCCATATGGCAGTTTATAGGAAAAGAAATGTAGGATTTACCCAAAGCCACATGCATGGATGAGACATACTCATTCCAGGCCTCATGACCAGTCAAGCATTTCCACCGTGAACATCATGAAACAACAAATAACCTTTTTTTTTAGGTGGGCCCCAGCCCACAGACCTTTGTACATTGTGGTGATTATGCTCATTTGTTCTGATTGCTGTTGTGTGTGTGGGGGTGTAGCAAGTTTTCTGATTAATATTTTTTCTAATTATGCTTATGCAAAATTATTTAAAGTGGTTAAAGCTTAAATTTAGTTTAGGTAGTTGAGCCATTATGAATTATTTAAGATGGTAACATTCAGGAAGTAGAAATAATTTAGTATGGCACATTTTATAGTATTTAATTATTTTAAACACTGGTAAAATAGTTTTATGAAACCAAGGAATATTTTTGCATGACTAGAATTTCCCATATAATTCAGTAGGAACAATTTAAACAGTATGCTGAAACAGTACAGGTGATGAGGAAAGAGGGGTAATGCTAAATCACTTGTTGTGTAATTACATGTCACAGTACTTCATGTTAATGGTGGATCTTGCTCTAATTATTGAATAGTGATAATGAAAGGTAAGACTTAGAATAGTAACACATAAAAAGATAAATTAGAGAGTAACACATTTATCTTCAAATTATATGACAGAAGTGTAGTAATTTAGCTATATTTAGTGATTTAAGAAGTTTTGAACCTGTCAGTTGAAATATTTTTCTACTTAAGAGAGTCAACATGCTAAATACTATCCTAAAAAGAAAAAACAAACAAGTAAATATGCTGAAAGTTTTTATATATGAAGGAAAAAGAAATTCTATTTTTAAAAAATTTATTTATTGATTTTAGCAAGAGAGAGAAAGGGAGAGAGAGAGAAAGAGAGAGAGAGAGAGAGAGAGAGAGAGAGACAGGAACATTGATTGATCTGTTCCTGTATGTGCCCTGACTAGGGATCAAACGGGCAACCTGCGAGCTTCGAGACCATGCTCCAACCAACTGAGCTACCTTGCCAGGGCAGGAAGTCCTTTTAACATTGTTTACTAATCTACCAAGCTCTTCTAAAATATATATTAGTATTAGCATTCTGCCTAAGAGCCCTGAATCTGTGATATAAAATCTGATAACATGTTAATAAGGAACACCTTTTGATGCTGTCTAGTATAGTCTTAGGATTTTATTCTTGCCTCCGCAGAGGCTGAAATATGCAAATATTGACAACTAGATTTATTAATAAGTGATTTTAATTAAAATATTGTGAGTGTGCATCCAGGAGGCTCTCTTGACTGGCAGCTCTTTCTATGAAAAGGAATTTGCTTTTCTGCTGAGGACTCTTCTGTAGTCCTGATAAATTTGAAGATTGTAATTTACTGTCTTACTTTTATGGCATACACTTATTCCCCATGTAATGTTTTGACATAGATATATCTCTGAATGTAACAAATGTCCCATTTATTGATTAATGGATTGGATTCATGGAAAAGGTTTACAAGTTACCCTTCTATACGAATTTACTTTGAGGGATTTTCTTAGTAATTAAGAAGAACTGATTATCTGAAATGTGTAGATATTACTAGATAATTTACGGAGCACTTATTGACAGCTTGCTATAGCAAGGCCAGGTAGTACACATTCATATTCAAATAAAACTCTAAGGATATAGTCTATCAAAGCATTAAGACCATACATATTTATAATATTTGACCAGAGTTAAAGTGTGGAGAATTCTTGGGGGAATTAGCTTTTGTGCAGGATTTAAAGAACGGTTGATAATTGGAGAGAGTGGTGATGGAATGGGGGGAGGGGAGGAAAATTGTAGGAATAGGTAAAAGGTGATCTAGATGAGATAGAGTAGGTGTGAAATTAGCTTAAGGACGGCTTTTCAAATGAGCTTGGGTTTATCGCATAGTCAAAGGGAGCCTCTGGAGGTTTTCACACTAGGACAGAGGACACCAGACTTTTGCTGTGAGTGTTTCATGTTCAGAATCACATCTGTCTTTCCCCATACCATTCACCCAGTCACCCAGGAATGCTATCTTCACTTTGTTTTTTATTTTTCTCTCCTGTTGCAATCCTCCAAATCCAGAACCGTGTCAAAGTTTGTAGATACATAGATTTTGTCTCCCTGACATGGTCTCCCATACCCAACCCACATTTCAGTGTCTACTGGGCTTCTCTGCTGGACTACTGCGAAGACCTCTGATGTGAATTTTCTGCCTGTGCTTGTTCCAGAAGCCTCTCTAATGGCCACATCTCCTCATATCACACTTCTGTACACCAGTATTTGTGTTTCCCCCTTGAAAACCAAGTTGACTGCCTCCAGCTGGCCCTTGACAAGGAAGGCTTCCATTCCTAATGCCAAGGTAACTTTCCAACTATAGCATCTACTCTTCTTTAAATACGTATATCCCACAATCAGGCTTAGCTGGATTGCTCACGGCCTTTAAACACAGCAGTTTCTCTCTCCTGTACCTCTGCTCTTGCTTGTACTGGTTCGAGTACTTTTGTCCACTCATCTTTGCCTGTCAAAATCCTGCTTGTCTTCAGATTCTGTTTCAAATACTACCTCTCTGTAAAGCCATTTTTGGTTCTTTTCAACTAGATGCCACTTCCTTACTTAGTCTTCTCTTTCCAGTTATTTGGGGTACATGTCCCCTTGTAGATTACTTAGTAAACACAAGTGAGGTGCAAGGGTAAATATGGCAGTGTCTTGCCCTCCTGTCACTTGATTGTCCCTGTGAGGTCTTTGCTGGCCATTTCTTTTCCTGAGAGGACTCATCACTCGATTCTTGTTGCTTTCTGTGTCTGCCTGCAGAATACTTTCTTTCCTCAAACCATAGTTTGTAGCATTATTGCTGCTTTCATCCAGAATACACCTTACATCAGGGGTCCCCAAACTACGGCCTGAGGGCCGCATGCGGCCCCCTGAGGTCATTTATCCAGCCCCCGCCGCACTTCCAGAAGGGGCACCTCTTTCATTGGTGGGCAGTGAGAGGAGCACATTGACCATCTCATTAGCCAAAAGCAGGCCCATAGTTCCCATTGAAATACTGGTCAGTTTGTTGATTTAAATTTACTTGTTCTTTATTTTAAATATTGTATTTGTTCCCGTTTTGTTTTTTTACTTTAAAATAAGATATGTGCAGTGTGCATAGGGATTTGTTCATAGTTTTTTTTATAGTCCGGCCCTCCAACGGTCTGAGAGACAGTGAACTGGCCCCCTGTGTAAAAAGTTTGGGGACCCCTGCCTTACATTATCTGTGACCCAGGAAGTTCTTGGTATCTTCCTATCAGGATAAAGAAAAAGAAACAGTACAATACAGGTGAACTGGAGTATTAGAGCTAGAAGCTCTGTGTACTCAGAGAGGTATGTTTATGTTGTCTGTTTCGTAAGACTCTAATCCAGAGGCTCACATTTTTCTAGAGGTTAGTTTTCTGGTTCCGGATCAGAGGGCAGAGGCTCTGGGTTAGGGCAACTTCTTGGTGTTAGTGAAGTGGCTTAGCTGGTTGATAGGGAATCTGTGTGACAGGTGGGGTGGGACTTGGACTAGCTGATTTTCTTTTTTTTTTTTTTTTTTTTTTTTTTTATTCATTTTTAGAGAGGAGAGAGAGACAGAGAGGGAGAGAGGAGAGAGAGACAGAGAGAGAGAAGGGGGGAGGAGCTGGAAGCATCAACTCCCATATGTGCCTTGACCAGGCAAGCCCAGGGTTTCGAACCGGCGACCTCAGCATTTCTAGATCGACGCTTTATCCACTGTGCCACCACAGGTCAGGCAAGACTAGCTGATTTTCTTTGTGGCCTGGGCGTGGCCATGGCCACGTAGTAGGCCCCCCACCCCCAACCTCCGGTCTCCAGGAGGCATATCCTATTCTGCTTCGTGTGGGAAGACACGGTGCGCGGCCGCGGTTGCTTCCGGATCCTCTTCTGGTCGGGGATAGGGTTGCAGTGCAGGAAGAACGTGTAGCCTGCACTGGGCTCTTAAGTCCCTTCGCAGGTTGCTTGCACGTCAGGCCTGCTGACGCCCGTGCTGCAGGCACCCAATGCGGGCTGACGCTATGCGGCTGGAATGCCGCGCTGGCTGATGGCCTTGCCGCGGGCACACAATGCGGGCTGACGCTATACCCTGGAATGCTGCGCTGGCTGTTGGCTGTGCCGCGGGCATGCAACGCGGGCTGACGTCACCGCGGCTGACACCCCTGCCCCGATGCCGCGCCGCTGGCCCGCAGCGCCAGTGGACACCCATGCCGCGGGCATGCCGCCGGCTGACACGACGCCCGCTGATGCCCCTGCTGCTGCACGCAATGCTGGTAGATGCCAGGTGTGGTGATTCATCCTGGAAGCCTGCGGTATGCTTCTGTTGCAGGATTTCATTATATTCCTGTTTTCTTCTTTTATGTTGTAAGCTCTTTGCAGGCACTCGACGGCTATTTTAATATTTTTTATTAGTGTTTTTCTGATTATGCCTATTAAGGGTATTTGATTTATAAAATTAAGTAGGTAGTTATATTGTATATTCCCTAATAAGTATAGCTTTTTGGGGGTACAACTTGTGATTTTTTGATTAACTTGTTAAAATGTTAGATTCTTTTAAAGGAGAGAATCCTATGTATATTTGACTAGCACTTACTATCAAGTTAGAGGAGGGTCGAGATGGTAGTGATAGTGTGAAAGTCACTGAAGCCTATTAATTTTATTCGTATATCCCTATAGCCCTGCTCACAGCCTAAGGCAGGAGGTTTATGTTTTGGTTTAATTGAAAATAAAACCTCTTAGGTAAAAGTTACCACTTTATAACTATGTTACTCTAGTGCTAAATCACATGTCTTTGTTATTGTATCTTTGCTCTTCTAGATTGGGTTCTAGTCAGAATTTGTTACTTTTTATTCATAGGACCTAGCACAATATCTCTCACATCCTATAACATGTTTACATTTTTTAATAGGAAATACATTGTATTTAAGGGTGAAAGAAAACTTTAGTTGCAATATTTGTCTCTAGTAGCAGTGATAGTAGAAAATGATATTTAAAGAATGGTTCTCTTATACAGGAATTTAAGAGGTATCATAGTAATTTGTATAAATTAAAGTATTTTAAGTTCATTAGTGGTGGGTTATTTAAGGCTGGAGATTTACATATACAGGTTGGTAGGAATAGTTTGGGAGATTCTTTGAAAGCTCAGCTTTTAATTCTGTTAGTAATGTTGTTTGTGATAGTTCTTGAAGTGATTATAAAAATTCACTCTTAGTTTTTGGGAAATAATTTTTTAATACCAGTTTCTAGTTTACATCTATTTGGATGAAAGGTTCTCTTTTGTTCATAAAATGGAAAGTAAGCAGGATTCTTGAAAGATATTTTAGATATCAAAATGCATGTCCTTAATTTATTATAATTCTTGTGTACACATTTTAATTTTTAAAGTTCATTTTTGTGTCACTGGTTTTGTTAGCCTCAGTGGCAGTATTCTTTCCCATAGTACAGAGCAGCACTCATCCATGAAGTACTAAACTGGTCTGGTAGAGGACAGATGCCATGACTGCCATTATATTGTCAAGTAATGAGCCAATCTCTGCCTCGTGGAAAATGACATCTTCTTTACTACCAATGGTTCTAAAGTTGGTAAATTAGCATCCTAACTTACAATTGATTTCTTCAAGTTTAAAATCAAGTTCTAATCAAGATTCAAAAACTCAGCCTGACCAGGCGGTAGCGCAGCGGATAGAGCAGGGGTCCCCAAACTACGGCCCGCGGGCCACATGCGGCCCCCTGAGGCCATTTATCCAGCCCCCGCCGCACACCCGGAAGGGGCACCTCTTTCATTGGTGGTCAGTGAGAGGAACATAGTTCCCATTGAAATACTGGTCAGTTTGTTGATTTAAGTTTACTTGTTCTCTATTTTAAATATTGTACTCATTCCCATTTTGTTTTTTTACTTTAAAATAAGATATGTGTAGTGTGCATAGGGATTTATTCATAGTTTTTTTATAGTCCGGTCCTCCAACGGTCTGAGGGACAGTGAACTGGCCCCCTGTGTAAAAAGTTTGGGGACCCCTGGGATAGAGCATTGGAGCGGGACGCGGAGGACCTAGGTTCGAGACCCCGAGGTCTCCAGTTTGAGCGCGGGCTCATCTGGTTTGAGCAAAGCTCACCAGTTTGGACCCAAGGTCACTGGTAGAGCAAGGGGTTACTTGGTCTGCTGAAGGCCCATGGTAAAGGCACATATGAGAAAGCAGTCAATGAACAACTAAGGTGTCACAATAAAAAACTGATGATAGATGCTTCTCATCTCTCTTTGTTCCTGTCTGTCTGTCCCTATCTATCCCTCTCTCTGACTCTCTCTCTGTCTCTGTAAAAAAAAAAAAAAAAACAAGCCCAAAACCCAAAAAACAAACAACCCCCACCAAAAAAAACCTCAGTATCCTTTTTTTGTTGAGAATACAGTTCTATTTTTATCTGCTTTCCACTTGTTTTGGCATTGTTTTAGGAATCATATAATGCCATACCTGAATCCTTAATTTTGAGGTATTTATAAATGTGATTATTTATGTCATGGATGATTGGCTTAAAACTTTTAGTATTTTTAAATGGTGCATTTTTTTCCCTAAGAGTAGAATGGAATGTACATGTAGTCCCCCCTTATCTACTGTTCTGCTTTTCATAGTTTCAATTACGTGTGGTCAACTGTGGTCCTTAATATTAAATGGAAAATTCCAGAAATTTCATAAGTTTTAAATTGCAGGCCCTTCTGAACAGTGTGATGATATCCCAGGCTCTTTGGAGGGAGACTTGATTTGGGGTGGTGAATACACAATGTAATATATAGATAATATATTATAGAATTGTATGCCTGAAACCTGTATAATTTTATTAACCAATGTTACCCAGTGAATTCAATAAAAAATTTAAAAACAGAAAGAAAAATTAAAGAACTATACTCCCATCTTCCAGCTTCAGTACGGAAGGCCCCAGACGCCTGCTGACAGGATCCACTGGATGGCCCAACTTGGTTTTAGCACCGATGAAGAAGACCCCATGACTGACGGCAGCAATGCTGCCCTAACTGAAGTGGACAGGACAACGTCCTGCGTGGAAGTCGTCTAAGCTGTGCCTGAAGACTTACTTGTTCAACACTTTTTCTTCATTTCCTCTGATAATCTATTTTCAGGGGACTTTTCCTTTATTTTATTTTTTTTAACATTTAAAAAATCACCATGGTGCAATAATAACTACCTAAGAGGAAGATAAGGTGTCTTCCTACTAAGTGTGGTATTGTATAGTACTTGGTGTACTAAAGCAGAACCGATTCCTCTTTTCTGGCTTCATGTTGGCTTCTTGTAACAAATTGGGGTAACATTTGCTGTAAGATGTATGTAACCTAAGGTCAACTTTGTGGTCTAAAATGTTTCACTAACAGATTCCTTAGCAGGCCAAATCTTTTGTCACTGAGATCGAGATACCTTGATATTTAAAAGAAAAACATTTTTAAAAGCAGCATATATGCGTGTGTATGGGTGCAGGTCTGAAGAGAGAAAAATAAAACAAATGTAAAATTCAATGGTTAGTGAAATATCTTTCTAAGACTTTATATTTATTCATTTTAGAAAGGGGAGAAAGAGAGAGAGAGAGAGAGGGAGAGGAGCAGGAAGCATCAACCCCCATATGTGCCCTGACCAGGCAAGCCCAGGGCTTCGAACCGGTGACCTCAGCGTTCCAGATCAGCACTTAGTCTACTGCACTGCCACAGGTCAGGCCGCAATGGTTAGTGAAATAGATAAAGGATATGGGAGTGTTCCTTGTAATTCTTTCTTTCATTATACTTGCAACTTTGTTGCAAACAGAAGTCTCAGGCTGTCTCACTGCATCCAATTAGGGAAGTGAGTCATCATCCTTTTGTCCAGAGTCTCCTCACTGGGCTGTAGATGCTCCTGCCTGCTCTTTAGTCACTTAGTAGTAAAACCGGAAAAGGCCATCACTGTTCAGCTTTATAGAAAAGTGTAAGAATTGATTGATTACTGTTTACCTTGCATTAAGGACTTTTTACTAAAGACTTATGTATAGTGCCACATCACAATTTTAAAGGAAAAAGATAGGGACTCCTGGGGAAAGAACGTCTGAGGCTGCCCGATTGCATTTCTGTGTGGGTAAGATGAGGGGGCTATAATGCAGTATAAAGCAGTTCCAAGGCAAAGTGTGGCAGCCTCATCAGATACAGCTTTGCGGCCTACTGACTTATAATGAGGGTGGCATGTAATTAGAAATTGTCCCTGTCTTTTCTGAGTACTGATGAAAACCATGGCTCAGAGGTTAATTCAAATAATAATTAATATTGGTTTCTGTCAGTACAGGGTGGTAATGAAATCTTTCATTGTTTGATGACTTTGACTTTAAATGTTGAACGAGGAGTGGAAATGGTGTTACTCCTCATAGTAATTGTAGAGAGGCTCCTACAGCCAAACACAGTGTGGTAAAGTATCTTAGAAGGTGTTGAGCACAAAATGTTTTTGTAGTCTGTAATTGCCTACAGTAAAAGCTTTAACATGACATAGAGATATTACTGTTATTTTATTTCCTAAAGTGATAATTATTTAGAGTGAGATATTAGTGATTGATCTGCCATTGTGGATGGAGGAAGCTTTTCCTGGTCCTTCCCAGTTTCTACTGTATGTAGTGCAGGCATTAAATGACCCACTGAATCTTAACAGATTACATATCTGCATAAGTCTAAAGACAAAAACAGGGTCCCTGGCTGGTTGGCTCAGTGGTAGAGCGTCGGCCTGGCGTGCAGAAGTCCTGGGTTCGATTCCCGGCCAGGGCACACAGGAGAGGTGCCCATCTGCTTCTCCACCCCCCCCTCCTTCCTCTCTGTCTCTCTCTTCCCCTCCCGCAGCCAAGGCTCCATTGGAGCAAAGATGGCCCGGGCACTGGGGATGGCTCCTTGGCCTCTGCCCCAGGCGCTAGAGTGGCTCTGGTCGCGACAGAGCGACGCCCCGGAGGGGCAGAGCATCGCCCCCTGGTGGGCAGAGCATCGCCCCCTGGTGGGCGTGCCAGGTGGATCCCGGTCGGGTGCATGCGGGAGTCTGTCTGACTGTCTCTACCCGTTTCTAGCTTCAGAAAAATACAAAAAAAAAAAAAAAAAAAAAAAAAATAAAATAAAATAAAATAAAAATAAAGACAAAAACAGCAAATGGCTGGTTAACTAGAGAACCTCTCATGTCCTTTTCTGCCTAGACAGTCAGTGATTCTGTAAGTCAGTGCACCACCTTTACTGAACATTTCTCGTAGAGTTGGGGGTTACAAGAGAAATAGAAGGTGGTTGCCATAAGATTATTTGGAAACGTATACATATCTGTTAGCACAAATCAACTGGAACCTTACAAAGCTGTCCATGCCAAGTAGAATTGTTTGATTAAAATGATTTTGGTGGGAGGAAGATGTTTATGCAGGACTTTTTTGTGTGAATAAGAGAGAGGGATAGGAAGGGAGAGAGATGAGAAGCATCAACTTGTAGTTGTGGCACCTTAGTTGTTCCTCGGTTGCTTCTTATATGTGCCTTGACTGGGGGGCTCCAGCTGAGTCAGTGACCCCTTGCTCAAGCCAGCAACCTTGAGATCATTTTGATGATCCCATGCTCAAGCTGGCAACCCTGTGCTCAAGCTGGTGAATCGGCAGTCAAGTCAGATGAGCCCGCGCTCAAGCTGGCTACCTCGGGGTTTCGAACCTCAGCGTCCCAGGTCGATGCTCTATCCAGTGTGCCACCATCGGCTAGGCACGATGGTCTTAAAAAAGTAATTACGAATGCTTTCATTGAGTAACTTGCTCTAATGTCAGTTCTCTTTATTGAAACATTGGCTGAACAATCACTATAGTTTAATATCTGAGGGTTACGTGTGGTATCATCCTAAGCAGCAGTTTGTATAAGAGAAAGTAACAGAACAAAAGAAGAGAGCTATATGAAGTTTGAGGACTGAGATGCTTCGGATGCCCGAATAGTAGACCCTCTCTAGTATACTAAATAGACAGTAGAATCAGCCTCCAAGGACCTTTCACCAGGCTCACTAACTCACAGACTGTCTAGTTTCATTACACACTCAGCACCTTTTACTGTCCTGTGTGGTATTTGGAAGCAAGTCTCAGCTTATTATTGATATTTTATTTTGAAATACTTGAGTATGTATCACTAAAAGTTGGCTACCTTAAAAGCTTGAGGAATATTTTTTAAAATTTATTTAAAAGCTGTGCTGTATTTAAGGAGTGATTTGTATGCATGTTCTTGAATATAGTGGGTGATAGGCAGTTGCAGGACAGTTACGATCATTAGGTTTAATTTGATTTCAGGAGCAATTGCAATTCTGAAATGAAAATGACAGTCTCAGAACATGGGTTTATTTACAAAGGCAGTGTTCTCTATAGGGTGTGTGTTGGTTGTTGGTTTGAAGGCTGGATGGACGGAGGTCAGGGTTGATGACAAGTTCACATAGGGCTGTTGCTGTATGGGGCAAATCAACAGCAATGCTGGGGAAAGAAATCAAAGAAAAAGCATCACACTTTAATCGAAGTAACCCTTTCCCCCAAAAGCCTCATCTTCTCACTTCTTTGCTTAGCACCTTACGCCTGCTTCTCACTGCCTTCATACAGGCCAGGAATTTTGACGTGATTTCTGAGCCTCACCCCTCAGCCCCTCTAGGATCCGTGTCTTGCATCTCCAGCTCCCCCTTAGCTACATGGCTTTCCTCAGCCTCGAGTGTTTTGCTCTCAGCCTCGGCTGCTGTAAGGCCACCCCCTCTGCTAAGATCCCTGCCCACCTACTTCCCCCGCCCTGCTGTCTCCTGCCCTTCCTTAGCCTCTGGTCCTTGCTCGGGAAGACCAGCCCTGGTTGTGGCCCTGCTTGGGCACCCAGGCTGTCGGCCTCGAGACTGTTCTGCTTTCATAGCCCTCATCCACTTGTCAGTATGTGTTTCATGACTGCCTGCTGGAGGACTGGGATCCCAGAGCCTAGAACAGACCTAGCTCCATTAAGGATGTGCTTAGTGAATGAATGGATGGATGGAAGGACTTAGGCTGGAGAGGGTGGTGGTGGGGAATTGAGGGCGCAGGTGGCTCAGTGGAGAGGGAAAGGAAGGGAAATTCTGGCAGTGACAAGAGTCAGAGATATTCTGTCTTGAACCATTTGATTTGTTGAATTTACAGATATGCGTCTCCTGTGATCAGTGAGAACTGTGACTGGAGAAAGATGTTAGAATTTTACAGATGATGCTGAGAAACAGCAGCAGCATGGACAGCAATTTTGCCTCCTAAAAGAGAGCAGGATGAATAGTTGTCAACTTGGGGCTAAACTTCGGAGCTCATTTTTGATTAATAGGGATGGATGAACCATTACTGTTCCAGTTGTACATACCCCATAAAGAATCGATTAGACTCTAGCTGAGTGAGGGGACTTTTCAGCATGCAGACAGTTCCACATATATACAGCTTCTGTTTGGTAAAGAGAGCTTCCTGACCTTAGGCTGCAGATGAGTTCACATCAGCGAGTTCATGGGTGCAAGCCATGAACCCCCAGAACAAGGTGTCTTCGTTTTCTTCCACATGGTAGCACTCTGCCTTAAAAAAATGAAAAACAAAAAAATAGCTGTATGATGGAAAAAACCCCCTAAATTTGGGAAGGAAATCTAGACTGCTGGGTTTTTCCCCCCACAGACTACTATGTATGGACAGAACACCCATTGGAGCCTCATTCCTGCATTTATAAAAGGTGTTAACACTGAACCATCTGATGATGCTACTTCATGGGACTGTGGTGCAAAGTGAGGTGGTGCGTGACAGAGCCTGCTGACGTCAGCATTGCTCTCAGGATCCCTGTCGCTGCAGCCTCCGCTGGAAACCTCTGACTCCTCCCTGCCTTCCCTGCTGCGTCACATTCCTCCTCCTGTCCCACTGCCTCTGCCGTCAAAGTGTGTGCAGACTCGGACCACTTCCCTTTCCACTTCTGTCACCTGCCTGAGTGGCCACTGTCCCCTGCTGGCATTACTGCAGTCACTCCCCCATTGTTCTCCCAGTCTTGTCCTGCCATTGTTGTCTTTTTAGACAGAGCAAAGGGTCGAAGCTGAGTCAGGTCACAGCGCTGCCTAGAAACCTTCCACAGCGCCCTTGGCCTCTCCAAAGCAGCAGGCCTGTGTCCCCTCCTGGGGTCCTTGGGG
Source organism: Saccopteryx bilineata (assembly GCF_036850765.1). NCBI lineage: Eukaryota > Metazoa > Chordata > Mammalia > Chiroptera > Emballonuridae > Saccopteryx > Saccopteryx bilineata. Next base: position 59,161,959 of record NC_089492.1, read on the forward strand.
TCCTCATTCAGTCTTTCTCCAGGAACTCGTCCCTGCCTCCTCCCCTTCCAGACCCACATGTTCCTCAGCGTCAGAGTCCTTTTCTCTGGGAGGTGTCCCTGCACCTCCCACTGAAAATCACACCCCTTCCTTCAAACTTCCTGTCCCCTCCTCTACGCTGTAGTGTTTCTCTCGTTTCTCTTATTTACTTATGTTCTCCGTTCAAGTCTCTTCTCACTAGAGTACAGTTTAGCTCCATGAAGGAAGTTGTTTCTGTGATACGTACTGATGTGGCCCCAGAGCCCAGAGTGGAGTGTGACATGTGAAAGGAGCGCAGTAAAAATTGGTGTGAAAGGATGTTGAAGTTAATCATTGGAGGGGAAAATGTCATCAGCTTGCTTTTTGCAGTATACATATTTTGGCATGGAACAGCAGGTGAAACCTCACAAGAGATAGTAAAGACTGTTAGATTATAGTGGCTTTCAGAAATAAACATCCCTTCTATATATTTTAGGTGGTCAATAAAGCAACCTAATTAGCAAATCAGATTTTCCCTTCCTATTTAGGCGGAGGGAAGGTAAGCCTGTTTTAGACCATAGTAATGCGTGGGCACTTGTGTGTCTTTGCTCAGGGCATCATCACATTAGGCACTTGACTCCTTCTTCTTCATCCTGTTTCCTGGTGATGTTTGGTTTGAGCATTTGGTGGAGGTGATACATTCTGTCTTGGAAAGGAAATCATTAGAATTCTACTTATAACCATAGTGTGTAGTCAAATTAGAATTATGGTAATTTGCCTGCTTGAAAATGAAGGAAAGTATATCATTGGAGTGCTTTCATTTAGTTACCCTTTGTTGGTTATAATGCAAACACTTTGGTTAGTTCTTCCACTTGGCAGTAACTTTCTGTAGAACTTTTTTGAGAGCTCAGAATCATTTTACATTTGTTACTGAACTATTTTGTTCATCTGGAGAGGGAGTTACTATGGCTTTGATGTAGTAGATGAGGCCTCGGCCACCACACAGTTAAGTTTTAAGGCTCACATTCTAAATGGCTTCTTTCCTCTCGGTTCTTCCGCCACCCAGGTGTTTACGTAGCGATGCCCAGGGCTGGAGGGGGTGCAGCGAGCTCAGAAATATAGAACAGCAAGCTGTAAAAATGGGTTGACTAGAGTCTGATCATATGTTCATGCACAACATCGTGCATTATGGACCACCGCTTGACTAATGCATAGCACTGTTTGTATATAGGAAAGTCACTGATCGTCATGGGCTAGGGAGCTTTGGAGATGAGTAGAGTGAAAATAGTTTCTAAACTTCCAAAGCAGGAATATGGAAAATCCGGACATTAATTTTTTAAATTGATTTTACAGAGAGAAGAAGTTATGTGTGTGTGTGTGTGTGTGTGTGAGAGAGAGAGAGAGAGAGAGAGACAGGCAGACAGACAGACAGGAACATAGATTTTGTTCCTGTATGTGCTCTGACTGGGATCAAACCAACAACCTCTACACTTTGACCTGATGCTCTAACCAGTTGAACTATCTGGCAAGGGCTGGACATCTTTTATTTTGAACTTCCATAATTGTTAAGAAATTTGGAGAAGTAGATCAGTTTTATACCTTTAAAATATTTTGAGTGTGTTTGGAGTTTCTCAGATTCATAAACTTTTCCCCTCCAGAGTTCCCTTGAAAGTGAAATATATATCAGCTTCAGACCGACACATTCTTAGTTTATTGGCATTGACTAAATCCACTAGCTATAGATGGTCTTGTTTCTGAAGTTTTATTTGATCCACTCTTTCTGCACTCGTACTCCAAGGGGCCCTGTGATAACAGGTGCACAGAGCACATGGCCTGCCACCAGAAAGCTCCGTTCTGACAGACCCTCGTCACCACACACTGGGTGCGCGTGCCGCTGGGGGGGCGCTGTCCTCCTCCCCCGCTGTTCCCGCTCACCTGTGAGGAACCAGGGCTTAGTGAGAGTTAATCCAGCCAGGGCTACCGGCTGCCAGAATTCAGATCTGTTTGACATAGGAAAAAGAATACTGTAATAAGTTATATTTCTAACATCTGGCTGTTTGTAAGTGTGTTTATTCTAAAATATTCACACTATAAAACATGTATAGTGTGGGAAGTGAAAGCTCCTCTCCTCCATAAACTCTGGAACATTATTTATTCCTCTTGGTGAGAAAATAATGTTTTGGTAGAAAAAAGTTTTGATGGTGGGAACATATTGTACATGTCCCCCCCCTTCCAAGTACTGTGGCTGATATTTACCTATCAATACATAGAGCTCTCCTTTGCCTTTCCAAATAGCTCAAATAATGACTCCAGTTTCAAATAACTTCATTTACCCGTCAGCTTTTAGTGGACATTTAGGTCATTTACAGTGTTTTATTGTTGAAAACAGTGCTGCTGTCCAGATTAGCCCTTTACTTAGCTCTCCGTGCGCCTGTAGGATACATTCCTGGAAAGGGGGACCGTGGGGTCACAGCTGTGTTCCCTTTCTCAGGGTGCGTGTTGTTGGACTGTCCTGAAGGCCATCGTTCACAGTCGCGTCGATGGTGTGTGAATTGCCTATTTTTTTTCTGCACTTGCCAGCTCATGACGGTCCTGTCCTTTGCTATTTGATAGGTGCACTTCTTTCATTATCAGTGATGGATGGGGTATCTTTTCGTGTGTTTTGGTCTTTTGCGTTTCTTTAATGCCTGCCCCCTACACTGTTGTGTTGTGGGGCCTCCAGCACCTGGAATCCTCCATGTGATTGAGGTGGGATGTGGGCCTGTATTCTTCTCTGCCTCCTAGTAGAGAGTAGAGGTTAAGACCGTGGCTCTGAAGGCTCTCTTGAGGATGATGCCCGCTGCTGACGCCTGCCAGCAGTAGCTTCTTCACAGGCTACTTAACCTTGAAATCCTGTTTTCATCCTTGTGAGGGGGTAATGAGAGTTAAACAAAGGAGTTCATCAGAAGGCTTCACACAGTGCCTGGCACATGAGTAAATGCTCAGTAAATGCCTTTATCAACATCAGACACCAGCCTGGGAAATGACTTCCCTCTCTCCTCTCTTCCCGTGGGAATCCCCGTGAGTCCTGCTCAGCTGCTTTAGGTCCGTGTCTGTGCTGGGATTCCCTTGACATTTGCTGCTTTTCCAAGTGAACATCTTTCTCTTTGTCTTTCCCTCCACGCCATGGGCTCTGCAGGTGATGTGCTGGACCAGCAGCAGCAGCAGCAGCCTTAGCATGAGGCCTGGGTACTTTTCTTCTGGAATTGGTTAGGGACTAAATTGTGTCTCCCAAATTCACTGATTGAAGCCCCAGTCCCAATGTGACTGTATTTGGAGATAGGGCCTTTATGGAATTAATTTGGGTCATGTGAGTGGGGCCTTAATCTGATAGAATTGATTGCCTGCCTTATAAAAAAAGGAAGAGGGAGATTTTTCTCTGTCTCCTTGTGTGCACAGAGGTCCTTTGAGCATATAGTGAGATGTTGGCCATGTACAAGCCAAGAGAGGAGACCTCTGAATGAAATATATCTGGCCAGTGACTTGATTTTTTTTTTTAAGCACACAAGAGAGGGAGAGAGAGACAGGGACAGACAGAGAGGAAGAGAGATGAGAAGCATCAATTCTTCGTGGTGGCACCTTAGTTGTTCATTGATTGCTTTCTCAGATGTGCCCTGACCGGGGGCCTCCAGCTAAGACAATGACCCCCTGCATAAGCTAGTGACCTTGACCTTGACCTTGAGCTCAAGCCAGAGACCTTGGGCTTCAAACTAGTGACCTTTGGTCTCAAGCCAGTGACCCCATATGGGGTCATGTCTATGATTCAGTGCTTAAGCCAGCAATCCCACGCTCAAGGTTGTGAGCCCACACTAAAACTGGATGAACCCTCACTCAAGCCAGTGACCTCAGGGTTTTGAACCTGGGTCCTCAGCATCCCACGTTGATGCTCTATCCACTGCGCCACCACCTGGTCAGGTGCCAGTTTTTTGATCTTGAACTTCTAACCTCCAGAACTGTGAGAAATAAATTTCTGTTGTTTAAGCCACCCAGTTGTATTTTGTTATGGTGGCTCTAGCAAACTAAGATGGTTATTCTGGTGAATGAGTGCATGCTTGGTGTACCGTTGTGTCTAGGCCATTGGTTTATATAACATTTTTAAAAGATTTTTATTTTACTGATTTTTTAGAGAAAGACAGAAACATTGATATGTTCTGTATATGCCCTGACTGGGGATTGAACTGGCAACCTCTACATATTGGGATGATCTAACCAACCAAACTATCTAGCCAGGGCAGTTTAAAAGATTAAGATGACTGGAGGGGGAGGAGCTTACCCCGAGATTTTAAATTTAGCAGGTCTGGGTTGGCTTGAGAAATCACATTTCTAACAAGTTTCCCAGTGGTGCTGATGCAGCTGGTGCAGAGAACCACTGTTGCAGTGTGTGGAAGGAAAGAGAGCCCAGAGCCTTGGGAAGAGATACTAGTTCTTCCACCAAACTGTGGAAGTCTTTTAGACTCTCAGAGCCTCAGTCTCACCATCTGTAAAATGGGCATATTTATACTGCTTTTCATAGAGGTTTATTGGAGCTAAGACACATAAATAAAAGCTTTTGACTCCTTTTCTGCTCTTCCTACAAAACGGTGAGGGTGTGTGTGTGTGTGTGGGGGTATTGCATTCTTGTAAAAAGAAAAGAACAAATGGGTGAATGCCAAAATATTTTAATAGTTAACTACAAAATAAAAGTAAGTTATTCCTTTTCTTTCTTTAACAGACAGTGAATCATCATTTGATTTGCTGGCTGCTGAAACTTTCTCTACACCAGTTCTCTTTTTTACTTTTTTCACCCCAACTTCTCTTGAAAGCCAGACATTTCAGACAAGCTGCCTTTATTCTGGAGTCTGTGGCTCCTTGTTCTGGCTTTCTCTTGTCAGGGGTACCTGTGGCTCTCTTGGTGAGTGCGGCAGTGGGAATGACTGAGGTTCTCTGTGGTTCTCCATGGGTGAGACTTGTGGCCATACTTTCGTGTCCAGGCTGTCATGTTGGAAAGTTCTTTCTTTTTTTTGGCCATGTTTAAGATGTTTTATCAGTATACATTATTACAGGTATATTGCATTTTCAGTGTTGTTGGTCAGTAATAATGATGCTGATTTTTCAGAGCTGTGGTTCTCAAATTTTGTGATTCTATACTCTTATTGGGAAACCCAAAGAGCTTTTGTTTCTAGGCTATATTTATTGATGTTTATACTCCATTAGAAATGAAAACCTTAATATTTTATTTAATTCATTTAAAAATAACATTAAATTTATTACATGTTAATATAAATATTTTTTATACAATAAAAAGGAATTATTTTCCAAAACAGAATTTTAATATGAATGAAGCATTACTTTATATTTTTATGAATCTCTTTAATGCCTGGCTCAAGAGAATATCGTTGAATACTGAGAGCTGCTTCTGTATTCCAACTGTTATAATATGTTGTTTGGTTGAAGGACATGAAGAAAATCTGACATCAGATTTGTAGTTGAAAAGGGAGGAATATTTGAGTAACCTTTTCAGATAATTTGATATTACGTTGAAATTATAAGGAGTGATTTCTTAAGCTTAGTTGCAGTGTGAAATCTGAAATTATGTCTGTGAAATTTTTGTACTTAGTTTCATTAATTCGTTGATGTATCTTACTCTTTGAATGGATCTCTTATTTGTGCATGGTTTTTTAGGTAATTTGGAAAATACTGGTTCAGTGAGTTATATAAACCTTTTACATGTTGACACATTTCATTATACAATATTTTAAAAATCACATTTGTTAATATCACTAGCTAATAATTGGAAAAGTCTAAGTATTAGGAAGCTGTCAAATTCAAAATGGTGGATACAAGATTTTCCAAAACGATAATTTTGTTTGAAAGCTCACATTTTATCATTGGCAACAAAACTGTCAATTGTTTTTCTTGAAGTGACAGTCTTATTTTGTTCATTTTTAAGAAAATGCCTGACAAATGCTCAAGTCTCACTAACCATAATTTGTTGATCTTTTTTCTAACCAAAAAATGGTGTTCTTTGAAAAAAGCTTGCAACTCATTTGCACCATCTTTTTAAAAAAAATTTTTTAAAGTTTTTCATTGATGAAAGAGACAGAGGAGCATTAAGACATTACACTTAGTTGCTCCATTTGGTTGTGCACTCATTGGTATGTGCCCTGACGGGGGATTGAACCGGTGAATTTACCGTGCTGGGATGACACTGTATCCACTGAGCAACATGGCCAGAGCCTATACAGTCTGTTTCTTAATCTACCTGGAACTCGGTGGTTTATGACATGACTCACCATCTAGGAGGATGCAGATGTATAGAAATGGTGACATAGAGGGCAGATGTTTTTGTGCATAGAAAGATTACTCAGGTGTTTTGGGGAAGCAGGTACTTTGCTGGTAAACCAAAAAATTCTCATAACATAGTTGACTTAATACACCAGACATTATGGACATTCTGCAAATGAATGTTATTTCCTTAAGCATAGTGACCTTGGAGGCAGGACACCAAATTCAGTGATAATGCCAATGGTTAAACCATTTTTAGAAGGCCACCTTATTTGGAATTGCTTCAAGGTATGATTACTCTATAGATTGTGTTTGAATGTACTGTTTTAAAATTGTATTGCCTCAAATGTCAACATTTTCCCAGTGATATATAAATACAGTTGTCTAGTCTGAGCGTATGTTGTTGCCTGAGAACAAGGGGCACACATCCTTGAGCAGCGCAGGATATTAATTACAGTAGGACCCGGCTCTAGTCTTGGAGTCTGAGATGTGGGGCTGAGTCTTAGCTCTCTCTCTCATTAGTTGGATGGTCATGAACAAATCACTGACCATCTCACCATTTCTCTTGAGTGTCAGTGCTCATGTTCTGTGATTCCCAGATTCTAGAGGCATGAACGCAGGATTCCCTTCATAGTCTGGGAAGGTGGCCCACCGGAACCTGCTCTGCAGCCTTCCTGTCTCTTCCCATCAGCCCTGTCTCTGCCTTAGCATGGTAGCCGGCTTCCTGTGGTGGTGATCCTTAAAAAATTTTTTTTGATTCTTAATAGGGCAGATGAGTTCAGAACTCGGTGCAACACTGCATGGGTTTCATACTGTCAGCTCCACAGAGTTCCCAGTATATTTGGCGGGTGAAACTGGGAGCAGGGAAATTTGGTGCCTAGGCTAGGGTTGGTGCAGAAGGGGAAAGATCAGCTAATGTTTACTGTCTGTCTCCTTTGTGCAGGCGTTCTGCTAATGGCCACTTGGGATGATTAAGGGAAATCACTTCTAAGCAGCCCTGTGAGGGGGATGGTGGAATACTTATTTTCCTGATTTCACGGACCAGGAAGCTGAGGTCCAGGGAGCTGCTTCAACAAGCCAAGGCAGAGACGATATTTGAGCCAGGTCTGCTGGGCTTCACGACTGGTAGTCCCCAAACCTCTGGAGGCTGACTCTTTCTACCTCCCTCCACAGCCCTGATTTTTCTTTCTTTACTTGTTCTCTATGATTATTTTTAACTTTTCTAAAGTGTTGAAGAGTTGTCATAATTCGCCATCATTAATCTTTGCTGAGAGGTGGTGATTTTATAAATACAGTGGTACCTTGAGATAAGAGTTTAATTCATTCTGTAACCAAGCTTGTAAGTCAGTCAACTCGTATATCAAACAAATTTCTCCCGTTTAAAATAACTGAAATAGATTTAATCAGTTCCAGCCCTGTGAAACATCCCCAAACCATCCTAAATTATGAAAAAAGACGTGTTTTTAATTAAGAAACACACATGTATACTTTACCAATGCATAACAAAATATATGAAATAAAAGAAAAAAGTGTTATTTAATATTGTGTTCTTACCTTGGAGACAGACGAGTGTGGCTATCAGAGGTGAATGGCGGAGGAGGAGGGAGGGAGGAAGGGATGCAGGCACTGTAGACACGTAAACTAAAACTGCACTTTCTTAACATAAAATGTAAACTAAAACTGCATTTTCTTTATTTTAAACAAAACTAAAACTGCACTTTCTTTACTTAAAATGAAACCACAAAAACTTAATTGTAAAAAAATGCACTTTCTTAACTTTAAACTTAAACTAAGCTTAACATTACGTATTTTTTATTTACTTATCACCTGTTTTTGCTTTTTTGGCTGCTCTTTCGGCACTTTCACTTGCAGGACTTTTGAATAAAAATCTATCCAAAGAGGTTTGCTTTTTTCCTGCCTTTTAAAATGTTACAGAAATGTGACAAACAAGTGTCATTAAAAAGTGCTGAAGCACGACCAGTTGAATCTTTTTCTGGGTTTTTTTTTCAGTGAAACTTGAAAGCTTCTCCCACATTGCCAGCATGTCTTTAATTTCACTTGTAGAAATCACTTCCTCTGACTCTACCTCCTCCTCATTATTAATCTCTTGCTGAAGCTCCATATGTTGCATCATCTGTAGCTCCTTCAACTCCTCAGTTGAGAGTTCCTCCTCATGTTCCTCAATGAGCCCGTTTATGTCACCCTCATCTACCTCCAGACCCATCGGCTTTCCGAGAGACACAGTCTCCTCCAGTGCTTCTACCTTGGTCTCGGTCTCTGGTTCGAATCCTTTGAAGTCCCTGTCTGCACCAACATCAGGCTATAACTTTTTCCATGTAGAGTTCAAGGTTTTCTTGTAACCTCTTGCCATGCCAAGTCAATAATGCATAAACATATCATGATGTTGTAGTGATCTTTCCAAAACTCTCGAAGGGTTAGGTTTGTATTCTCAGTCACCTCAAAGCAGCGGTGGAACAAGTGCTTTGTGTAAAGCTTTTTAAAGTTGGAAATGACCTGCTGATCCATAGGTTGCAAGTATGAAGTTGTATTGGGTGAGAGGTAGAGGACTTTCACGAATTTGAACTCATCGAGAATGCCATCTTCAAGACCAGGTGGGTGGGCTGGAGCATTTTCAAGGATTAGTAATGCTTTCATCTGGAGTTTATTTTCTTGAAGACATTTCTTCACTGCAGGACCAAAGATGAGATTTACCCATCCGATAAAAAACTGCTGCGTAACCCATGCCCTAGCATTGGTACACCACATAACCTGCAGCTTTTCTTTAAGAATCATGAGAGTCTTAAAGGCTCGAGGATTTTCGGAATGATCCACTAGCAGTGGTTTTACTTTACAGTCACCGCTAACATTTGCACACAATGCAAGGGTCAGACGGTCCTTCTTGGGTTTATGGCCTGGCAGCTTCTTCTCTTCTGCAGTGATGATAGTACTCCGGGGCATTTTTTTTTCCCAAAACAACCCTGTTTTGTCACAGTTGAACACTTGTTGGGGGATGTAGCCTTCCTTTGCGATAAGTGCAGCAAAACATGCAATGTACTCCTCAGCTGCCTTAACGTCAGCACTCGCAGCTTCACCATGCCTCACCACCAAGTGGATGCCAGATCTCTTCTTGAAATTTTCAAACTAGCCATGACTTGCCTTAAACATATCTTCTGCTGCCTCTTTTGAAGTTGATGGTTCTTTCTTCTTCAAGTCATCATAAATAATACGTGCCTTTTCGCATATTACAGTCTCCGTCACTGTATCTCCTGCCAGCTCTTTCTCTTTCACCCACACCAGCAGAAGCTTCTTCATTTCTTCATGGATATTTGTCCTTAATTGGGACAGGATTGTAGTTCCTTTCACTGGATTTGCGTGTTTGATGGCATCCATTTGTTTAAGGATGGCACAAATTGTAGATGTATTGCAGTCGTACAGCCTTGCCAGTTCAATCACTCGTACACCATGCTCATGTTTTTCTATTATTTATTATTATTTTTTTTTCATTTTTCTGAAGCTGAAAACAGGGAGAGACAGTCAGACAGACTCCTGCATGCGCCGGACCGGATCCACCCGGCACGCCCACCATGGGGCGATGCTCTGCCCACCAGGGGGCGATGCTCTGCTTATCCTGGGTGTCGCCATGTTGCGACCAGAGCCACTCTAGCGCCTGAGGCAGAGGCCACAGAGCCATCCCCAGCGCCCAGGCCATCTTTGCTCCAATGGAGCCTTGGCTGCGGGAGGGGAAGAGAGAGAGAGGAAAGCGCGGCGGAGGGGTGGAGAAGCAAATGGACGCTTCTCCTGTGTGCCCTGGCCTGGAATTGAACCTGGGTCCTCCGCATGCTAGGCCGACGCTCTACCGCTGAGCCAACCGGCCAGGGCCTCTATTATTTCTTGCTTTACTTCTGTTGACATCATTCTCTTCTTCTCACCACTGTCCTTTACACTCCCTTTCTTCGGTCCTATGATAGCACACAAAAAAAGTTAGTAAAAAATGCAAAAATGATGCAAGAACGAATACAATGCATGAGATTTGACTTGATTCTGCGGGTAACACGTGAGAGAGAACTAGATGCTGGTGTTGTGCTTCCGATACTGGACCCGTGCGCCAACGTGCTAACTAGTGGCAGCTTCCTGAATCATGACTCGTATCTCAGAATTTCGCTTGGATCTGGAACAAAAATATGGACCGAGTCGCAGCTCGTATCTTAAAAAGTGTCTATGTTGGTCTGCTCATATCTCAAGGTACCACTGTATTTAACATTTATAGACTTAACTTTTGACAATGACGAATAAAAGATAAAGATGAGAACATGCTGATCTGAAATCAAACTTGTGTTGGAATGGGATCCTCCTGGGGCAAATAGATACATAAAATTGAGGATGGATGAGCTGTGGGGATGGGTTCAGCTATAAATGATAGGCTGTACAAATGCAACATTCAAGTGCTTCCAATTTGCCTTTTCATATCAAGAGTTAGAAATTCTAATGTTTTTAGATTATCTACTGAAAAGAACTCTTATTTTTTAATACTTTAACAAGCATGTTCCTGTACCTGCTTTATCTTAGCCACATTGATAAGTACCAGGGATAAAGAGTGGCACCAAGCCACAGTGGTAAGTACCTGTGGCGGTGGGCATGGGGCCCTGCTGGTGACGGTGTAAGTCTCCCAGCTCCTCCTGGTCTCGGGGGGAGATGGGGAAGCATTGGGCGTGAGTACTGAGACCCTGCAAACTGCAGAAGTGGTGCTCTGGATTCCGGAGAGCCACATACTGAGGGTGGGCTGTGAGGGAAAGAGGTGTTTTAAGGAAATGTTCTGTGATCTCTTCTGAAGGTGTTTACAGTTGTTGAGGGGGAGGTTAAGGATGGTTTGAAGATGAAATTTCCTATGGTTTCTTGATGACAGAGCTCTTCCACCTGTATAGTCAGGGTGTCTGAGGGAAGGAGTGTCCCAACAGCCAGACCTGCAAGACTAATCACAGTGGTGAATACGCAAGTTATATGTTTTTATATTACTAAGCATATTTTTGGTAGGATTTCGAGGTAATTAAGTCATCCTCCAAGCATCCCTGAAGAGGACAGTTGACATGAACCTATTTAGTTACTGGAAAAAGAAATTAAAGAGGTTACTTCTCACTCAGTTTTGCTCCGCATAACTGGGAAATGGAAAGAATATATTTAGCATTTGATTTTTACTTCAGATCTTGATAGGATGCCTTGTAGCTGCATTTTGACCCTTAAGTTGTTAATTTTTTTTTCTTTTTTTTTTATAATTTTATTTTTTTAATGGGGTGACATCAATAAATCAGGATACATATATTCAAAGATAACAAGTCCAGGTTATCTTGTCGTTCAATTATGTTGCATACCCACCACCCAAAGTCAGATTGTCCTCTGTCACCTTCTATCTTGTTTTCTTTGTGCCCCTCCCCACCCCCTATCCCTCTCCCATTCCCCCCTCCCCCCCGTAACCACCACACTCTTATCAATGTCTCTTAGTTTCACTATTATGTCCCACCTACGTATGGAATAATATAGTTCCTGTTTTTTTCTGATTTACTTATTTCGCTTCGTATCATGTTATCAAGATCCCACCATTTTGCTGTAAATGTTCCGATGTCATCATTTCTTATGGCTGAGTAGTATTCCATAGTGTATATGTGCCACATCTTCTTTATCCAGTCATCTATTGATGGGCTTTTTGGTTGTTTCCATGTCCTGGCCACTGTGAACAATGCTGCAATAAACATGGGGCTGCATGTGTCTTTACGTATCAATGTTTCTGAGTTTTGGGGATATATACCCAGTAGAGGGATTGCTGGGTCATAAGGTAGTTCTATTTTCAGTTTTTTGAGGAACCACCATACTTTCTTCCATAATGGTTGTACTACTTTACATTCCCACCAACAGTGTATGAGGGTTCCTTTTTCTCCACAGCCTCTCCAACATTTGCTATTACCTGACTTGCTAATAACAGCTAATCGAACAGGTGTGAGGTGGTATCTCATTGCCGTTTTGATTTGCATTTCTCTAATAGCTAAAGAAGATGAGCATCTTTTCATATATCTGTTGGCCATTTGTATTTCTTCCTGGGAGAAGTGTCTATTCATATGCTCTTCCCATTTTTTTATTGGATTGCTTGTTTGTTTGTTGTTGAGTTTTATGAGTTCTTTGTATATTTTGGATATTAGGCCCTTATCTGAGCTGTTGTTTGAAAATATCATTTCCCATTTAGTTGGCTTTCTGTTTATTTTGTTATCAGTTTCTCTTGCTGAGCAAAAACTTCTTAGTCTGATGTAGTCCCATTCATTAATTTTTGCCTTCACTTCTCTTGCCATTGGAGTCAAATTCATAAAATGCTCTTTAAAACCCAGGTCCATGAGTTGAGTACCTATGTCTTCTATGTACTTAATTGTTTCAGGTCTTATGTTTAGATCTTTGATCCATTTTGAGTTAATTTTTGTACAGGGGGAGAGACTGTAGTCCAGTTTCATTCTTTTGCATGTGGCTTTCCAGTTTTCCCAGCACCATTTATTGAAGAGGCTTTCTTTTCTCCATTGTGTGTTGTTGGCCCCTTTATCAAAAATTATTTGACTATATATATGTGGTTTTATTTCTGGACTTTCTATTCTGTTCCATTGGTCTGAGTGTCTATTTTTCTGCCAATACCATGCTGTTTTGATTGTCGTGGCTCTATAATAGAGTTTGAAGTCAGGTATTGTTATGCCCCCAGCTTCATTCTTTTTCTTTAGGATTGCTTTGGCTATTCGGGGTTTTTTATAGTTCCATATAAATCTGATGATTTTTTGCTCTATTTCTTTAAAAAACGTCATTGGAAGTTTGATGGGAATTGCATTAAATTTGTATATTGCTTTTGGTAATATAGCCATCTTGATTATATTTATTCTTCCTAGCCAAGAACAAGGTATATTCTTCCATCTCATTATATCTTTTTCGATTTCCCTTAACAATGGTTTATAGTTTTCATTATATAAGTCCTTTACATTCTTTGTTATGTTTATTCCTAAGTATTTTATTTTTTTTGTTGCAATCGTGAAGGGGATTATTCTTTTGAGTTCCTTCTCAGTTGTTTCATTGTTGGCATATAGAAAGGCTATTGACTTCTGTATGTTAATTTTGTATCCTGCGACCTTACTGTATTGGCTTATTGTTTCTAGTAGTCTTTTTGTGGGTTCTTTGGGGTTTTCGATGTATAGGATCATATCATCTGCAAAAAGTGATACCTTTACTTCTTCTTTTCCGATATGGATGCCTTTTATTTCTTTGTCTTGTGTGATTGCTCTGGCTAGAACCTCTAGTACCACATTAAATAAGAGTGGAGAGGGTGGACAACCCTGTCTTGTTCCTGATTTAAGGGGGAAGGCCTTCAGTTTAGTGCCATTTAATATGATGTTAGCTGATGGTTTATCATATATGGCCTTTATCATGTTGAGATATTTTCCTTCTATACCCATTTTGTTGAGAGTCTTAAACATAAAATTGTGTTGTATTTTATCGAAAGCCTTTTCTGCGTCTATTGATAAGATCATGTGGTTTTTGTTCTTTGTTTTGTTGATATGGTGTATTACATTAACCGTTTTACGTATGTTGAACCATCCTTGAGATTCTGGGATGAATCCCACTTGATCATGATGTATTATTTTTTTAATATGTTGTTGTATTCGATTTGCTAGTATTTTGTTTAGTATTTTAGCATCTGTATTCATTAGAGATATTGGTCTGTAGTTTTCTTTTTTTGTGCCATCCTTGCCTGGTTTTGGTATGAGGGTTATGTTGGCCTCATAAAATGTGTTTGGAAGTATTGCTTCTTCTTCAATTTTTTGGAAGACTTTGAGTAGAATAGGAACCAAGTCTTCTTTGAATGTTTGATAAAATTCGCTGGTATAGCCGTCAGGGCCTGGACTTTTATTTTTGGGGAGGTTTTTAATGGTTTTTTCTATTTCTTCTCTACTGATAGGTCTGTTTAGGCTTTCTGCTTCTTCTTGACTCAGTCTAGGAAGGTTGTATTGTTCTAGGAATTTATCCATTTCTTCTAGGTTGTTGAATTTAGTGGCATAAAGTTTTTCATAGTATTCTACAATAATTCTTTGTATATCTACGGTGTCCGTGGTGATTTCTCCTCTTTCATTTTGTATTTTGTTTATATGAGTTCTTTCTCTTTTTTCCTTGGTAAGTCTTGCCAAGGGTTTGTCAATTTTGTTGATCTTTTCAAAGAACCAGCTCCTTGTTCTCTTAATTTTTTCTATAGTTTTTCTGTTCTCTAATTCATTTATTTCTGCTCTGATTTTTATTATCTCCTTTCTTCGGCTGGTTTTGGGTTGTCTTTGTTCTTCTTTTTCTAGTACCTTAAGGTGGGAAGTTAAGTGGTTCACTTGGGCTCTCTCTTGTTTGTTCATATATGCCTGAAGCGATATGAACTTCCCTCTTATCACTGCTTTTGCTGCATCCCATAGATTCTGATATGTCGTATTGTCATTTTCATTAGTCTGTATATATCTTTTGATCTCTGCACTTATTTCTTCTTTGACCCATTCATTTTTTAAAAGTATGTTGTTTAGTTTCCACATTTTTGTGGAATTTTTTTCCTCTGTTTTGCAGTTGAATTCTAGTTTCAAGGCTTTATGATCAGAAAATATGCTTGGTACAACTTCAGTTTTTCTGAATTTGCTGATGTTGTTTTTGTGGCCCAACATATGGTCAATTCTTGAGAATGATCCATGTACACTGGAGAAGAATGTATACTCAGTCACTTTGGGATGAAATGTCCTGTAGATGTCTATCATATCCAGGTGCTCTAGGGTTTTGTTTAAGGCCACTATGTCTTTGTTGATTCTCTGTTTGGATGACCGATCTAGAGCCGTCAGCGGTGTATTGAGGTCTCCAAGTATGATTGTATTTTTTGTCAGGTTTTGTTTTAAGATCAATAAGTAGCTGTCTTATATATTTTGGTGCTCCTTGGTTTGGTGCATATATATTAAGAATTGTTATGTCTTCTTGATTCAGTGTCCCCTTAGCCGTTATGAAATGGCCATTTTTGTCTCTGAGTACTTTTCCTGTCTTGTAGTCAGCATTATCCGATATGAGTATTGCTACACCTGCTTTTTTTTGGATGTTATTTGCTTGGAGTATTGTTTTCCAGCCTTTCACTTTGAATTTGTTTTTATCCTTGTTACTTAGATAAGTTGTTAATTTAATGGAAGGATGGCAGTCATGTGGCCAAGAGCTTCTATTGTTGGTCGTTAGGGAGAGATTGTGTGCTGTCAACCCAGTTTAGAAATAAAGGTAGGTGAGATGTTATTTTTCTGAAGAAGTTCCTGCAGGTGACTGCTTGGTCTTTGGACTGACACTCCTGACATTCAGTGGAGGACCTGGGAGGCACCTGAGACCTGTTTCGCGAGGGGCTGCCTGCAGTGTCCTGCTGCCCTGATTTTGCATTCTGTAGGTGGGCTGCCCCTTCGTAGTATTAGAAGTGAATGAGTCCTGAGAAATGATGGTTTTGTAATCTGTGTAAACCAGGTGCTAATTTGCCTGTAGGGAGGACAGTTATTGTAGAATTATCAATGGTTCCTGAGTAATTTTACATTTAGGACGGAAGCTTCGCTGAATTATTTATATAATATGTGTGTTTGATTTATCTGTGTGATCGCTTTTTATCAATTATCTGTGCTTCTTGAAATTTTGATTAGTTTTCTACCGCTAAAAGTGTGAATTTCACAAGAGGACAGCTATATTTTGTATATTTCTAATTGTAGAGCTACTTAGGTTAGTGGCTTAGAGTGGAGGGTATTCACTATTTTGTTCAGCTACCATTCTACCTCCCGGCCTCCCCTCCTCCCCACCTCCCTGCTCTACAGATGAGAAGCCAAGAACCAGAGAGATACAGTCTCATCTGGTTGACATATTTTGTGGATTTAAATTTCTCATATTACAGGAGAAAGTGATCATTTGCATTGTATTCTAATAAGATGTCAGGTACTGCGTTAAAGTGCTTTATATCTACAGTCTAACTTAGCCCTCATGAATTAGAGGTGGGTGGTATTATCTGTATTTTAAAAATGAAAAGAGGAAGTTCTGGAACAGGACGCATTTCAGAGTTGACCTCAGAACTTAGTGGGTTTATAGTGTCTTCTGACTATGCCACTTTGTTCTGTTTATTCTCAGGGTCTTTTGTGGTCCTAAACAAATATTAGGATTGTTTGTTCTGTTTCTATGAAAAATGCCATTGGAATCTTGATAGGGATTGTATTGAATCTGTAGAGTGCTTTGGGTAGTATGGACATTTTAAAATTATTAATTCTTTCAATCTGTGAGCATGGAATATCTTTCCATTTATTTATGTTTTTTTTAAAAATTTCTTTATTTAAAACTCAAAGTTCATAACCATCACCTCCCTCTGAGTTCAACAAGCCACTTGAAGCCGTTGCAGTGAAACCACCTTCACTTCCTGTTCACTTTTTTGTATCTGCACCTCCTTCTCCTTGTCCTAGTGGAAGAGGCAGATTCTGCCCCTGTGCACTGGGTCTGTTCCCATTTCCCTTCTCCAGAGGTGCATGCCCTTAATTGTCCCTGTCTTTCTATGTCTCTTCTTAGACCTCTTGTTCTCCATGCCTCCTCCTGTGGGTGTTCATGTATTTTATCTAACAATTGCTTATGTAGTGCTTATGAAGTGGCAGACACTGTTCTAAGTGCATTGCAAATATTAATGCACTTAAATCTAACAACCCAATGAAATAAAAACTGTTATTATCCCTGTTTTATACTGAGGCACAGAGAGACTAGGGAACTTGACCAGGGTTACATGACTTGTGTTTGGACCCGGTTCCATTTCTCTCATGTTGAGTAGACAAAGCTCATCCTTCATCAGCCCCCTCCCCCTGCAGCCGGCTTTCTCTCCACCTGCTCAGGCAGAAGTTGGGAGCCACATATACTGTCTCTGTTCACCCGTTATCACCTTGAGCCCTGGAGCTGCTGCCTCCTCTATTTTGTAGAAAATACTTTTAGAATTAGTAATATCTACTCATGGAGTCTGATGGACACTTTTATCTTCTATCTCTAGGGTATTTGAACTTGTTGATCATTCCTTAGAACTTTCTTTTGGTGTTTGATTCTGTCTTGCTGGCGTATTCCTCAGCCTTTCCTCTAAGTGTCAGCATTCTTCAGGATTCTGTCCTGTTCTTTTCTCTTATTACTGTAAACATGTTTTCTGGGTGATCTCATCCACTCCAACACTTTGCCTTCCTTCTGTTTCTCAGTGGCTGGAGCACTGAAGATGTCTTCAGGTCAGCTTCCTCTCTCAAGCTCCTCACTGTTACATTGTGCGGCTAACTGGATAGCTCCACGTGGACTTCCTCGGCCCCTCCCACTCACCCCACATAACCGCTACTTCTGTTCCCCGTGTTTCAGTCAGTGGTGTTACATCTGCTTGGTTACCCAAGCCAGAGTCCCATCATTCCAGACTCTTCATTCTCCAACATCCAGTCAGAAACCAAGTCAAATGGTTGGGTAGTTCTGTCTCTTGAGTATCTCCATTTTCTCCTTTGCTCTACCTTCATCTCTTACCTGAACTCCTATAGGAGTCTTCAGAATGGCTTTTTGATCTTAGCCTTGTACTAGTCCCACTTCTTCTAGTCTGTGATCCACACTTTAGAGAGGGGCATTCTTTTTAAAATGGACATCTTTCTAAACAGCATAACTCAAAAACTTTTAAGTGACTTCTTCATGAATTCAGAAGGAATTCTCTGGCCTTTCATGGGCGGGCCTCCGTGTAAGCCATGGAGACGTTTGCAGACATCTGAGTGTATTCTGCTTGCCTAAGCCTCAGAAATGAATGGTTCAGTCCTCTCTGCTTCCCTCTTGCTCAGAGTCTCTACCTGCCCGTCTCCTACTTGTCCTTTACGTCTCAGCTTAGACAGACTTCTCTGGACCAGCATTGTCCTATAATTTTCTGTCATGATGAAAACTCAAGCGGGCTCTGTATTTGCTGTGCCCATTTTAGTAGCCACTGGCCACGTATGGCTGTTGGGCATTTGAATATGGCGAAGTGTTGCAGAGGAACTGGACTTAAAATCTTCAGTAGTTTTAATTAACTTAAATTTAAATAGCTATGTGGGGCTAGTGGCTGCTGCAGTGGGCCGCATAGGGACTGTGGTGGGGGTGGCGTGTGCGTCTCAGCATTCTGTTCATATCTCCACCTAACACTTTTCCCAAGGACAACAAAACAGCTGATAGTGCTGGAGGAGTAAGAAAAATTCACAGGAAAATGAAGATGTAAGAATATTATCATGCAAAAAAATAATTTTACCAAAAAAAGACTTTGATTTATCAAGAATCAGTTATTTTCAGCATATGGCTACTACATTTATACTGGACTTACACCTGAAATTCTGTGAACAGAGGCCAGGTGAAATTGACAACCAATATACTTCAAACTTTGTATTGTTTGTGGTTGCCAGAGAGCATTATATACTGCTCACAAAAATTAGGGGGTTTTCAAAGTGAATATGAAACAAAAAACGAAGCATTTGAAGAACATCAGAAAAGCAAAGGACAAGTCAAAGAAAGTTTTTTGATTATGCAAATGAGATGCAAAACCAACTTTTAGTTCATTGGTGAAAATGCACTTTCCAAAAGACTGAAAGTACTGGAGTATCTGCATGTTCCCTGATCCCCTCGTTTTTGTGAGCAAAATTACTATTTAATAAAATTATTTTTTTGCATTATAATAGTCTTACATCTTAATTTTTCCTGTGAATTTTTGTGAGTAGGTTTTCATGATACTAGATATTGGATTGTTAGCAAGTACCGTACTTCCCCATGTATTTATAAGATGCACCTTAATTTTGGGGCCCGAAATTTGGAATAAAGTATTACATAGTTATTGAACTCAAGTTTTAGTCATCATAAAATTCATACAACTCCTTATCACTGTCAAAACTCCTATGCATTAGCTTTTCCTCATCTGTGTCTGATGACGAATCACTGTCTTCATATATTGCCTTGTCCTCAGTTCCATTTATGGCATTTGAAATGCCACACTTCTTAAATGACTTGACAACGATCCCAATCTTGGTATTATCATAGGATCTTTCACTCAGGTACAAACTTCTCCTATAGTTGGTTTCTGCACTTTTCCTGCTGGTGTCAAATTGTTGACAACAGCGCAAAAACAAGCGTGAAAAAGCAAGAAATGCAAGTAAAAGAAAAATTGCAACCATTGTATAATATAAGACGCACCCAGGTTTTAGACCCCAAATTTTTCTAAAAAGGGCGCATCTTATACATGGGGAAATACGGTATCAGTGGAACTTAAAATAGGTGAGAGCACTATGCAGAAATCTTTGGACTTCTTGGGGAAAAGATGTTCATATTTGTAATGGGTAGCATTTACTGCATTTCTTTTTTAGGTATTGTATATATTTATATAGAATGGAAAATTGAGAAGAGATCGCTTAGTTCTTTGCACCCTGTTGATGGGAAACTGCCCCAGGCCACACTGATCCAGGAGGTCCTCTATGAAGGCTGGAGATGGTCATTACAGCAGGGAGTTGTAAAGCTAGAATAGTATTACCAATGTGTGGTTCTCCTTTTAAACTGGCATAATATCAGTGGAGAGATGGGAAGAGACTTTTAGCTTCCTGGCCCAACCCAGCTGCCTAGTGTGAACAGAATCTTAGGGAGGCAGTGCAGCCTACTGACTCTCCCGCGTGTTTGCAGCCGAGAGGGTGAGTTGTTAGTAATATACCGAGATGTTATTTAATGGCCATTCCTTAAACATTTTTGAGGCACTGGGTCTGGCATTGGGATTACAGAGTGATAAACATAAAATGCAGGGTCTTTCTCAATGTGCTTACCTATCTGGGCAGTCCAGACATATTTATAGAGGTGTGATAGGAGGACATTTAAATGGTTCATGATGAAAGAATATTGACATATACTCTATATTCACAAATTAACCTTTCAAGAGAACATCATTTATTCTAAGAAAAATACGGAAAGTTGAAAAGAATTCTTTGTAAAGTGACAAATTTTAAATTCATTGTATGAGAAAGTTATAAATGATTCTGATAAGTAAAAAAAGCTACTAACTGCTAAGTTTGTATGAAAACAATAAAAATTATTTGGAAATTGGTGATCTAAACAATTTCAACTACCAAATGGTATTTATACCACAACGAGAAAAAATGTTTCTCACTGTTTTAGGATGGGAAAGTTTTAGTGCTCAGGGACCTTGGCAGTTGAGTGCACAGAGCTCTTGACAAGTGACCTGATAAGAACTCAGAGGACTTGTGAGTATATTTTTGAAGTAGAAACCGGAGATACATGGTCTGTCAGAACATTTTTTACTCTTTCTAGGTATAAGATGCAGTCTGAAGATGTAGTATAGGCAGTAACATACTCTGTTTAATGGGGCACTTTGCTTTACTTACAGAAACTTTAAGGCTGTTTCAGAAACTTGGAGATATGTTTGTTGTAGCCACTGGTCTTAAAGGGGCAGAACTTTTTTTTAACTGATTTTAATTTATTGTGTTTACATAGATTCAAGTGTCCCACCGAATACATCCCCTCCACCCCAATGTTCCCCTCAACATTTCCTTTGCCCGCCTCCCCCAGCGCCCTCCCCCCTTCACTCCAGGATTTGCTTTCCTGCTCTCTGTAACCCTGTATTATGTATGTATATATTATTTCACCAATCTCTTTCCCTTCTCTGATCCTATCCTCTCATCCCCTTTCCCTCTGTCCACTTTCCCTCTGCTTCCCTTTGATCCCGCCAAAGGAGTAGAACTTCTGGTAGCATAGTTAGAAACCTTTATTTATATTCTTCAAATTATATATAGGAAAATTGGACTATTTTCAAATCATCTCTGAGAAATGGACATGAAATAGAGAATTTGGTATGTTTAGTGATCTAATAGATATGGGGGAGGAAGTTTGAAAAATGTGGGTAGGTATAATATGATGTAAATACTATCACTAATGAAATTTAATTATTTAGATTTCCTTATCTGGATCATAATTTTATTAGCAACTGATGTATAGTAGTTAAACTTATAGAAACCATACAAATAGGTAGAGGTAGCAGTCTGAGGCTTAGTAAATTACTTGAAAGCTATAACCAAAGGCTGATTTAATTGGTCTGGTTGGAGCCTGGGTGTGGAAATTTTTAAGAACTTTCTTGGTCTGTGTAAACTCTGTATTTTGAAACTAAGTGTCTGATCCTTTCTGTATTCTTTGATGAAATCAAGTACAAATTCATTTATAAGGCTTCATTGTTAGCCTTAAATTATATTGCTCACCCTCATTACTCAAAACAAATGTTGCACCTGGTAGCAGCTCATTTTCTCACTTTTCCTTTTTCTTATATTAGTCTCTTACTTGTTAACTTGAGGTGAACTTAATCTGTGTATTGAAATGGACACTGTAGAAATTTGTAACTGCATAAGTAAGATCTCTTTTCAAACTGAAATATAAAGTTTACTTGCAAGTTAGAATGGTATCCTAATATCAGGAATCTGGTACACTCATGTTAAAAGTACTTAGAATTGGCTAGTTGAATGATATTTAGGGGAAATATGTGAACTAGGTCATTGCAATCAGTTTTCAGTGACATCAGCAAAGCATGGTGCAGCAAAATAGTAAAAGACTTTGTTACAGAATATATTGTAGTTTTTTTTAAAAAACAGATTTCAGTTATGAATTAATTTACTTAGAATAGTATGAACGATATTTCGTAAAGTTAGTGTTCTCCACAGTGCACAGCTTATCGGGGGAGGGGCAGTACAGATTTCTGGGTAAAGAGGAGGGGCCAGCCTAGGGTTGTGCTTTGCTGTGGGTGGGAGGAAATGCAAAGTTAAACATACAGTGTTTATAGATAATAGGTTTGTCTTTTTATCATCTTCTAATATAATGAAGATATTTAATTTGGCTAAAAGATAAAGCAGGCTTACTTAGCTGCATGAAATTGATAGCTTTGAGTACCAATAGTTACTTTATCGTAATAGTTTTTCGTTTATAGTTTTGATTAGCACATAGCGATTATGGAAGCATTGTAGAATCTACTCACATTAATGATAGTGTAGGTATACAAAATGTTTTCAGCTTTGTTGTAAGCCAGAATGGTCATGAAACAGTGGATGGGAAATTGTTTATCTTCTAACCGTAAGTCCATTTCCTTTGTCAGCTGTAACTTAATTGCAATAGAAATGTAACACTGTGGTCACAGAGTAAGTTATATTTTTTCTCTTTTTTTCTATAGATTTACATTTTTATGACTATGTGCAGTTTACCACAGTACTTTCTCCAGTTATCTTTTAAAGACCTCCTCAACCATTTTTTTCTGTTCCACTTTTATATTGCCTCTTTCCCTGATGGAAATTTGAAATTTTGTAATTCCTGTGTATTTCTTTTTTTGCATAGAATATGGCATCTTAGAAAACTGTTGGAGGTTACTGTATGACCTCTGCACTCGGTGTCCGGTGACACTTTGCCTGCCCCTGCTCAGGTTTATTCATGATGGATAAGTTCCACTCATCACAGGCTCTAGCAGAGAAAATAGATTAATTATTTTCAGCTGTGGAGCTGCCAAAGCTTTTTTTTTCTTTTTTTCTTTAAGGAAAAGAATGTTGGTAGTGTGAGTATCAGAGAAGACTACATACTTTTTCTCCCTGCATTTCAAACTAAGCAGACTGGGGGACAGGTTAAATTCGCCCTGGAATATGAGATGAGATACCCTTTCCAGCTTTCCAGAAACTTTTAAAATGCAAAAGAATATGGGAAATTGCCAGATCAGTTAGTTCACCAGTGACAACTGTAGTGATGCAGAAAGGATTTGCTGCTGTCCAGTCTGGGCATAGTGCGTGTCCTTCTGTGGGGCGGGGGCAGCTTTAGAGCAGTTCGTGATTGCCGGGTGTCCCTGGACAGAGGGTGGCCATGCAGCTCCTTCCTGCCCTTCTGTCCTCTCACTTTTTGTAGGCCTTGACCTCACCCTGATGCGGGGTGTGTGTGTGTGTGTGTGTGTGTGTGTGTGTGAAGTCAGTAGCTTGAGACAGGTCCAGAGTGAGTGGGGAAAATGGTTTCAAATGGTGATTTTTTTATTAGGCTAATAAACATGTGACGTAATTTGCCTTTATAGACCAGTCAAGTTTTGTTTGTTTAAACTATCCCAGGATATTTTACAATATTAAGCAAGACACATTAGCGATTGCCAAATTTTGTAAAATTTATATTATTCTTCTGTTAGTCTGCACTGTAAACATCCTTCAAGTGGGTTGAAATGCATTTTTGAAGTTTAATTTCTTAATATCCCAAGTAAATTACACTGAAAATTTTCATTTACTTATTTTAATATAGGGTAGCAATAAAAAACTATGGGATAGATCGACATAGAGTCATACCTTATTTACATATGTAGATATGCTGTGTGTGGGCATGTATATACGTCTTCGTCCACATTCCTCTCCTGCCATGTAGTGTTGAGTGCTGTCAGTGTTATGAGAATGTGTGCTGGTCTGTTGCTGGCCACACTAAACTGGGAATGGAAGGATCACCCTGGATGTGTTTTCCTAGTCTGACAAGCAGGTCAGCTGTCTGCTGGCCATCTTCTTGGGGGTTTAGTTTTTGAAGGAGTTAATTTCAGGGAGTGATAGTTCAGTCTTGAATTGCAGGGTGTACAGCAGGGGTCCCCAAACTACCGCCCGCGGGCCGCATGCGGCCCCCTGAGGCCATTTATCCGGCCCCCTACGCACACCCGGAAGGGGTACCTCTTTCATTGGTGGTCAGTAAGAGGAGCATAGTTGCCATTGAAATATTGGTCCGTTTGTTGATTTAAATTTACTTGTTCTCTATTTTAAATATTGTATTCGTTCCCATTTTGTTTTTTTACTTTAAAATAAGATATGTGTAGTGTGCATTGGGATTTGTTCATAGTTTTTTTATAGTCCAGCCCTCCAACAGTCTGAGGGACAGTGAACTGGCCCCCTGTGTAAAAAGTTGGGGACCCCTGGTGTACAGGTTGTTTTGTAAAGGACACTGTTCTCCATGACTCTTGGCACAACTTATATATAGGGTGATATGTGCCTTTTGACCCATTTAGAAAAAAATATTAGTGCTGTGGTTGTGCACTTTGTATAAACTGATAGTTGAGTGCTAGTTCATGAGTTGTCTTGAAAGAAAACATATTCACCCCATTTTTACATTAAAAAAAACATTATCTGAAACACAGCTCAAAATATTCAGACTCCTCAAAGTTATGTAGAAATAACTGAACAGTTTCTGCAAGGAACCTGTGAAATAGTTTGTTATGTAACATAGCATTAGAGATTATTGTTAACTGCATTTTCTTTTGCCTTGCAAAAATCATTGGCAAGAATATGGACGTATCTTTAAAATTAAACCACTTTTAGGTATCCACTCCTTGTAAATCATTACTAATTAAAACTTGTCACTAAGGGTTATTCCTAATTCTTTGGATAAGTCTGTATTGTTTTTTTGTCAGTCACAAATGCCAAGGCTACCTTTCCTTAAATGGAAGATAGCATTTCTTTGTGACACTTGCTTTGTAATTCTTTGGGACAATTTCTTGTTGATTATTTATTCTCCCATTAATTGAGGAGCATTTGGACCTATAGTAAAGAGGAGCTTAGAGTCTGAGAGCAGGACTCCCGAATGTTCACACATGCAGAAATCACCAGGGGCCATTGTTAACAAAATGCAGATTCTAGGTCAGGAGATCTGGGCTAGGCCCAAGATGCTGCATCTCTCACCGGCTCCTAAAGGATACCAGTGGTCCCAGGACCCCCTTCAAATGACAAGGCTCGCATCAGCAGGGAGAGAGGCAGGTAAACAAACAAGAACAGCCATGTGTTTGTTTTTTTAGCTCCTCCCTCTGGTGCAGTAGAAATCCTAGGAAGGATTTCAAAATCATTCTGAGGAGCAGAGGGCTGAGGGTCAGGAAGCTTCGCTGGATGCTTGGTGACAAAAGAGTTAAGACTGTAAGAGGCCAGACTGCACAGGGTGGAAATAAGGAGGCAAGAAAGGTGTGAGGAAGTGAATGCGTCATCAGTAACTCTATTGGTCGACAGACTTCGCCTGGATGATTGTGAATGTTCCATATAAGCGGAAGGAAGGGAATTTGGGGAGCTGATTACAGAGTGCCTCCCACTGTGCTGGAGCATTTGGACTTGATCACGAAAGCTATTGCAACTCCTTTAAGGATTTTAATGGGGGGGGCATAATGCATTTTGTGTTTTATTCAGTCAGCTGTGTGAATCTTTTGGGATCAGAGTTGGGCGAACCAGTTAGCCTATACTGCTTTGTCATTCACTAAACCATGAAGGCCTGACTTCGTGAGAGGTAGTGTGAATCGAGAGGAGGTTGACTGGCGTGATACATGAGAGGCAGAATCAGCAGGTTGGTGGATGGGTTGAACATGCAGGATATTTGGGGCATTATTAGAACAGCAAGTTGTACAGTTCTGTATAACCAGTGTCTGTGAAATGCTTTATACAAAGTAGGGAATCATTAAATATAAGGTCTACCGGAAAGTTCTGTCTGTTTCTATCACAACAAATTTCTACATGTAAGCACGTTTATTTGGCGCATGTGTGCCTCTCTATTTTTATCACTTAATGTATACATACTGACGTAGCAAATTAACTAAAACAAAGTTGATTCACGTTAGTCTTATGTGTGAGGTGATAGTATACCCATGACTACTGATAAAGTTCATTTACGCCACTGTAATTTTTACGAATTTCAACAAGGAAGAAATGCTACAGAAGCATGTCTGTCGCATCCACCATATTCCCCAGACTTAGCACCCTCCAACTATCACTTGTTTTTGTCCTTACGAAATTTTTTGAAGGGCAAAAAATTCAAAAATGAAGAAGATATCAAACAAGCACTGGTTCAATTTTTCACATCAAAAGATAAAACATTTTTCAAAAATGGGATATACAAATTGCCCTCATGCTGGCAAGAAATCATTAATAATGCAATTATATTATTTAATAAAGTTTATTGATGGTAAGAAAAATTTGTATTTTGTTTTATTCTAAAAATGGACAGAACTTTCTGGTAGACCTTATATATTTTTTAAATGAATGTGGGATGGGAAGATTTGAGGGTTATTTCATCCTTTGGCTGGGTGGAAGGTATGAATGGAGATACCCCATTAGCCGCTATAGGGAATGCTGACATAAAGCATAGCGTTACTCTCTACAATACCAGTTCAGAGCATAATCTTCTCTATTCAAGTAAATATACCTTCAGTTAGCATCAGCAAAAATAAAGATTACCTAGTGACATAAATGGAAGCTAACTATAAATGCAATTCTTATTCCTTTTTTCTTTTTTCATTTAGTTCTTGGACTAATATAGACCTTCCGAAGGACTTCACATCATTATTCTTCCTACATCTTTTTCCCCCAGTAAAATAGTGAATGAACATAATGTGGCAAAGCCACTAAGAAAAAATACTGACCTTACTATAGTTATATAGATTTCTAGTTGTAAAAATTAAGCTTGCAAATTGTTAAAGGGCAATGTTAATATGGCAATTGTAAGTGAAAACGACTCTGAAATCAACTATTGCCAAGTGCCTGAAATTTTTATAGTTGGGAGTCATTCCTAACATAATAAAAATTATTTATTAAGAAATAGAAATATATGTTGTGAGTTAATACAGAAAAGAGATAGCTTATAGGTTGAAAAATATAGTTAACGAAATATGATATATGGGAAGAATACTGTAAATTTCACCACAGGGGAAGATGTAGACCTTTGAAAGAATACTCATCTCAGAGCAGGAGAAAATATTTCTCATAAAAGAGGATTGCTACTGTTCAATAGGGTCTTTGTCTAAAAATGTTACCTCTGAGAAGAAATATATAGTCTAGCTGTCCATAGAATGTTCTGCAATGATGGCATTGTTCCATACATGCTCAGTAGCCACCAGCCCCATGTGGCTGTTGAGTATTTTAAATGTAGCCATGCATTCGAGCAACTGAATTTTACATTTTATATAGTTTTAATTAATTTCAATAGCAACATGTGGCTAGTGGCTGCTGTGTAGGACAGCACAGTGACAGCAGATTGGAACTGCTTTCCACACATAATCATGAGGAAGAAAATGTGGTCTTGTCCAAAGGGTTCAGGAAGGGTATCCTCTGGTCCATGAGACAAATCTGGAGCTCACTCTGGTGAGCCGATGTTGGTAATTTGGAGGCATTTTCTGACTCTTTATCTGGGTCGTTGTCCCTTGGATTGATACCTTCTCCCATGGCAAGCTTTGGCCTGGCTAGGTTATTCTCTTCCCCCAGCTGCAGGGGGCATCTGGTGGGGACCACCATCCGGCGGCTTCATGATCTGGCTGAAAGGACTTGCAGTTGGAACAGAAGCCAAGCAGTGCTGAGTCCTTTATCTTCTTTGTGTTCACCTATCAGCTCTTAGATCCTTTCCCCCTTTCGATATGATTTGTACCCTTGACGATCGAGAGACTTCTTTGTGGCTTGTGCTGAGGGTGATGATGTGTGTTTTTCCAACTGCTAGACTCTCCCTGCGAGATGCTGACACAGGTTTCACTGGTCCCAAGCATCATTGTGGCGGTTATGTTCTATACCTCAGATGCTTTGGAGGTGGAGGAAAGGAGTTTAAAGACAGCTAGTAGAAATGAAGCCGTGAAACTGTAATGGTCTTCAGAATTTGAAAGGCAGTCATTCTTTTACTCTGCGCTTGCACATGTGTTGGATGTTTATGAAAAAAGCCTCCTTTGGTTGGCATTCTTCTTACACAATTGGCTAAAAAGTGGTTGAGGAAGTGTCTTCTTGCATGTGAAAGGTTTTTGTGTTCACCTGTTTCATTGCTTGCTTTCCAGTTCACTGGGATACTAATGGCTACATAGTAGTTAAGCATTGTCTCTGTAAGTTTTCGTAGGTCAGAAATTCACTTCAAAATATTAATATGTATTTTTACACAACTTACTTCTTTGGTTTGTTTTACACCCTTTGCTTCTGTCTCCTTGTTTTTTCAAATCTGCCCCCCCTTTTTTTTTTATTTTTTAGAGAAAGACAGAGATAGAGGCAGGAAGGGAAAGAGATGAGAAGCATCAATTTGTAGTTGTAGCACTTTAGTTGTTCATTGGTTCTCATACGTGCCGTGACCAGGGGGCTCCTATTGAGCTGGTGACCCCTTGCTCAAGCCAGCGACCTTGGGCTCAAGCCAGCAACCTTGGGCTCAAGCCATTGACCATGGGATCATGTCTGTGATTCCCATGCTTAAGGTATTGACTCCACACTGCAGCTGGTGAGCCTGCATTCAAGCCAGCGACCTTGGGGTACAAATCTGGATCCTCGGCATCCCAGGTTGATGCTCTATCCACTGCACTACCACCAGTCAGGCTACATCTACCTATTTTTTTATCCTGCTTATTTCCAAGGAAATTGACTAATCATTTTAATGGTGGGACTGATATATGTATGTGCTGCTTCCTAAAAGTTATAGATAGTATAAATAAAAAAATTTTTTTAAGGAAAGTCTTCTATTTTCTAGTCTCACTAATTGTTTAGTGACTTATCTCTGAGTAAAATGGACCAGCTTTGGCCCTTTAATATTTTGCCCTCTCTAGGAAGATACTGCCTCATTTCTATAGTTTCCTTTCACCTTTGGGAATTGTTTGCCATTAAAAATTTTGTGTAATATGTTTGTGCTTCTCAGTCTACAAAAGATGTTTTTAAAAATCTGTTAAATGAAGAGGGCTTTGGATTAGAAGTTCTCCAAAGTGCTTGACCCTCTAAAAATGTTCACAGTTGGTTTCACAGCGAGCCTCTGCAGGGTGGTGATTCTGCTAGCTGAGCTGTCTCGCTGTGGGCCCTCCTTACCCCAATACATGTACCTTCTGAACCTAGTTTTTGTCTCAGAAAATACTTGCCAGCAGGGCACTGAGCAGAAACTTAAATTACTCTGTCTTTGTCTTATATATCTGAACTGTTTACTATGATATATATAGTATCACCCATGGTTAAAACACTTGCCAACATAAATTAGTGAAAAATATCTTGTAAAATGATATTCTAATTTTTACTACATAACCCCCAACTCTTAATTCTTTAAGAGGTCCATCACTTATAATAAATGTATGCTCCATGAGGACAAAAGCTATTTTTTTTTATTCAGACATATCTGCAGCACCTAGATCAGTGCTTGGATCATAGTAAGTGCTCAGTAAATATGTTTTAGATAAAAATGTGATTTGAGATTTAATATGGTTTTTATTTAATGGCAAATGAGACAAATACAACTGGATTATTTATTACCCAAATGATAATTATGAGAATTATTTGAATAAGACCTAAAGCTATATTTCTGTTTCTTCTTCTTTATTTATTTATTTATTTTTTATTTTTTTAAATTTTTATTTATTTATTTTTTTATTTTCTACAGGGACAGAGAGTGAGCCAGAGAGAGGGGTAGACAGGGAGAGACAGACAGGAACAAAGAGAGATGAGAAGCATCAATCATTAGTTTTTCATTGCGCATTGCAACACCTTAGTTGTTCATTGATTGCTCTCTCATATGTGCCTCGACCGCGGGCCTTCAGCAGACCGAGCAACCCCTTGCTGGAGCCAGCGACCTTGGGTTCAAGCTGATGGGCTTTTCCTCAAACCAGATGAACCCACACTCAAGCTGGCGACCTCGGGGTCTCGAACCCGGGTCCTCTGCATCCCAGTCCGATGCTCCATCCACTGCGCCACTGCCTGGTCAGGCTGTTTCTTCTTTTTAACAGTCTATGAATATGCTATTCAATATGGTGGGCACTGCCTCCAAGTGTACATTTTTGACTTGAAACGTGGCAAGTAGGAACTGATATGTTGGTGTGAAATACATACTGGGTTTCAGAGACTTAGTAACAAAGAAATGTAAATTTTCTTATTCATTTTTTAATATTGATTGCATGTTGGAGTATTTTGTATATATTGGGTTAAATAAAAATTATTAAAAGTTAATTTCAGTCGTTTTAGGGTTACTTTTTAAATGTGACTATTAGAGATTTTTTCCATGAAATTTATTTTAATTTATTGTATTTACATAGATTCTAGTGTCCCCCAGAATACACCCTCCCCCCCATGTTTTCCAGTACATCCCCCCTGTTCCCCTCCCCGTAATGCCTTCTCCCCTTCCCTCGAGGATTTTCTGCTCTCATCCCATCCTAAATGTGACTATTAGAGATTTTAAAATTACCATTATGGTTCTGATTTGATAGCTCATTGAAGAGTGCTGATCCTGACATAGAAATGTAGATCTCGAATGTAGAGAAGGAAGCAACCTTCTAGAGTTTTAAATGAACATCTTTGATAGAAACAAAATTATATGTTGCAGCTGTGACTTGGGAATGTGGGGTATTCAAATGGTCTTGATCAAATTAAAAAAGGCCAAAATAAATTAATTAGATTAGCTCAAATGAGAAATATGAAATCCAGCTACCAGATGGATTCCTAGCATAGTCGCCAGCCAAGCCTTGAGGTCAGAAAAGGGGCAGGAAGGCGGTGGCGGCTGCCTGAGCAAGTGCGAGCAGTCGGCCACTGATGACAGACTAAAGCCATAGTGTTTGAACTTCTCTGCCCAGAGCTCACCTGGTTGTGGTCACAGTTGTGGTGGGCAACATGTTTACTTGGTTCCAGGTAATGCTATTATTTTTCATTCCACTTGGAAATGGACTGTCAGCGGGAGGGCGTAGGGTTGTCAGGTAGGATATTTTCAGTGAGTGTTGTTTTGTCCCTTCTCATGCCTGTTGGCAGTTTCTTTCCCCCTCTGCTCAGCTCCGTCCTGCTTCTCCAGGCTGGCAGTGCCTCTGCCCAGGTCAGTGGGCCCGGCCATGCCCTGTGTCTGGGCTCTTTTTCCCTGGAGCTGCCTGGGAACCCCATCCCATCAGGAGCAGTCCTCTCCTGCACACATGGTACACCCTGGAGGATAAAGCTGTTATCCTATAGAAACAAGGCCATCTAGGACACAGAAGTAGCCATCACCTTCCTTAAGCTAATTTGAAAGGTTATTTTGGTTAAGTGGTTAGTCTGCATGGCTGGTTTCAGCTATTATCAAGTCCATTTGAGTGTTTACTTCCTTGGAAGGTAGCATGAGCTCTGAATAAATGAAGACTGACTGCTTAGGCTTTATAGGAGTAAATTCAATTTACAAGTATTTGTTTTATTTGGCACTGGAGATTTCTGCTTCTCTTTCTTTTGGACTTTAAAGTGTAGTAAAGCAGCACGTCTGTGAATGAAACGGTCTCGTGCTCATCTTACTCTCACCCATCTGACCTCTGTTTTTGGAGGGAGTACATCAGAAAATTCACGGCCGTTAGCGGCACAGTGAGGAGACCTTTGACTTGATCTGACAGCTGTCACCTGAAAGCTGTAGACCTGGAGACCCCCTCCGGGGTTATGTCTGTATTTCTGACAGTGAACAGGAATGTTGTTTACATTTTCTGTAAGCAAAATTCTTCCCTTGTTAGGAATGTGTTAGAAGAAGGCAGGCAGAAACTTATTTTCTATCTTTTTTTATTGGTGAGTTCTCAGCAGTGTTGGGTGGCCCATTGTTCCTCCTTACGTTCGCAGAGAAGTGTCAGTGGGATTTATGGCCGAGCCTGTTTATAACATCACTTTGGAAAGTCTTCCGTAGACATTGCTTTCTCCAGTTGGACAGTATCACACAATGCTTAATGTGCTTTTGAAAGAGGAAAAAAATGAGTTAAATTCCAAAGATGTTTAAGATTTCAGACATTTTTTCTGTGTGAATTAGCTCTTTATTAGGTTCTTCATTTTTAAATTAGCATTCAACAAAAATGCTTTCCTGTTTTGCTTGTTGAAATATTCTTTAAATTAGTTATTTTAGTTGGGCACAAACTCAGTTAGGAACTGTTTGAATAAAGTGAGGAACGTTAGCCAGTGTCTAATGTGTGCTGTGAACACAGGATGCAGATGGATGTGCCCGCCCACCTTCCCCTTACCTGCTGTGCCCTGCTCTGTCCCTGAAGAGGTAAGGACAGGATAGGGCTGCATGGATGCTTTGAACTTCGTTCTCTCAAAGGGGGTTTCAGTTCTCACCTGTTTTGGGGAAAGTTTTCTGTTTTTATTGGTAAGAACAGTCATTGCCGAGACATGGCCCATCCAGCTAGAGTCAGTCTGAAGGTCAGATGGGCCCCTGGTTCAATACCGGAGCCCAGAGCCTCTGGGTGAATAAAGGACTAGGGACCCTGTGACTGGACTTCTCTGCCGGCCATGCAGACCAGGAGCGTGGTGGGCCCAGAGCTGCACGTGAAATCGGTCCTCTTGGAGAGTCAGAGCTTTTCTTCTGGTCCTTTCTGAATCTTGTATATCTCTGCCGTAGTAAACATAATGAAATCATGCGTTTGTCATAGTCCACAAACTTGTTTTTCAGCATCACCAACGGACACTTTTTCATCCGACGCCTCTGCCGCTGTTACGTAGTTGTACGTGGGCTGCAAATGTCTAATTTGTACAAAATGACTGATTTTGGTATTTATATAATCCTCTAGTCAATTTAACTAAGTTGAGCTTTTCACAGCCCTCGGAGCTGCGGCTGCTCATCTGATTACACTGCTCAGGGGAATAAGGTTAAGGGCGGGCTGTCGGTAACCAGAGCATTTCCAGGGCTTCAGTTCAGCAGATGGGCTGCTTGGCGATATTCATACATCTGCTTGCCTGCTGTGGCAGCTGCTGCTGCTTCATGTTGTGTTCTTTTGTTCTGTTCCATCCAAGAATGGAATGCTAGGAAGTGTAGTGAATGGATTAATTTAAGGTTAAGGTTAGTGTTTTGCTTGCTTTCTAAGTAACCGATCATAATAATGCTTTTGGTAGAAGCTAATGAGTTTCTCTTAAAGTGAACTAGATTTATAAAATACAGCTCAGTGAGGGGGCTAGATTAGTATCGTTGATGGAAACCAAATTAAAATGCATAAAATACTGGCAGTTTTTGTCATTTGTTCCTAATTCTTTGTTGTCTTCCTTCCTCCTCCCGCTCCCTTCTAGGACCTATATCCAGACGTTGCCTGAGACTGCAGGGTCCAAGAGAATTAAAGAAATATGGAATGACATGAAGAAGATTAGTTAAGGATTACAGGCTTTGAGGACGAACACCTCGGTGAAGTGAAGCACAGACAAGCTCCTGAGCTGTAGTTTGGAGGAGCCGTGTGTTGGAAGAAGATGGCGGATCCGGGAATGATGAGTCTTTTTGGCGAGGATGGGAATATTTTCAGCGAAGGCCTTGAAGGTCTTGGAGATTGTGGTTACCCCGAAAATCCAGTGAACCCCATGGGTCAGCAAATGCCGATAGACCAGGGCTTTGCCTCCTTGCAGCCATCACTTCATCATCCCTCCGCTAACCAGAATCAAACCAAGTTGACCCATTTCGATCACTATAATCAGTATGAGCAACAAAAGATGCACCTGATGGATCAGCCGAGCAGGATGATGAGCGGCACCCCTGGGAACGGACTGGCGTCTCCCCACTCGCAGTATCACACCCCTCCCGTTCCTCAGGCCCCGCACAGCGGCAGCGGCGGTGGACAGATGGGAGTCTATCCTGGCATGCAGAATGAAAGGCACGGGCAATCTTTTGTGGACAGTGGCTCCATGTGGGGCCCCCGGGCTGTTCAGGTACCGGACCAGATCCGAGCCCCCTACCAGCAGCAGCCGCAGCCGGCTCCGTCGGGGCCCCCGGCCCAGGGCCACCCTCAGCACATGCAGCAGATGGGCAGCTACCTGGCACGTGGGGACTTCTCCATGCAGCAGCACGGTCAGCCACAGCCGAGGATGAGCCAGTTTTCCCAAGGTCAAGAGGGCCTCAGTCAGGGAAACCCTTTCATTGCCACCTCAGGACCCAGCCACTTGTCCCACGTGCCCCAGCAGAGCCCCAGCATGGCCCCTTCCCTGCGCCACTCGGTGCAGCAGTTCCACCACCACCCCCCCACTGCTCTCCATGGAGAATCCGTTGCCCACAGTCCCAGATTCTCCCCTAATCCTCCTCCACAAGGGGCTGTTCGGCCACAAACCCTTAACTTTAGTTCTCGGAGCCAGACGGTCCCCTCACCTACTATAAACAACTCAGGGCAGTATTCTCGATATCCTTACAGTAACCTAAATCAGGGATTAGTTAACAATACAGGGATGAATCAAAATTTAGGCCTTACAAATAATACTCCAATGAATCAGTCCGTACCCAGATACCCCAATGCTGTAGGATTCCCATCAAACAGTGGTCAAGGACTAATGCACCAGCAGCCCATCCACCCCAGTGGCTCTCTTAACCAAATGAACACACAAACTATGCATCCTTCACAGCCTCAGGGAACTTACGCCTCGCCACCTCCCATGTCACCCATGAAAGCAATGAGTAATCCAGCAGGTACTCCTCCTCCACAAGTCAGGCCCGGAAGTGCTGGGATACCAATGGAAGTTGGCAGTTACCCAAATATGCCCCACCCTCAGCCATCTCACCAGCCCCCTGGTGCCATGGGAATTGGACAGAGGAATATGGGCCCCAGAAACATGCAGCAGTCGCGTCCGTTCATGGGCATGTCCTCAGCACCGAGGGAGTTGGCCGGGCACATGAGACCAAATGGTTGTCCCGGCGTTGGCCTTGCAGATCCACAAGCGATCCAGGAACGGCTGCTGCCTGGCCAGCAGCACCCTGGCCAGCAGCCGTCTTTTCAGCAGTTGCCAACCTGTCCTCCAATGCAGCCCCACCCGGGCTTGCACCACCAGTCTTCGCCCCCACACCCACATCACCAGCCTTGGGCACAGCTCCACCCATCGCCCCAGAACACCCCGCAGAAAGTGCCTGTGCCGCAGGTAAGGGAACGCTGATCTTGCCTTCTTTCTGGTGTAAAATGTAACTTGAACTTATTATCGAAGAGAATTTTATTTTAATCTTCACAAAACCCATTTTCATTATGAGCTCTTTAATTTTTATCTTGTTAAGCTGCCCTAGAATCTTAGTTTTTACTGTTACTCCCTTTTTTACTCTCTCACCTATTGGCTGATGCATTTATTCACTTATTTAAAAACTCTCGAATCCTGTTCCAAGAATTGTGCTGGGTGCGAAGGATGCACGGGTAGCCAAGTGCAGACCCTGCCTGCTAGTTTGTTGTCACTGCCAGCAGGAGGCGGACGGTCAGCTCAGCACAAACGTCTTCTCCTGTTCCTTCTTTGTTTCTCTCTTCCTTTCTGTTTGGAGTTGTCCCTTCCAACTCTTTTAGGAAATTATAATTTCTTTCCTTGGCAAAGTGCAGAATGTGTTCTTCTGTAATATTTATTTTTCTAATTGTCGAATGTTGGTGTGAATTTAAATTGCAAACTGTAGACCATGCTAGTAAACATGACCCACAGAAAGAGCTTGCTCTCTATGGGACTTGGGTGCACAGCACTGAAACAGTCTTCCCCTCTGTAAGCTGGGATTTTTATTACCTACAAGATTTATAAGCACACAGATTGAAGTTTGAAGTTCTAGCATTCACAAGGACGTATTTTCATTACAAGTGCTGGTGTTTTTGTCCTAGGTCTAGGAAAAGTAAATTAATATCTATGTGTACAGGTTATTCCAAGTGCTAGTCTGAAATACATATTGATCTTCCACTGTAATGGCAATTCTGAGTTGGGATGGCACAATGGGTGATTTCATTGTTGTAAGGCACAGTGCTTGTCCTTAATGAACTCACAGTCAGTTTGGGAAACATGACTAATATGTGAAAATACAAAGCACAGTAAAAGAGTGCCCATGGTTATGTGACAGGTGTCCAGGGAGAGCAGATACCTGTGGATGAGGGTGCCTGGAATTCGGCTGGGACTTAGCCACAGAGAGGACTCTGAGGCTGACATTTCAGGTTGGGAGATGATTGGTTAAACGGGGGATGGGAAGTCAAGGTTGCTGCTGGTCAGGGCCAGGGGGTAGAGGTCTGGTGTTCTGTTCTAAGGAATTTGGACTTCAATGAAGAGCCAGTGAAATTGATTACACAGTCCACCGGGTGGCTTGGGGACCAGAAGGTGAATTCTGAGCCTGTGGTCCAGGCCTGTGAGGACAGTTTGGACCAGGGATCGGGAGTGGAACAGAAAGGATTGAATCAATGTGAAAGTAAAAGGGTTTGGCCAGGAAACGAAGCCTTTTGGGGCATCACAGCTGGAGAGGTGTTTAGAACAGAGACTCCGGAGCTGACTTCGGGGTGTGTGTATGGGGGGACACGACTGGGGATGTGGAGGTCAGGAAGGACCTCAGGACTCAGGCCACGGAGGGCTTTGGGGTACGCTGCCCTCAGAGGTCCGGCACACTAGCAGATTCTCAGGAGGAGCCCCAAGGTCAGTGGGAGTCACCCTGCTCGCTGTCCGTCACCTAACCTGTAGCCCGGGGAGAAGGCTCCTGGGACCTGTGGTACCTGAAGGACCGGAAAGGGGAGGTTGGGAAAACAAGGTGCAGGAAAGAATGGGGAAGGTCAAACCCAGCTAATTTGTTTTTCTTTATCACAACGTCACAGCAAAATGTCCCTCAAAATTGACCAAAGTGCTGTCCCTGAGGCTGCTGTCCCTGGGGTCTGTGGACCTGGGTGGCTTCTAGGGCAGAAATGAATGTGACCTTTCCAGGAATTACTATTGTTTGTTTCTTGGGAAGTTTCTTAGTAAGCAAGGCATCTTTTCAGAGCAGTGGTTCTAGATTTGTCTTTGTCCCAGCCTTTTCCCTAGAGAGCAAGCGCAGTTTGAGGGAGACACCCTGTGAGTCTAATTCCTGGATGGGGATGGTTGATTTCCAGCCCTGCCAAGTAGTCAGAGTACAGGTATCTCAGTGGGCGTTTCAGAGGATGAATATGAGGACAGGTGATCCTCGGGTCACGACAGTCTCGACACACGATGTTTCAAGTTTACGAAACTCGCTTCCATAGAAACAAAAAAATTGAGATGTGAGCCTGACCAGGTGGTGGCACAGTGGACAGAGCATTGGACTGGGATGCAAAGGACCCAGGTTTGAGACCCCAAGGTCGCTGGCTTGAGTGTGGACTCATCTGGCTTGAGCACGGGCTGACCAGCTTGAGCGTGGGGTCACTGGCTTGAGCATAGGATCATAGACATGACCCCATGGTGCTGGCTTGAGCCCAAAGGTTGTTGGCTGGTTTGAGCAAGGGGTCACTTGCTCTGCTATAGCTCCCCAGTTAAGGCACATATGAGAAAGCAATCAATGAACAATGAGGAGCCACAATGAAGAATTGATGCTTCTCTCTCCCTTTCTTTCTGTCCCTATCTGTCTCTGTCTCGCTCTGTCTTTCTCTGTCAAAAAAGAAAAAACAATGAGACGTGAGTGTTTCCGCTTACGCTGTTAGCATTGTACTTATGTACTATATGGGCAAACTGCTTTGGTTGCAGATGGTTAAAGATTATGTAGTATTATTTTTCTGTGCCTTAGTTGTGTTTTTATGTTCTAGATTGTGATTTTAAAACTGTGTTAGGATAGGCAAGTGACTTAGGCTAAGGGTATGTTTCGACTTATACCAAAATTCAGGTTATGTCACTGTCATAGGAACGGAACTGTGTTGTAACCCGAGGACCCCCTGTATGTGGTGTTTGGGTCATAGAATGAACACTGGACTGTCTCTGTGTGCTGTGCCCTGCCAGATGCTGAGGAACATGAGGTGTAGTTCCTTTTTCTCCAGCCTCAACTTCTCAAGGGTGCCTGATAGACCCGGAACTGAGTAAGGGATGTAAACAAATCATTTAAGGTATTTCCATTATGTAAGTTCAGTTACATTTTTAAGTTTCTCTCATGGCATTTGCTTTCTTATTTCGGCTTAAGTTTGCATCCTCTTCAGATTCTGAAGCTCTCAGTTCTGAAAATAATACTGGGGAGTTGTAAAGTCTTGGGAAGAGTATATAGACTTTAAAGCAAGGAAAGGGTTTGAATCCCAGCTCTACTGTTTATTAGTGTGAGGCCTTAGGCAACATACTTAACCTCTCTGAATGTCAGCTTCTTTAGAAAAACATGCTCAACTCCAGAGGTGTTAAGACCAAGTAGGGTAATAAATACCACATGCTTGGTATCATGTTCAGCCTATGGTGTATATGCACATATTAATGCTCCTCTAGGTTTAATTTCTGATTTCCTGCAAGCCTTAACTTATAATTATGTCACTGCACATGTAAACTCAATGTAAAATTATGTACTTTTATATTTAAAGAACAGGTTCAATATTATGAAATATAGCCTTAGTTATGAAACACTGAATTTGATTTGTGCAAATACCCCCTCCCCTCCCATGTTGCGGGTGTGATGAGGATAATGATATGGGTAATTCAAAATGCTAGCACAGAATCCTAAAACCTCTCTTTTCCTGTGAATAACTCCCATTCTACTCTGGTAGATATATCTATCTAGTCATGTTTTGCTTATAGAACTATTAAAAGCATTTTTCCTTCCATGGGTGGTAGAATGGCGGTTCCGCCAGCGCAGGTAGAAACACGGATGCACTTTGCTGAAAGCTCACTCTCAGAGGGCTTGCCAACACCTTTATCTTGAGTACTTCACTTTTTAAAAAATAAAAGTTAAGATTTTAAAATGTTTCATTAGTTCTGAACATATATTTTCTAAATTATGTAGCACACTGAAGTATGTTTAGAGATTAATTTAAGTTTATATGGAAACATCAACAAAAGAAAACATTAGAACAGAAAGTTTATAATTCATCAGTCTATAATGTTAATTGTGGTGTGTGGACATATTTCATAGAAGCTCAAGACTTTTCTGATTACTTAAAAAATTTATAGGGTAAAAGGTCTAGCTTATATTTTTTATCAATAGTTGATCAGGACCTTGTTTCCTGAACCTTTTCATCTCAGACCCCTTTATACTCTTAAAAATTACTGAGGACTCCAAAGATCCTTTGTTTATGTGGATTATCTGTGTTGATATTTACTGTCTTAGAAATTTAAACTGAGGACAATTTGAAATATTTATTCATTAATCATTTAAAAATAATAAACCATGTGTTAACATAAATAACATTTTAAAATGAAAAATAGCTTTTCTAAGACAAAAAATAATCATTGGCATTGTTTTCCATTTTCTCAAATTCTAACATCTGCTTCTGCATACAGTCTGCATGTGAGTCATGAGCCTTTGGAAAAGTGCACTTCTATTTGGAGAGAATGAGAGTGAGAGAGGCTGGTCCCAGCTCTGTGTCACTATGAGAACAGTCTTGAGCTCACAGATCCCAGAGCCCCCATCCTCACTCTGAGAACCCTGAGTGTATAGGGAGGGGTGCAAGCTCAGGGGTAGAACCCCACCAACTGGTTCTGACCCCGTGACCTGGGGCACATGACTTAAACCTCAGGGCCCCGATTGCACTGTCTCTAAAATGAAGGTTGATGTGCCTTTCTATTTGAGGCAAAGGGAGATTAGCAAGAACATCTTTCAGTACTTACCATGGTCGACACATTATCATCGGCACAAGTTTAGAATTGCTTGTTGCAAAGTTTAAAAAATAACCCCAAGTCCTTATTTCAGTGTTAACTGTTGTCAGAGTTGTTTGACTTCATTTTCATTTCCTTGGTTATAGGGAGCAGTTATCAAATATTGAGGCTCCCTATATACTGCTCATCGGGAGCCATAGAGGGGCCTCGTTGGAGGAGTGGGGAAGAGGTGATACAGGCAAGCATCTGCCAGGACGAGTATACCCTAGAGATAAACACTGCATGCCTTGGGGACAGCTCCTGCCCCAGTCTTCAGGTAGGCAAGGTTGAGGTCTGGGAGAGTTGCTGGGTTAAGTGATATCTTGACTGGTGTGAAGGATAGGTCTGAGTTGGGAGGAGGGTGCATAAAAGGGGAAGAAAAAGTCTTAAGGCTTAGAAAATGTCCCTCAGTGTTATTGGAATGTCAGGGCGGGGGTGTGGCTGAGAGAAGGCTGTGTGGCTGGACCCCCGTGGGACCTTGTAGTCATGGTGGGAAGCTCAGACCAGGTCCCATGGACATGGTATGCTGCAGGTGTTTGGCGGGAATATGCTTTGCAGCACCTCAGGAGAGGTGGAGCGCAGTGAATGGAGTGTGGAGGACGGAGGTGAGCACATTGTTCTGTTCATGTAAAGAGCTTATTTAAGAAAGACTGGTTAAGTGGATTTTTCTTCAGTTTACAGGCAAATCCCCGACTTCCTGAATAACTTACAGTTCACAAGTCTACACAGGTATATCAGTTCATGCAGTACACTCTCAGATGAGCAAGTTCTTAAAGAATTTTTAGGATCTTCAACATTGTGTCCTCAGGTTACATGAGTTTCAGATACATTTGTGCCCCTTTCATTATTTGGTCTTGAAATCTAGTTGTGGTGAAGGAGAACAGAAGCAGAACAAATTTTAAAAGCATCATTGAGATTGAGGTGATAGGTAATAGTGTCTTTATGTCTCAATTTTCCCCTAAGAGTTTAAGAGAGAGAGAGAGAGAGAGAGAGAGGGAGGAATCAGTGGTGCAGCTTTTTCAGTTCTTAGACTTTTTCCATGTCATGTTATGAATATCTTTTTTAAAAAAATAGCCTTTCCGGGAGAACTGTTTTCTTGGTAAGTCCCAAGTAAACTCACTATTCTCCTGAAATCTCTCATTTCACTCAGTAAATACAGAATTCTTGATAAGAGCAGAGTAATTGGCAACTACTTAGTAAATTTTATGGAGAAAATGTTCATGCATCTCAAACTTCTGTTACGCAAATTGTGATTAAAAGAGAGACTTAGATGTATCTCTGTGAATACCACTGCTAACATACTTATACTTTCATGCCTCTAAGATGTCTCATGGAAATGGGGCAAACAAAATATCTCTAAAGGAAACCTAGCTGTGATCTCTGAGGCATTCAGGGGCTGTTCAGAGAACAGGCCCACAAAGTGAGACGTCAGTGGAAGATGCTCTCCCTGCAGCGCTCATAAAGAGACAAGGGAGAGAGGTCCACTTTTTCCACATGTTGGTGGCTCCCTGGTTATTTGTTCAGGATACCTTTGGTTAAAGCAAGCCATCCTTCTTTGATTACTCCTGACTTTACTGGTCGGTTGGGTGCTCTCAGTACTCTGTTGTTTTTCATAAAGACCGCTAAGGTACTTTTTTCTGACCACCTCCATTTGTATACAGTACAGCCTAATGAGCACCTTGCTGCATTTGCCTTCAGCATAGCTGACTTACGCCAGAAGTCAGAGTTTCAGTGGGTTAAAGTGGAAAATACCAAGTATAGAGTTAAAGCAAAGGAAACAATTTACTCCATTTGTCCTTTCGCCTGGTGGTCTGAAAGCATGAGCTGAGCCACATGCTCAATGGTAGCCTGGCCTCTCAGTGTCTTTTACTTTGTAAAAGAGTATTGCTTTCTGCGACTATCAAAAATATTGTGGGCAACAAGAAGTTTTTTAGTTTATTTTCAATACTGCATTTTAATCTTGTATCTTGGTTACCTTTTTAAAAAAATTTTATTTAGAAAATTAAATTTAACAGGGTGACATTGATCAATAAGAGTATATAGGTTTCAGGTAAACATTTCTATCACATTTGAACTGTTGATTGTGTTGTGTGCCCATCACCCAAAGTCAAATCATTTTCTGTCACCTTATATTTGTCCCTCTTTACACCTTTCCCCATAGCCTTCCTCATGTTCCCTTCCCTCATACCTCCCTCACCCTCCTCCAGGTGACCACTTCACTTTTATCTATGTCCATGAGTCTCAGTTTTATAGCCTACCTATGTGTGAAATCATACAGTTCTTAGCTTTCTCTGATTTACTTATTTCACTCAGTATAATATTCTGAAGGTCCATCCATGTTGTTGTAAATGGCAATATGTCATCATTTCTTATGGCTGAGTAGTATTCCATAGTATATATGTACCACATCTTTATCCAATCATCTCTTGAGGACATTTTGGTTGTTTCCATGTTTTGGCCACTGTGAATAATGCTGTGATGAACATGGGGGTGCATGTGTCTTTATGTACCAATGTTTTTGAATTGTTGGGGTAGATACTCAGTAGAGCAGGTGTCCCCAAACTACGACCCGCGGGCCACAATGTGGCCCCCTGAGGCCATTTATCCTGCCCCCACTACACTTCTGGAAGGGACACCTCTTTCATTGGTGGTCAGTGAGAGGACCACTGTATTTGGCAGCCCTCCAATGGTCTGAGGGACAGTGAACTGGCCCCCTGTGTAAAAAGTTTGGAGACCCCTGCGATTGCTTGGTCATATGGTAGTGCTATTTTTAGTTTTTTGAGGAACCACCATACTTTCTTCCATAATGGTTGTACTAATTTGCATTCCCATCAGCAGTGAATGAGAGTTCCTTTTTCTTCACAGCCTCTCCAACACTTGTTATTACCTGTCTTAAACTAAAAAAATATGTATTGAGTGCCCATTATGGACCAAGCACAGTTTGATAGAGATTGCTGGCGTGGTGGAAGGCAGTGAGAAGATAAAGGCCTTCCCTGAGATGGATAGGGAGTTTTGTTATTTCAGCATAATCTCAGGCTGGCATTTCTTTCTGTCCCTACAATGTTCTAAACTAGGATTGTCCAATCAAAATGTAATGGGAATTGCCAAAGCAAGCCACATGTGTTACTTTAAATTTTTTAGTAGTGACATTAAAAAAAGAAGCAAGTGAAACTAATTTTAATAATTACTTAATTAACCCAATATAGCCAAGGTATTATTCCAACACATAATCAGTGAAAAATTACTAATGAGATATTCTGTACAAGTATTAGAACTCTAGTGTGTGTTTAACAGGCAGAGCCTGTCATTTTGGTTTCACTGCATTTCGAGTGCTCTGCAGTATGTGGCTGGTGGCTGCCATATTGAACAGCAATGCTAGACTCTTTCCATAGCACTTGCCTCAAATTCCTTTTGAAAACAAGTCTAAGTCAGTTTATGCACATAAATAATTTAAAATTACTCAGTCTGATTATGACAATCAAGCTCTAAGACAGGTGTTGGTACCCTCGTTATAAGGTTGGGAAAGCAGTAGCTTGTTTTTAGGTACCAGTAGTACACAGGGTCTTGGAGGGGTCTGTGTTGTACAAGTATCAGTTCATGAAAAGATAGATTAGTGAAGTGAAATTCCATTTGTTTGGATTTCAAAGAACACTGTTGAATGTCTTCTGTTGTCTTGTAGGAAAAAATTGCCAGCTTCCCTGAAAGGTGGATTATAGCCATTCTCATGATTGTGGTTTCTAGTGGCGTTCAGATACTTTTAGTAGTCACGTAATTGTTCTTTTCCCTATAACTCAGAATCTCTCTTTGTCCCTCTGTGGTTATTTCTTGTTTCTTTATTAAATTGGTTCTCCAAGAATAAGGGAGAAGGCCTTCATTTTTACTATTACACATGTGCACCCAACACCCCTCTTTATTTTTTTTTAGCTTTTTCTGTCTCTGCTGCTGCTGCTACTCCATTTTATTGACCACCCAGAAAGGCAGTATTTGGCACTGTGGAGCAGTAGTTAACTGGGGAAGGAGAAATGGTAAATGGGTCAGAGGGACAAGCAAGGGAAAAAGTTGCTAGACCTAACTAGGAGAATTTACTTTAATCTTTTTTTTCTTTCTTTTTTTTAGGTGAGAAGAGGTGAGACAAGCAGATTCCTGCTTGTGCCGGGATCCACCTGGCAACCCCATCTGAGGCCAGTGCTCAAGTATAGAGCTATTTTTAGCACTTGAGGCTGATATACTCCAATGGAACTATCCTCAGCGCTCAGGGCCATGCTCAAACCAATTGAGCCACTGGCTTGGGGCCACACTGAAACCAATTGAGCCACTGGCTGTGGGAAGGGAAGAGGGAGAGAAGGGGGAGCAAAAAGGGGGAGAAGCAGATGATTGCTTCTGCTCTGTGCCCTGACCGGGAATCGAACTCAGGACACCCATACACCGGGCTGATGCTCTATCCACTGTGCCGCTGGCCAGGGCTGAATTTACCTTAATCTTGACGTTTAAATGTTAATCCTTATTTTTAGTAGTTACAGCTGTCATTTTATAGATAATCTCTAAGTAACCACAAAGAGATGGTCTTTAGTCTTCCTTTGTTACTGAATGCAGTTCTTTTCTTATCAGGGAAGGAAGTC
This sequence comes from Saccopteryx bilineata, assembly GCF_036850765.1. Lineage (NCBI taxonomy): Eukaryota > Metazoa > Chordata > Mammalia > Chiroptera > Emballonuridae > Saccopteryx > Saccopteryx bilineata. The sequence goes on from NC_089492.1 coordinate 59,206,390, forward strand.
AGTAGCATACTTGAGCTTTTGCCTTATAATACTTTAGTAGGTGATGGTGCATCACCATGAGTGAGGTTTCATTTTTTTAATATAGGAGAACTTCTAGGGCCTGGCACTAGGTGTGGTGGTGGTAGTAGAAAATTTAAAGGGACTTGACAGAATGCCAAGGAATTAGCATTATTTTAAAAAGCCAAAAGTCAGCATACGTACAGAACACTCATCATTCTGCTTGCTTCTTCTGGTTTAGATTAGATGATGAGAGTGATGGCCGGTGGAGCTGGAAGGTGTTTTCTTATGTCTTATTTAATGATTCAATCAGAGTTATTACTCAGGCAGTTATTTGAAGGAAACATGCCATATTTTCTTGATGCTCATTCATGAGCATAATATTTCTGATCTGCTTTATAATGCATTTGGCTTGTTCTCTTCTACTGCCTTCTGTGTTTTACACTAAATAATTCTGTACCACAGATTTCAGGAGAACTCTTAGATTTTAACACTAACCACGTGTGAGTAATAACAGTTGTTTTAAGCTGTGTACAAGAGGTATTGATCTTGAGAATTTTTGGTTTGTTTGCTTTGGCCGTAGGCATAAAGAGTTAGAATATTGAGGAAGTGCAGGTAGTGATGTTGGAAATGTTAAGAGTTTCTCATATGACATTGTAACTTGTGAGCTGCCTAGTTCCTCATAGGCTGGCTGGAGCAGGTTTGCAGCCTTAGCAAAAGAATCCCACCCTCACACATTTGGTGGGCCGTCCAGTCCCTCACTTTTGCTTAGTTTAGGATTTGGAGCATCACCGTGTGGATGTCCCTGCTAGCGTGTATGCAGGGACTTTTACATTTTTTTTTTCTGAAACTTTTTTTTTGAAGTTATGTTTCTAAACATGCTCTTTACTGAAGGGACTGTATATAGTCTTAATGTCTTAGTTGAATACAGAAATATTTGGCCCTGTTTGGCTGAGTGGTAGAGCATTGGCCTGGCGTGTGGATCTCCTGGGTTTGATTCCCAGTCAGGGCACACAGGAGAAGTGACCATCTACTTCTCCATCCTTCCCCCTCTCCCTTCTCTCTATGTGTCTCTTTCCCTCCTGCAGTCAAGGCTTCTTGGAGCAAGTTGGCCCCGGGGATTGAGGATGGATGGCTCCATGGCCTCACCTCAGGCACTAAAATAACTCAATTGCTAAGCAGTGGAACAATGACCCCAGATGGGCAGAACAGTGTCCAGTAGGAGGCTTGCTGGGTGGATCCTGGTCAGGGTGTATGTGGGACCTGTTCTGCTACCTCCCTGCTTCTCACTTAAGAAAAAAAAAAGAATACAGGAATATTTGGAATTAAACTTCAGTTTTTAGACCATGCTTCTCAATGGACTCTTAAAGCCTGAATATTCTCTTTACTTAAAAAAAAAAATCATATAAAATTGTGGGAATTACTCAAAGTTATGATGTGTTTTTGCTTTTAATGTTAAAAAAACCACATCAGATTGTCAGTCAGCATGAAGATATGACTAAACTTTAATATCATTGTGGGGTTGACAAATGGGCAGAGGGGACTAACGGAGAATTTACCTTAATGTTGACCTTTTAGTGTCACTCTACATTCGGTGTAGTTATAGCTGTAACTCTACAGATAATGTGTAACCATCAGCAGAAGTGGACCTGGGACCATAACCAAGTAGGATGTGGCTGCTTTAAACTGGCCTATTACTATGGTAACTCCATTTTTGGGGACTCTTATCTTGCAAAGACATTTTCACAAAGAAGCACAGTTGAAATGCAGGGAGGCAAACCTTGGATCAAAGGGTGACAAGTTAGAGTTCTTCAGGGGAAAAGTTTGATGCTTTAGTAAGGAGTTAATTAGCATTTCATTTTTATCAGGGAGTCTGTGAATGTTCTCTCTTTTCTCTTTACCCAAACAATGGGAAATGTTAACAGAACTCACTTGACCTCCACATTGGGGGCAGATGCCATAGCAGCTCAGAGTCTGCTGACTTCCCTTCAACCAGGTGTCCCTCCCTCTTATTCTGAAATAATGGTAAAAGACTTAGCCTAAGGAAGGAAATAGTCCAGAGTCTTATTTTGGAAAAGATCTGTTCTCATAAACCAACTTTAAAGCTCACAGCTTTAGTTTTTACAAGAAAGCTAAAGACCAGTATTTACATAAAAATAAGGTCTGGGCTTTAAGTTATGGTATCATTGGTGAAGGGGAGGGAAAAAAGAAAGCTCAGTAAGAAACTACTCATTCATGAAGCAAAAATGAATCAGATCATAAGATCAATTTTAATAAGTTTTTCTTGCTGAAGACTTGAATGAAAATCTTTTCAACCATGCCATCTTAGATGCTAGAATCATAATTCATATTAAATATAAATTAAATTACAAGACTAAATTAATGGGGAGAGGTGACTGTCAGCTTCCTGGTATCATTTAGTGTTTCCCTTGTCATTTTTGATACGCCTCCCTCCTCTGTTCTGTCCACTGCCCATTGATGGCTGACAGAGTGCAGACTGGTGAGACCATGGGCTACATAGGCATAAGAACTGCATTTGAATCTCATTCTTCCAAATTTTAACTTAATGAAACCAGTGGATACTTACTTAACTTTCCTGAGCCTTAATTTCCTGAGCATAACTATTGTGCCAGGTGCACAGATTATTATGAGAATTAAATGAGATAATGGCTGTAAAGTTTTTATCACAGTGTGTGGCATATGGTAAGTCCCCAATAAGTGTTAAAATATTTTATTATAGCTTCTGTTAGTGTGGTTGTTGAAATGAACTCTTGGAATTTTTTCCTCCAGTCTACCCTTTCACCTTAAAGTAGAACAAGTTTCCCTAGTTTTTAAAACAGAACATTATATATCAATGCTTTAAAAATCAATTGATCAGATTTTCTATTAGGCAAAAAATTCATGATTTTTTTATGGTAGAAATTTCTGTCACATTACTATAATTGTTTTTCATTGAATCCCGAGGAAATGGGATGCTATATGTAAAATATCAATCTCTTTCTCTGTGTCTGTTTTCTTCCTATTTTCGCTCAAAGTGAACATAATCATTTGGTTTTTAGAAACTATAAATAGCAGAGGTTAAGTTGGCATCCTGTTCTGTATTGGAAGGGAAGTTCACTGGTATTCCCTCCAGCATGAAAGGGGTTAAACTACTGAACTGTATACACACCTGTATACAGGGTAGGGCAAAGTAATTTTACAGTTGTGGGTTCACAAAACAATTATTCTTGTATTTATTGATTATTATTTTCCATAAAAATAACTGTCAACCTACTTTGCCCAACTCTGTATATTAAGTCTTTGTTAAAAAGAAGCTTATAGCTGTTAACCACAGATTCAGTGGTCAACTTCACCCTTGTTGTTTTTAACAGCATCTTTCTGTATTTTCATGGTGTGTGCTTACACACCTTCGATGACATTATAATTGTAGTAAGTAGGTTCCTGTTGAAGAGCACTGACGCCAGTGTTTGAAATCAGTTGGTTTGTTAGTGTCATACCATGTACAATCTTTTAAATTTTTTTAATCCTAATCTATTATTTAACAGTAACTTTATACATTTTAAAGTGAGTCACAAAAGAAGATAAAAAGGATTGTTACAGTTTGATTTAGTAGGTAAAATTAAAAAAAAAATGGCAAAGAAGGTGATTCACATTTTTGAGTATATGAAATTTACAATTTCGGGGACAAGTTTTATGGAACTCATAACACCGTTGCCATTTTAAAAAGTTTATTTTTAGAGCTATCAAAATTTAGAGTTAGGAGACTCCTGATGTAATGAGCCCAGAGAACACAATTTTATTCTTCAGGAAAGATCAGTTATATCTTTGCTCCAATTTGAATACAAAGGAAAGCACTTTTGCTTGTTATCTTCAAACTTTATATGGTACAGTTTTTCCTTTTTATTTTACTTATCAGTTAGCTAAGATTTATCTCTATGCTTTTAAAAAAACAATGAATTAAATGGTATAAAGAAAAAGTAAGTCTAAGAGAGGGGAAAAAAACATGCAACACTTTCAATATTCCTTGAAAAAAGCATCATATAGTGACACTCCATCATTTTGTGTCCTTGTCACCTCCCTCATGCCATCCCACGAGATGAAAAGGGACCCAGGACTGACTAAAACAAGGCTCTCCGATCTGATTGAATATAGTTGCAACTATATGGTGATGCAAATAATTATAAAATGCACAAGCCTTATAAACTGGAGTTTTACAGTTCTCCTTAACTGAATAATTGAAACAATTTAGCAAATGTTAGCTTATAAAGCCACAAATCAATATACCACAATTTAATCATCCACATCCCATCAACTCTCACTTTTCTAGATCCGGGGTTTCCCTTCTTCCTGCCCTGCTATGTCTGCTTGTCTGTATGCCAGTCTGTTTATGTCTCTCTCCATTTCTCTATCCACTGTTGTCCTTTCTTGTGTTCCCCTTCTCCTCCTTGGCGTTTTCTCCCCTTTTCTCTTACAATTAAATATGTTTCAGTTTCAGTTGCCTTCTCACTAATCTTTCTGATGGTTCCACGTGTCTATATATCTCTGTCTCTTTCTTTCCCATCTCCCCTGTTCCATTCTGTCCTTTCTGATACACACGTGTGGAGACTCGTGGCACCCCAGCTGGCCAAGCTCTCAGTGCTGTTCTCCCCTCTGCCTTGCTTCCCCTTCTGTTTATGCACTTTGGTGCCCCCACCTCTTCTAACCAGTCTCTGCCTGGCAAGTACCCTGTCCATTGTCGCCCATGTCTGCTAACCATTGGCCCCTCTTCCTTGTTGCTTTTGTTCATGTCTCTGGAGCGCGTCCCTTTTGCCCACATTTCTCCATTTTCTTTTTCCTCTTGCTCCTTGCCCCAGTGACTCTTCACTTTTACAGTTGCTGTACAAGTCCCTCCCACATCCTGGACTTTTCGTGTCTTTGTGGACTTCTTAGTGACCTTTCTTCCATCACGTGTGCATTTCTCTCATTCCCTGCCTTTCTCGCGATCCTCGCACCGTGGTGCTCCCCTGTGCCATCGCCGCGTCCACGCCACTCCCCGTGAGTGACGGGGAGGCCACCTCTTTTTGTCACCCCGTGCTGACAAGTATGCTCCTCCTGGGCTTCGGGGCTCTTATTAAATGGGTGTGTGTGGGGTGGGTACGCGTGGGGTGGTGCGTGTGGGGTATGTGCGCGTGTGTGGGGTGGCTGTGAGTGTAGGGTGGTGCGCGTGTGTGGGGTAGTACGCTTGTGTGGGGTGCGCGTGTATGGGGTGGGTGTGAGTGTGGGGTGAGTGCGCGTGGGCTGTGTGAGGGGTGGGGTGGTGCGCTTGTGTGGGGTGGGTGTGCGTGGGGTGAGAGAGGGGTGGGGTGTGTGCGTGTGGGGTGTGTGTCTGGTGTGTGTGAGGGGTGGGGTGTGTGCCTGGAGTGTGAAGGGTAGGGTGTGTGCGTGTGGGGTGTGTACGTGGCATGTGTGAGGGGTGGGGTGTGTGCGTGTGGGGTGTGTGCCTGGCGTGTGTGAGGGGTGGGGTGTGTGCGTGTGGGGTGTGTATGTGGCATGTGTGAGGGGTGGGGTGTGTGTGCAGAATCCCAGCTGGGGTGAGGTCGGCTCTGTGGGTGCAGGGGTTGGGGCCACCACCAGGACCTGACATGGCGCGGGCGGAGGGCCGGCGGAGCGCTGGCTCCCAGCCGCGGGTGGAAGGATTTCAGGTGGACCGGCGTCCACGAGCGCTGACCGGAAGCTAATGCGGATGTTCACTTGGTGGCGAGGTGGTCCAGGGACCCACGGCCCGCGATCGCTCTGGGCTCGTTGTGGCGGGGGGCACAACGCGGAGGTCGGGTCCCTTGATACCTGCGGGCTCAGGTGTGCAGGGCGTGGCCGCGCTGGTCCAGCGTGGCGGGGGGCCCGGGGCCGGGGCCCGGGACTCCTTCGCGACCTTCCCTCCGCGCCAGCCGCTTCCGGGTCCGCCCAGTGTTTTTCCTTTCTGTGTACCGACTGAAGAAGAGATGAGATAGAAAAACATAAACAGACACCTATTAGTTATTATCTAATGTTCATTAGAAATAATGTGCTTAGCCAATATAGCGTGCGGTGTTTTATATTTTAGCTTCTGGAACTGTAATTTGTCCACAATCTGCGCACGAAATGACCGCTCCCTTCCGTTTATGGAACTCCTAGAGCGGTTGCAGTCAGTCTGTTCCAGTCTGTCACATAATTCAAGGTTTAGGGAAAAAAACTTTGAAGTGTACTTAAGTGCTGAAGTTTGCGGAAGTACCTAGTGTTTTTCAAGTTACTTTTTTCAAGGAAGTTTGCTCTGTTCTTTAATAGCACGTTGCCATGTTTCTAGAAAATGTAACTTTTCTGTGACACGACTGCTCTGTCCAGTAGCCACCAGCCACAGGTGGCTGTTGAGCAACTGAAACGCAGCTCGTCAGACTAAGTAACTGAAGTTTTCGTTTTTAAAAAATTAAATTTAAATAGCCATGTGTGGCTGGTGACTTATATACTGGACAGCACTGGTTTAATCAAACAAGACAAATTATTTAAATCACCAGAAAATAAGAGGTAGAACACAATTCGAACTAGAAAAAAATTTTTGTGGTCTGTGTAGCCAAAGTAAGCTTTGTGTTTCTTCTTTTGTTCTCTTTCACCTCCTACCAGATGGCCTTATAACCACCAACACTCTATCTTCTGGCCCTGCTAGGTAGTGATAGGATTTGTTATTTTTGAAATAAATCTTTGCTGTGTAGCAGCCAATTTGTTGCTAAACACAAGGTACTTTTTAAAGTAATGTGAATAATGTCTTGTTTTAAAGTATAAATGATATTTCAGAAAGTTATTGTTTAATTCTTTCCCCAAAGAAGTCCTTGTCACAAGTGGTTCATATAAAAGCACTTATTATTATTTGGTTTCATAAGTTAAAGGCTATTACCGTTGATAATTTTTTTTCCCTTGAAAAATATTTCTTAAAATTTAATATTAAATTCAGTCTTCTCATTCCTGGAAGAAAATAATTCAAAGTATTTCCTCAAGTGCTTATGGCAGATAGCTTTATCTTATGTTTTGGTCTCTGCACTGCACTTTCCATGTTTCCAGGCAGAAGGCACTGGCGTTGAAAGTCAAGCAGAGAAATGTTAGTTGTTCTGAGATGTTACTTTAGGGTGAATTAGTTCTGTGTTAAGAGAGATATTGTTGCCCCCAGATCTTATAATGTATGGCTAGTGGTAGAGAGTAAATGAAATTAATAGAAATTTAGGTGATAGTCCTTAGATGATGGTTTTCCATAAAGGGTTTGAGACATTCTGACAGAAGGATGTGTTTGTGTTGTATATGTGTATGTGCATGCTTGTGCATGCATGTGTGTGTGTGTGAAATAGAAACAGGAAATTGGGTCCTGGAATGGAAGAGCAGGGGATTTATGCTAATTACAGCCTCCGTTGCTGGGACTGAGCATGGAACTATATTTTGAGTTTCCTGGTGAGTGTGCAAAGGGAAACTGAGAAGATATATAATTCTCATCATTACAAAGAAAGAAATATATATATTTCTTTTTTCTCAGAGGTGTTTTTTTTCTGGCATCAAATTCTAAAAGAAATTTTTGTGGGATATTTTATATGTAGGAGGTATTGAAACATATCACAGATACTTTTCTTGTTAAGACTAGATTGACAACAAGTATTGAAATAGGGCTTTGTTTTTGTTTTTTTCACATGATAGTTCCTTCCGTGCCCCTTGATGATACCATCTGAGTATGTGACATTCAGGGCTACATGGTGGAGGCCATCCTGTGAGGGTTACGTTGATCTGGCCTAGGCTCCAGCATCCCGGACTTCCTGCTTGGTAAAATAAAGTGATTTAAGATGCCTGAGGTGGGTGGATTGTGTACCTTAGGCAGTCTCTCTGGATTTTTGGACTATTAATTAGGTCATGGATAGGACCTTGATAGACGATAACTTGACAAATTCTTTACGTCATTGAGTCTAAATTATTGCAAATATACTGTCTCACTGACTCACTTTAAAATGTCATATGAATCTCAATTCAATAAAAACAAGTCTGAAGTGCTAATTTTGTATCTTATTGGTGGAGAGCAGAGCTCTGTTCTTTGAAAACTGGATAAGAGGATTGTAGAGTGAATGTTCTGTTTAAAAAGTTGATTTCTTAACATGCATTGTTACCTGAGTGGAAATATGTCACCTGCTTGCACTTGAGGCCATGATCATAAGTAAATCCAGGCTTTACTGCCGAAAAATTCTTTATTAACTAGTCCAATGGAATTTTCTGGGATGATGGAAATGTTCTCCTAGTTGTTCCTTATGGTAGCCTGTAGCCACTCATGGTTCTAAGACAGGGATCCCCAAACTTTTTACACGGGGCCAGTTCACTGTCCCTCAGACCGTTGGAGGGCCAGACTATAAAAAAACTATGAACAAATCCCTATGCACACTGCACATATCTTATTTTAAAGTAAAAAAACAAAACGGGAACAAATACAATATTTAAAATAAAGAACAAGTAAATTTAAATCAACAAACTGACCAGTATTTCAATGGGAACTATGGGCCTGCTTTTGGCTAATGAGATGGTCAATGTGCTCCTCTCACTGACCACTCCCTTCTGGAAGTGCAGCGGGGGCCGGATAAATGGCCTCAGGGGGCTACATGTGGCCCGCTGGCCGTAGTTTGGGGACCCCTGTTCTGAGATGTTCAGCTATCTGAATTGTGGTTGATGTAACTGTGCAACTAAATTTAACATTTTTATTTAATTTTAACCATTTTAAACTTAATTAGCCATATTTAGCTAATGACTACCATATTGAACAGCACTATTCTAGAGTCATAATTGATAAAGCCATAGTATTTAAACTTTTTTTGTCCTCTAAAAGAATTTTGAAAAAAAATTTTTAAACTTACTTTTAGTTCAGTTAAATGTATTAAAATGTATTTGTCTTCATGACCATCATCTCACTAAATAGGTATTTGTCCTGTCACTGCCCCCTTTGATATTTTTTTTTACTGAAACTCTTTGCTGACAAAAGACTCCTTCATTTGGTTGGTGCCCTAGAGGGATGAGTGAAAGGCATTCTGGACAAAAGTGATTGTGAAAAAGAATATGGCAAAGGAGAAGCAGCAGAAGGCTCATTAACTTTAGTAGAGAGTTTATGTGGCCCTAAGGAAACTGGAAAATGACCCATTAAACTATGCCTGTCCCTTAGAAACCCTTTTGAGTTCTCTATTGTTTCACTTATCTTGATTTGAAGACTACTACAGTGATCAATTATTATTGGTTCTTAGTATCTTTTGTACACCAAAATCACCTGTTCTCTAAATAACGCAGCTTAAACCTCTGGCTTGGGCCTCACAGTTCTTTGTGCATCAAAGGCTGAGAAGGGCCTCACCCAAGTACCGTGGAGATAGTTTGGGCCTGGAAAACCTTCAGCCAGGTTCCACCACCTCATGGTTTATCTGTGTAGAAAGTTTTTAGTAATTTTTCCATAGGTTGTTGAATAGTATAGCCTGCTTATGGATCTGCTAAGATGAATTAGTAGAAAATAGGCCCCAGTAAATGAACAGGTTGATTTACTGTATAGATTTATTTAGGTCTGAATCATTAACTTTTAGAGAATAGGTATCAAAGGTAAATGTGTTAGTTAGATAGAATGTACTTTGAATGATTCCCTTTGACAAGTAGATTCCAAGATCATTCTAGATAATAAAGTATGAGCACAAGGGAGAGCATTTATCCTCCTGTTACAGAGGCAGAGGGCATGTGTCCAGATCATTCTGTAAATGATACTAATATCTACAGGTAACCATTTATCTATTTACAACTATGTTTTGCTTATAGCAATGCTCTTAAATATTAATCCCAAGGAGTTTTGTTTATGAGGGTTTTTTCCCCCCATGGGTATTTACTATGTCAGAAATTAACATTGGGAAAAATTTAAGGTATTAATTTATCTAAAAAAATAATAAGCCCATTACATTAACATAAGTAATATTTTGAAAATAAAATAATTATTTCCCAATAAGAAGTGTGAAGAGTGGTATATTTTATATTTTTTCTAGCATTTAATTTCTGCCTATATAGATGATAGATGACAGCTGGCTCCTGTCTCTGCTGCCGCATTCTGTCGTAATATATTGTTTTGGTTGAAGCATGTGAAGATAATGTGTTCTTACACATATTATTTTGGTGAACAAAGGAGGGAGGAGTATTTTGTAGTACCTTTTTAGATACTTATGGGTATTTTTTTTTACTTTATTTTTAAAATGGACTTTATTAGGGTGGCAGTATTTAACAAAATTGTATACGTTTCAGGTGCAAAATTCCAATTATGGATTTTTTAAAATACTATACCAAGTCAACAAGTGGTAGTTTCTTAAAGGTTAGTTGGAAAGTGAGATCTGAAGCTGTATCAATGAACTTGTCATACACTGTTAAAGTCCTTGTACTTTGAATTAGCTCGGTTTTAACAATGTGTGATTTTGTAACACCATAGATGGATCACTTGGAAAATATTGGCCTGTTGAATTGTGCTCATCTTCTAAATATTGATGCATTCTAGTATACAATATTAGAAATCAAGTTTGCTCATCTATTATCTTATCAGAAGCCTTTGAAAATTGGGAAGTTGTCAAATTCATTCTTGTGGTCACAGGTTTTCCAAATTCTGCATTTTGCTTGAAAGTTCACATTTTAGCATTGCATTGGAAATAAACACTGTCGGTTACTTTCCTCGAAGTGACAAGCTCACTTTGTTTATTTCAAGAAAAATTACTGGCAGTTTACCTGACTCTGAGTAACTGTGGTTTGTCTTGCAGTCATTCTTTCAAGTGAAAACTGTGTTCCACGAAGTGGCCAGCCAGTTCGACACACAGCTCGAAACTGCGTGAGCGCTTTTCCTGGCGGAGCCTTGCTGCTTCAGTGTGCAGCAGAACTGCTTCCTGTTCCTCACAGAGGAACAAAAGGATGTGCATTCAAGAATAATCCAAACCAGTTTTTACTGTTTTGTCAAGGACATTCTCAAATGAACTGGCTTTTCTTTCCCTCTCAATGTGAGTCTGTGGCCACAAGGAAATAACTGACCACTAACTAGTACAGCTGGCTGTCGCTGCTTTGATTGTGTTGGCCCCGTCACTGCAAATAGCAACACAGTGAAAAAGGCAAAGAATGTCTTGGTGTATTTGAAAAAGATTTTATGAGTGTCCTGAAAGGGTCTTGGGGACTCGCATGTTCCCATGGCCTACACACTGAGTATAGCTGGTTTTAAGGGAAATTCCAAATAAAGATTCCTTTTAAATTTGGAAATCTGTTTTTATCTAGAAAAAAATCTAAATTGTGTTTGGGAGTGGGAGAGGAAAGCAGGAACAGGGCACGCTGTCACTCCCAGGCCACGTCCTGCGCTGGGGACAGTGCAGTGCCCACAAGAGAGAGGAGCAACTCACTGGACTGATCTTTGCTATTGAAGGACCTGTGGTTTTTGGGGCTGTTGGCTTCTTTTTTTTATGGCCTTTGGATGAGAAAGCATTTATAGTAAAAACTCATATTAAATTGGAGCCTGTTAGTGGGCAGTTGGGAAGCATTTCTTCTGCTACGCCAAAATGAGCCCCACTCAGTCGTGTCAGCATGCCTGCTGCCCCAGGGTCACAGAGCACAGCATGCTCACCTCTCCTCCCCATGTCTGTCGTATGGAGCTTCCGCCAGTGAAAGTCAGTATCACAGTACTTGTTTGAGCTAGCTGTGAAGACAGAAGGCTGTTGAGAAAGGAGGGCGGTTGCCCAGGTGGGCCTCAGCCTCAGAGAAAGGCTGGAGCCTAGTGGGGCCGTTGGTTCCGTCATTTATTCATCCCTTCATCAGGTGTTGAGTGACTGTGCAGGCCTCTTTTTGATGTCGAGGTCCAGGGGGCCCAAATTCATAACCAGGCCTCATTTAGGGATAATACAGTAGGAACAGAGGGCAGTGACTGGCGCAAGGGGTATTTTATCTAGGAGTTTCAACCGGGCTTCCCGAGGTCTCTGCCACAGAGCAGAGCTCTTTTCGGTGGAGAATTTCCCTGATTCCTTGTCTCCGCTGGATCCTGTTGGCTAAATGACGAAATTAATGTTTTTTTGGGCCCTGAGCAGACTGTACCCTTTCTGCCAATACTTACTTTCTTTTTGTCAGGTTTGGGTTTGATAAAATTGATTATTGTGCAACTTTTAACTTATTCTTCTTGAGTGCATGTGACTGTTGGTGTTTCCAAAACTCACTTTGGTACCTCTTTAGTATTCTTTGGGATATGTTGCTCTGGTAGATATTTCTTTCATCAATTTATACTGCTCACAAAAATTAGAGAATATTTCAAAATGAATATGAAGCGATAAAAAAAAAGCATTTGATTTTTTTTATTAAATAAGAACATCAGAAAAGCAAAAGACAAATCAAAGAAAGTTGATTATGCAGATGAGATGCAAAACCAACTTTTATTTCATTGGTGAAAATGCACTATACAAAAGGCTGAGAGTACTGGAGTATCTGCATGTTACCTGGTCCCCTAACTTTTGTGAGCAGTGTGTTTTTACTAATTAAGAAACGCTCAACAAATATTTAGTAAACAAGCATAGGTATAATTCTGGAGCTAAATTTCTAGTGAGAGAGGCAACCAACCCATTAATCAAGCAAAGTTGTGTGTGTTTGTGTGTGTGTGATATTAAGCAATGAGTTATGAAAAAAAGTAAATCTGAATAAAGGGATAGTGAAGTGTAGAGACTGATATTTTGGGTAACTTGATTAAGGAATGCCTCCTTGGGAGGTGACACTGAACATAAAACCTGAATAAAGTAAAGGGTGTGAATCATGCAAATATCTGGGGAAGAGTGTATAGTCTGTGCAAAGACCCTGAGTCGAGAGTATGTTTGAGAGGCAGCAGAAAGGTCAGTGCACTAGAGTATAGTGAGTGAGGGGGGAGAGTGGTGGGAGCTTTGGTAAGAGGAGTAACTTGGGGGTCAGATCAAGTAGGGTATTGTGAACTTTCGTTAGCACTCTGGGTTTTGCTTTGAGTGTGATGGAAAGCTGTTGAAGACATTTTGAGCATGAGAGTGACGTGATCTATTGTGTATTTTCATAGCTCACTTTGTTCTTCTCGATGAGGAACAGGTAGGATGGCAAACATGGTAGTACAAGGGGACAGTTGATCAGCAAGACAGGCTGGTGGCTTTGACCAGGATGGTGGTAGTAGGAAGAGGAAACGTAGTTGAAGGTAGCAGGGACAGGATTTGCTGATGGATTGCCGATGGGGTTTGAGAGGATGGGAGACACCAGTGAGCAGCAGGAAGGTCTGGAGCACTGGGAGAAGCAGGTCAGGGCAGAAAACTGGTTTGGTTCAGACATGTTAATTTGAAGGTGCTTTCACTAGACTCTTGTGCAGATTTCAGATAGGCTGTTGGACACAGGAATTTAGGGAAGGAGTTGGGCTGGAGGTCTGAATTTAAAAATTATCATTATGTAGATCAGGGGTCCCCAAACTACGGCCCGCCCGCGGGCCGCATGCGGCCCCCTGATGCCATTTATCTGGCCCCCACCGCACTTCCGGAAGGGGCACCTCTTTCATTGGTGGGCAGTGAGAGGAGCATAGTTCCCATTGAAATACTGGTCAGTTTGTTGATTTAAATTTACTTGTTCTTTATTTTAAATATTGTATTTGTTCCCATTTTGTTTTTTTTACTTTAAAATAAAATATGTGCAGTGTGCATAGGGATTTGTTCATAGTTTTTTTATAGTCCGGCCCTCCAGTGGTCTGAGGGACAGTGAACTGGCCCCCTGTGTAAAAAGTTTGGGGACCCCTGATGTAGATAGTATATTCTGTGATAGGCATGATGAGCTCATTTAGCGTAGATACGTAGTAGAAGAGAAGTGTGGGGATAGGGCCCCGTGTAGCCCATCATTTAATACTACTCTAAACGAGAGGATCCAGGAAGGCTTAATGGGAAGACTAGTCAGGAAGGTAGAAAAACACGACCCGGGTGCACGTCCTGGAACCTAAGTGAGGAAAGGGTTGTGAGGAGTGAGTAATCAGGTGTGTCAGATGCTACTACTGTGAGGCCCAATAAGATGAGAACTGAATCTTAGCAGTTTAAATCTTAAAGATTAACCTCTTTCATATTCTTATATGCTTTAACACATTGTAACAAAGTAATTTTTTTCAAGTGTCAAATTTTAGCAGATTTCTGAACTTGAGATAGCAGATCACCAAGAGATATTTTAAAAGCAGTTAGACATCTACCATGTATCAGTCTACAAAGATGAATAAGAAAACCCCCTGTAAACGTCCTAGCCTTGCTGTAATCTTAGGAGAGAATGTATGTAAAATTGTAGTGCAATGCCTGGCATGATAAATATGTGAAAATTGGATGAAGCTAATAAGAAAACAGTTAGGGTTAACTAACTGTTAACCAAATGATGGCGAGACCAGTATTAGTACCAAGATACCTTGATTTTCGGTCTCTACTCTCCTTCCTCCAGCTGACACCATTGTCACACATATAAAAAACAAACAAAAAACAGTCTTAAAGCTTGCAAAGATATTTATGGGAAAATATCCACTTAACATCAAAATTATTGTACTTCCAAAATACCACACTTGAGTAGAAATTTTTTGGTCAAGACAAGAGATCAGATTCCCATGAGGGTCATGAGTAGAGGATCCTGGCAGTTTCTTTGTATCGCTTGTCCTAACTTCCTACTGTCTGCTGCCACGAAAAGTAAGGAAGAGTGAACCTGTGTGTGCCCATGTGTGTGTGAGGGGCGTCTGTGGTGTTGACTGAATTAGCAAGATAAACATTTCTTTTAAATCTCACATTTTACCTTTATAATGATTGTAAATTTTGCACTTAAAATATATCATGTGTGCTTGATAGTTTAATTATTTAGTATCCTCCTGCCTCAAACCTTTAAGCAAAGATTCTGATGTGCTTTTTGATTTTTTTGAATCCCCATTGTTCTACATGCCACTTACTTTTGGGGAAATGCTTAGGCTGGTGGTTTTGTAACATTTCTACTTCACAGCCTTACAATCAGAAATTTTCTTGAAGTCTAGATGTATGTCTCAGGTGGATAAAGTTAGTAAAATCTTCAGAAGCCCTTGGCCAGTGCCAGTGGGATTCCTTCTAGCGGACTGGGGACGCCTGGGTCTCCCTGGAGGAGAGGTGTAAGCGTCCTGGCTGGGCCTGTCTGGATGGGGGTGCGGGCTATGGTAGTCTCTTCTTTTTCCTTCCAGGTGCAAGGCAGGGGCCCCGTGTCCCTGGTTTTGATCAGTCCTTTATCAGAACTCTGGTCTTGGCCTGCCTCTATGTTCATGGACTCTGCAGGTTCTCTTAAAAAGTTCCTCCTTGAACCACAGTGAACAATGTGCTATCTCCCTCTAGGACAGCCCTCTCTTTCTCCTCCCCAGGCATAGTAAATAGTTCTAGTCCTTTCCACCCCAGAGCTTGGGTCGAGAACATTCACCTGACGCTCAGGAATGATGTCCTTTCAGCACCTTTTCTGACCTCACCCGTTGCGGGGTCTAGGCTCTTCTGCGCCCGCTCCACAGGCTGTGCTCTCTCCACACTGCGAAGGCTCATCTTGGAAGTCAGCACGACACAGTGTTTAGGAGTGTGGTCTTGGACTCCTGGTTCTGTCACTTACGAGCTATATGACCCTGGATGAATTGCATAGCTTCTCTGGATCTTAGTTTTCTCACTTCTAACATGAGAATCATTAGTACCTATTTATTAACAATGTTGTTAGGGAGATTAAGTGAGATAATACATGTAGTGTGCTTATAATTGTGCATAGTACATAGTATATTGTCTATAAATTGCTATTGTGTTAATGTCATGTTATGTTATTACTACTACTGTGACTACATTTTTGCTAAAATATTGTTGCTCCACTACATTCTAAGTCGATTAAGGTCAGGGTTCCTGCCCTGTCATCTTCTCTTGTCATATCCTCTGTGCACGGCACATAGTTGTTTTTTTTTTTTTTTTTTTTTGTATCTTTCCGAAGCTGGAAACGGGGAGACAGACAGACTCCTGCATGAGCCCGACCGGGATCCACCCAGCACGCCCACCAGGGGGCGATGCTCTGCCCATCCGGGACGTCGCTCTGTTGTGACCAGAGCCACTCTAGCGCCTGAGGCAAAGGCCATGGAGCCATCCCCAGTGCCCGGGCCATCTTTGCTCCAATGGAGCCTCAGCTGCGGGAGGGGAAGAGAGAGACAGAGAGGAAGGAGAGGGGGAGGGGTGGAGAAGCAGATGGGCGCTTCTCCTGTGTGCCCTGGCTGGGAATCGAACCCGAGACTTCCGCACGCCAGGCCAATGCTCCACCACTGAGCCAACCGGCCAGAGCCTAGTGTTATAGATACTTGTTCAATATGAGACATGCTACAACAGAGGTGTAGGAGCGAAGAGGTGACTGGTGGTGGTGGTGGTGGGGTTATGGGGAGAATTAGATTCAGAGACATCCTACTGGAGGTGCCTTCTGGGCTGAGTTGTATCTGACAAGTAGAAGCCATCCAGGACTGAGGGTCATGGTGCAGCTACCTGGAGGACTCTGGGTGGGCAGAGAAGATGAGACTGCAGGGCTGAGGCCAGCATAGAAACTGAAGGTGTCTTGAGCAGCACTGTCTGTTGGGAACAGGATGTCAGCCACGTGTCCTGTAAAATTGTCCAGTCACATTAAACCAGGGGTCAGGAACCTATGGCTCGTGAGCCAGATGTGGCTCTTTTGATGGCTGCATCTGGCTCACAGACAAATCTTTAATAAGAAAATAATAACATTAAAAATATAAAACATTCTCATTGTGGGCAGTGGGTGGGAGGAGAATGGCGAGTCCAGGGGGTCTGTGCTCTGTTTAAAGGGCTTCATTCCTACTTTCTAGGCCCCAAGATCATAAAACAATCCATTCATTTCCTACCGCTCATGTTCATGGTTGCGGGTGGCTGGAGTCAATCACAGCTGTCCTCCAGGACAACACCAAATTTTTATTGGATAATGCATAACGTACACGGATCGTTGTATGGCTCTCATGGAATTACATTTTAAAATATGCGGCGTTCATGGCTCTCTCAGCCAAAAATATTCCCAACCCCTGCATTAAACAAAAAGAAACAATGAGAAATAGGTTTTTAATTGAATATTGGAGAGACATTGGTAAAAAGTTATAGATTTCAGGCATACAGTTCTGTAATGCATCATCTGTATATTGTGTTGTGTGTTCACCACCCAAGTCAGATCTCCTCCTATCACCATCTACCCCCCCTTCACCCCCGTCTGCCTCCCGCCTCCCCTCTGGTGATCACCGGACTGTTATCTGTGTCTGTGTTTGTTTCTTTGGTTTGTTACCTGTTTTTTTTTTTTGCTTAATCCCTTTCACCTTGAAATAGATTATAGTATAGTTAATGTAATATTCAAAACATTGTTTCAGCATGAAGTTTTTGAATATTTTTCCAACAAACAATACTTAGTATAAAAATATAATAGGATAGTTTCCATTCTCTTTTGCTGTCCTAAGTCCTTGAAGTCTGGTGCGATTGTGCGCTTCTAGCACTTCTCAGTTCAGGCCTGCACGTTTCAAGTGCTCTGGAGCCACGTGTCTAGTGGCCGCTGCCTTGCGCGGCAAGGGCTTCGGGAAGAGACAGCCAGGAGGGCTGGGCAAAGCCGGTGTCTGTGTGCGTGGAGAGGTCGAGGAGGAGTTGGATCACCACAGCTCTTGTTTAGGCACTAGGTCAGGGTGGTTGGTCTCAGAGTTATGTAGAAGAATTCAGGAAAAACCCTCAAGATTGTTTTGTTTTCAGAAACAGGGGAAGAGGTAAAAAGATGAATAAAGATTGGAGTTTGAGGTTCAGACCAATATTGGGTTTCATGGACACAGTTTAGTCTCAGGCTTTATGATCTTGGGGCCTAGAAAGTAGGAATGAAGCCCTTTAAACAGAGCACAGACCCCCTGGACTCGCCATTCTCCTCCCACCCACTGCCCACGCACACCTCTCTGCCTCCTGCCCTGTCCCAGCTCAGGGCCTGTCCTTGGGCTTCAGTGGAGTGTGGTCAGAGCCCGAGGAGAAGCACACGTGTCAGTGTTTGCAAATATGCCTTCATTTCCATCTGAAATATTTCCCAGTTCAAAACATTAGAATTTTAAAGTTAATTTAAACATTTCCATGTGATAAAATTATAAGCCATTTTTGATTAAAAAATATTTGATCAATGTAGTTCAGCAATTACTGGAAAATGTTGGTACCTTTTTATTTTTGGCGGTCAGATTCTGAGAACTTTTTCTAGGCCTCTCTCCAGGGAGTGCGTTATTTGTTGGGCAGCCTCTCTGGGAACGACGGGGGTGACCGTAAGTACTTCATAGTGGAGAGGGAACAGTGCTGGCCTGTTGATTCTATTTAGGATATTCTAATTTGAGGTGAGAACCTTATCCATCCGTGCACCCATCTGTCTTTTCATCAGGCAACATTGTTGAGCATTTACAATGTTCCAGTCACTATGTGAGGTTGTGGGGGTATAGAAACAATCTCTTTTCCCCTTAAAAAATTCCAAGTTTGGCAGTGATGTAACTGCAGTTGAAAGACAAATGGAAATGTGCATGGCGGTAGATCCACACTTATTTGCAGGGCCAAGGTGGCACTTGAATCAGGGGAAGTGGAATGATGGAGACATTGGTGCAGGCACAACAAAGATCATGGTCTTTTCAGAGGATGGCCAATGTCTCAGCACTGCCTTGGGCCAGTCAGTAAAGTGTCATTTGCATGAGGATTTATTAGCTCCGCAGTAGTTTCCGGCACTCTGTGGGACACCTTGGGGGTGCAGCGGCTGCAGGTGTAGACAGATGGGGCAGCAGGAGAGTCTGGAGAACACCCGTGGGCAGAACGGGGTAGGCATGTGGCAGCTGTGTTAGTATTTGAGGGGGGTTTGGGGAAATATTGATATTCAGTCAGTAAATACTCAGTCTGTGGTATATATCACACGTACTTTCCTGTGCATATATACTCCTGTATGTATAAGGTCAGCAGCATAACATGCCGCTGTCCTTCAGGGGCTCAAAGTTCAGAGGGCTGGAGAGACCTGTCGTCAAGCAGTGTGATAAATGTCACCATCTCCACCTACACAGCTCAGGGAAGGCCTCAGGAAGAGGTTGTTTCAACTGAGATTTGAAGATTAAGTAGAATTTATCTGGGAGGAGAGAGTAGCAGTGACATTCTAGGCAGGAGAAGTGACATGTCCACCAGCACTAAGTTGGGAAGACAATGCATTTATGTGACTGCAGCTGTTACCAGAGGGAGCCAGCATGTGTGGGGGAGAGAGGCAGGACGTGGGGCTGGAAGGGCCATAGGGCAGACCCTGACCAGCCTCACAGGAGTCTCAGTTTTAAATGTGGTTGATGGAGAATCGTTGACAAATTGTACAAAGAGAAAAGCATAGGTGATTTTTGTTTTAGAATGATCTCTTTGTTATGATACAGAAAGTACAGTAGTCCTTCCTTATCCACCGGGATTTGTTCAAGACCCCCAGTAGATGGCTGAAAATGTGGATAGTCTCAAACCCTGTATATAAACTACATTTTTCTCTTTACATACATACCTATGATAAAGTTTAGTTTATACATTGAGTCCGGTAAGAGATGAACAGTAATAAACTAATAAAATAGAACAGTTATAGCAACATACTGTAATAAAAGCTATGTGAATGTATTAAGTGTAGTAGGGATCGCTGGAGGACGGGCCCTGCGGTGCTGCACCGCGAACCTGCTCCCTGAGATGGCTGCCGAGCGACGGCCCAGCGGGAACGTGCACGGCACGGAGACCTGACAGACCAGTGACTCACATCTCGGGCAGGACGGGGCAAGATGGAGTGACATTTCATCACACCACTCAGAACCACATGCAGTTTAAGGCTTAGCATTGTTTATTTCTGGAATTTTCCATTTAAAACTTTCGGGTGATGGAAACCATGGAAAGTGCAGCCGTGGACAAAGGGGGACTACCATACATTGAACCTGGTCAGTGCAACAGGAGTAGGACTCGCAGAGGAGCCTGTGGGTACAGGCTGGGACTAGAGAAGTGGATGGGAAGGCAGTCTTAGCCGCCAGTTGACTGTGGCCAGAGAGGATGAAGAAGAAACAAGGTTGGCTGACTGAGAATCACAGTGACATTGACCGAAGTGGGAAAGCTGGGCTGTTGATAGAGGAGCGTGATTTTGGTTTTTGGCCTGGTGAGCTGAAGGTGCTGGGGCAAACACCCAGTCTCAGCTGCAAAGGAGCATGTGGGTCTTCCGGACTACGTCGTGTGGACAGTGGAATCCAGAGCAACACCGGAATGTAGGAAAAACAGAGGAAGGGAGTCAGGAAAGGGTGAACGAGGGAGGAGTAGTCAGCAGCAGATACAAAGAAGAATAATGTTGTGGTTGTAGCAAGGTTTTCCTCCTCCAACTTTGATTTTTGAAACATTTTTCAATTTACAGAAAGGTCGAAGGAATAATTGCAATGAGCACATGCTTATCCTTCACATAAAATCACCCATTGTTAACATGTTGTTACATTTTCTTTAATCTACTGTTGCCTAAAACCACCTGCAGAAAGCAAGGAGGGAGCCCTGGGGATGTTTGGGTTGGAGCTCTGATAACAGAGGAAGCCTTTGCAAAGGCACTGAGGTAGAAAGGCCCTTGCCCTTTGTTGGACTGTAAGCAAGGAACAGTGTTGTTGGAGTGGAAGAGAGCAAGGGGTGAGAATCATAGGAGATGAGATTAGGGCGGTTGCAGGAGTCCATATCATTTAAGGCAGGGGTCCCCAAACTACGGCCCGCGGGCCACATGCAGCCCCCTGAGGCCATTTATCCGGCCCCCGCTGCACCTCCAATAGGGGCACCTCTTTCATTGGTGGTCAGTGAGAGGAGCACAGGATCCATCCTCATCCTGTGCTCCGGGAGTACTGTATGTGGAGGTGCCACAAAGTGCAGCATGGCTCACGTACAGTACTACTTCCGGTGACGTGGGATGCACGCATCACGGCTCCAGAAGCGCGTCATATCACCTGTTATGGCTAGCAGTGACAAATATGGAACCAGACATTGACCATCTCATTAGCCAAAAGCAGGCCCATAGTTCCCATTGAAATACTGGTCAGTTTGTTGATTTAAATTTACTTGTTCTTTATTTTAAATATTGTATTTGTTCCCATTTTTTTTTTACTTTAAAATAAGATATGTGCAGTGTGCGTAGGGATTTGTTCATAGTTTTTTTTATAGTCAGGCCCTCTAACGGTCTGAGGGACAGTGAACTGGCCCCCTGTGTAAAAAGTTTGGGGACCCCTGATTTAAGGCCTTGAAAGCCATGGGCAGGACTTTAGATTTTATTGTGACTAAAGTGAAAAGATATGGGAAGTTTTAAATAGATGTGATGTGGCATGATCAGATTTGCTTCTTTAAAGCATTATTCAGATTGTATAGCAAATTGGGTGGAGGACAAGGCTAAAAATTAGAGTCAGTTATAGGGGCTCTTGCAGTGGCCCAGGCAAGGTGTTCTGGTGCCTGGACAGGACAGTGGTGGGAGAGGTCATTGAGGGTGTTTCCTGTCTATGGAGAAGGTGGAGCCAGTAGAATTTACAGATTGGATTGAAGATGGTTCATGAGACTAAGAGAAGAGTCAGGGATGACTCCGTCCATGTATTTGACTTCTGCTGCTGGTGTAGTAACAGTTTATGAAGATGGGTTTTGGTGGAGAAATCAGGAATGTTTTAGAAAGCATTATGTTTGAGATGCCTATTGGCCCTTGCCAGTGGATATATTAAATAGACAGTTGGATAGAGAAGTACAGAGCTCAAGGAGGTGATCTGGCCTCAGTACAGAGCTTTGGGAATCGCAGCCTATAGGTAGTATTTAGGGCAATGGCATCTGATGAGGAAGGAAGCATAGGCAGAGCTGAGAGCCAAACATGAAGGCTCGAAGCATCTCAGAAGTGACAGGGAGAAGTGATGAGGAACCAGTAACAAAAGAGCCTACAAGGTAGCAGGTGAGAGGGCTGTCCTGGAAGTCCTGTGAAGAAGCTGGGAGTGAACAGCTGGGCCTGATCCTGCTGGCAGGCCGGGGTCAGTGGGAGGGAGAGAGCAGCCATTGGAGGTCACTGTCATCAGAGAGCAGTTTCTACAGAATATTAGTGTGGTTAGAACAAATTCAAGAGCGAGTGGAAGGAGGAGGACAGCAAATACACTCACTCTTTTGAGTATTCCTCTCTAAAGGGAGCAAAAGAAAGGTGGCAAGAGCTGGAGGAAGATGTGGGGTCCAGAAAGCCTCCATAAGTATTTGAAAAAGAGTGAGGGTGGAAAGATCCACCCTGTAAGAGAAGAGAACTGTGGAAAAGCAGGAAGCAAATCAGAAAGTAGACTGGTAGATAAATTTGGAGTGTCTGGTTATTTAAATCATTTCATGGGGTAGACTTCTTTTAGAGGACTATTTTCAAGAGTGTTGCTGCAGGGTGTCACGTGTTGGGGGCGATTTGAAGCCAGTGTAGGGTGCGCCTCGGCTGGTGCTTCTGGCTTTCGAAGCTCACGGCACTCTGGTGATTTGCCACTGCTGGCCACATTCTCAGCTGTGCACTGAGGAATTCGGGTCCCTGAAAACTCCCTGTCCCTGTGTCCCTGAATTCAGCACTGTCTGTCTCTGAAAGTCTCAGCAGACCTTCCCTGGCTTGGCTGAGACTATCCCTGTGCAGTGGCTCTTGTGTGTGATTTCTCATGGGGGAGGGGGAGGCCTTTAAAAAAAAAATCTCTAATTCTTGCCCTGTCCCTGTCTCTTCTCTGTAGTTGATTTGGTATGGATCTATGACTTCAGAGGTTCCCAGATATGATATATGGACATTTGTTAGGTATATGAAATGAGATTATGTATTATTGGAATACTGTTCTGAAACTTTTCCTTTTTTATGGGGAAAGTAAATTGTGTATTTTAAGATTTTGTTGTACCAATTCTGGTATTTCTTACTTGGTTTGAGGTTTCTACTATGGATTTTTAGATCAATTTTATTTATTTATTTATTTTATGTTTATCTGAGAAACTTCCTTAATCTTTCCCTCTGAAGTTATGTTCACTTCTCTACTTCACCTTACAAACACTCATTTCTTTTGGGGCATGCGGGGTAGTTATCATTTGAGCCATACTGCAGCCAGATTTTAGCAGTAGAGACCAAGTCTTAGGGTTAGGAGGGAATTGTAAATCAGTTTACCCAACTTTATCTCACAGATGAGGAAGTTAGGGAATCTTCAGATGCTTGTTTTCCCACCTGATTTTTAAAGTATCCATAGAGTAAATAAATGGTCAGAAACTGACCCTAACAGTTACTCCTCTAGTCTGTCCTATTATCTCCTTTTGAGAACTTACCTGAAAAGAGCCACCAGCACCTAGAGGAACATACCCAGGTAAGCACCTGGTGCTCTCTACCTAATGCTAGTGGGGGCTGCACTCACATAACCCTGAGCCCTCTGGGCCACGGCAGCTGTGTGCCTGTCCCTATCCCTGTTCCTTTGGTCCTTCTGGTCGAAGGTAAATCTGTTCTGAGCGTTGTTTCCTGTTTGCCAGTTGTCCTTGGGGATGATGGTGGTAACGTACAAAAACTTGTCAGATTGTTCCTGAGATAATTTCTATTTATATTTCTGATTGTGCCCTAGTAGAAGCTGAAGATAATGTTTAGATTCTTGAATTTGAGAAGTGGTTAGTGTTGGATGTTAGTTGATTATTGAATTTTGCAACTATAGAGCTTATTATCCTAATATTTTGGATGATGTTAAACTACGAAAAAAGCTCCACTTCTTTGCTGATGTCCAGACATAAATTTTGATAAAACACACCATTTTATTGCAAATTACATTAATCCCATCTAAATTGTGTTTTAAAAGAGAATATTGAAATATAAATATTTATTTTAGGCATAAATGATGATATTTTGTCAAGTCATCTGCAGTTACACATTTTTACAATATATGCATGTTTAATATAAATAAATTAAAACAGAAATTAATTACTCAAATATAAATGATTACATAATAGCATCTTTGTAGCAGTTTCAGTTTGTTCAAATATTTTTAAATAGAATCAAGTATCTAAGATCTATAAAGAAGGTGCTGAATGGCTGTTGACATTAAGCACAAGGTAAATCACACAGCAGTTTAAACTAAAATAGTTTAGTTCAGAGGGTACTGCTGTTTTATAACCATATTTAAAAATCTGTTCCTCTCACTCCCTCAAACTGAGTTCAGGGGTATAATGGATCCCATTATAGGTAAAAGGTCTGTGACTCAGCCATTGAGCTACTCAAACTCTTGGCTGTTTTAATTGCCACCATTAAAGGTTTAGTACTTTTATCTCATAAAAATAGATATCATTGATGTAAAATGTGTGCCTGTTGAAGATACATTTTTACCTCTGCCCTGATCGTTAGCTAATCATCCATTTTGTTTGAAGTTAGTTAGGTTTTATGCAGCTGGGAACTTGACATAGATCACAAAATTATTCAGATTTTAGTAAGGCAATTAAGAAAAATTTTCACGAAGGAATAAGAGTAATATCTAGCTAGAATATCTTCCAAAAAGAAACTTACTTTGTTTTGGTTTACATTTTGACCACATTTAAGTGATAAGGATGGTGGGTGGATTTCTACCAAACTCATTCTTGAGGGCATGAGAATAATAATAATATTTCTCTGAGTCTAATGCTGTGACTTCAACAATTCAAAGGAAATATAGCGATCACTTTTTGTCTCTACATGACACATATGTGTAAACTTAAGCATGGTAATCAGCAGCATTTATCTGCCTATATTCTCAAAGGGGAAAATGCCAAGGTGTAAAGGAAACTCCAAGAACACGTTGTTCTGGGCTTTTCCCTTCAAGCATGCTTGCTAGGCACAGTCATTCATTGTTCATATGGCTGCATGTAACAAGGTAAAATGTCTCCAGTAGAGGTCTAAAGTGATCTCAAGAAAGTTGAACTTCTTTACCCCTAGGAATACATTCATTTCTCCACATAGTATAAATACAACAGCAAATAATTGGTGGGGCAGTTCCTTAAGTTTTGTCTGTTCTACGGTTGTAATTGTGGAATTATAATATATTTAAATAAGAGAAGAAAATCTGACTGTAAAGGGGACTCAAATCTGAAACAGTTTTAAAGCTAAAACCTACCACACAAAGCATTTGTGAGCTAATATATATAAGCAGGCTTCTATTTGTGCCCAGCTGTGTAGATTCAATTATAATAATTTTCTCAGTTGCATAACATTGCTGTTTGTTTATTACTGCGTTATTAGTCAGTGAATGAACCTCCCTCTTTTTGACCCTTCAGCAGTGTTTATAAAATGCTTAATTGCTTTGG
Organism: Saccopteryx bilineata; assembly: GCF_036850765.1. Taxonomy (NCBI): domain Eukaryota; kingdom Metazoa; phylum Chordata; class Mammalia; order Chiroptera; family Emballonuridae; genus Saccopteryx; species Saccopteryx bilineata. The sequence continues at coordinate 59,231,745 of NC_089492.1, forward strand.
TATCTTCTGTTTTGTGTGTGATTCCAGCTGGTAGGAGTCATGGGGACACCATCCCCTTTAAGAGTTAAATGGACTGTTTCTGATGTGCAATAGACTTTCTTTTAAAATAAGTATCAGGAGCCTTTTAATATTGTTTATAGGGCAGTTTCTTATGTTTTTTTCTTGAAAATGAAGTTATTTTCTTTTTAAAACCCCCTTTCTGATGGTTTGAGTGGCAGTTAACTAACAATGCCAGGCTGCAGCTTTCCCACGATGGCCACACCCTTTATTGCACTTGGCCCCTTCATGTCTGGGTGGGTTTCACCTCTGTCCAGCTGTTCCCCTGCACCAGCTCTCTTTGCCATCACAGCTCCCTCCTGCGGGAGGACTTCAGCAGGCGTGCACGAGCTGCAGCGATCAGGCACGTAGGCGGGATGGTGGAGACGGGGGTGCTGCAGAGAGCCTGCCTGGGTTGCATCCCGACTCTTCTCAGAACTAGGTGTTGGTGGCTTTGGGCACATTTCCTAACCTCTTTGTGTGCCTTAGTTTTCCCATTTATAGAACAGATAATTTCAGAAGTTGGTTGTGAACCTAAAACAGGGCTTGTCACAAAACTGCTCATTGTTACCATCAGCAGCAGCACCACTGCACAGGTCCAGGGAGATGCTGCTGAGCGGTCTGTCTTTATGTGGAAGGACACACGTCTAGCATGGACAGGGGGGCTCCTGGGTGGTAAGAAAAGACTGAAAGAATTTCACATGACAGTTGCAGAGGACAGTGACGGATGTTAGTTGTTTATTGTTGCAAAACAAATTCCGTGGTCTAAAACAATATCCCTTTCTTATCTCCCAGTTTCTGCAAGTCAGGGTTTGAGCACAGCTTAGCAGGGGCCTCCGTCCAGTGTCTCACCAGTTATGGTCAGGTCCGTCAGGACTGCATTCTCATCTGGAGTTCTGACTGGGGAAGAGTCTGCTTCCAAGTCCATTCAGGTTGTTGACAGAGTTTGTCTCCTGCTTCTGTGTGACTGGGGCTTCAATTCTTGCTAGCTGTCACCTTGCCCTCTGCTCCTCAAGGCGACTTGCAGTTCCTCACTGTGGTGGGCTTCCTCTGTATTCACTTGCTTCTTTAAAGTCAGCAACTGAGAGTCTCCAACCCTCCTGGAGGGCCCTCCCACTTTACACACCGTCCCTGATGGACTCAGTCTGCCGCCCAGGGTAATCTCCCCTTTGAGCAACTCAAACCAGTGGATTTGAACCTTATCATATCTGTGAAGTTCTTTTACCTTTGCCATGTGCTGTTGCCAAGCCAACTGTTCCCCGCAGTCAGGAGGAGGGGAAAACATGAGGCCACCTTAGAACTCTACCTCCTACAAGATATTGGTGAGTTTTTATAGGACCAAAGTAGTCATTAAGCATTTATTGTTAACTCAATTTGTTAAAATCACACTCTCTGAATCTTGGAGAACTTGCCTGGTGTGTGTAAATTAGGTTTATCATTAAGCTCCTAAAAATGGACTTTTTCCACCCTCAAAGATAGTTCCTGTTTCTACTCAAACCCCTGCAGTTGTTCAGTGTTAGATAAAGACATACCTTCCTTTAAGTCCTTTGAAGTTTGACTTTTTCAATTCATAGCAATAGCATAGTAAGTTGCTTTTAATATTGACCTTTATAGGGTAGCAGAAACCTAATTGCAAACAGAGCCAAACTCCATACCTTTCACCTTTCCCGTTTAGAGATCAAACATGCTATTGGGTAACCAGTGATAGTAAAATACATTATAAGTCTACAGCAAAGAATTTTTGAATTGAACTTAACTTTTTAGTATTTAGTTTAAGTTTGGTCTTCGTCTTGACTATCATTGAATAGGTTCTACTTATGCAAAATGTTTTGGCCAGCCCAGAAGAAATGTTGTCTTGTGTTTTGCTGAGTCTGGTTCCTAGTAAGCCGGATAATTTCAGGTCTAAATGGTTGTTGCCAAATTCAAGCCTCCATATATGTCTTCAAGAACAATATGGATATAAGAACTAACTTGAAATTAGCAAGACGAGTACCTGTGAACTGTGAGTTGGGCCGATAGATTCTCATTCACTGATATTTATTGAGTCGAGCCAACTAAGGGAAATTCTGTATTTCCCCATGTATAAGACACACCTTAATTTTGGGGCTTGAAATTTGAAAAAAAAAAGTATTACATAAAGTTATTGAACTCATTTTATTCATCATAAAATTCATACAGTTCCCATCACTGTCCAAACTCCCATCCATTAGCTTGTCCTCATCTGTGTCTGATGACAAGTCATTGTTTTCATATATTGCCTCATCCTCAGTTCCATCTACGGCCTTTGAAATGCCACACTTCTACAACCACTGTATAAGACACACCCAGATTTTAGACCCCAAATTCTTTTGGGGAAAAATGCGTCTTATACATGGGGAAGTATAGTATGTGCATGAAGGTGAAGATAAGAAAGAAGAAAGAGGGAGAGATAGTAAAATTGACTTTGTTAAGGACCCTGAGCATATTCATTATTTTTTAAAATTTTTACTTCTAGAAGGTAGTGTTTGGTAAAACTTGCAGCAGTTGACGTACTGTGTTAAGGCACTAAGATTTAAGAATAAGTGAGTTCTCAGACTCCTCTCATGGGTGCATATCTTGGTTTGCTTGTTGTAAATCAGAGACACCATGATGCCCATGTTTCCCGCTCTATTCGGGGGGGGGGCTTGCTGTTGAAAGAGAATGGGTGTCGTCTCTAAGCAGGTCTGCTGTGTACCAGGGACTACCCTCTGCTTGTGGCCCAGGACACAATGAAGAGTCCCTCGTCATTACTGCATTAGGCTTTGAATTGTATCAAATTTGTAGTTTTTTCTGTCCCTCCCCTGCCCAAAGTAGTGGTAAGGCCTATTGGCCCCTCTACATTTTTTCCCCCTAATTAAAAGTACTTCAAGAAATGATTTTCAAGTTCAGCAACACAGTCTATTTACCTGCATACACCTTTTGGAAAACTAACACATGTAAAAACATAATCAAGTCTTATATAAACAATTAAGGTAACCTTTCCAAGCATTTATGAAGCAGTGGAGATACATCAAAAGTATGTTTGGTGTAACATTGGTTCAGCTGTATGCCTTGAGCATGTGTGCGTGTAAACACAGTATTTCAGTGACGTCCTTACGTGCAGGCCTGCTGCTTCACCTGCTGCTTTTCCTAAGAAGTAGAATGATCTGTTACCAAACTGGAGAGGAGAATCGACTCTTTTAGATTCCTTGAAATATAGTAGATTAGAGATTATATATGTATATGCTGTTTCTTTTTTAAAGTTGGTTTTGGGAGAATTTTCCAGAGAGAGCAGATGGAGGGTTACCTTTTTCCTCTTTTTCTGGTTCTGGAACACTCAGGTCAGGTCCTGGCTCAAAGCAGGCTGATTGAACTGACTTCATCTTCTATCAACAGGGCGACTTTAAAATCCAAACTGGATAATGTCTGTTAGCTGCAAAGTACAGTATGCATTTCAGTTCTTAACCACATTTTTATCTTTGGGGAAAAAAGTGATTCTCTACAGCTTTAGTTTCAAAGTAAACTAGAATTCTCTCCTGACCCTTTGAAGGCAAAAAATTTCAAATTTATATTAAATTAAAATTTAATTAGTGTGATAGGGTCTTACAACTAAGACCTTTATGGTTTAGGAGAAAGGTGCCCATGGCTCCCCAGGCTTGTGCTGTGGCAGGAACAGGGCTTGAGACCACCCACTGCCCCCTCCACAGCCGTGGGACCGCAGTCACCTTCCCACTGGCTTTGTAGCCACATCCGGGTTAGAATTCAGGTTTGCCATTTTCTAGCTGTATAACTTTGGGTCAGTTCATCTTCAAGTGTCATTAATAAAAGAGCAATTCTATCACCACTCACCAACCTCGTGAGATTATTATAGGGAGCTCAGAGAAGAAATAGGTAAGATACTTAGCAGAGCACAGGGCACATTCAGTACGGTGGCCCAGGATGGCTACGGGACAGCCCAGCTCCTGTGTTGTCTCTTCCTGAACACCGGCTGCACCTGTACCCTTTGCCCTGTCGCCCTGAGTGGGGCCAAGCTGGAGGCAGTCTTGCGGGTGCCACAGCACGGTATGACAGCCTGGTCAGCACAGAGAGCAGGCCCACCTGGGCTTTCTCAGGGACCACAGCACAGTGTGTCACACGTTAACAATGCTATCTGTGACAGTGCTACAGTAGGGTTTCAGTCCTAAATAACCTAGAAGATGGTCAGTTTTTTATATATGATGTGAAGCTTTAATATTAAATTTAATATAACCACTTCATTCATTACTTTGGACTCTAATAACTCAAAATGTGTTTGTAATTTAGATGTCATAAAAGCAGCTCATGTTCATGTGTAGCTGTTGAAGATTTCGTTCGAATGGCAGATCTATTCTAAGGACAGCTTAAAAACATAAGCCGAAAGTCAGAGGTTCAAAAATGCCTTCAGATGATTTTTAAATGAGATATTTCATCAATAATTTTAAAATAATTTTAATTCTGAATTTAATGATTCTGAGTTACAGGCAGAGATAAATTTATTACATTATAATATTTCAACATTTACTTTATTTAACTTGGTAATTATCTTGGCTGTGTATATAACAGAAATTATATGTCATCTTTATATGATTATTCTAATATTTCTATTTTATTCCTACCAGTGACTAAATTGCACATAAAAGAAACTGCCAATCCAGTAAGCTAAGTGCAATTTATATAACGTTACATTTGTCCGTAGAGTCATATGCTGTCTTATAAAACATTTGATAACACACACAGACAAACACACACACATACCGTACCCACCCATCACCCCAGGAGCAGGTGACTTTGCCCAACTTTAGCTTGTATCAGTAAAGTATATTTTGAAGAACACTAGGACACTTTATTCAAGATAGTCTTGGAAAAATGGGATGCTGCAGTGAAATACCTCAGAACGCTGCCATCTCCCCTTGGAGTGTAGGATAGACTTGGGAAGTTTTGTAGTATAGAACACTGTATGATTTTGCTCAGCCCAGAAGTCTCTAAACTGATGTGACCCAAGTCTTCTTTCCATGTAACAGCTTTTAATGTCCCAAGCTTAAAAATATTGTTCTATACATTTTACCGTCTTAATTAATTTATATGACAAACAGTCCCAATATTGTTCATTTGTTTATTTGGTTCATAAATGTACTCATTCAACAATTTTTCCTAGAAATTGTTAAGAATGAGCTGAATAAAACTAATATAAAAGGTTTGAACTTGAGACCCTGACTCTAATACCAAATTTAGCCAAGCAGAAAATCTTACAATCCTTGAATGTATTCTTAAGAGTGTTTCCACACTTATTTTATTCAAAGAATCAAAGTTAAAAATTATTTTAGTTGACTATTTAAACTAATACTTGCTCATTTTGATCTGTTCCTTCGCCAAGAAGGTTTCAAAGGCTTGCTTGTCATGGCATTTTTATGCCTTCAGTAACCCAGTCTTAGGCATGATTCACTGAAGTCTGGGTCCGTGGAGGAAGTGACCCCGGGCCAGCACCTTGCTGGCATTTCCCAGGGAGCCTCTCCTCAGTGCTGCCTGGGTCAGGTGCTCTGCTCCCCCTGGCAGCTCCTGGCTGCCTTGATTACTGTTATATCCTCAAATATTTGTTGAATGAGTAAATGAATTGGACACCAAATTTTGAGTGCATCTTCTTTTCATCAATGTCATGACAAGACAAGGGCGTTAGACTCTCCATAGGACTTACTGAGCCCTTGCTAAATGCGTTTTTGAACAATTGTTCACCCTTTGGCTGAAGATTGAACTTCAGTCTTTATACTGGAATTTCTTTTTCTTTTTTTAAAAATATTTATTTATTCAATTTTAGAGAAAGGAGAAAGAGAGAAGGGGGGAGGAGCAGGAAGTATCAACTCACATATGTGCTTTGACCAGGCAAGCCCGGGGTTTCAAACCGGCGACCTCAGCATTCCAGGTCGACGCTTTTTTTAAAAGTGTGTCGAGGGATCAAGAACCTGGGAAGTATTGGAAAAATAAGAGTGAAGAAGGTCAGTAATAGAAATGTGTCTCCAAGGCCATTAAAAAAAGTAAGTTTTTATCTTAAATGAGTACTTAATATTTCTGATTTTACAAATCATTTAAATCATAGTGTGTTTTAAGCGTGTATTTGTTGTTCCTTGGGTCTTAATCAGTTGCCCACTTCTCCATCATAATCTTGGAGTCTCCAAGAGGTCCAATGCCTCCTTTTAATTTAGTTTGCGGGGAAATGTGTCTCCTGAAAGGACCATGTTACTCTTGTCCAGTTGGTAATATATTTTTTTATCATAAATTAGTATTTTGATTTTAGACTTCTTTGTATCACTCAGTAAGCAGAGTGTCCATGTGTGTCCTGTATCGTAAAATGTCAGTTTGTAGAGATTGTACATGTGGGAAACATTGCACCCTGTTAATATTATATTGCTCACTCATGTTACTTGACATCGCTAACAGGTTTGAGGCTTCAAGAATATAATGAAGGAACAATATGAGTAAATAAGATTAAATCAGAAAATACTGATGAAAGTTGGAGGAAAAGCACGCTTGAGATAGATGAAAAGTTTCTCCTTACTTTTTTATGTTCCTGAGCACTTTGGACTCCCTTTGCTTAAGGGTAACCGAGGGATTGCCCTCGCTTCCCCACCACAGCTCAGCTCTCCTTTGGTTAAATTTGCATCCTATTTATACTGCTGTTTCATGTAAGATTTTCTGTTTGTCTAATTTATATGTTCTGAAAAATGCAGTAAGGATACAAACAATTACCTTTAGTTTATGATTTTTTTTTTTTTTGACAACACACAGCTTGGATCACTTTCATTTATACTGTAAATATCAGTCATTCTCTTTTAGGTCCAAGAGTTCATGGCATAATCCTTTTATACCTATATTCCCTAACACTCCAACAGACATATGAATGTGTGATAGAAAATGTGTCAACCAGAAAGTCTTATAGGGTGTATTTAAAAATACCTTTGATATCTAACATTCTCCACATTTGCTCTAATAAATGAGAGGTTTTAGGAATGCCCTATATGGTAATATCAGATGTTAATGGCATTGATTATCTGCCAGGCAGTGGGAATTGATGGGAAAATGTGCTGTAAAATTAAATAGCATTAGAGAAGACTGCCGTGCGGGGAGGGGGCAGCAGGACACGCCGGCTTGGGAGCCTTCGTCAGGGTACTACTGGGAGCTCCAGGTTCTCCCCCACATGATTAAGGCAGGCCATCTGTTCTTTGTTAAATGTTTACAAAAACAGCTTTTCTCTAAAAGATTTAAGGAGATGTAGGTCTGGTAAACACTATCATATTTCTGAGCACCTTTTCCACCTGATTTTCAAATAGTACCAAAATATAATTCTGCTGCATATCAAACAGGATTAGTAGTTTTTTGTATTCAATCTTTATGTTTTCTCCTCCTTATGAAAGATTAAGTTTTTAAAGGGATACTAATTTATGGCTTCATTTATTACAGAAAGGAGCAACTAAAATCATTTGTATGCTAAAGTGTGTAAATAAATCTTCAGCCCTTTTGTATTTGGTGTTATATGCTTTTTCTAATTCGTAAATGTGTACCAGGCATCTCTTATTAGAAGCCGGCACTTGGCTACTAGAGTCAGTACCATGCAGATTAAAGACAGGTGCACATACCTGGAATTAATTTGCCATTCTCAGCTTTAAGCATTGTTTACTGGTAGATTTCTTTTTTCTCTTTCCTTCCCTTTCCAGGAAAGATTTTTTCTTCCATTTCCTGAAAAATAGCTCGTCCCAAATAAATTTGATCTCTATGTCCCTTACAAATAATAACAATAATACAGCATTTTCCTTTTGAATTACATTAGAAAATAATATGTAACAATTAATTTGACTTTATCTTAAATGTAAAAAAGCAGTTAACTCAAATAATTCCCAATAATCCCCAATAATTCTCAGGTAATGATAATTTGAACAGTGCCTCGGTTGACTCTTATTAACCCTTTGAGTAGTACGAACATTCATGGACGTCCTCGCTGAAAGGGTTAACAAAAACCTCACTACTCAAAGGGTTAGGAGTGTTTGTGAGGGACAGGTAGAGGGCAGGGGTAACTTTCCTCAGTGTCTGGTTAGCTGCGCGGTCCCTGTAGGGAACCATCCGTGTGCTCTTCTCAGACTTGTGCCCTGTTTCTCTCTCTTCTCATAGATCCTCACTCTTTGAGGTTCACTGACTCTCGAGTGTTATTAAGAAAGGGCACTATGCATTTTAAATTCTCCTAATGCCATAGGATTTTGGAAAGGACTTTGGAAATCATCTAACCCAAATCCTTCATTTTGCAGTTGAAGAGAATGAACCCCAGGTGGAGTGCAGTGATTCCCCCAGGTAAAACAGCTAATGGCAGTGCTTGGATTAGAATCTGTATCTCTTGCCTCACCATTCTGGGCTGCTTCTCCTACACTTGTGCTGATGAAGAATTGGATGTAGGTTTCTTTAGTAACCATGGTTGGTTTTAATGAAAACAGTGTAACTACTTCCTTCTCAGGCAGTGAGTTTTTAAAAAAGGTTTTTGGGTCACCAAACACGTTTGAAATCAAATGAAACCTGTGGAGCCTTTCCCAAGACACCCATGTATAAGATTTCAGAAGATTGAACAGCGTGTAGATTTAGGAAACTTCGTCTCAAATCTTGTTCTGTTCCCTGCAGTGTGGCCTTGGGTGGTCATGTAACCTGTTCAAGCTTTCCTTCCTTTCTGAAAGATGGGGGGAAATTATCACATTTTTCTTGAGATTCAGCTGAACTTACTCCAAAAGCACCCAGCTTAGTACATAAAATAGATGCTCAATAAGAGTTAGCTGTATTGGAATCTACTTTATAGTTCTTACTGATGGTAAGCCGTAGTTTCTGAGTTACTCTCGAGTTCTCTGCAGACCTGGACCTGGGCTCTCTCGCCTTCTCCCTTTGGAGGTGCCGTGGTGAGGGGTGTGGGCTCTGTGGCCATCAGCTTGGATACCATTCTCAGTTCTGTCAGTTATGTCTGTGATCCTTACTGCATCTTAGAGTGACTGCATACTTAGGTCTTAGGGCTAATGTGGCGATTGCATGGTGTCAGGGGTGTAACGTACTTAGAACATGTCCAGGACATAGTGAGATTGTTCAGTAAACACTAGCAGCTGTTATTGTTGTTGCTGTCTATATTACAGTTACTATTAAGTGTCTGGAGAATATGTGAAGAAGGCAAATATTGAGGGACACTTGCAGGTGTACCATTTTCAAATATCTCATTAGCATATATATCAAGGTTCATGGAATGTCATAATGGACAGTGGAGATAGCACTCTGGCCCTGCCCTGGTTTGCACTGTGAACTGCGAGGCCAAGTCACTGACTCTGATCTCAACTGACCACTGAGCTTCCTGTCCCATTGTTGTTATTTTTTCTGGTGGGAGGGCACAGACAGGAAGAGAGAGAGATGAGAAGCATCAACTCATAGTTGTGGCACTTTAGTTGTTCATTGATTGCTTCTCATATGCACTGTGACTGGAGGGCTCCAGCCGAGCCAGTGACCTTGGGCTTTAAGCCAGAAACTTTTGGGCTCAAGCCAGCAACCACGGGATCATGTTAATGATCCCCTGCTCAAGCCAATGACCCTGTGCTCAAGCTGGAGACTTTGAGGTTTCTAACCTGGGATCTCAGCATTCCAGGTCAACACTCTGTCCACTGCACCACCACCGGTCAAAACTGTTGGTATTCTTTATAGTATTTCTGACCATCTCTGGGTGAACACCTAATGACTGTCATCTCCTACAAGACACAGTGAAATGACTATCTGGATTCTCTTCCCATCGCTAAAATTTGGAAATGTAAAACAATTTATGGAAAACACTATCTGCATTTCATAGTAGCACAAGGAATCTAGCCAATTCAAAGCTATTAAGTTTGGGTGTATGCTTTTAATTTGACATTTTGATGTTTTTTAAATTAGAAATGACCTGTATTATGCAAGATTTATGTGTTCATACTTTGATTTCAAACTTCCACAGGACCTGGAACTTGAAGTGCTTACTTAGTACACTTGTTCTTTTTAAAAGTAGCTTAATTATGTATCTTTAATTTGACTTCCCATTCCTGCGTTGCGGAAAGAATTCTACATAATTCATTCTGAATGGTTTAGCTTTTGCTACCATTTTTTTTTATATTTAAAAATATTTAAGTTTTTGAGTAATTTGAATGCCTTATACAATATAATCTTAAAACAAAACAAAGACAGTTATAAACCCTTAAACCTTATAAAGTTAATAAATTAAACATGAATAAATTTATTTTAAACATTAAAATAATTTGTACATTTAGTCAGGTTTTATCTTTTCTAAGTTCACATCACAAGTTTAATATCAAAGACATTTCAAATTCAAGTTTCAGGATAACATGTATGAAATGGACACCAATAAAAAATATACTGTGTTAAAAGTGTAAATGTTATGAATAGGAGAAATGAGAAGTTAATTAAGATGGGAACGTTTGAAAAAAATGTTGTAAAGACTTTGTAAGAGTTAAAATAAATGTAATATATAATTATTTAAGTTTAAATTTGGTCATTATTTTAGTAAAACTTAGCATTTATCAGCATACTTAAATTTATTCTTTTATACAAACCTGCTAAAATAAAATATTTATTTATATTATACTTTCTTAACCAGGAAGTGACAAAATACAGCTCAAGGGTAGAATCCAACCACCTTATTTGTTTATCATTGATGGCTATTTTGTAATAGTGACATATTTGAATACTGTAACTGCTTTTGCTACTATTTTGTCATTCATCATTTCCTATCCAGGCTGCTAAGGAAATGGACGTTAGTCTTTAGCCTAATGAGAATTATTTTCCTCTTGGACTACATTTTTTTTTTTTACTGTATTACCAAGTTGCCCCCTTTCACTCTTTATTTAAAAGCTTTCTTGTTTAAAAAAATAGGGGATTTTTTTTTGGATGAGAGAAAATGATACATTTTACAACTGTATAGTATGGTAAAGTGTTTGGTACCTTGAGTATAGAGTAAGTTTTAGAAATATCAGCCTGTAACTTTCAGTTCCTTTCCATCACTACGAAGAACAGTGATATACTAATTTCAATTCCTATTTGTGTTTCTCAGCGTTCTCCGTCGGAGCCCTTTCTAGAGAAACCAGTGCCGGATATGACTCAGGTTAGCGGGCCGAACACGCAGCTAGTGAAGAGTGAGGATTACCTGCCGTCCTTAGAGCAGCAGCCCACACAGAAGAAGAAGAAAAAGAAAAACAACCACATTGTTGCAGAGGATCCCAGTAAAAGTTTTGGTAAAGATGACTTCCCCGGTGGGGTTGATAACCAAGAACTGAATAGGAATTCACTAGATGGGTCTCAAGAAGAAAAAAAGAAAAAGAAAAGGCCGAAGGCAAAAAAAGATCCGAAGGAACTGAAAGAACCCAAGGAGAAAAAAGAGCCCAAGGAACCCAAGACCCCAAAAGCCCCTAAGATTCCCAAAGAGCCAAAGGAAAAGAAAGCAAAAACCGCCACGCCAAAACCCAAGTCCAGCAAAAAGTCAAGGTAGGCCACGCATGGAGACGCCCCCAGACCGCAGCTCAGAAGTGTGCAGCCGTGAGGTGGGCGGGCAGAGGGAGGGGGGGACGCTTCGGTTGTCCTTGTTTTCCTTGTCGAGTTTCTTTCTCTGATATCCAAACTCAAAGTTAAGATTTTTTAGGCATTCTGAAATTTAGGGCTCCGTTATTACGAGCTATTGATTTGAATGAGAAATTTTAGACTTCACTGTATAACAATTATTATTTTAAAATGACTGTGTTGTATTTTGGTAAAAAATTTGTCATTTAACACACAGAACCCAGTTACCAGCACAATTATTTGTAAGTCTAGACGAACAACCTCATTGCCAGTGACAGTCCAAAACTGGGAATGAGGACTGTAGAAGCAAGACAGGTCACGCTGTTTCACTACACGTTTCAGCCCCGATTCCCAAAGGCCGAGACAGTTAATGCTCTCCACTTGGAGTAAGGCTTCCAGGGGCCAGGTTGAAGTCCTGGGCAACACAGGAGAAGTCAAATGGCAGCTATTCCGAAGATACCCCTTCAAGTATAGCATGAAGTGTAGGTTCTGGGAAGTAGCCCTCTCCCCTCCATGGTTCCCTTCCATACTTCCCCACCAGCTCTCTGACCCCCCAGAAGGCATATTTACTCAGTTAGAAAAGCTGAGAGGAGAAGACATTGAAGACTAATTTTTTTCATTTGTACTGAACATTTCTTACAACTGTTCTGAACCAGTTCCAAACATCTGAATCTATTTTTCAGAATATGGCTCATGTTAGAAAATATAGTTTCCAGATGGAAGTATGGTCAGACTTGGTTAATCTGAACCTGTTTGCAAACTCCATTAGAAAACAGGCTCCATCCACCGCCTGCCCCCATGTGCACGCACATACATGCATGCTCTGTTCTGCCAGTGACGTGCCCAGTGTGAACTTCTGAGCTCAGTGGCCTATAAACCTTCTCTTGCAGGTTTTTCCGTGCTGTGTGTGCGGGCACACAAAGAGGGGATATGATTTCTGTGACTGTAGGTGCTGCAAAGTGAAAGAACAAACTTGGATATTCAGCCTTCTGCTGAAAATATCTAAACAACCCCAAATACATTATTCTATAATGTTTTGAATCACAGTCATTTAAAGGTCTTGGCCATCAGTACTTTTTATGGTGTCAAAATAACTGAATTATTCAATACCTCAATCTTATAGGCAGCTTAATAGTTGCATTTATTTATGAATGTTCTTGGATGCCTCACTATGTGGTTTCTTCATTGAAAACCAGTATTGTTTTCTTATGAACATTCTTCTAGTCTTACAATCCATCATTAATTGTTTTTATTTATTTAAGAAATATTTCAGGCCCTGGCCGGTTGGCTCAGCGGTAGAGCGTCAGCCTGGCGTGCAGGGGACCTGGGTTTGATTCCCGGCCAGGGCACAGAGGGGAGGCGCCCATTTGCTTCTCCACCCCCACCCCCTCCTTCCTCTCTGTCTCTCTCTTCCCCTCCCGCAGCCAGGGCTCCATTGGAGCAAGGATGGCCCGGGCGCTGGAGATGGCTCCTTGGCCTCTGCCCCAGGCGCTAGAGTGGCTCTGGTCTCGACAGAGCGACCCCCCGGAGGGGCAGAGCATCGCCCCCTGGTGGGCAGAGCTTCGCCCTTGGTGGGCGTGCCGGGTGGATCCCGGTGGGGCGCATGCGGGAGTCTGTCTGACTGTCTCTCCCCGTTTCCAGCTTCAGAAAAAAAAATACAAAAAAAACAAAAACAAAACAAAACAAAACAAAAGAAATATTTCATTAAGTACTTGCTGTTTGTAGGTTCTGCATTAATTTTAGGGATCTGAGAAAGAGGACTTGGTTAAAATTTCAGTGTGACTTAGGAAGGGTTTTGAAAATATGTAATTGGCTAAATCTAAGCATTGTGCTTTTGGTAGGAGAAAGCATGTGCTTATTTGGAGAAAGACATCAAAGCAAAATCTAGGAAGAATGTATTTTTTTTTAAACTTAGTATGTAAAAGTGCTCTAAGGAAGCTTTTGAGAGCTCAGAAAATATAGCACCAAGACTAGGTTTAGCCTCAAGATGTACTTACTGTCTTCAGTTTCTATCTTAATTTTTTGAACATATCACCTAATGGTGAAAATTGACAAGAAAGAAAAGCAAAGCTCACTAATTCATGGATCTGGTCATAAATTTCCAAGTAATATCCTTTCAACTTCTGAGTCTAATTAGAACTGTCCCTGTCTTTAAAAACGTACTTTAGCATACCCTAGGATACATTGGGGCAGATATTATAACAATGAAACATGTTAACATTTTCCTAACAACTAAGCAACTCTTAGGAATTTGGGCATCAAGTCCAACGAGTACCAGCCACCCCATGCCTCCTTGGTACAGGTACAGGTACAGGTCCAGGTACAGGTACAGGTCCAGGTACAGGTACAGGTACAGGTACAGGTACAGGTACAGGTTTGTCTTCATCTACCACGGGAACCTTCAGCACAGGCCCCATCTGCATGCTCTCAGCTGCCCATCCTGAAGTTTCAGCTGTCTGTGCAGAGTATGTTTTTGACATTGCTGAATCTGAGTAATGACTTTGCACTAGAGTCGCATACTTTTGGTAGGAGGAAGAGCATGCAATTATTTTCTCCAAGAACAAAGTCTAGTCATTTTTCCCCCATTCTATTTTTTTCACTGTTTCAGTCAATGCCTCCTATAGGTCGTTCCCTAAGCGGTATGAAAATACTAGGGGAACACGTCTGTTGAGTGTGGAGATGTGCAAGTGCAAAGGGCGCCGATGTAACATGACTCAGAGGCTTAGGAGGCCGTGTGGAGGGTCACCAAGAGAGTTTGCGGCACCTCTGTGGCCCTGGTGACTTAATCATTTGTAGGGCCCCTTGCTGATTTATGATGAATTGTGGTGAGGATATTCCTGAGAGGCTTTCTGTCATTGATAGGGATGCCTGTCCAAGAATATTGTAATGAAATAGGGATTTTCAGTAGATTAACAAACCAACCCATTACTTTGTTGAGCCACAGGATTTCTATTGGTCAGATGAATTGAGTATGTCAAATTGTGGGCTCATTGTTCTGCTAAGTCTAGAAAGGAAATAGCATCCTGAAGCAAGGATAAGTAGAGTGCATACAACTACATGTAAATTCTGAATAGCATAGCAGAATAATTATGTAAATTGAATATGCAGTGATGAAGGTAATAGGGGGTTTGGGTTATGTTAGTGCTGGCATTGAATTGCCATAGCAGTCTGCTTTTAAGCACTGGAGTACAGCAGTGGCAATTTTGTTTTGCAGAATGTTACATGATACCAGTTATTTCCATCCTTGAATAAGTTAACTTGATGAATTTGTTTATACAGAAAATAATTTTCCTACAGAGGGCTCAAATGGAGGGAATAAACAAGTGAAATGAAAAAGGCAGCGCAGAACTGCTCACATCTTTCCTGTTCAGGCCTGTGTGCCGTGTCATTGGTGCTGTTCCACAGACAAACCTGTTGTGCTCTGAGTGGTGGTGATGGAAGGGACCCACCGTCGGGCTGGCTGTGCACTGTGCCTGTGGCAGGGAGAGAGCTTGTTCTGCGCTGTTCACTCACTTTCAGTGATAGAGGCCGTGAGAAAGGGTGGCTGTGTGCCTTTATGGTGTCCTCTTTATTTATTCATTTTTAGAAAGGACAGAGAGAGGGAGAGAGAGAGAGACAGAGAGAGAGAGAAGGGGGGAGGAGCTGGAAGCATCAACTCCCATATGTGCCTTGACCAGGCAAGCCCAGGGTTTCGAACCGGCGACCTCAGCATTTCCAGGTCGACGTTTTATCCACTGCGCCACCACAGGTCAGTATGGTGTCCTCTTATTTCCTGTCATCCTACCTCATTCCATAAAGTCGCCAGAGCTTGAATTTGTGGCCCCTTCCCAGGGAACTGGCCTTTTTGGCAACCAGAATGTCATTACATCGCCTGTGCAGGAGAACCTCACAGATTTGCCCAGCAGCTGTTACATAGAATGGTAGCAAAGTAGAAAAAGGTGTTCAGCATTTCAGAAAAAGATGTTTAAAATCTTAGTGATGAGACAAATGGGCCATATTTCTCTTTTCTACTAGAAACATACTGTTTTTTTTTCTCTTTGCCTTTTTTGTTAAATACCAGTATATATTTTTCTACCTGTTTTTTCTAGTGCTCTTCCCAGGCGTCCTTAAAGCTTCCAGATATTGGCAGTTAATATTGAAAATAAAATCTAAGACATTTGTGGGCTGAGGGGATGTCATTTTGCATATGGAGGATTCCTGGAGCTGAAATATGGGGGGGGTTGCATTCTTCTTTTCAATGCATTTTCTGTTGCGTGTGCACGGCCCTGTGAATGAGCGAGAATGTAGAGGAAGTGCTTCCTTTGAATGACTCTTAAAGGATTTAGGGGTCCATTCAGCGACATAAAGATTCTTTGAGTGTACATACAGAAGGGAACTTGGCCAGAGGTTGTGACTTGACTGTTGAAGCCTCAAATGAAGCCATGGAGACTCGCTTCTGCTGCAGCGTCTAGGGACACAGCTTGGCCCTTGCTGTTTTCCACTCTCGCCCTTAAAGTTAGTCGAAAACTAAAATGTTATTTCTCAATTAAGAGTGAAGACAGTTTATTTTAAACTGAAGAATACACCCACTGGCATTATTATTTTTTTAAAAAACATATTAAGTATCAAAAACATGTAAAGTATGCTTTTTGCAAACTGCCCTATCATTATCATTAATATTTATGTGGCACCTTTCTTCTGAGTAACCTGGCTTTTCAGATACTGTTTTCACCGTGATGAGCTAAGAGAGTAGCAGCATTTTACCCAAGAAATATTTTTATTCAGCCAGCAAGCCCAATGGTGATATATTTTAGTAAACTAATGCATATTTTATAGTGTGCTCTTACATATGTAAAATTTCTTTGTAGAGATTAGACACAAAAGAAAACCATTAAACTAGCTTTTCCAAGGAGGAGAAAAGCCCAGATTGTTAGATATTTCCCATCAGGTACATAGGTAATAAAGTAAATTAAACCCACAGTTTTTCTTCTTTTTAGTTTCTTGTTCTTTCTTTTACTCACATGCTATGATTTAGCCTTGACCCAAGACTTCAGATAATTGGAAAAACTGAATTAAGTGTTTTGGACACTGCCTGCAGAAGAGGCTATAAATTTGCTTAACATGTGGTCACAAGATGGACTTCTGAGCCATTTCAGTGTTGGAGAGGAACGAGGAAGAAACAGTGCCCATGGGTAGAGGTTGTGTGGCTATGCCCACCAGCCTGCCCCGCCCCGCCCCATCTCGGGTTCATTAAATACAAGCGCCAGGTCAGGGATGGGACTAGCTGCCCTCTTTTCTGCTGGTCTCAGAGGTTGTCTTCTCTCTGACAAAGGGCCATCATTTCTTCCTTCAAAATAACTGCCTCAGTCTTTGCATTGTCACTGACAGGCCACATTGTAGCCCTTTGACCCTCTGATTTGTCTTAAATCAGCTGAATGAACAGGGAGGGAGAGTGGTTAGCTGTGGATTCTGGTATCTTTGACTTCATGTGGCTCAGTTTATACTCACTGGGGGAAGAGACTGCCTAACCACACTGACCCCGAGCAGCGAGTTCTGCCAACTTGTGCGCTGTGCTCGGTGCTGAGTGGACTACACTGGGCCTGCTGAACTTCATTTCTGCCTGCTGGAGCGCTTCAGCGGCTTCGGAGCAGTGGCCGCTGCCACTGTGGTTTATGTGGGAGCGGGTGATGGAGATCCCACTTTCAACTCTCTCGCTACTCACCAGATGAAAGTTGAGAGGTGAAGAGGCCATGGCAACAGTGGGGCATTGAGGGTTTTTTTCTAGAGACACAGTTTTCTGAAGTCTTTAAATTGAATTGTAGGGTGGCGCATGTGTTGTTGTCATAGTAGATGTGGTTGCAATGTTAGAGTTGGAAGTTAAAAAGCAGAAGGAATCAGCTGATTTTTTAAATGATTAAAAATATCATTATATAAAAATCGTTTGAAAAGTATGAAGTTCTGTACAAATGCAAAATTTGTCCTATGATAATATAAACTTCTTTTGCTGGTGGTCTTCTGCCTAGATAAAGGCTCCTTTGAGTCATTGGTGGTTTGTGGAAACCACCGTAGAGCATCAGTCATCTGAAATGCCAGCCCTCATTTCAGCCATCTCTACATGGAAGTCTGTGTGGCTTCAGCTTTAAAATGCTAAATAGGGAAATGGACAGTGTGAATTAAGAAAAAGGGCACTGTTCATTTTTTGAAATTGAATTTATTGGGGTGATGTTGGTTAATAAAATGATACAGGTGTCAGGGCTACAAACTCAATAGTTGCAGTCACCTGCATATTGTCCTGTGTGTTCACCGCGCCAGGCTGTCTCCTTCCATCCCATTCTCCCCCCTTCACCCGCTCCTGCCTCTCCCCACCCCTCTCGCCCTCTGGTAATCACCACACTGTTGACTGTCTGCGAGGTTTTTTTCTTTTTTCTTTTTTTGCTTAATCCTTTTATCTTTTTCACCCATGCCCCCTCTTTTTTTTTTTTAATGTTGAAAAGACTACACCTTTGAACTTCCCTTAGAACACTAATTTTATATGTAGCCCTGATTCCTGCAGGAACATTATGATTTTATGGCACTTGGACTTCTGTGAGGGTGGGCGGTGCTATCTCCTCCTTGTTGGTTTGCCATTTGCTCGCTTACTTCTCTGTCTACCTATAGCACCTGATGAAAACGTGGGTGGGCAGCACATTCCGTGTGTTGTATTAGTGTCCTGGCTGATCAGAGAAGATAATTATAAATGTAGGAAGTGTGGCTCTGCTTGACAGAGTTACCTGCACTTGTCCCCCTTTCTGGGTCATGGGAATGCTGCACAAATAAGAATAGCCTCTTAGAATCTGGCACTGCAGGCAAATGTCTGCCCTGCTGTTGCCGCTTGGAAGAATATTACTATATATAGCAAAAGGGCATCGAAAGGCATACCTTTGGCATCAGTTTTGCAAT
Organism: Saccopteryx bilineata; assembly: GCF_036850765.1. Lineage (NCBI taxonomy): Eukaryota > Metazoa > Chordata > Mammalia > Chiroptera > Emballonuridae > Saccopteryx > Saccopteryx bilineata. The sequence goes on from NC_089492.1 coordinate 59,250,318, forward strand.
GTCTGATTTATTCTGGTCTGTTGCATTGTAGTGCTGTATAGCCTGAGTGCCTAATGTTTATGTTGGGCTTGTGTGGTGAGATAGCATATTAGCTAACTAGGCTTCTTTTCCATGTTGTTACTTCTGGCAGACCTTAATTCAATCCATAAAACTCAATAACCCTTAGATATCCAGTGGCAGTTCTTGACTCATGATGAGTCTTTTGTTTTTTTCTCTGGAATATGTTCAGTATCACAAATGGACATAGTTCTTTCAGGAGAGCTGTCTTACTGTATCTTTCATTTTTTAAAACATTTTTCTTTTAAAAATGGTCAGCACTGGAGCTATCCTCAGGACAGGGTCCTAATGTTAGTGGAAGGTTCCCCAGGGATGGCCCCAGGTGACAGATTACCAGACAAGGTTAGTGAGGCCTGAAGGACAGTGCTTCCTGGACTCCTGTGGAGACCTGAGGTTAGAGTCCTTAGCCCAGTCCGGGACTCAAACGCGGGCTCTGCAGCCAGGGGCTCTGGCTCTAGTCCCTAGAACTGCCACTTCCTCTAACCTGTTTGACCTCAGTTTCCTCATCCTTGGGCAGTTTGACTATAAAATGTA